>NC_090930.1:90540516-91252032 GCF_040938575.1 Ambystoma mexicanum | reverse complement strand
CAACCACAATGGTTAGGCAAAGTCCCCCCTCTTGTAAAATAAAAATGCGTCTTCAGGTAACAACTGTTACACCTTCCCTCTGCGGCAAACTGAAATATCCAGCATGTGTTTAACAGGAGAGCAATTCTCTCCTTGCTAAATCTAAATAAAGCAATATAATGGTAAATGGGGGCAGGCCAATCAAAAACTATTTGCCAAGGATGCTACTGCACATTCTTTTGTCAGAGTCCAGTGGATGTGGTAGGGACAAGGAGGGGTTAATTGGATTCTATATATTTTTAATGCATTACAAAAGTACAGCCATTCTCTAATTGGATTCTATATATTTTTAATGCATTACAAAAGTACAGCCATTCTCTTTGAATATTAATATCTTTTAAACTCTGAATCATACAAAACAAATATTACTTTGTGATTTGTGGGCATTGAGAGTCTGGCGGTAGCCGTGCCAGTAAAACTGGCAGACTGCCGCCGAAATCGTGCTGAATTACCGCCGCCTGACTTTCCAGAATAACCGGGGCATTACAGCCCCAGCAGTCCGGTAAGTCAGGCAGTGGCAATGGTTACTCCCCAGCCCCATTTGAGTCCCATAGGACTCAATGGAAATGGGGAGTACGGAAGCACCTGCACTGTGTGCAACAGTGATGGTGCTTCTGTCAATGTCTGCTGGCGGGTGCCATGCCACCCGCCGGCAGACTTTGATGGCATCTGCCAGCAGACTCATAGTTTGCCAGTCCGGAAAAAGGGTTTCCGGACCGGCAAACTTGTAATGAGGCCCATTAATATCTCTGAAAATATGCTCTGAAGAATGCCTTTGATTTCTTGTATTTGCCCTCCAGCCTCTGACAGGTAGGTGGGAGAGGGTGAGACAGCATCCAGCTATGCCCCGGCTCACCCCCTACTCCACAGAACAGTGACCTTAAAGGGCAATTCAAAGAAAGGAAAGCAGGGGCTGTTTACATTTCCAGCACTTAGGAAAAGAAAGGCAGGTTTCTGAACAGAAGACCATGCTTCCCAATTGGAAAAATAAACAGCCTTTATTTTCACTTGCTCCAGATTCTGGGGGGGATAAATCAAATTGTGTCCCACCTGCTTAAAATTATGGGGTGGTGTGTATCCCCCCTGATCCCCATTTGCTACGCCCATGATCATAACAACATGATATAAATGTATTAGTTTGCCACCCAATCATGCACCATGGGTCATATACCTGAAGTACGTGCAGTGGCCACATTTGAAAGCTGATTGTAGTTTAAACCACTCTGAATTCCTTAATTATTAGTTTTATCTTTGAAGTTCATAGTTGATTAAAATCCCCATCTGGAATCTGGAATACTCAGGACAAAACTCGCTCTACAGTCGAATCAATGGAAACACATTTGGAGGCAGAAGATTCTCTTATCTAGCAACACTAGGATGCAACCAGTATCCCTTGGGACAGTGATCTGCAACATCTTGCTCTCCAGATGTTTTTGAATACAACTCCTCTTATAATTAACCAGCATGGTCACCTGTGAGGGCACATGAAAGTCATAACCCTAATCATCTGAAGAGTTGCAGGTTTCAGACCCCTGCCTTGGATTTAAAAGACAAAGCTGACAACTGTTAGGTTCAGAAGAAGCTGAACATGCACATGCTATGCACTCCTACTAGCTTGTGAATGCGCATGAAAACAGTGATGCTAGCGCCTGACAAGTAGCAAATTACACATGATCATTGCATCATGCCCAACAGGAGCAGTGCAGACTACTTTACATGTCTGCAAATTCACCTAACCCCCAGCTCACTATGGAATCCCCATGAGATGTACGGCCAGTTTAGACTCTATGCCCATTCTCTCCTTGAACGCCTTTGCTGTGATACACTTCAAGTATGTCAATTGAGGTGTACACGAGATGGTCACATGCTTACGCGAGTTTGCCTTTGATCAAAAACTCAGTTAAGATTGGTCGTCAAAGAGTGGCTACCTTTTAAGGCTATTCACAAACTTTCAGGATTTGCACCCAACATAGGCTGCATTCGAAACAGGGTGAAGGTGAAAATCAACATGATCCTCTTTCACTACTTACCTGTAATTTCATTGTTCCATCCACCAGTCAATGATTAATATTCAAAGGCTTAAGACTTCTGAGTGTGTACGCGTTCAGATGAAAAGTTCAATCACTGCTTATATTCATTGTTCTTAACTATTCATTCAAGCGTGAGTCAAAGCATGTTTCACACAACGTTAGCACTTCTTCAGGACGCATACTGTCTCTTCGTGTCCCCTAGTCAAGCAAACATCTCGCTAGCTGCCACAGAGGCTCAGCATAGGTTGCAAAAAGGGAGCCCCATCCGCCTTGTACAATTGCTATTAAGCTGTGAGTTAATGATGTAATAATGGCATGTTTAATGACCACTTGTTGAAAATAATAATGTTACATTTGGCCAGTAAAATGGCTATGTGATTGAGTTGAAGCAATTTGCTCCTCCTGAATCTCAGATAACAAACTTCCCTTTGCAGCTAAACTGCCAACTGAAAAGAAAATAGGTAGAACACTGCAATCGTTACAGTACCCTGGCATGTCTGTGTTTTTCCACTCCAGTGGCCACGTGATTGCATGTCTGTTATACAGGTGTATTCCTGCAGATGCTGACAGATGGTAATGGCCTACAATTTACAATAAACACATGGTTGGCCTGCGCTCTAGCGAACTGTCGGCAGCGCAAGAGGCGGTGCGTTGCTATGGCATAGCCAAGCAGCTTGCACCTCTGGTCCAATGAAACAGACAGGCTGAGTGCTTTTGTTTTATAACAGTGGGTTAATGGCATTCAATCTGGGGCAAAAGGACAGAAGAAGGATGGAGAAAAAAAAACACCTGTCATTATCATAACAATTCAAGTGCTGGCAAACGTGCTACAGTATCTGCTTAGGTTGCATTCACTTTAATGGGGGTAAGCAGGATGGATTGGGGCATCTCCCAGGATCTTAGTCTGTGAATGAGCGCAGATGAATGTGCAATTGCCACTACTGAGAACTTCCAGCCAGTCGTGCTTTCTTCTGTGGTCCCAGAAGCAGTGCATGGAGATGTCATCCCTCGACATGCATGCACACTGAGACTCTTCTATTAGAAAGGGGTCCTTAATGTTAGGAGCACGTTGTCACATTTGCACTAGTTCGCTATGGGATGACACTAAATGAAATCCTACTGTGCAGGTCAATATCCTATTATCTAGAACCTAGACTAAAGAAAGGGCTAGCATGGAAAAGAGCGGGCATACACACACAAGAGCCTATTATCGCTGGTGTGGCCATCTTTGATGCGTACAGTGGAAAATTAAAACAGGGCTGTGAGGGCATGGAATCAGCATGCAGCGTTCCTGCTCTGCAATCAAATTGTTTGGCATGTTTTACTGCCCATCTATGACAAATCAAGCATGATAGTGTTATTGTGTAGCTAGACTGGCATTGCAATGCAGCTAGTCTATCCAGGTCTTACTGTGGCATGACATTTTGTATTGGACAACTTTGATGAGCATGATTAGTGTTATTACATTTGTGCACTGGCATTTTGGTGCAGTCGGTCTAACCATTTCTTACTGTGGCATGACATTTTGTTTTGGGCATCTTTGATAAAGTAAGCATGATTAGTGTTATTACATAGGTAGACTGACACGTTGGTGCAGCAAGACTAGCCCTTTCTTACTGTGGTATGCAATTTAATATTGGGCAGCTTTGATAAAGCATGATACGTGTAACTGTATAGCTAGACTGGCATTTTGGTGCAGGCAGTCTAGCCATTTCTTACTGTGACATGAAATTTTGCATTGGACATCTTTGATAAAAGGAGCATGATCAGTGTTAATATGTGGCTAAACTGGTATTTTGGTGCAGTTAGGCTTACCTCCTCTTACTGTGGCATGACATTTTGTATTGGGCATCTTTGATAAAGGAGGCATGATAAGTGTTATTACGTGGCTAGACTTGCATTTTGATGCAGCCAGTTTGGACATGTGTTCATACTGTGGCATGGCATGTTTAATGTTTAAGTCGACTGGAAAATGTTCTTGCATGGGGTATTTCCATATACTGGCAAAACAAACATGGACACGTTTTCTTAAAATATTAGTACTGGCATTATGTGCAAAGCAAACATGACTATATTTTTATATGGGAATACTGGCATATGAAAATGTTTCTATACTGGCATATATTGTGGGCAAAGATATCATGAAAATGTATTGGTCCTGTTCACTGTTGGTGATTTGTATTTTTTGGATTTTATCATTATTTACCCTAAAAAAACAATTGTTTTTAAAAACGTGTGCTGTAAAATGCACCATTTGAAGCCATTATTTTAAAAATGTTCTCAGGCGGGCCTCCTCCCCAACCCTTCTTGATTAGTTCAGGCTCTCTCGATATGCTTGGTCACTCTGGCATATTTGGGAAAAAATATTTTCACCCTTCCAATAAAAAAGAAAATCACTAGCTGCCCTAGGGACGTACAGCCAGAAAGTGAAAACGGTAAACAATTCTATAAGGGTAACTTGAGATTCATTGAACCATTGCTAAATAACCAAGGGAGCAGTTGCCTCCTTTCCCCCTGTTTTTAGCACCTATAGGTGATATTTCAGATCTTAAACAGACTGTCATTGACTATCATTTGAAAGTGAGTTATGAGTGATATTTCTTCTGTTAAACAGACTCTTTTTGACTGGCTGTTATTTAAAGCTAAGCTGGAAGTGATGTCTCTGCTACTAACTATCTCCTCTAACTGCACATTGTATGACGCTGTGCTGGAAGCGATGTCTTCTTGAGTTAAAAGAAGGCAGTCTCTTGCTGAATGTTGTGACAAATCAGGAGGTTACGTCCCTCCTTCCTTAGGGGGAGCCACCCCCTTTGAGGCTAGGAAGATGATCCTCCTAGGCAAAACCTTCATTAAAGTTTTGGGAAAGCTGGACCTCAAAGGGAGTGACTCCCCTTAAGGGAACAATGACTCCCTTTGCCATACAGAAATCCCTATATATAGCTAAGAGATGTTCTGCATATATGGGAATCAAAGATACTGATCTGACATTCAACTGCAGGACTCAAGATGATGTTGAAAGGGCCTTTGGATGTTTGGCTCAAGGCAATGCTGGTCTCTCTGTGAGCATAAAGGCTGAACATCAACAATATGTCTTTTTTGTGTCAAAGAGTGAAAATAAAAGCACTACCCCCCTCGAATGGAGGAGACGGAGAAGAAGCAATATGCAGATGTGAGCCTCCAACATGTCAAAGCCAGTGATAGGCAGTACCATGATGCACAACTGAGATGTGGCGCGGAGAGAGCCCGGAAGGAAAGAGACCCCCGCTGACCAGTTACAGGGCAGTGCTGAGTGAGCTAGGCCCAGGCTCAGGGGAGCTGGCCTAACCTGTAGGCAAGACCATACAGAGGATATGGGGGGCCCAGGGCCCAGAACAAAAATGACCATAGAGCGAGAGAAGGACGCAAAGGGTACCCTGGTTGCTCATAGTGGAGAGGGCCAGGGAGACCAGAGAATGAAGAGAGAGAAGGAGGAATATTCTCAATATTCTACGAGGGGCATCAAGGTCTGCAGAGAGAAAAGGAAACAAGTAACAATAAGGGTTATGGGAGCCCAAGAAACCCAAATAATAATACAACCAGCCAAACGACTCACTCCAACTCTCAAGAACCAAGAGAGGCACATATAAGGAGGGGGCACCCGTAGCACTGGGAGGTAAGTGAGACAGTGGGTCAGTGAAAAGCAAGGGAGCCAGAGGGGCACAACAAGATCGGTGAGTAACAAATCCAGGGGGAACACAACGTGAACCCAGTGGGGTGAAACCAACGTGAGCGGTGGACAGGGATGAAGGAGGTATCCCTTCGCCTATCACAACCAGGGCAGTTCATCTTGTTGGGAATTTGAGACTTTACTTTCTAAACTTCAGACACTTTTTCAACATTGACAAATTGGGCAGGAGCTGTAAAAATGGGCAGAACTGTTTTCCACTGACAAGCGTTTGACCGGAAACCAGATAAGATCCCTGGAAACCCTGAGAGAGGTCCGGATGAACCACTCTGAAGGTAGGATACAGTGCCCAAATAGGACACAGTGGTGATTTTTCTTTTAAGATTTTTCGAAGTGGTAAGGCTAGTTTAGAGGATAGGATTTGGACAGAAGAACATTTTTTTTTTTTTTTGACGACTGACAAGCACTTTTGGTATAGTCTGTTATACTCCCCCTTTAGCAATGAGGTTAGAAAGGCATTTTTGTTTTTGCATTAAATTAAACCGTTTAGTAACATAGCCTCTAGTCTGAGTGCTTCTTCTGAATTACCACAGAGCATAATGTAAAAATGCCATACCACAAACATGTCCTTGCTGGCTGAATAAATGTAATAAATGTACTTGAGTTCACTTTTTGGGATGTATATTAACTTGATGCAACACTTGTATTGTCTTAAACCTACTCTGAACATCCTTAAATATAACCCAAGATGTAACTGTAACCTCAGATGTGAATGTAACCTAAGATGTAACTGTAACCTAAGACTTCATAAGCGCCCAGTTGCCTAACGGCCCGGTGCACTCTAAAAATAAATAAACAATACAATACAATGTCACATTTGTATTAACCATCCTGGTAAAATATAGATGTATTTAAACCTGTTTGGCCTGTTGAACCTTATTTGAAGTGTCCCCACTCCACCAGACCCCCTTTTTGCATCCACCCAAACCCCCCGGTTTGCCCTTCCTAAACTTGGCTCAATTGGTTCAAGAATTGCCAGTTTTCTAGAGAAGGGCTGGTGCTCTGAAATTACATTCCCCCTGTCAAAGAGCCGGCACTGCCCTGTGAAAGCATACCCCTGTGCAATGTGCATTGTTTCGTCTGTAGCATCACTGCCCTTGTGCAAACGCCTGTTTCCTCCGGACATTTTGTGTTGCCTGTTTGTATTCCTTATGTATAGGCTTCCAAATCCATGCCTGGACGCCTGAGGCTTTAATAATAAAATGTTTAATAAAGAATGCCCCCTCATATGTCCATTGAAGGAAAGGCTTAGCGCTTAGCCCCTGCAACGAGTAGGTTATCCCAGTGGCCCTGGAAGCCCTGCCCACCAGGAGGGTCCTTTTCTTAGTCCTCTCACGTGGCTTGCTTTGTGGGGTCCCAAAACGGTCAGATGTGGATTTCCATCCCCTCCTTGTGTTAGCTTTATATCAACTTTATGGAGAATCCCCCCCTGCTGAGGAACACTTCAAAGCTGTTCCCAACCTTCGTGTTTATTTTAGCTTCCGCGGATCGGCGGCGTTTGCCTGCGCGTTCTACTGGACGTGGTAATCCAATGAAACTCTCCGGTGCTTAAATTAATGGTGCTTGTCTTAGCAGAACAGTAAAAATGTCACTTCATTTGTAGCCATGACTTATGGCCCGCTCAGAACAGGCTGCAAACCGACCTTCCGGGGCGGGAGAACGTGCGAGGCGCAGGCTGGGCGGAAACTAGCAGTGGCGATGGGAGCAGGAGAAGCGTGCTCTGAATTCATTAGGTACTTATTTAATTAATATAATAGTCAGCCTACAGTGGGTGGCTGTCGGCCACAAAGGACTGCGAGTGCCTAGCTGAGGTTGAGTCAGGGGCACCTTGTGACTAGTCACAGTCTTGTCTTGACAGATATGTTAGAAAGGTGCAGTCTGCTTGCCAGCCACAAGGGGCGCTTCAATATACTACCATAGCATTGATACATGCTGACATGGCCAGAAGACCCATCTAGTCTGTCACTCTTCATTCCACACTGACTTAATTACTGTCCACTTAAGACTTCCCACACAAGTAAACCAAAACCGTGTGTCTGTCCAAGCTCTTCTCACATTTATATACCAAATGTGGCCAACTCTGCTGCCCCTCTCCCCCTCCCCCCAGAAGGGGAAATTACCTATTTATCAACCTTCTCTATGAAGAACAACCCTCTGTTACTGCTTAGTCGACCCTGTCACCAGCAATCTGCATTTCACAGCCTCATATCCCCACTAAACATATTCACCTATATGCACCTAGATGCCTCCGGGTTCAGTGCGCTATACAAGTGTCTAAATAATTAAATACATGTGCATACCCTAACTTATTGAAATACTTCTTGCATAGCTACCTTCTGCCTTCTCTATTCCACACCTTAAACATACACTCGCACTTGACCTATCCGGTCCCTCCCCCAGCTCAACATACAGTCCTTCTGTTTGATGGCTATCCGTGCAAAATGACTCCCTCCTTAGGGTCTTGCGTCTCATCTGTAAACCCATCCACACCACACTCTTTCAATGACTGCATCTCACTATAGACTTCCTTTTGGACTCGGCAATCCTCTTCTCTGCCAGCCCCTCCCGGGCAACCTCCTGGTTCTGCTCCTGCCTCTACGTGCCCATCTCCACAGGAACGTGCTTTCGGGCCCTCCCAGCTATTCCATCACTGGAACTGTCCAAAGGCCTGCTCAAGTTCCACTTGTGGGGACCTCCTGCAGACCTCACATTGGTTTTTCACCTGACCTCCCAACGCATCCCATAGCTTAGGAAAGGCGAGGAAAGATCGCTCAGGAGCAACACCTTTTCCTTGGAAGCAAGATAACGCAGTGCAGCACAGGTTCGAGTCCCGATCCTGCGCTCAGAAAATACTCACTGGTATTAAGCGTGTTATAAAATAACAATAACAATAATAATAACAAGCTGAGTGCTTGTTCTGACACCTGTGTGCAGCCTACTGATGCAGGTTTGAATCCCAGCAGGGCCAACTCATCCTTTGGATGATGATAAATTGAGTATCACACAGTGGAATAATAATATCGAATGCTACTTCAACACGTAGATACTTCCACTGAGGTATACAAGGTGTGGGCAACAAGCAAAAAGAGGAGTGTGATATCCTCAAAGGCATATGTCACCCCTTCTGCCTATGTCCCGCGTCAACCTCTCCTTCTAAGAATCTTTGTTTTTCACAGATCGTTCCTTCAATCTGTGCTAACCTTCTGAATTTTGCCGTTTTCGCCAGTCCTTCGGGCAATGTTAGCTCTTCCCGTAATGAGATAAAGGGCCTCATTACGAGTTTGGAGGCAGCCATGCCCTTAATAAGGAACCGGACCATCCCCATTCCCATTTGAGCCCCTGTAGGGCTCAATGGGAATGGGGAGCATGCTAACAACGGGCCCGTTAATGACGGCCCGTTGTTAGCATGCTGGTCCCCTCGCGGTACCGGCAAAGGACGTCTGGTCTGACCAGACGTCCAGAGCGGGTCCCACGAGGGAACCTCGTAATGAGGCGGTATGGGGTAACGGCGCCGGCACCTTTCCTTCCTTTCTGGTCTTTAGGCCTGGTAACCAAAACACTCAGATTTCCGACCTGGCCAGCATTGAAACTGGGTCGCCTTTGGATTTCCCCCTTCTAAAGCATCTTAATTCTTGCTTGGCTTCATTCTTCTTTCTTGTAAGACTAAAATGCTCACCTCTTTTTTAAAGAACATTTCTTTTGTTCCTCCCTCCTCAAGCAGCTCGCATTTTATATCTAATCTCTCAGCACCTGCTAAGATTCTGGAAGCTGTTGTTTCTGCTGAATACGCAACAACTGTGAAACTCAATTACTTCTCCATCCTTTTCGAGTGGGAGTCAGTACGGGGAGAAGGACTAAGTTAGTTATGGTCGCTGTTTCTCATGACATCTTGTAGTCTGCGGACACTTGCAGCATTCCGTCTTTGGATCTGCTCGAACTGTCGGCTGAATTGCATACGGTTGACCATTGCATGCTAACCAAGCAGGTGGGATCCTTTGGGATCCAAGGGGTAGCCCCCTCCTGGATCTCCACCTTCTTCAGTGATACATCCTGATTAGTTCCCCTTGCTCTGTTCAAGGCCCCTATAGAGTCCCCCATGTGATGAGCCTCAGGACTCCTTTACTCCACACCTGTTTAACCCGTATGTTCACGTCTTCGCGTTTTGTAGCAGGTTGTCCCATTTATTTGCCTTTCGGCTCGGGGTTTATGGTTCTGCCACAGCCTTTGCAGATGCATAATGTGTAAGATGTGCCAGTCAGACTTGCCCTCATGCTAAGGAGATCCTCCTGGCACATTACTGCAACCCTGAATGTTCTGCAATGCTTGTTTGTTTGTTTGTTTATTCATTTGTTAAGCGAACTAGACTCGTGAGTAAAAGGGCGCAGTTATATGGAGATGCAAGACTTACATAGTTGCGTATACATACATAAATTTACATAATAGCAAGATATACATTTTTTACATGAGTACAGGATATATACAATGTACAGTCCCTATTTGGGCACCTATATCATTTATATATTTGTGCCTTACGCACTACAACTTCTGTGGTCTTGCTCCTCCTTTTCTGTAGACACGGTTCAACCCCCTAGAAGCCAGGGATCCCCCTATGTAGCATCCTGAAATCTAGACCCGACAAGCAGCGACAATGCCAACAGTTTGAGCTTTTGTGTGGGGGTGGGAAGGGTACTGCTTCAGTGGTGTTAACCGGCTGTTTGTGGTAGCAGGTGTAAAATGGCGCCACTACCTTGACATCTAATAGCAGTGCCTGGAACAATGCCTGATACGTATATATAATCCATTACTATTGGCTTTGCCAATGCTTGTTGGGATTAGATTTCAGGATGCTATGAAGCGGGGCAAAAGCATGTCTACCAAAAAGGAGGAGCAATACCATACATGTTGCAGTGTGCATGACTTAATAGAGAAACATGTAACAGGACTTCAGTGAAGGACATGCATGGCTAAAGACAGACCTGCTTAAGACATTTTTATCACAGCCATAGTGGATTTAAAACTCCAATTAAGTCATTAACTCTCAGAAGACTGATTTGCGTAAAACACTAGCAGGCAATTTGGGTGCAAAGTGTGATGGTAAACCCTGATTAAAGCGAACTCTAAGAGTTGCAATGAGGAAGTGTTTTGTCCTGTGATGGGCATGAACTGGGTGGGAATGGCCATAGGGATTAGCATGGCCATGGGAAGTCAGTGGGTGGGTAAATAACAAACAACACCTCCAAACTTTGTGTCCCAACTCACATGCTATTTCTCCCTATCTGACCTCTAATGCAGTTTTTTTTTTTTTGCTTATAGGTGGTATTAAAGCACCACCGAAAAGCTTAAATTAAAAATGACTAGTTCAGGAAGCACCGTCTGGCACCGTCTGGCACGCTCTTTTGAACTGGTTTCCTTCAAATCCCCAGTCACTGAACAATTAGTGTGAACTTCTCTTAAAAACACACCTATTTTCCAAGTTCTCAGACTAAAACGACGTCACTCTGCGCCCTTTCCCTGGTCATACAGCACCTCTCTCTGGTCATCCAGTGCCAAGAAGCCCTTGTAGAAATGGAAATGCAGTTAAATCCAATCCAATATTAAACTAGCCCAAATGATTGCCTTTGCTCTATGAATGGGAATAAGAGGTCAAGATGAACTTCAATGCCAAGACATTTCCTTTGCAGAAACATAGCGCCAGTCCAACATTTCAAAAATACGAAGGCCGCTAACTACCACAAAAGGTTTCCAAGGGAGTTTTTTTTACATACATGATCTATGTGAAGAGTGCAAGCAAGAACACCCTCCCCCCCTAAACATACACAACTTAATAAACAAAATCAGATTTAAAGAAAATTGAAAATGGTACACAGCTGGAGTTCATTTTCTGTACAATTCTGGCAAGCATTGGTCTTGGAACCATGGCAACGCCCGCGCTCCATTACAGCGTATGGGAACACAACTCTAAGTGACACTCTTGGCGATGCACAACGGTCGAGTCATGAATGCCCAAAGCTAAATATGTCTCAAACAGTGGCACCTTTGTTTGATCCCTTCCAATAATGCCCGGGGAACAAGAATGTGCCTCTGGTATAAGATTGGGGGGGTCATGCTAAGAGCCATTGCTGAAGCCATAAGAAGGGGGTTTAAGTTGCTGCACTGTTACTCTCAGTGCTAATTGGAGTAATCATAGATAGAGCTGCTGCCATTGCCAGACTTGACTACTGCATTGAGGTATATGCAGGGTTTCCCCCCCTGAAAGAAGATCAGGCAGGTGACACGAGCAGATCACTTCACGTGCTGCCACATGGCATGCACGATCCCTGGAAATGCAGCCCAGTGCACGGATGGTATTTACCCAAATTGTTCGTTTAGAATTGTTCGAATGAACAATTGACCGAATTTAAAGGGTCACAATTGACCTTTTCACAATTGACCGAAAATATATATATATATATATATATATATATATATATATATATATATATATATATATATATATATATATATATATATAGGTGTTGGGGGGTTTGGCGTTGGGTGGGGGGTTGTGGAGGGTTTCCCCCCACATATATGGTACAATTGACCTTCACAATTCGGTCAATTGTGAAAAGGTCAATTGTCATTCGAAAAGTTGTAAAACGAACAATTCGTATACAACCCCATGGATGTGTGCACCCTGGAAAAAGAGCCTGTTTGGATGACCCTCCCCTTAGAAAGATATGATCAATATAGGACCACTCTGGGTCCCTCTGCTAATGTGGCCATGCAGCTGCCTAGAATTGCTTTACTGTAATACTGGCTCTACCTGAAAGCAACATCTCTGACAAACATGGACGAGTCTGGAACAATGTACTTATGAAAAGTCATTCACACACGACTAAGTCATTATGGTTAGATAGCCCTGGGCCCTATTCTAAGCTTGCATACACCTCCCACCAACATTCTCCAACCTTCTGAAATGAGTGATCAGAGAATCCAAGCATTGTCCCTGCTTTTGAAGGGTTTAAATGACACTACATTTTCCAGAAGAGTCTGCCTAGTGCCCTCCTTGTCTTAAAATAAAAATCAGAATAGTGCAGTTCCTACAGTCAACCTATGATATAGTTTGCCCCAGCTTTATATATGCCTATATGTATGTATTTATTGAACACCTGCCCACTGTATGACAGATAGTAGCAACCCTGATACAGCTTTGTTAATATATGGCTATAAAGTAACAGACATTAGTACCCGGCACGCGTGGCTAAACAGGAATACTGTGTGGTGATTGGCTCATTTGCGAGCCATAACACACAGTATTCCCGTCCACGCCGTGCGTGCCGGCTACTCTGTTCCCGGCGAGGGGCGTGGCAGCCCCTCAGCCAATGAGGAGGCTCGAAACAGGGCAATCACCGCTCCGAGCCTCCGCATGGCTGGAGGCTTCCTTCGTCCCCCGCCGGGGACTCAGGTAAGATTTTTTTTTCCCCCAAGCCTTTCCTCCCTCCTCCCTCCCCACCCCACTTACCTTCTATCCTGCAGTCTATGGCGGAGGACGATGGAAACCTCCAGCCGTGTGGAGACTCGGAGCGGGGCCATCCCCGCTCCAAGCTTCCACACAGCTGGAGGCTTCCATCGTCCCCCGCCGGAGACGTGGTACTTTTTTTTTCTTTCCTTTCCTTCCTCCCCAACCCCCCCCCCTTCCGCCCTCCCGACCCCACTTACCTTCTTTTTTCTTCTGGTCTTGGAAGCGAACGCGCTGGGAACACTTCTGTTCCCAGCGCGTCCGCTCCCGATGGCCGTCATGGACAGGCAAAACGGACTAAGTTTTCCCTTTCCATGGCGGCGGCCATTTTTGTTGCTGTTGCTTTTTTTGTTGTTTTTTTTGTTCCGAAAGGTGTTTCGGAACAGAAAAAAATGCCATTAGCAACCCGATCCAACGGGCGGGGTACTGATGGCAATAAGACCCTCGGCAGTGGGCCAATACCGCAGCAGGTAATGCCCTGGGGCTTCGCTAAGGCCCGAGCGTAGCGAGGGCCTATAACTATGGCCCCGGGCATTACCTGGGGCGGTATTGGCCCGCCGCCTCGGGTCTTATTGCCACAGAAATATCCTCCTTCCCAAAGAATCTGATTTTCAATCGGTTGTGCCAATTGCTCATCAGACGGACTCCTGGTATGGTGGCATGTGTACTCACTCACATAATTATTTAAAACATTTTTTTAATGAATTCGTCCCAGAGGCCTTTGCATATATAAAGAATTACATATAATGGAAAAGTACATGTAAAGAGGGGGGTCGAGGAGAGTGGAACAAAGTGGGTGTAAGAAAGAGACTCCTCAGTGAAGCTACTACCCATAAAACCAGGGAGACTAGCGGAAGAGGTATTGAGTGGGTAGAGTGGAATAGCCGTGTGCAACAGTATATGGAGTTACAACCCTTAACACAGGGAGTTCCTTCCCTTCCCAATAAAGGTGAAACACAACAAACTGTTTAAAGGATTATTTTCTTAAGCCCTACTTCAGACTCATCTCAAACCACTTAGATCCCATCCAACCAGGCCATTGTACAGAAATATATATATATATATATATATATGTATATATATATATATTTCTGTACAATATACAATATATATATTTATATTACATGGCCACGGTAGTGGCCATGTAGTTATGGTTAAGTTGCTGTTTCCATTGGAAGAGCACTTTTTGGGCGGCTTATAACTTCGCTCCCCCTGGACGAATCCTCAGCAAACTTTGCAAACAAAGTACATGGCCCACTCTGAATTTTTGCAAAGTTTGGTGATGTTTGGTCCAGGGGGGGCAAAGTTATAGGGGGGTCCCAATTTTTTTTTTCCCATAGACTGAATGGGAAAAAAACTTTGCTCGAGCCTACAGCTCAAAAAGCTGGATGGATTTTCACCAAATTTGGACCAGGAGCAGCGGTCTGGTCCCAAAAGCGTGCTTTTGCAAATTTGGTGAAAATCCATCCAGTAGTTTTTTTTTAAATGAACAAAAAGTAGGTCATAAAAAATTAGTGATATCGGTGTTCGCTTCCCAGACACACTTCCCTGTTCACTCCACGGACAGGACGCGGATTGGGCAAGCGGCTTGCGTGATGTCCGCGGACATCTGACGTGCTTTTCTATTGGCTGCCGTGAAGCGTGCAGTGCGTCTATTTTCAGAGACGCCCGCCATCTTTGTTCATCGCATGAGAGCCTTTGTCAATAGGAGCGGGATCTGCTGCCTGCAAAGTGTAGACGTGGGCTGCCTGGCTCTGCTTCGGCCACGAGTGTACCTGTAGGCAGTAATGTTTCTTTCAAGGCGGTGAGGCGCAGGCCCTCATGTCGCCCTCCTTTCCCCCCCACCCCCCGCTCATGCCCTGTGTCTCCCCTGTGTTACCCCCACCGCCCGCTCATGCCCCATGTCTCCCTTGTGTTACCCCCCACCGCCCGCTCATGCCCCATGTCTCCCTTCTGTTACCACCCACCCCCCGCTCATGCCCTGTGTCTCCCTTGTGTTACCCCCCACCCCCGCTCATGCCCTGTGTCTCCCTTGTGTTACCCCCCACCCCCCGCTCATGCCCCATGTCTCCCTCGTGTTACTCCCCCACCCCCTGTTCATGCCCTGTGTCTCCCCTGTTCCCCCACCCCCCGCTCATGCCCCGTGTCTCCCTTGTGTTACCCCCCACCCCCACTCATGTCCCGTGTCTCCCTTGTGTTACTCCCCACCCCCCGCTCATGCCCCGTGTCTCCCTTGTGTTACCCCACCCCCTCGCTCATGCCCCGTATCTCCTCTGTTCCACCCCACCCCCCCGCTCATGCCCCGTGTGTCTCCTGTTGCCCACATCCTCCGCTCATGTCCCCCCACCCCCTGTGTTTCCCTCGTGTTACCCCCCACCCCCCGCTCATGCCCCGTGTTACCGCCCCACCACCCGCTCATGCCCCATGTCTCCCTCCTTCCCCCCCACCCCCCGCTCATGCCCCATGTCCCCCTCCTTCCCCGCCACCCCACTCTCATGCCCCGTGTACCCCTCCTTTCCCCCCACCGCCCCGCTCATGCGCCGTGTCTCCCCTGTTCCCCGCACCCCCCGCTCATGCCCCGTGTCTCCCTCCTTTCCCCCCACTCCCACGCTCATGCCCCGTGTCCTTCTCCTGTTACCCCCACCCCCCGCTCATGCCCTGTGTGTGCCCTGTTCCCCCATCCTCCACTCATGCCCTGTCTCCCCTGTTACCCCCCACCCCCTGCTCATGCCCCGTGTCTCCCTTGTGTTATCCCCCACCCCCCCTCATGCCCCATGTCTTCCTTGAGTTACCCCCCAGCCCCTGCTCATGCCCTGTGTCTCCCCTGTTACCCCCCACCCCGCTCATGCCCCATGTCTTCCTTGAGTTACCCACCAGCCCCTGCTCATGCCCTGTGTCTCCCCTGTTACCCCCCACCCTCCGCTCATGCCGCTTGTCTCCCTTGTGTTACCCCCCACCCCCACTCATGCTCGTGTCTCCCTTGTGTTACCCCCCAACCCCCGCTCATGCCCTGTGTCTCCCTTGTGTTACCCCCCAACCCCTGCTCATTCCCCATGTCTCCCTTGTGTTACCACCCACCCACCCGCTCATGCCCCGTGTCTCCCTTGTGTTACCCCCCACCCCCCGTGTCTCCCTTGTGTTACCCCCAACCCCCGCTCATGCCTCGTGACTCCCTTGTGTTACCCCCCACTCATGCCCTGTGTCTCCCTTGTGTTACCCCCCACCCCCCGCTCATGCCCTGTGTCTCCCATCGTGTTACTCCCCCACCCCCCGCTCATGCCCTGTGTCTCCCCTGTTCGCCCCACCACCCGCTCATGCCCCGTGTGTCCCTTATGTTACCCCCCATCCCCCACTCATGCCCCGTGTCTCCCTTGTGTTACACCCCACCCCCCCGCTCATGACCCGTGTCTCCCTTGTGTTACCCCACCCTTTTGCTCATGCCCCGTGACTCCCCTGTTCCACCCCACCCCCCGCTCATGCCCCGTGTCTCCCTCGTGTACTTCCCCACCCCCCGGTCATGCCCCGTGTGTCCCTGTTGCCCCCACCCTACGCTCATGTCCCGTGTCTCCCTCGTGTTCCCCCCAGCCCCCGTGTTTCCCTCGTGTTACCCCCCACCCCCCCGCTCATGCCCCATGTTACCCCCACCCCCTGCTCATGCCCCGTGTCCCCCTCCTTTCCCCTCCACTCCCCCACTCATGTGCCGTGTCTCCCCTGTTCCCCCCACCCCTCGCTCATGCCCCGTGTCTCCCTCCTTTCCCCCCCACCCGCCGCTCATGCCCCGTGTGTGCCCTGTTCCCCCCCAACCCCCGCTCCTGCCCTGTCTCCCCTGTTACCCCCTACACCCCGTTCATGCCCCGTATCTCCCTTGTGTTAACCCCCACCCCCCGCTAATGCCCCGTGTCTCCCTTGTGTTACCCCCGCTCATGACCGGTGTCTCCCTTGTGTTACCCCCCACCCCCCGCTCATGCCCGTGTCTCCCTTGTGTTACCCCCCCACCCCCCGCTCATGCCCTGTGTCTCCCCTGTTACCCCCCACCCCCCGCTCAAGCCCCGTGTCTCCCTTGTGTTACCCCCCACCCCCGCTCATGCCCATGTATCCCTTGTGTTACCCCCCACCCCCCGCTCATGCCCCGTGTCTCCCTTGTATTACCCCCCACCCCCCGCTCATGCCCCATGTCTCCCTCATGTACCCCCCCACCCCCCGCTCATGCCCTGTGTCTCTCCTGTTCCCCCCACCCCCCGCTCATGCCCCGTGTCTCCCTTGTGTTACCCCCCACCCCCCGCTCATGCCCTGTCTCCCTTGTGTTACCCCCCACCCTCCCGCTCATGCCCTGTGTCTCCCTTGTGTTACCCCCCACCCCCGCTCATGCCCCGTGTCTCCCCTGTTCCACCACACCTCCCGCTCAAGCCCCGTGTCTCCCTCGTGTACCCCGCGACCCCCGCTCATGCCCCGTGTGTCTCCTGTTGCCCCCCACCCTCCGCTCATTTCCCGTGTCTCCCTCGTGTTCCCCCCACCCCCGCTCATTCCCCGTGTTTCCCTCGTGTTACCCCCACCCCCGCTCATGCCCCATGTTACCCCCCCAACCCCTGCTCATGCCCCGTGTCTCCCTCCTTCCCCCCACCCCTGCTCATGTCCCGTGGCCCCCTCCTTCCCCCACACCCCCCGCTCATGCCCTGTGTCCCCTCCTTTCCCCCCACCACCCCCGCTCATGCGCTGTGTCTTCCCTGTTCCCCCACACCCTGCTCATGCCCTGTTTCTCCCTCCTTTCCCCCCTGACCCCCCGCTCATGCCCCGTGTCCTTCTCCTGTTCCCCCCACCCCCCACTCATGCCCTGTGTGTGCCCTGTTTCCCCCACCCCCGCCGCTTCTGCCCTGTCTCCCCTGTTACCCCCCACCCCCCGCTCATGCCCCGTGTCTCCCTTGTGTTACCCCCCCACTCCCCGCTCATGTCCCGTGTCTCCTTTGTGTTAACCCTGCTCATGCCCCGTGTCTCTCTCCTTTCCCCCCACTCATGCCCCGTGTCCTTCTCCTGTTCCCCCCACCCCCCGCTCATGCGCCGTGTGTGCCCTGTTCCCCCCACCCCGCTCATGCCCTGTGTCTCCCTGTTACCCCCACACCCCGCTCATGCCCCGTGTCTCCCTTGCGTTACCAATTACCCCCGCTCATGCCCCGTGTCTCCCTTGTGTTACCCCCGCTCATGACCGGTGTCTCCCTTGTGTTACCCCCCACCCCCCGCTCATGCCCGTGTCTCCCTTGTGTTACCCCCCACCCCCTGCTCATGCCCTGTGTCTCCCCTGTTACCCCTCCACCCCCCGCTCAAGCCCCGTGTCTCCCTTGTGTTACCCCCCACCCCTGCTCATGCCCATGTCTCCCTTGTGTTACCCCCCACCCCCCGCTCATGCCCCGTGTCTCCCTTGTGTTACCCCCCACCCCCCGCTCATGCCCTGTCTCCCTTGTGTTACCCCCCACCCTCCCGCTCATGCCCTGTGTCTCCCTTGTGTTACCCCCCACCCCCGCTCATGCCCCGTGTCTCCCCTGTTCCACCACACCGCCCGCTCAAGCCCCGTGTCTCCCTCGTGTACCCCGCGACCCCCGCTCATGCCCCGTGTGTCTCCTGTTGCCCCCCACCCTCCGCTCATTTCCCGTGTCTCCCTCGTGTTCCCCCCACCCCCGCTCATTCCCCGTGTTTCCCTCGTGTTACCCGCACCCCCGCTCATGCCCCATGTTACCCCCCCAACCCCCGCTCATGCCCCGTGTCTCCCTCCTTCCCCCCCACCCCTGCTCATGTCCCGTGTCCCCCTACTTCCCCCACACCCCCCGCTCATGCCCCGTGTCCCCTCCTTTCCCCCCACCACCCCCGCTCATGCGCTGTGTCTTCCCACACCCTGCTCATGCCCCGTTTCTCCCTCCTTTCCCCCCTGACCCCCCGCTCATGCCCCGTGTCCTTCTCCTGTTCCCCCCACCCCCCGCTCATGCCCTGTGTGTGCCCTGTTCCCCCCACCCCCGCTTCTGCCCTGTCTCCCCTGTTACCCCCCACCCCCCGCTCATGCCCCGTGTCTCCCTTGTGTTACCCCCCACCCCCCGCTCATGCCCCGTGTTAACCCCCACCCCCACTCATGCCCATGTGTCTACCCTGTTCCCCCACTCCCCGCTCATGCCCCGTGTCTCCCTCCTTCCCCCCACCCCTGCTCATGCCCCGTGTCTCCCTCCTTCCCCCCGCCCCCCGCTCATGCCCCGTGTCTCCCTCCTTTCCCCCCACGCCCCCACTCATGCCCCGTGTCTCCCGTGTTAACCCCCACCCCCACTCATGCCCATGTGTCTACCCTGTTCCCCCACTCCCCGCTCATGCCCCGTGTCTCCCTCCTTCCCCCCACCCCTGCTCATGCCCCGTGTCTCCCTCCTTCCCCCCGCCCCCCGCTCATGCCCCGTGTCTCCCTCCTTTCCCCCCACGCCCCCACTCATGCCCCGTGTCTCTTTCCCCTTCCCCCACGCCCGCTCATGCCCCGTGTCTCCCTCCTTCCTGCTCATGCCCCGTGTGTGCCCTGTCCCCCCCACCCCCAGCTCATGCCCTGTCTCCCCTGTTACCCCCCACCCCCCGCTCATGCCCTGTGTCTCCCTTGTTACCCCCCACCCCCGCTCATGCCCCGTGACTCCCTTGTGTTACACCCCACCCCCACTCATGCCCCGTGTCTTCCTTGTGTTACCCCCACCCCCCGCTCATGCCCTGTGTCTCCCCTGTTCCACCCCACCCCCTGCTCATGCCCCGTGTCTCCCTCGTGTTACTCACCCACCCCTGCTCATGCCCCATGTCTCCTCCGTGTACCCCCCCACCCCCGCTCATGCCCCGTGTTTTCCCTGTCCCCCCCACCCCTGCTCATGCCCCATGTCTTGCCTGTTCCACCACCCGCTCATGCCCTGTGTCCCCCTCCTTTTCCACCCCACCCGCCGCTCATGCCCTGTGTCTCCCCTGTTCCCCCCACCCCCCGCTCATGCCCCATGTCTCTCTCGTTTTCCTCCCCACCCCCCGCTCATGCCCCGTGTCTCCCCTGTTCCCCCCAGCCCCTGCTCATGCCCCGTGTCTCTCTCGTGTTCCCCCAACCCCCGCTCATGCCCCATGTTTCCTTCCTTTTCCGCCCACACCCCGCTCATGCCCCGTGTCTACCTCCATTCCCCCACACCCCCTGCTCATGCCCCGTGTGCCCTGTTCCCCCCCACCCCTTGCTCATGCCCACGTGTCTCCCCTGTTCCCCTCCACCCCCCGCTCATGCCGTGTTGTTTTCTCTTTATACACCCAGCCTTCCCTTTCCATGGTGGCCATCTTGGTAAAAGATTTTCTTTCCTAAAGGAAGGAAAATCTTATTTTATTTTTTTACCACCTGGGGTTCCCACTTTGAGGACCTAAGATGCTAGTGGTCTTCATCTATTGAAAAGGATGTTATGGTGACGTTGCGCTATTAAAAACCTATGAAATTAAGTGAAAAAACTTTGTTAAAGGACGTTATGGTTACAAGTAAAACCAAAAAACCCTTGAAATTCGCAGTTATGGTAAGCTAAGCAACCATAACTCGTGCCACCACTGTGCACTGCTAAGACTAACACCCACGACATCAAAGATGACATCACAAATGTCATTGATGACATCACTGATGACATCACATGTCTGGCTCACTCTTTTTTCTTTTGCTGACATATCTAGGCCACATGGTTTTCTTCAGTTACAGTCAGAAACTAAAAATGTTATTTTATTTGTAGACATATCCTTCAAGTAGGTTCTTACAGTAATTCCCTTGGAGTCCAGTCACATCATATGAAACATAAACATACGGGAAGACACAAGCTTGAAAGACAGCAATCCTTTTTGTGCATAAAGATAATCAATAGACTTATGAGCACTTTCTGACAGTTCTGTTGTTTTTTTATGGCTGTACTTTCCCTGTATATGGTCATATTTGTATACATTGTACTCACACTACTTTTCTTCGGGTCCAATCACATCAAGTGATACATATATATAGGGTAAATAGCAGCAATAATTTATTTGCATGAAAATAATCTGTTAAGCTATGAATTGTTTCTGCTACTACTTGTGCTTTTTTGCGAACTTCACTTTCTCTGTATATACCCATATTGGTATGTGTTCTTGTGTCTTTGCGTTTTGTCTATAGTAATGCAATTATGTAATACATGTGTTTTATTAGCTACTTATTACATATTTCACAGTACACAAAAATCTATTAAGAAAGCAATTATCATTTCGTTATTCAACATATTAACATTTCGAATATTATACCTTCATCTTGTACGCTGCACACAATGTTATGTTTCTGCATGAGTAGCTTAGTATACTAGATAGAACCCCATAATAGAATGCTATTTATATCAATGCATCGTTCAATGCACTAATTAGTGTATGATATTTATTGCAATGATCCTTGACACTTTTTTCGCAACATTATAAGAATCCTGTGTACACATATTTCATGAAAAGTACATGCACATGTGATGTCATCAGTGATGTCGTGGGTGTTAGTCTTAGCAGTGCACGGTGGTGGCGCGAGTTATGGTTGCTTAGCTTACCATAACTGGCGAATTTCAAGGGTTTTTCGGTTTTACTTGGAACCATAACATCCCTTTAACAAAGTTTTTTCACTGAATATATATATATATATATATATGTATTTTTGAAAATCACACTAAAATTACACACAGCACTTTCTCTGTGGAAGAAAACACAGCCTCAATGACAAAACACATTTTTCTGTAGGATGTTACTTTTAGATGCAGTTTTTCTGCATTTCTCTTTGTCGGACAAACATGGAGCACAGGCTAAATAAACTGGTCAAAACTCACTTCCTGTGAACCCTGTTGTATGTTGAATTTCGATAATAATAAGGCACAATACTAGAACATAATCTTCAATGTTTCTTGCTGGGAGTTTTTGTGTTAAAACAGGCACAATTCTCGTTTTATGATGGTAGTTCAGCTTGAAGGCTTGATAAATGGAATTCCCTGCACCCTCAAAATGCTTCACAGTTCTTACTTTGACCCACTTTTAGTATACAGTGTGCTTTTCTAATCAGACACTTTATTCAAGTTAACTTTGCGAAAACAGCTTTTATGCCACAACC
This sequence comes from Ambystoma mexicanum, assembly GCF_040938575.1. Classification (NCBI taxonomy): domain Eukaryota; kingdom Metazoa; phylum Chordata; class Amphibia; order Caudata; family Ambystomatidae; genus Ambystoma; species Ambystoma mexicanum. Next base: position 91,229,614 of record NC_090930.1, on the reverse strand, counting down.
CAAAAACTAGACAGTCAAGTACTTACAGCACCCCTCGACTGAAATGGCAGAGTTAAAAATTTGGCACAGTTATTCATTTCGTTTTTCAGACCCCCCTTCACTTAAAGACCCATGTTTGGGAAGGTGGACAATTACAAATGTGTTCTTTAGACCACCCTTCACGTAAGGGCCTGTGTTTGGGAAGTTGGAACGTAAAATGGGGATGCTTATTCATTTGGTTTTTGTGGTAAGGGTAAGTCTACCTTTTATTTAAAAACACATTTCATTAATAGTGACAATTATCACTTTAGTTTTGTGGAAAGCATACCCCAATTACTTTAGGCGGCTATAACAGTATTCCCGCTAAGTGAGAGGGTGAATGTTTTGAATTCTTCCAATCTCCCCCCTGTGTAATCAATTTGAGATTTAATTAAGGTAATATACAGTCAAATATGTTAAGGATCTACACAATCTTCCCACCACACACTAACGAAAGGGAATAGGTTAATGAAATAGATCACCACGCTGACATTTTGTTGGTCAATCAACTTACTTCTGGAAATCTCTGGGCTTGGCACTCATGGAGACTGGGAAGAGCTTTGCTTCTGGGGGAAAAAAAGGATTCAGGCTAGCACTTCAGTCAATGGGATCCCACAGCAATCCTCCTTCTATGGCTCCAGGGAAGTATGACAGCCTTTGTCTTCTGGTCTTAACAGCAATAGAAATGTACAGCCCTCTCCCAATATCTCCACCCAGGTGGTGATTCAGCATTTTTGAGTGATTTCTTTAGGCATCTGTCCTTCTTCCATTGTGCAAGACCATTTAATTCTCTAAGCCTCTCCTATATAAAATTAACATTAGGAGGTGCTAACTTATGATATCGCAACCAGGATTGGACATTTACATTTCTCTACACAGCCTAAGTACAGCCATTCTCTAAGGATTGGTTCAGGAGTCTAGAACAGAAATATTGCAACTCTCACTTGAGATTCTATTGTTTTTTCATGTCAATATTTACCAAAAAAGTCCAGTGTGGTTAAACTTTACATATTACAAATAACTGTGCCAAAATAAATATATTCCGCTTCAGCTAATCATGGCATATTTGATAAAATGATAGCAGTGTTTGTACCATGTTGCACGGGCTCACAGTAATCTTGTGCCCTTACACAACAAGTATAATAGTTATGACTATGAAATGTAATAACCACATACCTAATGTTATCTCCATCAGCACGCCAATTCCCACATTTTGAATTCTTTCTGAGAAGCTAGAACCAGAAATCAGGTAATCACCTGTTTTCCAAAAATAACATGTGTATCAAATGTACATCATAATAACTAGCTTGTTACTAGCTTTCACATGATATATGAACAATGACAATGACATTATCATTGCTGAGAAAATGAACAATTATGATAGTCCATTTAAATTAATGGAAAAATTCAAACATATTATATGAATCCAAAACCCCATTTCTCCATGTAAGTTTCATTTTTCATCAAGAATGTGAGCAGAGCCTCTCCAGACTCTGGCTAAATGTTGATATATTCTGCAATAAAATGATCAATCATTCAGTGTGACGATCAATGCCAGTCTACAGTAGGCTGAAAAAATTGTATTTCTCATTCCAGATGGTCTCTTAACCTCAAAGACACTGTAAGGACAGGCCATCCCCCATTCAAAACCAAGACATAGGGCTTCATTATAAGTTGTGCGGAATGGGTTTAACGGCGCCGGTAATGGTGCCGGCGCCGTTAAACCCACTCCGCACTATTACGAGGTCCCCTCGCGGGACCCGCTCTGGACGTCTGGTTTTTCCAGACGTCCATAGCGTGTCCCGCGAGGGGACCAGGGAGCTAACAACGGGCCCATTTGTAATGGACCCGTTGTTAGCTCCCTCCCCATTCCCATTGAGCCCTATGAGGGCTTGAATGGGAATGGGGAAGGACCGGCCTGGGTTCCCTGAAGGAGAAAATACTGGGCCCTCCATGCTCCGAATGGCCTGGTATTTCCCCATTCAGGGAACCTGGACACGGACACAATTTTGGAAGCAGCCATGACCTTATTAAGGACATGGCTACCTCCAAAGTCGTAATGAGGCCCTTAGTCCACAAAATGGCTTCTATTTGGGGTATTCTTCAGAGTTCAGCTTCACTTGATTGCAGCCTCTGTTTACACAGCCCCTCAATACATTCCTGTCACAGTCTGACTAGGCCATTTTCCCTTAAAAGAAATGAGCTTTCAGGGACAACAGGGCCATGCAGGTCTGCCAATGGGGGAAGTTTGTATTGCATCTCTAAGTGGAAGTCAACCCCACTGACTAGAAAGATGTACTGTTGCTTGTCACAATATCTTTCTTTAGGCATAAAGCCTTCCTTATAATATGTTAATTTTGTCAGCTGAACAACTTTCTCCACATATTGATTTCCAATTGCAAACTACACACATGTCTGGACATTGCAGTTTCAGTCCCTTGATGTGCACACAGAAACGTTTATTAATGTGGCAAAGTTTAAATGAATGGCTGCTGTTCAGTTTAGTCATTTCCAAATGCATTCTGATTTCTGAAAAGTGGGCCTTATTCACCTGAAATGAAAGATATTAATGTAGTTTTGTATTTTGCAAGTGAGGTCCACTTTGTGATCTGAGTTGTCATAGTGCACCACCGTTTGTTGTGTGCCAGGTTCACTGAAAAATGCATCTTTTGTCTCTCAATTATTACAGTGACGTGCCTTTACCATGGTTCATGTTCCTTGTGTCACTGCAAAAACACACACACTTCCTATAATATTCTGTTCATAGTGCTTTTTCAGCATGACACATCTGTTCTGTGATACACTGTTCATTGTGCGATTTCAGTAAGACACATCTTTCCATTCACCATGCCCTTTTGCTATGTTAGGTTAAAGGCCTGTCCTATTTCAGTGTGCCTTGCCATTAGATCAAGGCGGTTTGCAGTATGGCCTAACCAGATCTTCCAGTAATATCAGTTGAGGCTGTCATTTACTCCCCCTGGCAACCCAAGCTCTTTATCCTGATTAGTCATGGGGAAGAGTAGGGGAGAGTGGGATTTTCTTCGGAAGTCCTTTTCCTTTGTTGGAGCCTTCATGGCTAATTTCCTTTCCTTGGGGATTGGGCGCTCCAGCCCCCACTTCCTTATTTGGTTGTGGAGGTATGTGATGGATCCCCCTCCTTTCTGGTTCCCAGGGCCCTGGAACATCCACGGACTTCCCTCCTGTCCCCAGTCTGGAAGTGAAGGAAGTTAGTTATCTAGAAATAGGAAGAAAAGAGATGTTCAGTGTTGTTATACAACATGTTTCCCCAGAAGATAGGACATATCATTCGAGAAAAAAAAAGAAAAAAAAACATTACAGAGAAATAGATATAACATTTCAGAATATAAACATGACCAATTTGTTCTTAATATTTCCAAAGAAGATTAATTAAACTACTCTCCTTTTATCAGTCTCCATCCAGGGTTGTCATCCTTTCCTTTCACTCCTCGGATGGCCCCTCTGATCGACTTTCATTGGGCTCCTCAATCAGTTGTAAAGATTGTATGGGATGACAACTTTTCAAATGATTGACAAGGACCAATTTCTCCTCCGTCTGTTCTCCTCTTGGGATGCCGATCTTGTAGGGAACAGGTGATATTTTATCTACAATTTCAAAGGTAACGCGCCAAGATCGAAGGAATTTCCTCTCATTGTTCTGATTCCTCTGAAAATTGTACAGGTAAATCTTATCACCTACCTCGTACTCCTTCTTTGTGGTCTTGATATCATAATATGTATTCATCCCTTCAGCCAACTTTTCTAAATTGCCCTGAGCATAAGAAAAAGCATGCTGAATGCTCTTCCATACATTTTCAATGTACTCATGAGTGGTGGACGCATCGATCAGTGTCTGCTCCTGAGATCTGTTGAGAAGATGCTGATGTAACACCATTTTTCATCCGGTCATAAGCTCAAACTGAGATATTTTAGTTGCAGAAGATGGTGTAGACCAAATGACCACTAGGACAAGCAATACATGGATGTCCCAAATGGGCCATGAGTCTGCCACACACCTCTTACGTTGCACACAATTGTCTAGCCGTATCTCTCTACCTCCCCGCTCAAGGACTGGCAAAAGGCAATGTGGAATTTTCTTTTTACTCCTACAATCTCCCACATCTTCGCCATCAGCTCACTCATGAAATTACTTCCTCGGTCTGACTATTAGTGAGGTAGCCGCCTCCACCTGACAATTTGGTGCTGGAAGACATGCAACCCACTTTGTGAACAAGCATGATGCAGGCAAAATGTACTTGTTTCCTCGGGAGTTGTGAATCACTGGCCTGATGATATCCACTTGCAAATCTGACCAAGGCAGTGTAATACCCCTTTTTTGTAGGGGAGCTTCATGTGTGATTTAACTGGGTTGAAATTGAGCACACTTAAGACACTGCTTTAGGTAAATATCGACATCAGGCTTTAGAATGAGGTAGGTACCACCCACTGGTCACATCCAGAAAGGTCTCTCCATACCAACAAACTGTCTTGGATCTGAAACATCTTAGAAAACTTCATCAACACCCGATGATCCTCTTTAATGGTGTAATCAGATTCTGTTAGCAGGAAACTCATGAGGTCTTCAATGTGTTGATAGAATATTTAGATAACTAGGACCTCTTTCTTTACAGTGATCAAATCTGCATCTGGGGCATCTTTGCTCCAATGGGAAGTCAAGAGTTCACTGGTGGCACGTGTTTGTGAGTTGGTGACAGCAGCAAATTGGGTTTCACCCAGCAGGGATTCAGTTTCTATGACATCAATCTGAAAAGCTTGTTTTTGGCCAGCTGGTTTGCCAGGTCATTCCTAGTCTTATCCGGCCCTCAATTTTGACATGACCTCGTATCTTCTTCGAATAGATGGTCATCTAATTGCAGGTCATCAGATTAGCAATTGACTAGATCTTTTTGATATACTTTAATGGGATGATGTGTCAGACGTGGCCGCTTGGTATCAGCTTACCCAGCATACCTAGTGAGTACTATGTACGTTGCGGCTTGAAGCTTAACGCCGAGAGGACCTTTCCTCTAGTCCTTTGTTTGAACACTGAGGAAGAGCCACAAATTTATTGAGCAGCACGGTTTTGTGCGCTGTTGGCGGACTGAGCAGTGGGAGGCCCAGTGGGAGGTCCAGTGACAGTTGGTTTGGCCCCCCGTCCCCTATAGCATGGGAACACAGAATCTAAGCACTGCTGTCCCTGCTGCCAGCTCTTTGGAGAAGCTGCCTTGCATGTTCCATTGCTTCACTGTTGGCTTAATTATTAGTCCGACACTGCCCTACTTCTAATGCTATTGTGTACATAGTTTTTGTTGCAGTTTCCAGTGTGTCTGCAATGACCATGTGCCCAGCTAGCATCTGTCTTTAAATTTGGCTTTAGGAGTGTGGGGAGGAGTGCCGATTCCCATAGCCTCCCACAGCCTATATAATAGGATTCTAGTTCACAGTCTTCATGTGAGAAGCCTTTGCTCACAACTTACGTTGTCATTGAGCAGTAATGATCTCTGTTATGTGTCTGGTGAGAGTCAACACATGGGGGCATTTCTGCAGAATCCTGCAGTTATTGGCAGTTTAACAACAAGCTGCATCCCTTCATCAAACAACAACTAAGTTCAGGAGACTATCACATATGTATAACCCAGCAGCAAGCGTAAAGACATCGCACATTAGGTGGGAAAGGCTAAACAAGTTCTCTTCATCACATTGCATTCTGGTACTTACAAACCAATTCCTCTACAAGAATTCTTAATGAAGCATGCTGAAAGCAAGGACTTGAACATCTGAGCCATGACAGGGCACAACTTGTGCTTTCTATCTGCATATTATTATACATTGTATAAAGAATCAGTAGTGGGTTAGTCCTATGCACCCTTTTCCATTCCTCCAAATTGTTGGGATATTTCCAGGACTGAAAAGGGGATGGGAAAAAGGTGTCTCAATAACATTTAGTCATGTGATCACTTTAGTCATCCCACATGCCCCCGCTGAAACACAATTACAAATATGTTATAACCAGGGGTGGCTCGTACATGATGTGTTTGGGGGTGTTGAACCACCAGTACCCTGGCTGAAACTGTCAAAGGGAAACTTTCTACAACTTTGTATACCGTTTTCTGTTTGCTAATTTTCACAAACGCCTGATGTCAGTGTGGACTTCCCGAAGAGCGTCATATGAGCGTTTGTGCATTTTGCATGCTGAGGTGTTCAAACAAGTCTGTTCTTCGCAAATGGGTCCATGCTTCAGGATCAGTACAAAACTGCATTTACAGCCATTCTATGAAGTTTCAGGCAGAACATCAAATCTACCCTTGCACAGCTCCTAGACATATTCTTACTGGTTTTAGATATGCAAGCCAGGATAGAGCACTTGCTTGGAAGAATATTAGCACACCTGTTAGTTAACTTCAAAAATAGCCACAGCCATCTCTCTTCCTCAGGAGCCACCACCAGCAACCCACCACCACCACCACCAGGTGCAGGGCCAGGACACTGTAAAAAGTGCAATCATGCAGAAAACAATCAAACGACCAGGAATATGAGACAGAAGAAATTCCTACCTCCAGCATGGAGAAGGAATCATGGGTGTGGCGGTTCTTTACCACCGTAGGTGGTGTACCGAATGCTATGGCTACCAAGGTCAAATGCACTAGTCGCAGACAACCTGGGCAGTCATCCTTCAGGACCACCTCCATGCGGCACCACTCCAAATCCAATCACTGGGATTCTCTGAGAATGACTGTTCTTTTCTCAAGAAATAGTAGACTGTCTTCCTCTATCTCATCTTCCCCAACTAATACTGCCATCACAGAGGCTACAACAATGGGGTACAAAATCCAAAAAGCTACCTTGCAAGCCGTAAAAGAGGCTGTTGATCCGTATCTTTCCAAGGCAACAGTACTCTGTATATACTGCAACACACCACTGTGCATGGCGAACAGGTTTGAAGTGCTTTAGAGGCTGTAATCAAGGAGCATGAGAAACACTGCCACCTACCTTATATTTAACGGACATCCAACATCTTCCCCTCTTCACCTGCCCATCCATATTTGTGGTTGGTGGTGCTTCTCTCATTTCCCTCCCCCAACGTTCTTCCTGGCATCCCCTGCAAAAAAAAAAGAAATACTAAATCAAAAAACACCAAAAATAAAATCCTTCAGGAACCACCTTTCACTGTTGAAAAATAGAACTAAAACAAAATATCTTATAGACTCCATCTACTTCACATTTTTCAGAAAAAAAGTATTTAGACTCAATAAGATTCTCCATTATTTCCTTTAGCATTTTGTATTATGGTAATGGAACTAATTGACACTTGTATACTAGAGAAAAACATAACAGGACAGATCAACTTTCTGTCCCAAATTCTTTTCTGCAGCATAAAATAAGGACCATAATCCATGGACCTTCGTGACTCTCCGCAGTCTCTGCAGTTCTCTTTTCAGGACATGCATAATTGAAAGACCCAGATGGCATATGTACACTATTGCACAGGACAGCCTTTCTAGCCTTTTTACTTTTATGTTTGTAACACTCCCTCATTACTTGTTTTCTAATAGTCACACATCCATCCACCAATCACTTCCAAAAACTCTACATACAACCCTATCAACATATTAAATTTCCACACACCAACTGCCACTTCACAATGTTATACTAATATTTTGCATCTGCATTTCCCTTACCTATCCAATTGTACACAGTGCTGATATAAATGCACATATGCATTCTTAGTAACAGAAGTGCATGCATTGAAATAGGAGTAATGATGGGTAAGTGCTCATGGGAGCCAAGAACTGAAGTGCAAAGGGACGCCAAGGTGGAAGGCCACTGGCTAACTACTGCGGCGGAGGAGTCCCAAGGGTGGAGTGCACAGCTGCCAGGCGTTAGATCCTGAAGGACAAGGCTGAAGTGGGGAGGTACTGGTGTTAACTACATGTAGGGCCTGGATCCTGTGAGATTTTTGAGGGACTAGTCCACCAGTCTCAGTGGCAGTGCTATGAGTTAGCAGGCAAGGGATAGAGGGAAAGAGGTAGTGAAAAGCTGAGTTTACAGAGGTGTCCAAAACTTAAGGAATTCCAGCTCAACTCTGAGAGGGGCAGAGAAGCTGTTCCAAAGAGGGACACCAGCCGAAGAGAGACCCCTACACCCCGCTCTCTGTTTGACAAAGCGTTTGACAAGCAGTGAATTGGAGTGCTCTAGCAGAGGAGTTTTTATGGAGAGAAATGTGGAGGTAGTGTGGTTCCAGGCCCCAGAAAGCCTTGTCAATGATACAGAGGATCTTGATTTTAATCCTTCAGCCACCTGTCGCTAATGTAGAGATTTTAGGGCTGCAGAGATATGCTCCCTGGGCTTGAGTCCAAGGATAAGTCTTATGCCCTATTCTGGGTTAGCTGAAGGGGGCATAGAGAACAAAGGGGGAGGTTGATAAAAAAAAAAGACTGTTGCAGTAGACCAGCCTAGACAGCACCAGGGCTCTAGAGATGTTGAGCTTCTCGGAGATCGTGTGGGAAGGTAGAATGCCTGTAAGGAGGAGAAGCTGAAATTGGGCCTTCTTGACAAGGTCCCTAATTTAAGGAGTGAGAAAGAGAGATGGTTCAAAGATGACCCAAGGTTTTTGGCATCACTGGATGGTGACAGTAGAGGGACCAAGGAGGGCGGCCAGAGGTTAGGAGGGAAACAGGGCACAGCTGTCCCAATGAGAAGGATCCCCATTTTACTGTAATTGAGACAGAGGGTTGTATACGAATTGTTTGGTTCATTTTACAACTGTTTGAATGACAATTGACCTTTTCACAATTGACCGAATTGTGAAGGTCAATTGTACCATATATGTGGGGGGAAACCCCCCACAACCCCCACCCAACGCCAAACCCCCCAACACCCCTACCCTATATATATATATATATATTACATGGCCACGGTAGTGGCCATGTAGTTATGGTTAAGTTGCTGTTTCCATAGGAAGAACACTTTTTGGGCGGCTTATAACTTCGCTCTCCCTAGATGAATCCTCACCAAGCTTTGCAAAGAAAGTATTCTGGTCACTCTGAATTATTTTGCAAAGTTTGGTGAGGATTCGTCCAGTGGGGGCAAAGTTATAGGGGGGTCCCAAAACTTTTTTTTTTCCCATAGACTGAACGGGAAAACATTTTTGCTCGCGTCTACAGCCCGAACCGCTGGACGGATTTTCATCAAATTTAGACCAGGAGCAGCGACTTGGTCCCGAAAGCGTGCTTTTGCAAATTTGGTGAAAATCCGTCCAGTAGTTTTTTTTTTTAAATGACCAAAAAGTAGGTAAAAAAAAATTAGTGATATCTGTGTTCGGTCCGCGGACGGCCTTCCCTGTTCGCTCCGCGGACAGGACGGTGATTGGGCCAGCAGCTTGCATGATGTCTGCGGACATCTGACGTGCTCTCTCATTGGATGCGGTGAAAGCGTGCAGTGCGTCTGGCTTCAGAGACGCCCGCCAACTTTCTTTCCCGCATGAGAGGTTTTGTCAGGTCAGCAGGAGCGTGTCTGTCTCTTGTTCCTCCCACCCCCGCTCATGCCCCGTGTGTCTCTATCCCTCCCACCCACTCCCCGCTCATGCCCCGTGTGTCTCTATCCCTCCCACCCACCCCCCGCTCATGCCCCGTGTGTCTCTATCCCCCCCATCCACCCGCCGCTCATGCCCCGTGTGTCTCTCCCCTCACCCCCTACTCATGCCCCGTGTGTCTCTATCCCTCCCACCCACCCCCGCTCATGCCCCTAGGCCTCCCACCCACCCCCCGCTCATGCCCCGTGTGTCTCTATCCCTCCCATCCCCCGCTCATGCACCGTGTGTCTCTATCCCTCCCACCCACTCCCCGCTCATGCCCCGTGTGTCTCTATCCCTCCAACCCACACCCCGCTCATGCCCTGTGTGAATCTATCCCTCCCACCCACCCCCCGTGAGTCTCTATCCCTACCACCCACCCCCCGCTCATGCCCCGTGTGTCTCTATCCATCCCACCCACCCCCCGCTCATGCCCCGGTTGTCTCTATCCCTCCCAACCACCCCCCGCTCATGCCCCGTGTGTCTCTCTCCCTCCTCCCCACCCCCGCTCATGCCCCATGTGTCTCTATCCCTCCTGGCCACCCCCCGCTCATGCCCCGTGTGTCTCTATCCCTCCCGCCCACCCCCCGCTCATGCCCCGTGTGTCTCTATCCCTCCCGCCCACCCCCCGTTCATGCCCCGTGTGTCTCTCCCTCCCCCCTACCCCCGCTCATGCCCGTGTGTCTCTATCCCTCCCGCCCACCCCCGCTCATGCCCTGTGTGTGTCTCCCCCCCTGCTCATGCCCCGTGTGTCTCTCCCCTCACCCCCTACTCATGCCCTGTGTGTCTCTAGCCCTCCCACCCAACCGCGCTCATGCCCCTAGAACCCGCTCATGCCCCATTTGTCTCTATCCCAACCACCCACCCCCCGCTCATGCCCCGCGTGTCTCTATCACTCCCACCTACCCCCCGCTCATGCCCCGTATGTCTCTATCCCTCCCACCCACCCCCCGCTCATGCCCCGTGTGTCTCTCCCCCCACCCCCGCTCATGCCCCGTGTGTCTCTATCCCGCCCGCCCAGCCCCTGCTCATGCCCCGTGTGTGTCTCTCCTTCCCCCCAACCCCTGCTCATGCCCCGTGTGTCTCTCCCCTCACCCCCTACTCATGCCCCGTGTGTCTCTAGCCCTCCCACCCACCCGCCACTCATGACCCTAGCCCTCCCACCCACCCCCCACTCATGCCCCGTGTGTCTCTCCCCGTGTCTCTCCCCTCCCACCCACCCACCCCCCGCTCATGCCCCGTGTGTCTCTATCTTCCCACCCACCCCCCGCTAAGCCCCGTGTGTCTCTCCCCATCCCACCCACCCCCCGCTCATACCCCGTGTGTCTCTAGCCTCCCACCCACCCCCTGCTCATGCCCCGTGTGTCTCTCCCCTCCCACCCACCCCCTGCTCATGCCCCGTGTGTCTCTCCCCTCCCACCCACCCCCTGCTCATGCCCCGTGTGTCTCTCCCCTCCCACCCACCCCCCGCTCATGCCCCGTGTGTCTCTCCCCTCCCACCCACCCACCCCCCGCTCATGCCCAGTGTGTCTCTATCTTCCCACCCACCCCCCGCTAAGCCCCGTGTGTCTCTCCCCTCCCACCCACCCCCCGCTCATGCCCCGTGTGTCTCTACCCTCCCACCCACCCCCCGCTCATGCCCCGTGTGTCTCTCCCCTCCCACCCACCCCCTGCTCATGCCCCGTGTGTCTCTCCCCTCCCACCCACCCCCTGCTCATGCCCCGTGTGTCTCTCCCCTCCCACCCACCCCCTGCTCATGCCCCGTGTGTCTCTCATCTCCCACCCAACCCCGCTCATTCCCCGTGTGTCTCTCCCCTCGCACCCACCCCCCGCTCATGCCCCGTTTGTCTCTACCCTCCCACCCACCCCCCGCTCATGCCCCAATTTGTCTCTCCCCTCCCACCCACCCCCGCTCATGCCCCGTGTGTCTCTATCCCTCCCACCCACCCCCTGCTCATGCCCCGTGTCTCTATCCCTCCCACCCACCCTCCGCTCATGCCCCGTGTGTCTCTCCCCTCCCCCAACCCCCGCTCATGCCCCGTGTGTCTCTATCCCTCCCGCCCACACCCCGCTCATGCCCCTATCCTTCCTACCCACCCCCCGCTCATGCACTGTGTGTCTCTATCCCTCCCACCCACCCCCCGCTCATGCCCCGTGTGTCTCTATCCCTCCCCCCACCCCCTGCTCATGCCCCGTTTGTCTCGATCCCTCCCACCCACCCCCCGCTCATGCCCCGTGTGTCTCTATCCCTCCCACCCACCCCCCGCTCATGCCCCGTGTGTCTCTATCCCTCCCACCCACACCCTGCTCATGCCCCGTGTGTCTCTATCCCTCCCACCCACCCCCCGCTCATGCACCGTGTGTCTCTATCCCTCCCACCCACCCCCCGCTCATGCCCCCTGTGTCTCTATCCCTCCCACCCACACCCCGCTCATGCCCCGTGTGTCTATCCTCTCTCACCCACCCCCCGCTCAAGCCCCGTGTGTGTCTATCCCCTCCCGCCCAACCCCGCTCATGCCCTGTGTGTGTCTATCCCCTCCCGCCCACCCCCCGCTCATGCCCTGTTGTGTTCTCTTTATACACCCCGCCTTCCCTTTCCATGGTGGCCACCTTGGTAAAAGATTTTCCTTCCTGCACCGGGACGAAATATCTTTTTTTTACCACTTGGGGTTCCCACTTTGAGGACCTAAGATGCTAGTGGTCTTTATCTATTGAAAAGGATGTTATGGTGACGCTGCACTAATAAAAACCTATGAAATGCAGTAAAAAAGATTGTGTTACAGAGACGTTATGGTTAAGTTGCACTAATAATAACCTATGAAATTCAATGAAAAAACTTTGTTAAAGGGACGTTATGGTTAAGTTGCGCTATTAAAAACCTATGAAATTCAGTGAAAAAACTTTGTCAAAGGGACGTTATGGTTCCAAGTAAAACCGAAAAACCCTTGAAATTCGCCAGTTACGGTAAGCTAAGCAACCATAACTCACGCCACCACCGTGGACTGCTAAGACTAATACCCAGGACATCAAAGATGACATCACAAATGTCATTGATGACATCACTGATGACATCACATGTCTGGCTCGCTCAATTTTCTTTTTCTGACATGTCTAGGCCACATGGTTTTCTTCAGTAACAGTCAGAAACTAAAAATGTTATTTTATTTGTAGACGTATCCTTCAAGTAGGTTCTTACAGTAATTCCCTTAGAGTCCAGTCACATCATATGAAACATATACATACGGGAAGACACAAGCTTGAAAGACAGCAATCCTTTTTCTGCATAAAGATAATCAATAGATTTATGAGCACTTCCTGATAGTTCTGTTTTTTTTTTTATGGCTGTACTTTCCCTATGGGTCCAATCACATCAAGTGATACATATACATAGGGTAAATAGCAGCTTTGAAACAGAGCAATCATTTATTTGCATGAAAATAATCAGTTAAGCTATTAATTGTTTCTGCTACTACTTGTGCTTTTTTGCTAACTTCACTTTCCCTGTATATACCCATATTGGTATGTGTTCTTGTGTCTTTGTGTTTTGTCTATAGTAATGCAATTATGTAATACATGTGTTTTATTAGCTACGTATTACATATTTCACAGTACACAAAAATCTATTAAGAAAACAATTATCATTTCATTATTCAACATATTAACATTACGAATATTATACCTTCATCTTGTACGCTGCACACAATGTTATGTTTCTGTATGAGTAGCTTAGTATACCAGATAGAACCCATAATAGAATGCTATTTATATCAATGCATCGTTCAATACACTAATTAGGGTAGGATATTTATTGCAATGATCCTTGACACTTGTTTCGCAACATCATAATAAGAATCCCTTGTACACATATTTCATGAAAAGTACATACACATGTGATGTCATCAGTGATGTCATCAATGACATTTGTGATGTAATCTTTGATGTCCTGGGTGTTAGTCTTAGCAGTGCACGGTGGTGGCGCGAGTTATGGTTGCTTAGCTTACCATAACTGGCGAATTTCAATGGTTTTTCGGTTTTACTTGGAACCATAACGTCCCTTTAACAAAGTTTTTTCACTGAATTTCATAGGTTTTACTTACCATAACGTCCCTTTAACTCATTTTTTTCAATGAATATATATATATATATATATATATATATATGTATATATATATATATATATATATATATATATTATTATTACATGGCCGCGGTAGCGGCCATGTAGTTATGGTTAAGTTGGTGTTTTCATAGGAGGAGCACTTTTTGGGCGGCTTATAACTTCGCTCCCCCTGGAAGAATCCTCACCAATCTTTGCAAAAAAAGTATATGGCCCACTCTGATTTTTTTTGCAAAGTTTGGTGAGGATTCATCCAGGGGGGGAAAAGTTATAGGGGGGGTCCCAAAACTTTTTTTTTCCATAGACTGAATGGGAAAAAAATGTGCGCACGGCTACAGCCCGAACCACTGGACGGATTTACACCAAATTTGCAGCAGGAGCGGCGGCCTGGTCCCAAAAGCGTGCTTTTGCAAATTTGGTGTAAATCCGTCCAGAAGTTTTTTAAAAGATGACCAAAATGTAAGGCAAAAAAATTTGTGATATCTGTGTTCTCTTCGCAGACGGACTTCCCTGTTTGCTCCGCGGACAGCACCCCGATTGGCCCAGCAGCTTGCGTCATGTCCGCGGACATGCGACGTGTTCGCTGATTGGGCGGCGTGGTGCGTGATGCGCGTCAGATTTTCTGTCGCGCCCGCCATCTTGCATTTGCGGACGTCCGCGGACTGCACGGTGAAAGTTTGTTCAAAATGTGTATTTAGTAGAGTGTGTTGGTGTGTAGAAGTCTTTGGGGAGGATGGGGGAGTATGAGATAGGTTCAAAGTTGTATTTTATTTATGTGCTAGATGCTTTTGTTGTGTTCGATTTGTCTGCGGACAACACGGCTGTTCTGGAATGTTTGTAAATAAACAGAATGGATTCGGTGTCAACTTGAAAGTGTTCTAAGAATGTTTGCAGGGGGAGTCCTGGAGACGTTGTCTGCATTGTTCGTTTTCAAGGTGAAAATGTTTTAAGAACAATCGCGGTGTCCAGAAATGTTCGTACATAAAGAAAATGGGGGTGTCCTGAGGACGCTGTTTGTATTGTCCTCTGGCAAGTTGAATGTGTCCTAGGACCTTCCCCCTGTCTGCGGACATAACAATGGTTGCAATGTTTGCATCTATGGGTGTGATATGCTGCGGTGGTTGTGGCCAGGGTATAGAATGTTGGGTGCATGGCCATTTGGCCATGCACCCAAGAGTGTATGCCCTGGCCACAACCACCGCAGCATATCACACCCATAGTGGCTTTTAACTTTGGGTCAAAAACTAATTTATAAGGAACAATGTTATAAGCTTGTATGGGTGTGATATGCTGCGATGGTTGTATTTATCTTGTTATACGTACTATTTGGTTTAATAACGGGAGTCCATGTTTTTCTTGTTCATTTCTGTAATAAAAGAAAATAGCATGTTAGTATTAGTATTTTATAATGACTTATTACATTGTACAATCAACATTTTCTTCTTTTTATTGACCCTCATATTTAGTAGATTACAAACCAGAGTACTGTGCAATGTGCAAAGTTTCTTTGTTTGTTGCTAAAATCATTGGGTCTGTGGGAGAAAAAAAAATCCATGTTGGATTAAAAAAAAAAAACGTTTCCTGTTATGCTACAGTTTATTTATTTGTTTGTTTTCCACGTTTACTTGTTCTTTCTGCCTAATGCTTTATGCATTGGATTGTTCCAGTTTTTGTGAGTAGTAAGATATTAGGTATTTGTTTGGATATTGTAAAATTTTGGCCCAGTTAGATACCAGTAGGCGTATTCTAAATGTTTATGTTTTGATGTAATTTCGTGGTATTGATTTGTCTGTTTGCATATTTGTAAATTTTGGGACAGTTAGATACCAATTGGCGTATTCTAACTGTCTATTTTTTGCTCTATTTGAGTGGTATTAATTTATCTGATTAGTTGTTGTAGAATCTTTGGGCAGTTAGATAGATTTTGAAATATTGTGACAGTTTATATTTTTTTACTACAAGTGTACTTAAGGTTTAAGTACAGTTCAGTGATCAAATTTTGGTTTTAAGAACATTAAATACGCATTTGTAAGATTCGCTGGTAATCTCTGCTTTAGAGTAACGGTACTATCATTACATTCAAACCATCCACATTTTTTTTTATATATATGCAGTGTAGTGCCCTGAGTTGGTTGTGGCTCCTGCGTGGTAGATTATACCTATTGTTGTGAAGGTTTTCCTACCAAGTGAAATTTGACCATGTGTGAATCCAGTCAGCTTGCAGTTGTTTTTCGTACCATCTGCATTGTAACATAGAAGCATTAGTATTGCGTATTTACTATGTGTTTGTATTAGTAACGTGGAGCGATTATCCGAATTGCAGGTAGAACATAATCTACCGTGGTTTGCATTTTGTACAAGTTGCTGAAATGGAACGGATTCACAATAAGGTATTGATATATAGACAAAGCGCTCATTGGGGATTTGTTCTTGTGTCACATTGTTGCAGAGAGTGCATGTATGTTTCCACGTGTATGAAATCTGGAAGATTTCATTTATAGGTATGTTTTTGTTTTCCAGTACTAATAGTAAGTACATTAGAAATTCTTGTGGATCTTCCTGTGAGTTTATAGTGAATTTCACCATTCCAGCACAGTAGTCCAATTGTCGTCTTATTCCAAAAACACTATACGTGTTGCCAGGATTGTTTTCTGCATTTCTGTGAAGTACTAACATTTGCAAACACAATGGGTCTGTACTGTGTAAGTAAATGTTGCCAACAATTGGTGGTAATTGAAATAGAATATTCATTGGTACATTTGCGTAGCAACTTACACCAACTATATTTGAGAATTTAAATGGTCCAGTTAGTTCTGTATCTAACTGCTTTTTTTGGAGTTTGTCTTCCTTCTTTAAAGAAGTACCTGATTTACTTTCCCTAATTGATTCTTTTTTGCTTGTGGTACTTGATGAAGTTTTAGTTTCTTTTAGTCTCTTTGGAGGATTTGCAGTGACATCCTGTTGCATTTCTGTTTGATTTAGTTTTCTTTTAGAAAATGTTCCTTTTTGTGGAACAGGATATGTTTGTAGATGGGGGGTGTATAGTGAACGAAGTCTATTGTATTCTAAAATGCAAGGAATATCAGTGTTTACTTTACTTGCATCAAAGTTTATAAGAAATAGACCGTCAATTGTACATAGGCGTGACAGTGCTACGTAGCTCATGCCTTCTTTAAAGACTGTGTTACCAATGTCTATCATTGCTTTGTCTAGAGTAAGACCTTGTGATTTATGAATGGTGACTGCGTATGCAAGAGTTAGAGAAAATTGTTCTCTGCGTACATACATGTCTTTGAAGAGAAGGAATCGAGCTGTTGAGCGTCCTATTCTTTTTACTTCTGAAAGTTTGTCAAAGAGAATATTGACAAACTGAATTTTGTTGTCACGTGGGTATGTTTGAAAGCCAACAACTGTACCCAGTGCTCCATTAACTAGTCCTTGGTCCATTTCAAGGTTACGTTTAAGCATTACTCTGCAATTTAAGGATCATTTTAATATCTTTTCCAAGCCTGCTGTGTTTGAGATTGATTTTTCTAAACTATTTAGTCTTGCTGTGGCTTGGTCACACATGGGTAGTGTCATTCCATGTACATCTAGTTTGTCTGTGGCGCTAATTTCCATAATTGGTTGCATTTCTTTGCTTAACATTATTTCATTGAATTTGAAACAGCTTGCAAGAGTTGGCATTAAGGCCATACAAGTGACATTTTTGTGGGCTAATTGTTCCATAACATCTGTAGCACATGCATTATCACCATAAAGTGCACGAATGTGCCGGGTTTTCAATATTGCTTCTGCTTCTCTAGAAAGTATACCAACTCTGATACTTTTTAAGATGTTGGCATAAGTGAGATCTGCAGATTGGCACATGTTTTCTGATAATTCTCTGTATTGGAAATGTTGCCAAAGGTTGACATTTCCAATGCTGCCAACAGTTTTACGGCAGAGTTTGTGTCCTAATGTTTTAAAAATAGGCTCACCTTTTACAGGTGTCAATTGAAGAAGATCTCTGAAAACAATGATGTGTTTTCCTGCAAAGAGCTCTTCATAGTTTGTTCTGAGTACTTCTTGTAATCTGAGGTGAATCAAAGCCAACATTAGGTTGGACACCATGCTCACTTCATCTATTAGTAGCATTTTCATTTGTTTCAATACTCTGCGTACTTCCATTGCAGCTTCTGCAGAAAGTTTGTAATAATCTAACTTGTTTTGGTGTTCTACTGGCAGGAGTAATAATCGGAGTAAAGTGACAAACCTATGTTATAGGCAGCTAAACCTGTGGGGGCAGTGACAACAGCTGACAGTGTATTGTTTGTCAATTGTTGAAGGAACTTACTGATGATTTTGATTAGGAATGTTTTGCCAGAACCAGCTTCACCACTGACATACAATAGTATAGGTTTGTAATTTTGGCAGGTGCATTCTTTGTTTTCATGTTGCACACCATGTGCAATTTCTTTTGTTATTTCTTGAAAAATGCTATGTTGCTCTTTGTTTAGTTTTGATTTTAGTGTAGTTAAGTCTTATTTATCTTCATAGTGACACATGGTGTTTTCTACTTCTATCATAGTTAATTCTGCCTCATTTGTTATTAGTGGTTCTCCCAGTGGTTCTTGGCTTCCTGTGACAGAAGGTTGACCACTGTCAGGAGTGTCCTCATCTAGTTGGGCCTGGAGTTCCTCTTCGTGTTGCTGTTCATTGTGCAACATTGTTTTTTACTGTGCAGTTTACATCAGTTATACTGCTTTCATTGGCTTTGAAAGCATCTTAATATGAGTCATAGGTATCTAGTATTTCTTCTTATTTTCTCCATGGTTTATAGTGTTGTAGCAGGGACATGTGATATATTTCTTTATGTTGAGGAGTCTTTAATGACAATTTGATATGATTAATTAAATTTGGATTGGTGAGTTTTACTAAGCTGCCATCACAGTTTGTCACTTTGTATTGACGGTTTTGCTCATCAGGTTTTATATTATTTTTGTATGTGTAGTTTTGGATTATGTGGTATAGACACATGGTTTCCAAAGTGGTACTCCTGTTTGGGTAGTATGTGGCCAATAAATTGTTTTTTAAAATGTCTTGGCTGTTGGGATCATGTTTGGCTGTTGTTTCTATATCTTCGTATGATTTTAGAACTCTTTTTCTAGATTTAGCTGGACCAAGACGTAGCCATACTATATTTGCAGATTTACCATACAATGCAGTACCAGTTAATCGATCAGCTGCTTCATAGGATCCACATTCTCTATGGGACAGCATTTTTATGCCCAAGCAGTATAATTTCTGAGACACTGTTTTATCTGATGACAGGTCATTCCAGAGGTCTTGGAGCTCTGCCTTTTCTGATTTGGTTAAGTATGCTGTGACATATCGTGCAACTGCAGTAGCATTGTCTGCAATGTACTGCACATCTATGTTTGCATTCCACAAGTGGGCAATTTTTGCATTGTAATCATTGATATATTTTTCTTCTTCTTTTCTTTTTATGCAATATGTATTTTTAGGTGACTTACCTTTAACACTATGGGCCTCATTACGACCCAGGCGGTAAGTTACCGCCTGGGTCGTACCGTTACCACCATGGTGTAAACTACGTTTACACCATGGTGGATGGTGGATTTACCGGCCCATTCCAAGGTGAGTGGAGCGGTAAATCCCCATTTCCCATTTTACCCTTCCCCATATCCATTTTTGCCCCATAGGGCATAATGGGAGTGGGGAATGCGCTAATTAGGCCACCGTAATTAGCACCATGGTCCCTTAGCGACATGGATTTTAACGCCTGACAAAAAGCAGGCGTTAAACTCACCATGGTGCAAAGGGACCTCGGAATCAGGGGTTAAGGGTCGGCGTCGTTTACGGCGCCGTTAACCCCTTAACACCGGATTCGTAATGAGGCCCTATGTCTAACTGAAGACATGAGGTTGTTCACTTGACCTGTATTTGTAACTGGTCTAGGAAAACCAAATTGACATTTGGTGTAGTATTTCCCTTTGTTTTTGTATTTGCGACGGCAATATTTGCCACATTTGTGTCTTTGGAATGGTAAGATTTTTGCATGAAGATCACTATTTGTGGATTCTGACGGAATTTCACAAGTGACATATTTTTCAATAAACTGTAAAACAGTGGCATCACTGTCTTGACCAAATTTAGGAGCATCTTTAATCCATAAAAGCATGTGGACATGTGGCGCTCCTCTGGCTTGGTATTAATTTCTCCAAAAGAAGTGTTGCACTTCTCCAAGGGGAGGAACAGTTTTATTACAAATAAAATGTAGCATAGCAATGAAGCGATGGTGAAAATATCTAGAAACATTAACAGGATCCTGAGAACAAAGTCCTCCAGGTGTTAATATATCTATGTTTGTTTTGTTTTCGTTTGATATGCGTAGGAAAGCATGTAAATCTTCCCATGCATATTCTGCGCAACTTAATGTAACAAACCAAGTGGGTGGGCCAAGGTTTCTGATCATACAACGTACATCTCCATGGCGTCAAAACCAGTACTCTTTAGTACCTCACATATTTGCTAATAGATTTGTAAGATTTGCCTGTAAAACTTCATCTTTTTGTTGAACTTTTTGTAATAATTGTGTGGCTGTCATATTTTGAAAGTGTGATCCTGATTTTAATATGTGTGCAACTCCCTAGCATAAAGTTACTAGTTCACTTTCAAAGAGTAGGTGGAAAATGTATTCCACATTTTGTCAAAATCTGGGATCTTCAGAATACATTCGTAATAAGCGATATTCTGATGCTGATATTTGAACAGGTCTATCATCGTATCTTCCTCCTTTGCCAGTAGGAAAGAGTAGAGGAAAAGCACGTGCTTCTATACTTTTTTCCCATATGCTGATTGGTGATCCTTTTGTTTGACGCATTTGGTACGTTTCCAGTGCATCTTCTATGGTGTCATTCGAGTGCAATCGGTGAATTGTATAATGATCTAAAGTGTTTGCTATTGTAGCAGGATCTAGGAGCTCAAATTGACCAGTTTCTTGTGTCTCTTGAATTATTTCAGTTGCATCTTTCAAGTTTTCTTCGATATTAATTTCTTTGTAATAATCATTATTCTCTTTGAGATATTGCAGGGCTTCTCTAACTTTGTGTAAATCTACCAGTTGTTGACAAATTTTTTTGTCTTTTGTAGGTACTCCATTTACCAAGATAATTAAAGATTGTTGCATTGGACGTTGCACTCCTAGAGTGTGCACATTTTTTTTTAGATCTAATGGTAAATACACTACTTTTCCACAAATACCTTTCACTAATTCAGAGGGAGGTAATTTTGCAGTTTTTGGTTGAAGGTGTATTATTGCTTGAAATGGATGAACTGTTTGAATTATGATGCTCTCATATAAATTAAGTTGTTGAAGGAGTTTTGGTAGTGGATGTAATTCCAAGTTATTTGAGATAGCACGTGAAGGAGTTTGGTTGTTGTCAAGTTTGGTAGTGCAGTAACTGCAAAGTATTATGGGGTCAGTTGTTTTGTATTTGTTTTCTGCTATAAGGTAGAGAGCTAATTCAAACCATTTAGAATCTTCATTGTCTTCTATTTTGTATGAAAGGTCTATAGTTTTTGTGTTACTTTTATAACACGTTCTGCGGCAACATACACACACGTGGTTTGGTACTTCAGCTGAAGTGCTTTGAAATTTTAGTATGTGTGTAGTGAAAGGTTGCCATGTGCAGATTTGTTACGAAGTTGGTTGACAGCTATTTCATCTTGTAAGTGGGTTTCATTTCAAAAATATTTTTTCTGTATATACTCGTTTTCTTCTAGTAGGTCTTTTGGTGTACCATGTAGAAGAATGTTATTTAAATTGGCTAGTGCTAAAGCAGGACTTTTTGCATAATACAGTTTATAAACTAGATTTCTTATACTTGCATGATGTATTGATATCCTTTTGATATCATGGAAGGTTGTTTTGCAAGTAGGTCCTGTAATGCAGGCCAAGGAATGTCCTTGCAGTCCTGTGTGCTTGCGTACTGGACAAGCATCCATACTTTGCAGTATTTTAATTTTGATTTTGTCTTTGCTTTTCACATATTGATTGAGGAATAGGCGTAAAGATTTGAACATTTTTTTGGGAATGTTACACATTGACGTGCAGGGCCATGTGTAAATTAGATGTTCTGATTCAGTTGAATGGAGGGGTAAATCTAAGTTTTCAGGGCATATTTTTGTAAGGAGTACTTCTTGTTCCATTATGGTATTATTAACTTTTTCATAACCTCGACCACTGCTATGTATGGCATTTGTATTTGTTTGCTTTTGTTTGTACGCTTCTTCATTAAAGTATGGTTCTGTGCTTGTAGTGTGACTCCATTCACCTCCACAGATATTTAAGAAGTTATTTCTGTTCACATTTTGTTTATTGAGAAGTCTTTTTTGAAGTTTAGTTATTAGTTTTGTTAGTGGTTTAATTATGTTTAACACAACAATAAATACGTTTCTTTTGAGAAGAATTGCACTGTCTATCAACGCTTCTAAGATTACTTTCCTACGATAGGTTTGAAGTGTTGAACCTGTTTTCTCTCCTGTTTTTATCAGATTTTGAAGGACTTTGTGACGGAACATTTTGGCTAATATACTTTTCTTGGTATGCTTACTTTGTACTATATCAAGATTTATAGAAGACGTTTTATTTGTAGTGATAGTTGATTTTCTGTTACTAGTTTTTTGGGTCGTTTTACTTTGTGATAGAGGAGGCAAAGTTTTTGCACTAGAAACTTCTTCTGTTTCACAATATGACTGTATTAGCTGTTGTGTTATAACGTTTTTTACAAATTCTGCTATAGATGGGTGTTTATGTTGGAGACTTTTCATTTGCTCTACTTCTGCGTCCCTTTCTACGGAGTTGCTTTTTGGTGGGCATTCTGTAGCGTCTGTTGAAAAAAATACAGAAGGTATGGGTTGGGGTTTTTTGCAATGCATGTGTGTTGTGTGCATGATTGTTTGAGTAAGATGATAAAGATGTATGCAATGGTGTGTGATTGTGAATTGGGAAGTTGAACTACCATGGATGGGTATTCTTCAATTAATGTGTTACTAAACTGGGGTTCAGATGACAGAAAAAAGTAAGCCGGTGGTGTGGAGAAGAATAAATAATATAGGTAAAGCTATACAATTAAAACAGTTGTTTGTTCTACAACATCTACATTCTAGCGGCTGAGTTGGGTAATTTGTGTGCCGAAAAATAGGAATTTGAGGGCCATTCTGACAGGAGATCACTGTTTAAGACGGGGAGAATTTTTGGTCAGAATGGTGCAGAATCTCTATTTTTAGGCACAGAAATACCATGAATGCACCGTACAGTGCGTGTGAGTTATAAATCAAATATTATGGTAACAATCTACTTACTTTTTTTTCAAAAATGAGTAGTTTGCTTCTTAGTTGTTCTTTGTAAATCAAAATCGGCTGCTACTATTCAGGAGAATGGGCTTCACTGCAATTGTAAAAGAAAGAAATTAGTAATTTGGTTGCTATATAGCACTGTTTTCATTTTAGACATAGATTTTTTTAAATTGAAATGCTCAGCGCCTTCCTGAAAACCATTAAAACTATATTATGACTAAGAGTAGGAAAGAAAATATCTTTACTATGGTTTGTGGAATTCATAATCTACCAACGTATACCACTATTCTTGTAACTAAGCTTTTCCACGTAATAGTGAG
This sequence comes from Ambystoma mexicanum, assembly GCF_040938575.1. NCBI lineage: Eukaryota > Metazoa > Chordata > Amphibia > Caudata > Ambystomatidae > Ambystoma > Ambystoma mexicanum. The sequence continues at coordinate 91,206,207 of NC_090930.1, read as the reverse complement.
TCATTGTCATCATAGCTCTCAACCATGTGTGTCGCAAAGGCGGGTGAAATCACCTGATTTTGTTTTTGGCGGGTGAGACGCCCATTGGAATGAATGGGCGTGCAGGAGGCTTGGCGGGTGAGTCAGTCCTTTACAAGGCGGGTGACACCCGCCAAAAGCGTGTGAGTTGAGAGCTATGTGTCATAGCCTGCTTTTGCACGTAACAGTGAGTGAATGTCATAGTCTGCTTGTCCTAAATATGCATACCTGTACTTTCTGTTCATGTATATGGATATGGACCAAGCTGCAAGTAGAAATATTGGAGATTTGTATAGTATTTCTCGTAGATCGCGGTTGTCAATGGTATGAGACTTGTACTCCGAGATATACACCGTACATTTGTAGTGCTGCTCTATGATGATGCAGTTACATGTAGAGTTATTGGATTTGACTGGTGGATGGTCATGTGATTGCTTAGCTACATCCAATGAGGGAATGGCACAGAGAGTGAAATCGAAATGGTAGAAGGGCTGTACATGTTACGATACGTTCGCGGAAATGGCAGTAGTTCTAGGACACCGCGTATTACATCCGGGGAATTTGGGGAGGGGAGGTATGGAAATGAGATTGGATGAAGCAAGGGATTGGTCAGTAAAGTTTAGTGAGTGTGTTGTGCTAGGAGAGGTTTTCTCAGATATTGTTTTTGCAGAGAGAAGAACAGATAGATATGGCTGAGTGTTTCAAAACACAGATTGTATGGATTTTGGGAGACTCGTGGATTCATTGGTTGAAGGTGCATGTAGAAAGCTGTGGAGTATCTATAGATCTTGGATTCCCACATGTGAAAGTGCACTGGCATGGAGTGCGTGGAATGAAGTGTTTGGACTTGCTACCTCTCTGTGCAACTTTGAAGATAGGGGAACATCCAGACATAATTGTAATTCATTGTGGAGGGAACAGTTTAGGACATGTGTCTGGAATTTCTTTGCAATTTGCAATGAAAGAAGGACTTCAGAAGATAATGGACATGTTTCCAAACTCTAAAATATTTTTTTCACGGATTGCGCAGAGACAAGTGTGGCTTCGTTCTTTCTCATGTGGTCCACAAATGGAGAAAGCAAGGCGTAATGCTAATAAGGCTGTTTGTGCCTTCCTAAGAGATGTTGGCATGTCCTCTTTTAACAACGAAAATATTTTGTTTCGTAGTACATACATTTTTCGCAAAGATGGAGTCCATCTTACTTATGCTGGCAATCAGATTTTTCTGAGAAATGTACAAAATGCATTGCGACCTTTTTTAGAAATACAGCATTCGTTTTGAAGTATGTCTTACGTAGTTAAAATGTTTTACATTCAAACACCTCCCAAAGGCTCATTTCAGAGCCACCACTTCCTGTTAGAGAAAAATGCATGGGTTTCAATAGGGTAGCAATGCAATTGTTCTTCTGTTTGCGGACCGTCAGCGGACTTTCACGTAATGGAAATGGCTATGCTTTATGCATCTTCACTTCTATTTTTTAACTGTGAAAGGCGGCTCTGAAAAGGGCCTTATTTTTTTTTTTGATTTTTGTTATTTTGTATTTTTTTTTCTTTTTTATACATGACACACTAGGAGAGGAGGGAAAGGAGGGTAAAGGGAGGGGGACACCAACCATAGGGATAAGAAAGGGCGAGCTGAGAGAGGAAGATGTAGAGTGGTTTTTATTTGGGTAGTGAGCAGGTCTTCTGGTGCTCTGAGACGATCGTCTCAAAAGCACTCCGAAGTCGTTCCCGCCTGCAGAGTACTGTGTCACAGTACACACATACAACTGTGACCCTCGAAAGGTAAGGGTCATCAGAATTCTGTATGGCCTGTGAGGCAGCTTGAGGAAGACGCTGTCCCACAGAGGTGTTCCTTGTGGTGACAGGATCAGGAATAATAATAATAATAATAATAATATTAATTTGGCATTTATATAGCGCTACGAACCCTTAGGTATCTGAGCGCTGCTTATTATTACCCACGGTGTGTGGTGCTCATTTATCGACCTCGGAAGGATGAAACGCTGAGTTTTGGCGCTGCCGGGATTCGAACCTGCGTTCGCAGGCTCTGCACTGATGTCAAAGCAAGCGCTCTACTCGCTGTGCCACTTGACCGGCCAAGGAATGGAAGATGAAGTAGAGGCAATCAACCTACTACGCTTCTCGCAAGGTACAACCTTGCGAATGGCCCCAGTGTGGAATGAGCGCAGGTGTCGCTTCATGGTAGTGGTCCCAAAGCTTTACGAACCATGCTTCCCGCGACTGAGTACCATTTTGCACTCATTACAGGTGACACGGTTCGCATGAGACTTAGGACCGTTTCCATGAACGGTAAACAACCGCCACACCCAAGATTCACGCCGAGGGCGGGTAGTAGGGATTTCCTCTACCTCATTCTCGTCATCCTCTTCTTCCTCCTCTGTATCCTCACTCCTGTTCCCCTCTTCAGGCCCTTGGGTAAATGGTGGTGGTGGAGGGGGTGGGGGTGGTGCTGAGGCAGATGTAGCACCATGTGGAAATAGTCGAGCCATGGATGTCATAGGCTTGGAGATGGAAATCTCAAAATCTGCAAAGTATGCAGCAAAATGCAGTGTGCTCTGTGGAATAGTCAGAAACACAATGAGAATGCGCTCTAGGACGTGGTTTTCTATCGGGGTGCTTGTGCGCGGGTCCCGGACATGCGCGCCATCCGCAAGACGGAGTGGGCATATACATTTTCCGCAAAGTTTGGTGAGTATACATCCAGGGGGAGCAAAGTTATCAGCCGTCCAAAAAGTGCTCTTCCTATCGGTTGAGAACTTAACCATAACTACAGAGCCGCTATTACATGGCCTGCGGTAGCGGCTCTGTAGTTATGGTTAAGTTGCTCAACCCATAGGAACAGCACTTTTTGGGGGTAGCAGCCCTGTAGTTATGGTTAAGTTGCTCAACTCATAGGAAGGGCACTTTTTGGGTGGCTGATAACTTCGCTCCCCCTGGACGAATCCTTTCCAAACCTTGCAAAAAAAGTATATGACCTGCTCTGAATATGTTGGCAAGTTTGGTGCAGTTTCATCAAGGGGGCGGGGGTAAAGTTATAGGGGGGTCCCAACATTTATTTTTCTTAGACTGAATGGTGAAAAAAATGCTCCCACCTGTAGCCCAAACCGCTGTCTGATTTTCACCAAATTTGCAGCAGGAGCTGCGGCGTGTTCCAAAAAGCATGCTTTTGTAAATTTGGTGCAAATCCGTCCAGTAGTTTTTTTTTTAAATTACCAAAAAGTAGGTAATAAAAATATAGTGATATCTGGTTCTGGTCTGCGGACTCATTTCCCTGTTCAGTCCGTGGACAGGCAAACGATTGTCCTAAAGGGCGACGTGAAGTCCGTGAACATCGGATTTGCCCCCTGATTGGATGATGAAAAGCGTGAAGTGTGTCAGATTTTTGAAAACGCCCGTCATGTTGGATTCCCGGATAGCGTCCGGTGTCTGTGGACAAAGCGGTAAAAACATATAAACAAACACAACATTGCACTTGTCAAACTTATCAAACAATCTGTGGGAAGGTGAGGGGTGATGAGGATGGGATGGTATATGGCCACAAGAAGCCGAAAAATAGGTGTTTTTGTCCCTGAAGTCCGTCAACACTCCGGATGTTCGGGGGCAGTCCTGTGATGTTTGAGAACACTTCAGATGTTGGGGGACATTTGTTCCTATTTCTGCATTACAGGGTTGGTGAAAAGCAGTTCTTGGAAGGCTTATAACTTTGAGGCCACACAATGAAACTGCATGAAATTGTGGAATGTTATTCTCGACTTGATTCTGAATTGTTCTGGAAAGTGTGGAGCTGTTTTGTCAAGAGGGAACCAACTTAGAAGTGGGTGTCCCAAAAAATTGTAAATGCTTATAAATGTGGTGCCATTTGACAAATCTACACAAATGTTTGCAAAAGGATTTTAGATCTAGATATACATGTTTTGAAAAGTTTGGTGGGATTTTATCAAGAGGGGGCTAAATTAGAGGGGGTTCTCAACATTTTTAGATGGCTTATAACTTTGTTGCCGTTTGATGAATGTGGAGAAATGTTTTCAGAAAGATTATAGACCCAACCTTCAATGTTTGTTTAAAGTCTGAATGGATTTTGTCAAGTGGGGGCTAAGTTATATGACTATTGTATGTACATACATTTTGACACTTTTTAACAAATAAAACATGGGCAATTTCAAGCAAACTTGTGTAAGGAGCATTGGCAAAGACCTTAAAGCATGGTTTTGCAAGTTTGCCTGTGTTTTATTTTTTGACAAGTGTTATAATATAGGTACAAATAATAGTGATACACCTTTGCTGACTGAGGCCTGTGGCCATGGGCAGAGGCCAGATTGTCCGGGTCATGGTACAAGGTCATGACCCAGACATTCTGGCTACTGGCCATGACCGCGAGGGCCGACAAATGGGGTTAAAGCGGCCATGTCCACCTTGGACTGGCTATGTAGTAAAGTTATTCGAAAGTGGGATAGGTTTGAAAGGAAAAATGTGCTTGTGGTAATATGATCATAGGTCAGATGGTTCTGTCCAGGCCTTCTGCAGGCTGCCATGGAAAGGGAAGAAGACCTCTGTATGGAGCCCCGCCTTCCTTTTCCAGGGTGGCCATCTTGGAAAAGGATTTTCCTTCCTACTGCAGCAAGAGAAATCTATTTTGTAGCACCCCGAATTCCCGGCTTTGTGAACCCAGCGGTGCTAGTGCCCTTTATGCCCCATTGCAGTGTCTGCAATGGAGGATAATGGTCGGGAGCCCTCATTATTTATGTGTTTATTTATTTATTTATTTATAATGCTTCAAAGCCCACAGGCATCAGGGCGCATGCAGTCACACTTCGCCTGTGCCGATAACCTGTGCTGCTGGCCTGTTATCCCCATTCCAGGGACTGAACACCACATTATTCCCATTATCAAAACACAAAATGCTAATGGAAATGTTGGAAAAACGTATTGAGTCTACGTACTTTACTGAGAAATGTAAAGTAGATAGAGTCTATACGTTTTTTTTTGTATTTTTTAACTGTGAAAGGTGGTTCCTAAAGCAACCTTTCTTTTGATGCTTTAAAAGAAAATATTTTGCAGGAGAGGTTAGAACGTAAGGTGAGGAGGGAAATGAGGGAAGATACACCAAGCACTAATATGGAGGGGCAGGTGGACAGAGGAAGATGTTGCATGTGTTTTACTTCTAAGGTAGTGTGCAGTGTTTCTCACGCTCCTTGGTTACAGCTTTAAACACACATTGAAATTGCTTTCCGCTGCAGAGTGGTATGTTACAGTATATACAGAGGACTGTTGTCTTCGAAAGATATGGATCAATCAACAGCCTCTTTTATTGCTTGCAAGGTAGCTGCTGGAATTTTGTGTCCCACAGAAGTAGGCTGTGTGGTTACAGTATTGGTTGAGGAAGATGAGGTGGAAGAAGACAGCCTACTACTTACTAAGAAAGGAACAATCTTTCTGAGAGCATTGTGGTAGTTGGATTTAGTGTGGTGGCGCATGGAGGTGTTCCCGTAAGAGTAATTTCCAGTCAGTTCATTTCACTGTTGTAGCTTTAGCCTTTGGTACATTCCCAACAGTGGTAAGGAACTGCCACACCCATGATTCTCTCTGGGTGCTAGAGGTAGGCACTTCCTCTACCTCAGCGTCTTGGTCCTCTTCATTGTCTTTGAAAATACTGCACTTTTATTGTTGTGTGGGATCTGCAGCTGGTGGTGGCTCTTGGGGAGGAGGGATGGCAATAGCTGATGCCATTTTCAAGATAAATAGCAGTTTGGGTAATATTCTTCCAAGTATGAGCTTTGTACTAGATTGTTAATGGATAATGAGTAAGAATAGGTCTAAGAGCTGTGCAAGGGTACATTTTGAGCTTGAAAGTGCCTAGATCAGTAGAAAATGCAGTTCCGAACTGTCCTTGAAGCAAGGACCTGAATGTGAAGTGTAAACGCTTTCATGGACACATCATCATGCTGCCCGCGAGCGCATGGTCATGTGGCACTGTTCGCAATGTCTCTGCAATGATGTCAGATGATCGCAGACCTCAACTGAAGCAAAAACTGAGGAAAAAGTATAGAAGTGTTAAAAAATATGCTAGAAGGTGGGAAATGGCAGAGTTTTAAGGTGACACTTTGTAAATTGGACAAACATGTTGCTATATTGGGGTAAGTATGATATTAGTACATTGTAGGAAAATAGCATGCACTGGTAAAAACCCATGAAATTCTCTGAAAAAAAACTTTATTAAAGAGATGTTATGGTTAGGTTGCACCAAAAAAAACCTATACAATTCAATAAAAACCTTTGTTAAAGGGACGCTATGGTTAAGTTGCACTAATAAATATCTATGAAATTCAATGAAAAAACTTTGTTAAAGGGACGTTACAGTTACAAGTGAAACCGAAAAACCTCAGACATTCACCACTTATGGTAAACTAAGCAACGATAACTCGTGCCACCACCGTGCACTGCTAAGACTAACACCCAGGACATGAAAGATGACATCACAAATCTCATTGATGACATCACTAATGACACCCGTCTGAAATTCTGAACATTTAGATGAAAAGTCCCTACAAGGGGTTGTTTTTATAATGTTGGTAACATGATGTCAGGGGTGACTGTCTAATTTTAAAAATGTAATAACTAGCTAACAATTCAAGATTGACTATACACTTGTGCTAGTACAAACAATACATATGAATACCCACAATGCATACACATACAGGGAAACAAAAGTAAGGAAGAAAGAAACAACATCATCAGGAAAATGTTAAGAGCATTAAAGTTTATCTTCATGTATACAAATGAATTGTGTGTTTGAGGCCTGAGAGCTGAGACCGAAACCTAAGGAAAGTACTTTAAGAACATATGACAAATGCAACATCTAGATATACAGCACCTTTTGAATTGTAATATTCTGACTGTCACTGAACAAATCCACCTGGCCTTCATATATCAGTGAACAAAAAAGTGGCCCAGAAATTTGATGTCATCAGTGATGTCATCAATGACAATAAGTAAATGTCAATGACAATGACATAAGTGGTGGCGCGAGTTATGGGTGCTTAGCTTACCATACGGGCGAATATCTGAGGATTTTCGGTTTTACTTGTAACCATAACGTCCCTGTAACAACGTTTTTCCATTGAATTTCATAGGTTTGTATTCGTGCAACCTAACCGTAATCTTATGTTCTATTACAAAGTTTTGTTCATTGAAAATATAGCGTCCATGTAGTTATGGTTAAGTTGGTGTTTCCATAGGAAGAGCCTTTTTTGCGTGGCTTAGAACATCACTCCCTCTGAATGAATCCTCACCAAACTTTGCAAAAAAAGTATATGGCCCAGTCTGAATTTTTTTGCAAAGTTTGGAGAGGTTTGGTCCAGGGGGGGCAAAGTTATAGGGGGGGTCCCAAAACTTTTGTTTTATCCTATAGACATAATGGGAAAAAACGTTGCGCACGGCTACAGCCCGAACCGCTGGATGGATTTACACCAAATTTGGTGTAAATCCGTCCAGTAGTTTTTTTTTTAAATGACAAAAATGTAAGGCAAAAAAATGTGTGATATCTGTGTTCGCTTCACGGATGGACTTCCCTGTTCGCTCCGCGGACAGCACCCCGATTGGCCCATGGGCTTGTGTCATGTCCGCGGACATGCGACGTGTTCGCTGTTTGGACGGCGTGGGGCGTGGAGCGCGTCAGATTTTCTGTGGCGCCCGCCATCATGTATTTGCCGTCGACCGCGGACAGCGCGGTGAAACTTGGATTAAAAATTGTATTTAGTGGAGAGTGTTGGTGTGTAAGAATGTTTGGGGAGGGTGGGGGAGTATGAGATAGGTTCAATGTTTTGTTTTTTTATGTGCTATACGCTTTTGTTGTGTTCAATTTGTCCGCGGAGAACACGGCTGTTCTGACATTTTGTAAATAAACTAAATGGTGGGGTTTTCAGAGGACGGAGTATGTGTCATTTTTGTTGGCAAGGAAGGTAAAATTGAGCTAAAAACACTCGCGGTGTATTTAAATGTTCGTAAATACACAAACTGGGGGTGTCCTGAGGACGCTGTCCGTATTGTAATCTGTCAAGTTGAATGTGTTCTAAGAACACTCGCGGTGTCCCGAAATGGTTGCAATTACACAAAATGCGGGTGTTCTGAGAACGTTGTTTGTATTGTTCTTTGTCAGGTTCAAAGTGTTCTATGAACCCTCCTTTTGTCCGCTGATAGTACAATTTCCTATGGGCCTCACCCGACTTTTTGTCCACTAAAGAATCGATAAATCAGGCTGGTGTGCGCCGACATTATGTGATAATCCTATGACTGGCGCTATTGACCTGGCTGACTTGCTTTTGCGACACTAAATCATATCTCCCGCTCCTAAGCCTGACATTATGAAAGCATTCATATTCCCCACCTCTCTCCGTGACGTTACAGGGTGCGTCAGCAAACGCGCCCAGTCGTCTCCAGTCCTACGCGACTTTACACAGAACCCGGAAGTCAACACACATTATGTCAAAACACAACGCGCCACAATTCGGAATATGAAACTTTGATCATTTACATTTGTGATGTCATCTTTGATGTCCTGGATGTTAGTGTTAGCAGTGCACAGTGGCGTGAGTTATGGTTGCTTATCTGACATTAACTGCCGAATTTCTGGGTTTTTTTGGTTTTACTTTGAACTATAACGTCCCTTTAACAATTTTTTTTTACTGAATTTCATAGGTTTTTAGTAGCGAAACTTAACCATAACGTCCCTTTAACACAGTTTTTTTACTGAATCTCATAGGTTTTTATTAGTGCAACTTAACCATAAAGTCACTTTAATACATTTTTTTTTACTGAATTTCATAGTTTTTTATTAGTGCAACGTAACCATAACGTCCTTTTCAATGGAGGAAGACCGCTAGGATCCTAGGTTCTCAAAGTGGGAACCAGGGGTGGTAAAAAAAATATTTTTCTTCCCAAACCAGGACACCGCAGGCAGGCGTCCCAGTGTAGGAAGGAAAATCTTTTACCAAGATGGACACCAGGGAAAGGGAAGGCAGGGTGTATAAAGAGAACACAACAGGGCATCGGCAGGGGGTCAGGAAGACCAGGAGAGAGACACGGGGCATGAGTGGGGGGTAACACGAGGGAGACACGGGGCGGCAGGAGTGGTAGACACACAGGGCATGAGCGGGGGGTGGGCGGCGGGAGGGAGAGACACACAGGGCATGAGCGGGGGTGGGCGACGGGAGGGAGAGACACACGGGGCATGAGCGGGGTTGGGCGGTGGGCGGGAGAGACACACGGGGCATGAGCGGGGGGTGGGCGGCGGGAGGGAGAGACACACGGGGCATGAGCGGGGGTGGGCGGCAGGAGGGGTAGACACATGGGGCATGAGCGGGGGGTAGGCGGCGGGAGAAGAGAGACACACGGGGCATGAGCGGGGGGTGGGAGGGAGGGGAGAGACACACGGGGCATGAGTGGGGGTAGGGGGGAGGGGAGAGACACATGGGACATGAGCGGGGGGTGGGCGGTGGGTGGGGAGAGACACATGGGACATGAGCGGGTGGTGGGCGGCGGGTGGGGAGAGACACACGGGACATGAGCGGGGGGTGGACGGCGGGTGGGGAGAGACACACGGGACATGAGCGGGGGGTGGGTGGTGGGTGGGGAGAGACACACGGGACATGAGCGGGGGGTGGGCGGCGGGTGGGGAGAGACACACAGACATGAGTGGGGGATGAGCGGGGGGTGAGCGGCGGGTGGGGAGAGACACACGGGACATGAGCGGGGGGTGGGCGGCGGGTGGGGAGAGACACACGGGACATGAGCGGGGGGTGGGCGGTGGGTGGGGAGAGACACACGGGACATGAGCGGGGTGTGGGCGGCGGGTGGGGAGAGACACACGGGACATGAGCGGGGGGTGGGCAGCGGGTGGGGAGAGACACACGGACATGAGCGGGGGGTGGGCGGCGGGTGGGGAGAGACACACGGACATGAGCGGGGGGTGGGCGGCGGGTGGGGAGAGACAGACGGACATGAGCGGGGGGTGGCTGGCAGGTGGGAGAGACACACGGACATGAGCGGGGGTGGGCGGCGGGTGGGGAGAGACACACGGACATGATCAGGGGTGGGCGGCGGGTGGGGAGAGACACACGGGCATAAGCGGTGGCGTGGGCGGCGGTTGGGGAGAGACACACGGACATGAGCGGGGGGTGGGCGACGGGTGGGGAGAGACACACGGACATGAGCGGGGGGTGGGCTGCGGGTGGGGAGAGACACACGGACATGAGCGGGGGTGGGCGGCGGGTGGGGAGAGGAGAGACACACGGACATGAGCGAGGGTGGGCGGCGAGTGGGGAGAGACACACGGACATGAGCGGGGGGTGGGTGGCGGGTGGGGAGAGACACACAGACATGAGCGGGTGGTGGGCAGGAGGGGAGAGACACACGGACATGAGCGGGGGGTGGGAGAGACACACGGGGGGTGGGAGAGACACACGGGGCATGAGCGGGGGGTAACACGAGAGAGACGGGGCATGAGCAGGGGGTGGAAAGAAGGGAGACACAGGGCATGAGCAGGAAAGAAGGGAGTCACGGGGCATGAGCCGGGGGTGGGCGGCGGGAGGGGTAGACACACGGGGCATGAGCAGGGGATGGGCGGCGGGAGGGAGAGACACACGGGGCATGAGCGGTGGGTGGGCATGAGCAGGGGGTGAGCGGGAGAGGGAAAGACACATGGGGCATGAACGGGGGGTGGGCAGTGGGAGGGAGAGACACACGGGGCATGAGTGGGGGTGGGCGGCGGGAGGGGTAGACACACGGGGCATGAGCGGGGGGTGGGCGGCGGGAGAGGAGAGACACACGGGGCATGAGCGGGGGTGGGGGGTAGGGGAGAGACACACGGGGCATGAGCAGGGGGTGGGGAGAGACACACGGGACATGAGCGGGGGGTGGGCGGCGGGTGGGGAAAGACACACGGGACATGAGCGGGGGGTGGGCAGCAGGTGGGGAGAGACACAAGGGACATGAGCAGGGGGTGGGCGGCGGGTGGGGAGAGACACACGGGACATGAGCGGGGGGTGGGCGATGGTGGGGAGAGACACACGGAACATGAGCGGGGGTGGGCGGCGGGTGGGGAGAGGCACACGGGACATGAGCGGGGGGTTGGCGGCAGGTGGGGAGAGACACACGGAACATGAGCGGGGGGTGGGCGGCGGGTGGGGAGAGACACACGGGACATGAGCGGGGGTGGGAGGCGGGTGGGGAGAGACACACGGGACATGAGCGGGGGGTGGGCGGCGGGTGGGGAGAGACACACGGGGCATGAGCGGGTGGTGGGCGGCGGGAGGGGTAGACACACGGGGCATGAGCAGGGGGTGGGCGGCGGGAGGGAGAGACACACGGGGCATGAGCGGTGGATGGGCATGAGCAGGGGGTGAGCGGGAGAGGGAAAGACACATGGGGCATGAACGGGGGGTGGGCAGTGGGAGGGAGAGACACACGGGGCATGAGTGGGGGTGGGCGGCGGGAGGGGTAGACACACGGGGCATGAGCGGGGGGTGGGCGGCGGGAGAGGAGAGACACACGGGGCATGAGCGGGGGTGGGGGGTAGGGGAGAGACACACGGGGCATGAGCAGGGGGTGGGGAGAGACACACGGGACATGAGCGGGGGGTGGGCGGCGGGTGGGGAGAGACACATTAGACATGAGTGGGGGGTGGGCGGCGGGTGGGGAAAGACACACGGGACATGAGCGGGGGGTGGGCAGCAGGTGGGGAGAGACACAAGGGACATGAGCAGGGGGTGGGCGGCGGGTGGGGAGAGACACACGGGACATGAGCGGGGGGTGGGCGATGGTGGGGAGAGACACACGGAACATGAGCGGGGGGTGGGCGGCGGGTGGGGAGAGACACACGGGACATGAGCGGGGGTGGGAGGCGGGTGGGGAGAGACACACGGGACATGAGCGGGGGGTGGGCGGCGGGTGGGGAGAGACACACGGGACATGAGCAGGGGGTGGGCGGCGGGTGGGGAGAGACACACAGACATGAGCAGGGGGCGTGCAGCGGGTGGGGAGAGACACACTGACATGAGCGAGGGGTGGGCGGCAGGTGGGGAGAGACACACGGACATGAGCGGAGGGTGGGCGGCGGGTGGGGAGAGACACACAGACATGAGCAGGGGGCGTGCAGCGGGTGGGGAGAGACACACTGACATGAGCGAGGGGTGGGCGGCAGGTGGGGAGAGACACAAGGACATGAGCGGGGGGTGGGCGGGAGGGGAGAGACACATGGACATGAGCGGGTGGTGGGAGAGACACACGGGCGGTGGGAGAGACACGCGGGGCATGAGCGGGGGGTGGGCGGGTGGGAGAGACGAGCAGGGCACGAGCGGGGCATGAGCGGGTCATGAGCAGGGGGTGGGCGGGAGGGAGAAAGACACACAGACATGAGCGGGGGGTGGGCGGGAGGGAGAAAGACACACAGACATGAGCGGGGGGTGGGCGGGAGGGAGAAAGACACACGTACATGAGCGGGGGGTGGACGGGAGGGAGAAAGACACACGGACATGAGTGGGGGGGTGGGCGGGAGTGAGAAGGCACACAGCATTCGTGTGCAGGCGGCAGATCCTGCTCCTCGGCCCTCTGCTGGCCACCGTGTGCCAATGGCGTGAGCGGGGGGCTGGAGGAAAAAGGAAGACACGGAGCATGAGTGGGAGTGACAAGAAGGACACACGGGGCATGGGCGGGGGGGTTGGAGGAACAGGAGAGAGACACGGGCATGAGCGGGGGTGGGGGACTTACTGTGCAGGCGGGATCCAAAGCCTCTCATGCGAAGAACAAAGATGGCGGGCGTCTCTGAAGCCAGACGCACTGCACGCTTTCACCGCATCCAATGAGAGAGCACATCAGATGTCCGCAGACATCACGCAAGCTGCTTGCCCAACCACCGTCCTGTCCGCGGAGCGAACAGGGAAGTGTGTCCGCGAAGCGGACACAGATATCACTAATTTTTTTTACTTACATTTTTGTAATTGTTTTAAAAACTACTGGACAGATTTACACCAAATAAAGCAAAGCACGCTTTCGGGACCAAGCCGCCACTCCTGCCGCAAATTTGGTGTAAATCCGTCCATGATGCTGAACTATATGTGTTTGTACAAACAAGAGCTTTTTTATTATGATGATTGTTTACACCTTTGAATCATAATTTGTATGTTGCTTAGATTTATGTATACCATACCGATTTATTTATACTATGCCCACTGTACTACCTTTGTTAAACATTTAGACATCTCTTCACTGTTATTCTTTCAGTTGCTGATTTATTGAATTAGGCTGCTATCCCCTTGTACTGTATTATCGACATAGGAATTGTTATTTGCACATGGTAAAGTAATCTAGTTGCTCATTTACGAAATTAGGCTGCTATCCTTTTGTACTCTTATATAGACATAGGAATTTCTATTTGCACATTGGGAGGAGTTATGCTATGTAACATTTTATATTTTCTCTTAACTCCGGTTTTATCTGAGCACGTGTATAACACGTAAGATCGCATATGTCTGAAGCATTATTCCTCCATGAAATATATACCTGGGAAAGGGGCACTTGCCCAGTGTTATAGTACTGATTATAGGTACGATTTACACAAATAGGGCATTTGCCCACTTATGATTTGGTTGCTGCCGTTTTGCTCATAGCCCTTGGCTTGGAAGTACTTGCCCTATGTGGGGGCGTATGTCTAATAGCGGCCATCTGAGCTGCTTTTAGTCATCAAATGATGAATAGGCACACTTGTGCACATGTTACACATCGATTTTTATTTGATAATAATTTTTAAACTAGCAGTTTTGAGCGTCTTCACTGTCGAGTTTTCATTACATGTGTTTAGTGATTTCCTAGCACAAAACTTTCACATAACTTGCTATTATACTTACCTTACTCATAGGTTTTTGACCATTCCAATATGGAGGTCATTGCATTGGAAAGATATCACCACTCTTACTCGTAGCGGTCACATGACCGTTGTGCATGTGATGAGACTCGAGTGGGGACGCTCTGGAACTGCCTTTCTTTTTAAACTCTATGATGTGCATGCCGCATTTGGATTTTATAGGTCTGAGGAAGCCTGAGCATTCAGGCGGAACGCGTGACTTTCTTCCACCCATGGGGTGAGTGCTTTGTGCAACCTTACGTCTGTCGCAGGGGTGAATGACTTCATCTCTATTTTTTGTAATGTGCTGTATTATGCAATAATAAATATGACATTTTAAATAGCTAGGTCTTGTGTGCTGGAGTACCTTTATACATGTACTTTATACATATACCTTTATACGTGTTTTTTTGCAGTGTTACAACCGCGCAGGGGCTTGTGTGTTTTTTCATGTTAACGAATTTGGCATTCGTTTTTCCAGCACCAGCGGGAGAGCGCCATTTTTTAGCTAAATTGGTTTATATATATATATATATATATAGAGAGAGAGAGAAAAGGGAGGAAAGAGCGAATCGCACTCCCGCAGGCACAAACATAAATGCCAGGTTCAAAAAGGTTCGGAAAAAACAAACAGACACAGTATAGAAATTACTGATGTCTTTAATGTTTAAGTAAGTTAAAAAACAAAAGCATCGTGCAAAAAACAAATGCACGACACATAGCAGCACATAGAAGACAGAACAACAACAGGACGCCTAGGGGCAGCAGCCTGCAAACAACGCGTTTCGCGCTATACTGAGCGCTTGATCACGTAAGGGGGAGAGGGTTGAACAGTGTGAATACATAATAGTCAATAGTCCCTCAACTATGTCGATGGCAACGACTGTTACCAACTCCAAGGGAACAGGGGCGGCCATGTTGGAAGGGAGTGTGCATATATGCTAAAACTTATGGATTAGAGCACAGTGCTTTGCAGATGCTTTTATCAATGATCAGTAGAGAAAATCTCAAACTGACCCGGATTTTAAATTGAAGTATACAACACCACAATCTCTAAATTAAGCAGAAAGGGCCCTCAAATATGTATAAATACATATAAGGGGACTTAACTACACATCAATATACGGTGTATGAAATAACAATGTGATGACCGTACAGCATAAAAGATATAATGAACCACACTCAAAATAAATAAACCAACATTAAAGAAATTACCCCATATAAATACATAGTCAGCCTAGTGAAAAAAAGTCATTCCCAACAATAAAAATATTAGACAATGCAATGCAATGACAATAAAACTAGTCAACCACGATTAGATGTAAAATCAGGTTAAAAACAGTAGAACTGAACCTAAATATTAAAATTTAGCAGCAGGATGATACAGCCAGCAAAATATTTGTTAGTGCAAACAGCAAAGATAGCAGCTCAAACATTAAATGTCGATTATATAGTGCAAATAAGCAAAATAAAGCAGCAGGGCAACAGTATGCCTATCCAACCTCCAAAGTGGAGGAAGAAATAAAGTGCTAGTGCATCGATCTAATAAGCTGTGCAAAATTGCAAAGATTAGCAGCTAAGTCATCAAAGTGCAAGTGCAAACCATGATGTCAAAGTATCTAAAGCTGAAGACACAAACGCAATATGACAGATCCAGAACATACAGTAGACTAGGACACAAAATTCAAAACATTGAAAGATAATGGAAAGCAATATCAGGAAATAATAGGAATGACTTAAATAACTAAAGCAAAGGGCTACGGTTAAATCTCCAAAATAAACAAAACATAATTGAGAAAACGCTCCCCCTATTGCAAAATAATCAGCTAAAACAGACAGGTAAAACAAAATAATAAGCATAAGTGCAGAAACAGAAAAAGAACAGTCAATACCTGCGGATAAACCATCGAAGAAAGAACAGGAATCCAAAAATACAAAAGTGATAAACCAGAAAAACAAGATAGTCCCAACAATGGAAAACAAAGCATAAATGACCAAGAAAAAGCAGTAATGAAAATGAAAAATACAAATGGGAACAAAATTAGGTTCCCAAAAAGGTATACAATTCCTCGTCTACATTGTGACCTCTGGGAAATTTGGTGTCAAGATCCAAGATAAATCTGGTTTCGAGTTGTCTCAGCCTCAAAATACGATCACCGCCCCTAGGATGAGGGGGTACATGTGCCACAGCGAAAAATGTTAACAAGTTAGCATCATTGTTGTGTACAGATTTAAAATGCTTGGCCATAGGATATGTCGGATCAGAATTCTTGATGGCTCTCAGATGTTGCAGAATTCTGAGTTTTAGTTTACAGGTAGTACTGCCCACATACCAACGTCCACAAGGGCACAAAAGCACATAAACAACAAAATTTGTGTCACAATTAATAGAATGACGTATCATCTGCTGAATTTGTGTGACAGGATGCAGGAAAAATTTCTTGACAACAGCATGGGCACATGCTTTACATTTCATACACTTAGTGAATCCTGTATGAGAGGCTGGAAGCCATGTATTGGAACGTTGGATCTTGCCCATAGGAGGTAGAAAACTAGAAACAAGTTTGTCCCTTAAAGAAGGAGCACGTTTGTAAGTCATAGTCGGGCGCTTACCCAAAATGGGCTTCAGGTCAGCATCAAGGGTGAGAACATGCCAATGTCTTGCCACGATTTTACAAATGTCATTGGACGAAGTATCAAATGTAATGATGAGTCTAGGATCATCATTTAACACAGTTTTAGAACCAGTATCATAAATCAAGGCATCTCTAGACATGCCATGAGCTCGGAGATATGCCGTTTCAATTGTTCTTTTTTGGTAACCTTGCTTTCGAAAATCCACAGCTGCTTGTGCACAATAATAATCAAAACATGCAATGTTGGAACAATTGCGACGATATCGAATAAATTCCCCATAAGGGATTGATTTTTTGCAAGGTGTAGGATGGCAGCTATTGGCATGGAGTGGCAAGCCAGTGTTGGTAGATTTCTTATGTATATATATATATACACATAATTTAAATCAGGCACTTGTTACATTTTTAAGTATGTCTGGACAACACTACTCCTGGTTCATATACTGTGTCATGACTTCAAGCATTTAGTCTCTGCTCGGGCCCAAGAAAACCTTAGAGCAAATGCAAGCAACACTCTGTGAGAGCAACATGAGACATTCAAAGTAGCCCCTGCGTGCACATGAAGGGGTCTTTTCTGAAGGAGGCCAGCACTGGGATGTTTTGGGAAGGGAAGGCTTTTTCGTTTCTGATTCAATTTAGGAACATTTTTATTGAATTGATTTGAGAGTGAACAGTCTTGCTGAGGTTATCTTACTTGCTTTGGATATATGGTTCTTTAGTAATGTAAACCGACAATGAAATTATATTTAACCATTTTAATTATTTGTATGGATTTATATAGCGCCCACACGGAAATCAGAGCACTAAATTTAATGAGCAAAAGTCATAAGTGGTAGCAAGAACAAACTAACAGAAATTTAGCAACTTAAATCGTCATACACTATTTCACACTAATATCTTAAGGCTTGGGCAACTGCTCTATAACTGGTACAATAACTCAGCATCTGGTATGATTGCTCAGTGAGTTGAGTGCTTGCTGCTGAGATCTATGGTTGGTCTGCAGGTCGAAGGTTTCAATCCAGGCAAGGAAAACTCAGCCTCTCATCCTCCGAGGTTGATAAATGAGTACCAACTTCGGTTGGGTGATAGTTGCATGTAAATACGTTCTAGGCACAGGGTTTTGGCGAAAACAGTATACAAATTATACATCATTATAAGTATAATTATGAAACACAAGCTGGGAGCAGAATGAAAGGTGAACATAAACCTGCCAGTGGATTTGAGGGTAATTAGCCACAGGTTTGTACAGGGATGCATGAAGCCTTGCACAAGTAGAGTAAAGACAGCTAGAACCACACAGCAGCTACTCAAGGGTGTGTGGGTGGCCACACAAAGAGAATCTGAACACCATTACACCTGTGTGGAAACATCCTTGCAATGGACCTGGCAGTTAAACCAGCAGAGTGCATGTGGGGAGGGAGAGTGATGATAGGAATTGTTAGAAGCTAGGAAGAGTGGAGGCAGGCTGCATTTAAGAAGCAAGAGAGTCCAAGAGTGAATGGCAACGGTGTCATGGCACTTAAGCTGCCACTTTGAGGACCATTTCATCAATAGTTTGGAGATTTGAGTTGTGTTATATCAATACTGATTTATATAGTGCTTCCAGTCAGACTTCTCCAGCTTCTAAGTGCTCCACCACGGATCAAACCCAAGACACATGGCATCTCCTGTCCCCATGGTGAGCACCTTCCCTTTGAGATATCCTCCCAGCTCGTGTCATTTCCTGAGTTATTTTATGAACATAATGAGTGGTAAGAAAGAAACAGTTCCAGATGGCTGGTTCATGGGTGGAGAAGGTCTGTCGCAAATGTGAACTTTGCGATGCGTTGGGCGGGACTTTTCTTTACCGTACAGTGTATTAGTGTGTCCAGCTATCACAAGCTTTGTGGCAGGTCAGTTGCGGGTTGCAGGTGCTTAGCTTTGTTGGCTAGGCAGGTTGTGTTGATAACACATCCAGCACAATGTGAAGACATTAGCACTGGAGCGATGCAGGGATGTATGTACAGTCAGAAAGAACATGGCCACAGAACACTGACATATCGAGGGAGCGGAATGGCCACATGGAATAGTTTCCACTAGTGTGGCGGCAGCTTTGTCACTGGAAAACGAAGCAGGGCATATTTAGTGAGGTAACGTGCCTTCTAGCAGTCTGTGTAATTATCTAGGAAAGTCGGAGTAACTCACATGCCGTCTCACACGGATCTTTAGGGCGATGCGGTCGGTTTCCTGGAAACGGTGCCTGCCCTTCTCGGCTTCGCCTTGCGTTGCGTGCTTCGGAAAACCCCTAGCGATCCGTTTAATGCACTGTGTGTATGGAATCTATTCAGTGGCCTGAGGAGAGGGCGAAACATTGAACTGGCCCCCAGGGCCGCGTAAATATCCGCGGATCAAGTGCCGCACATAATGGAGACTGTACGCTCATAAAAGGCAACCAAGTAAGATGGCGGCTCATCCGACTTGTTAGAAACCGTAAAATCGCAAAAGTCTCAGTTGAATGCGGCAGTAAAAGAGATGACAGGTTTAGTGCACCGATAGAGTACAGCTGTACTTCTCTCTTATGGCGGGAAAGCAAACCTGCCAGTGATTCTTATGGTCAACCAATTTTGCTTTATGTGACGGGAGGGAGGGTGCATTACCGGCTCAAAGATGGAATCAAAGTCAGGCCAATGAAGTTGTTTCCCAGGATTTAACTAGGCTTCAGGTTTTTTAGGCAGAAGGCCAGGTAGTTGTGGGAACACAGATAGAAAGTGCGTGTCTGCTGCTCCCAACCGCAGCAGGAGCTGGTGCTCACTGAGTAGCACATCCCTACAAGGTATTTTCAGGAAATCATCGCGTTTATTCTCATATCGAGAATTGAAGATAGTTTTTTACATCACATTTCAAAATATCTAATGATATTAGGCCTCACTGTGAGCAGGCAAGTATTTGTCATAGGAAATCCAGCCTCATCCATTAAATGTCGGCGCCAATCAATCTGCTGAAAAATCTGTAAAACCGTGTCCGCTAGAACCTCATCGGGGTTCGGCGGGATAATACCGTTTGGTAATTCTGCCGGCGGTAATTCTTCCACTATTTGCATTTACTGTGCAGTAGAATATCCGGCCACGTGCTGGACATGTTTCTCTGCATCACCTTCATTTTCAACATATGCTCGTGTGGTAAAAGGACGGTAAATCAATGACCACTTCTCTTTTTTTCCCCCACAGCGACAGAGGGCCAATCTCAATCCAGAGCAAATATTACAAACGCTTTTCAAATGTATCTCTGCCAACCGAGGTTCCTTGACTTCTGGAATACAGAAACAGACCCTTGGAAAATAAAAAGGCACCTATACACCCACGAGAGCGTGATTACGCCCACCAGGATGAGACTGTCGAAGGAAAATGTACCCTGGTACCGTAACCCAGTGCTCACTCAGATCCAGCCTGTACTCTGGCATTGACTCGATAGTGTGAAGGACCTAGGTGTGTATGTATGTGTGTTTGTGCGTTGATGTTTGTATGTGTGTGATGTCTGTGTGTGTGTGTATGTATGTGTGTTTGTGTGTGCACATGCCTGTGTGTGTATGCAGGGCTCAAGTCGAGGGTACACGGGGGGGGGAGGGCAGAGTCCACCCAATTTTCAGAGGGTGGCCTCAGTCCCCCCAGCTAAAATGAGAAACATTGAATATCCTCTATGAATTTACACATTAAAGGCGACCTCGGGGATCAAACGGCAGCCGTCAGCTTTACAGGCTGGACGTTCACCACTGCATTAACAAGCTAAAGGCGAAAGTTCCCATTTCGGTACTGCAAGTCCCAGGGAACACATTTCTACTGCTTCTTGGAGTTTACAACATGCACACCTTTTAACGTGTTCTACTGGAAGGACATATCCTCTCTTGGTTTTGTGTGTGTGTTTATTTTATGAAAAGCAAATGCCATTCATCCTGTGCAATTTGGTTGGTTATGCAGCTTTAGCCTTTGATACTTTCAAAGCCAATTTAATAAAATGTGCACATTTCACTTTGATGTGCTAATTTCTGGCAACATCACATCCCATTGCATTTGTTCATGAGTCCCCCTACTTTTATTTTTAGGACTTGACCCCTGTGAGTATGTATGCATGCGTGTAAGTCTGATTGTATCTGTGTGTGTGTATACACTAGGGGCAGGATTAATGGACAAGTGCACTGAAATCCCCCAACACCCGCACGCCAATAATGTCTATGCGTGAGCATGCGCACAAATGTTTTTCTGCATGCTCTGCTTATTCATGGAATCTTTCCCGCAAAGTAACCGTATATGCAAGTTGCTGCTGGAACGCTCCTGACACGCCCCCACGCAAATCGAAAACAGCCAGAAACAACCACCTTTGCGTGTGCCCTGGGTGCAAAAACATGCACCCTCAACACAGTACATGGTGAACCCCACAAGGAGGCCTGTTTCTCAGGGCACATCGTGGGGTCCCACATAACTGTTAACGGCACACCAACAACATGTGTACAATTTATGATAAATCGGGTAAAACTCTGAAAATGTATGTGCAAACCCCCGTACCATTCCTGCACCCCGCTACACTGTTTACGAGCACCACTAAGTTAGATTGGAGCCCTGGCTGCATGCACGCCCCCTAAATCTGACACCCAATCACACCTCTGCGCGGTGATTCCTCTGCGCAATTGTCTGTACGGCTGCCTTCGGGTGGTGGGTGGTATGAGGGCTTTGCATGGAGTTTCCCTGCTGGGAGATTGTGCTGTAGGATCCCTGAATATGAATTGTTCCGTGCAATAGTGGGTGTATGATAGACTGCCTGCGGACGATCCTCGTAATGCCCACTTTTTCACATGTTGTTCCCCATTTTCGGTGTTCAATCCCCTTCCCCGCCCTCTGCACAAGCCACGCTCACGCTCTGTGCGCATCTCGCACAAGGTGCTCCTCCACTCGCAGAGACATGTCGGGCCTGCGCAGAATCTTCACAGGTCCAGGTAAAGTCCTGCGCAAGCAGTTGCATGAATCACCGAATAGGGATATGCTCCCAGATTGGCACGCAAAGCCCCTATTTTCCAAGCAAATATTTCCATGCATGGGGCCCTAAGAGTTTCTTTCAAATAGAGCACAGGTTGTTCACTGGGTCTGGCAGTTGTGAACATTTGCAAGTCCATAACAGCAAGCTATCTCAAAGTAATCCTGGCTCCAAATGAACAAATGTTGTTCTAATCCCAGCAGTTTCTTTTGAGCACTTTAGGGGCAGTTTTGTTCCTATCTTCTTTCTTGCCCCCAGTTCCATCTTTCCCTTCTCACCACTGTTTATTTTTTTCCCATCCTCTGTTGTAATTCCTTCTACTCTACCTCCAATCTTATTACTTCCCACCCTCAGTTGCCACCTCGATTGGTGCACCACTCTGGAACTAGCTGCCACCAGTGAATGCTCCCACTTTCTGGCAATTGTCCTGTTCCTGTGGTCTGTTGAGTGGGGCTCTTTTGCTTGTGCAATCACTCCCTTGTTTGCCTCCAGCACCCTCCTCTTCTCCAGCACTTGCTGCCCCTCCTTCTTACCCGCCATGTCCCAGGCCTCACCATCTTCTCTAGTTTCATGCCAAGTTCTCTAGTGTTGTGTCGCCGCCCTTCTTCCCAACCCCATACCCCACTACCCTAATTCCACTTGTCATATGTGCAGTGCTCACACCTGTATGCCTCCTTCCACAATGACAGCACACCAAAGCAGCATTATCTGATAGGAAGCCTAAGTAGGCATGCGTCCTCTACCATGTAAAGCGGACATTGTTTGCACGTGCTTGTGCAGATTTATATGTGCCATTATTACACAGCACGATACAACGTGTTGTAAATAGAACACCACTGCAAAGGTAGTAACAGGCAGAACCGATGGATAAAGCACTGGTTGAGACATAGTCAGGCCAAGGTTATCTGTTGTTTCTCCACAGTCATAGTTTGTCCATGACTTTTTATTATTCTTTACATTAGTTAAGGGGTGCGGACAGACGGGTGTAGTGCAATTCTACATAACTACAACATAGCACCCAAATGTCATTGCTCATATGATCCTGGGGGCAGGGGGATGGGTTATGGACCATGACCGGCAAAGTGAGTTGAGTGGTTGATGGGATGGCATTCACGGTGAAGGAGTAGATATTAAGAATGATGGCAGTTCTCACTCAGAGGAGGAAAACGTAGAACGTAGAATGTTCTGATTGTTGGGGGTCAGGAGCGAGGAAGACCTGCGGGGGGTGCTTGACATCAGTGGATTGGGCCAGTGACACAGTGATGATGGTGAGGTTTACGGAAGTGGTTGGGATGTAGCCGGGGTCAGACTCTAATCCATATGAATGCGTAAATATCACGAATATGTTGAGGAATTTATGGTTGATAGTTAACAAGGATGTTTTGTGGTGGGGAACATGTGGTCTTAGAGCAGAGGTCTGAAAAATGTGCCCCGCAAGACGTTTTGAACTACATTTCCCATCAGCCATACCCTGCATTGTCAGTCATAAGAGATCATGCGAGGTGTAGTCCAAAACACCTGGAGAGCAGTCCTCTGTTTTAGTGGCAGGCTAGCAGGACATGGTTATATGGTAAGGCATAGGGACCACATCAAGGGACTGGAAGGAGAAGATGAAAGTGAGATGAAGAGCAGAAAGGTATTGTTTTCAGTTTGAGAAGCACCCATGTGTGCTCTAAACACAATGCAATCAGAGTGCAAAGACGTTTTCTTTAATGTAAACAAAAACACATGGCTTGGCCTTGAACCTTAGGCCACAAGTGCGGAGCCTAAAGGCTCTTGTCAGCTTTAACCTGCAAACGCATGCGTGGCCTACAATATCCGGCTGACAACGGGACAGAACGTGACATCCATGTTATTTCACTGCACTGGTTTTAATTGAATGTATCAACCATGTCAGAAAATGTTGGTAGTGTCGAAGGTTTCATGGCAAGTATGTGGCCTTAGCTGTCACCGCAAGATGGTGTGTTTGAGGTGAATAAGCTGTACATACTCCACCGCTGTCACAAATGTGTGCTCTCTGCCCATATTGGACTGATTTTAAAGTACACAGGCGTAGGATTGCTTTTAGAGCACTACATGTCACAGACAATTGTGTCTGTGCTCATGTATGTGCACTGCATTGTCTGTAATGTTCAACTTCATGTGCACCTGAGAGCAGTAGCATAACACAACATTTGTGGTCCCCCCTGTGAGCCATTCTGAGCCCCCCCCCCAACACGACAACAAATCACGGGTCACGCCACACTCTGGGTAGGCCTAGATTACAACGATTGCACAATAGGCGTGAACGTGCTGCTGAAGGGGTATGCCGCACACTGCACTAGGAGAAAGATATAAGTATGTGTTTTAATGCAATATCCAGCACACTTTCTGAGAAAAATTGGCTAAAAAGCCAAGCGTTTGCAATTGTTTTGTAGGGTAACACCAATCCAATACATGGAAGTCACCAACAGTGCACAGAAACATTAATGCTTTGCTATTAAAAATGTCATGCCTCATTGAAAACACGTCCAACTGGCTGCACGATGTAGACCAGTGTAGACACGTAATAATAATATTACAGTAAAGCATGCCAGACTACATTAAGACATACCTAGACTGGTTGCACCAAAATGCCAGTCAATGCAATAACACTCATCAAGAAGAAGGCCTCTAACAACAGAGCCAAACTCTGTAAAATCAGCAAGGAACTGGTCAATCCTGTTGTAGTCTCTACCTCTCCTGTTCCCTCCCAAGCACTCTGTGTGGCTCTGGCCTCTCACTTCTCTGCTAGAACTCAGGACATTTTGTCCTCTATCTCGTCTTCCTCTTCCTCTCTTGGTCCCTCTTTAGCCATCCCTCCCTCTCCTCTTTCATTCTCCTCTATCTCTTTTGCCACTTAATTCCTGCCTGTGCCCACGTGCATGATCTGCGTTTGGCCCTATGCTCCATTGTGCGCTGATTCTGGCATCTTCCACCTAATTAACCCTGATTACGCTGCAACCGACACGAGACCTGTATCAAAATGGCCGCTGCCGTGTTTGTTTACGGTGGTTGCTAAGCAACCTTTCGCAGCTGCCCCACTACCATTAGGGGATTTTCTCTACTTCCTCTGCTGGCCATCGCCAGAAAGGCGTCAGCCAGACCTTACTCCCAAGGACCTACACTAAGGAGCACACCTGTCTTGGTCTGTCGTGGCCGTACGGGGCCGTTGGGCTTCCGCCTAACGCCGATTTCCCGAGGTAAGATTCCCTCATGCGATCACACCTGAGACAACCTACCAGCAGCCTCGCATTAAGCGTGGCACTCCTATAATCACTGACACTGGTCGGCAAAGACATTTAACAGACACTATCAAAATACCATTGAATACACCCCAGTATCTCGCAACTCACGTTGAGCCATAACTTTGCGCTCTGCAAAAAAAAATATCTCGCCTGTATAGGAAATAAGCTATGAACCAACTAGAATGTTTTTTTTTAAATATAGCTGTATGACTGCATATATTGACTTTTCACAAATGCCTTATAACCCTTGATGCCTCCATCTGCTCTGAATAAATTGAAATGTATTAGGCACCACTGTTTTATATTTGTTTTTCCTCTCACTCTTAGCGATCCTGTCTCAATCCATTGTATACGCCTACTTTCTGACTGATTGCCACTACTGAATGGTATTTATGACAATCAACTGTTACAACAATATAGCAAACCCTCCACATCATTTTCGTTCCCTCCCTGCCTCACGGAGCAAGGCCTGTAACGTATCAGCCTCCTATAGTCTCAAGTACAGATACATTTAGTTATACCGACAGTTCACCCCCACCATGCTGCCCAAAGTCCCACATACTGCACTCAAAATCTGCCCACACATCTTCATTCTCATTGCTGTGCTCCTCACAGCTATCCATGCAGCATATGCATTATATCACACAGCGATGACACCTATATCTTCCTCCCAGATCCCTAATACATCACACTCAATGTAGACTACCGCACTCTAGAATACTCTCAACCGAGCATATAGTAGCGCTCCCTACTCCATCGGACCATGGCATCACACTGTCTCAGCCACCCAATCTAGCTCACAGACTTCATTATCTAGAGACTTACTCTGTTCCCCCCTCATCCCCTCTCTAAAGAATTACAGATTAAGCATCCGCACAGTACGCAGACCTCTTACATCAGCAATTCATAGCAATGCATCTGTACCCTTATCCGCACCTCTCAAAACCACTCCTGCACCTTCAAATGCTAAATCATATTTGATCTTGCCTAATGATAAGCGAGCCACCTTACAACCAGAATAAAACAAAAACACTCGCTACACACACCTCAAATGTGCACTGCTCAACGTACGCTCACTTCCTGAGCACACACTAGAAATAAATGATCTGCTTTCCACCCATAATCTTGACCTACTAAGCATCACTGAAACATGGCTTCTATCACAATAGCCCTCCCCCAGGCTACACCATCCTCAGACAAGATAGAACGGACAGAATAGGAGATGGAGTTGCCCTTATCTACAAAGTTTTCCTTTCTATCAGGCTAATTTCTAGCACCTGGGGCATAATGTGGACATCCTATCCGTTAAAGTAACCCTCTCACCCAACAACACCATTAACATCCACACTACATACAGTCCACCTGGCCTTCCCGCAGACTTTCAAGAACACCTCACCCACCGACTTAGCAACAACGTCAAAAAATCCTCTAAAATCTTACTCTTAGGAGATCTAAATTCAGGATTCAATGATCCAAAGGAATAACCTGCCACATTTCTAGCCAAATAATTATCCTACCTAGGCTTCTCCCAAGGAGTACTCACCCTACCCACTTCAAAGGCTGTACCCTAGATTGGGTAATGGATCACAACTGTGCATCCACTATTACCTCAAACACTGCCTACCCATGGACAGACCACACTTGCATTGAATTCATCATCCCTACCGTCCCTAGCTCCAAAGCCCTTACACATGCTCCACCAGCCAAAACAAGAAGTTTAAAAAAACTGAACTCCAAAAACCTCCGACCATACCTTGACAATTCATGTCTAGCTCCTCCATTCTCTCATGATCCTAACGTACTGGCAGACATTTTTAAAGACACACTTACCAATGCTATAAATTCAATAGCCCCACTCAAAAGCAAGAAAGAAAAAAAAAATCCTTTCACTGCAATTCTTGGTTCTCGGATGAGCTCCAAAACCTTTGGGCACAAAAGCGCCAGGCCTAAAAAAACTGGCAAGCGAACGCTAATGACTCAAACAAGAACAAGTTCAAACAAATAGCTCTCTAATACAAAGAAGCTATTATCACAGCAAAAGCCAACTCCATCAAACACAGGATCTCAAATGCCAACTCTCAAACTAAAGAAATCTTCACAATATTCAACGAGATGGTCACAACCCCTACCAACACAGATGAGCTCATTAAAGACAACACTTGGTGCGCAAACATTCAGTCTGCAATGCTCAACAAAGTAGATATCCTCCAGAAAAGAACCAATATCACTACAAAGTCCTTCAAAACCAAAAGATAAACTCTTGCACAAAAACTAAGCATAATGATGCCCACCAATCCCAATTCTTCTTTAAAGACATCACTGAATCGGAGGTCATTGATCTCATTAAACATCTCAAACCCTCTCTCTGCAAAGGAGAGATATGCCCTTCCAAAATCATTAAGGAATGTGTCACAGACCTCGCCCCCCTCATATCTGCCTTCATTAATGCCTCAGTCAGAACATGTATTGTTCCTGACAGTCTCAAAGAAGCATGGGTATGCCCTCTTATAAAAAAAGAACTAGACCCGGCCCAGCCTAACAACTATAGGCCTAAAACAACGGTCCCTTTCCTCCTTAAAATCTTGGACAAGGCAGCCCATAGCCAGATTCAACTATACATAGAAGCCAACTCCATTTTGAGCAAAAGACAATCTGGGTTCCGTAAAAGTCATGGAACGGAAACTGCCCTACTTGACCTAAAAAACCAAATCGCCCAGTCATGGACAAAGGTAAGCCTGCCCTTCTCCTCCTTCTCGATCAATTGGCAGCCTTTGATCTGGTAGATCACAAGATGCTTACTACCCATTTTACCCAGGGAGACCATTTCTCCAAACAAGCAGCCTCCTGGATTACCTCCTTTCTGGAAGGAAGAGCTATGAAAGTATTCTCCAACATAGCAAATGCCAACCCTACTACCATACACTGTGGGGTACCCCAAAGGTCCTGTACAGCCCCTACTCTGTACAACCTCTTCACAAAACCTCTCTTCGACCTACTCAACTCTCTGGGTATAGCATATACAAATTATGCTGACAATACCCAAGTACTCCTACCACTATCTGGATCCTATCACCAAGACACCACAGCACTACCCAAAATCGATGCTACAATCCAAGCTTGGATGGCTGCCAATGGCCTATGCCTTAACCGGGATAAGACTGCAATTCTTACCCTTGGTGAGAAAGCCACACTAGCCAAGCTAAACCCACAACACTCTAAATTTACCATAGATAACTCTGTTATCAAGGTCTCTTCTTCTGTTAAGACATTAGGTGTGTATATTGACGCCAACCCCTCAATGAAGAAACAAGTTAGCGCCATTGCCTCTGCATCAGCATACAGCACCAAACTCATCAATGCCATAACACCCTACCTCTCTAAACCCAACTGCATCGCAATAGCCAGAGCAACCATAGGCGCCAAACTCCACTACTGCAATGCTCTCATAGCAGGCACCTCATCCAAAAACTTACACAGACTTCGCCTTGAGCATCCCTAGAAGAGACCATATCTCACAGGCTAGTAATCTAGCTAAATGGCTCCAGATTAAAGACTGCATTACACTCAAAATCCTCACTATCACGCACAGATGCTGCAATCACACTGCGCTCACATACTTAACTGAAGCTATATCCAGAACCACTTCTGCACGCCCCACCATAACACAGTATACCAACCAACTACATATACCTCGAATCCACACAGTCAAAGCAGGATGGATAAGGTTCTCATACATGGCACCTAAACTATCGAACTCACTCCCCGCCACCTTTAGAGCTGAAACCTCCATCCATACCTTCCGTATGAATCTCAAAATCATCTACCTAAACTACCTCTCCTCTAACCATACCAATTTCATACTACCCTATCACTGTTTATTCTGTAATGTAACTATGTTTAAAAATGCTAATTGTATTATTATTATTATTATTATTACTACATAAATGTCATTCATTGTAAATGATAACTGCATAACTCTGTAACTAAGTATGTCCAATTTATATAACAAGCGCAACGGTGCCTCAGGGCTGCTGCGCGCTACACAAATATGACTAAATAAATAAATACATCTCTCTGACAACACCTGAGAAGGTTTCTAGACAAGTCCAATCTATGAAAGTGTCCAAACAAGTGCTCCCCTGCTCCACCAGAACCATTGAGGACCATATTGACAAATTTGTTCCAGTCTTGGCTGATTTCTGTGATCACTCTTTCAGCACTGGCACGTTCCCCTCTCCCCTTAAGCACTCCCTTGTGCACCCACTACTCAATAAACCTTCTGCCGATCCAACCCGCCCGGCAAATTATCACCCAATCTCCATCACCCATTTCTTGGGCAAACTCTTGCAAAGCTGGCCATATCCCAGTTTACTCTCCACACAGATCTGTCTTTTGTCTCCATGACCATCAGCCTGGCTTCAGAGCAGCCAGAGACATGGAAACTGCTCTCCTGAACACCTGTGAAGATTTGCTCTCTATCTTTGATTCCAGCATTCCTTCTGTCCTCATCCTCCTTGATCTTTCCTATGCTTTCAACACTGCCAACCACGCCATCCTGATCAATCGGCTCTGTGAGAACCTGGGAATCATGGATCAGTCCCTGGATTGGCTGACCTCCTTCCTCTTGGACCCCCCTCCAAGTCCAACATGGTTGCTTTCTCTCTGTCACCTCTCTGTCTTCCTGTGGCGTTCCCCAGGGTTCTATCCTATCACCCTGATGTTTCAACCTCTACTTGGCCCCTTTGGCCCACCTGATCCCTACCTTCTCTAACTATCAGTGTGAAGCAGATGACACTCAGCTTTCCTTCAGGCTCCCCTCAGACTTTTCTCCTTTCTCGAGCATTCTCACTGAGTCCAAGCTCTTTCTTGAACATTCACCATTGAACTGCCTCTGGGCCTACCACACACGTAGGGAATGTAACTTTAACCCTACAGTCCCTTCTTCTCCTTGCACTACCCAGAGCCGCACTGCCCTGACTGCACCTACTCAGAGCATTGCTGCCCTGTTTGCCCTCCCCTCTCCGTTCAACTTCCCCCTCCCTTTCCCCTTGCACTTCTCGTTCTCGCACTTGCACAATCTGAATAACACAAGGCCTAGTAAGATTTTTTTCTCTTTTCCTCCCTCTGTCTTCCCTCCCTTGTCATGTCGTGCCTAGAAACACATGTGTACAGGCGCATTATAAATGACATCATATATTATATCATTTTATCATAGATGCCCAGAAAAATATATAATGCCACAGTAGGACATGGCTAGACTGGCAAAACCCAAATGCCAGTCTAGCCAGGTAATTACACTTAGCAGGACTGTTTTTTTCTGAAATGCCCAGTTAAAAAATGTCATAGTAACCTGAGGCATGATTAGACTGGCTGCACCAAAATGCCTCTCTAACCACTAATACCACATATCATTCCTGATTAGCCTGGACATGGACAGTTTATGAGAAAATCTGCCCCCACTCATCGCCTCTCCTTCCCACCCTAAACCCCAACCTCCAAAATTAGCTCCTTGGCCAGAATTGCCTCCACGTCGCTCTTCCTTGTCCCATTGCTTATGCATGAGGCTCCTTGCCTCATAGGTAAGCACTGGGATGAGTAAGAGTGGGACTAGGAGTAATGAAGATTAGAGGTAGCTAAATCAGGCATTACTTCATGTGCCTCTACCTCGTCCCAGTACTTGTATATGAGGCCTCATACACAAGTAATCCCTCATACACAAGTACGGGGACGAGGAATGAAGATTATCAAAAAGTAATCAAGGCATTAAACACAAGTACTGGCGCAACACCATTGAGCTGACTGGGTTTAGCATCCCCCACCCCCTGAAATGTTGGGCTATGTTGACTTGACCTGACTGACCTACAGAGCAGTTGCCGGACAGAACAGGACACAGATGTTAAACATCACCTGGGTTTCGCTGTTTAACAAGGGCCCAGTAATTACTCACATAAAGCATTTAACTGTACCTGCATTCAAACGCCACATTTGTTAGGCAATTGAAATTGTGAGGTGGGTTTAGTACTTGTGTGTCATGGAAGTGATTGGAAGGATAGAGAGGGAACAGGAGACTGTTCATTCTCACAGCAGTCCTTAAGTGGGTGCTTTCTTACTTAAATGAGAGAGTTAACTGCTGGTAGCATTGAAGTTGCACTAGAATAGTCTTATTAAAATGTGTAAGGAAATTAGATGCCTTCACACAAATAAGTCTGGCACTCCCTCAGGTGAAGTTAGCACCTCTCCCAACATGTGAAGGGTTAGCCCCCCAAATGTAGGTTTTGTTGCACCCCTGAACACAAGTACACACACTATTCACCAGATGCACACACGCAGACCCATCCATCAAAACATTTAAGTGTGCACTCTTTCACCATACAGGCCACCCAGTCAGACACCCATACATTTAAGTGAGCACCGGTTCACCATACAGGCTCACCCAGGCAGCCACCCATACATTTAAGTGTGCACCCTTTCACCATACAGGAACACACCCAGGCACCCACCCATACATATAAGTGTGCACCCTTTCACCATACACTGCCACAGGCAGCCATTAATACATTTAAGTGTGCACCATTTCACCATAAAGGCACACCCATTCAGTCACCCATACATTTAAGTGTGTACCCTTTCACTGTGCACACACACACCCAGCCACCCATGCATTTATGTGCACCCCTTCACCGTACACTCACACAGGCAGCCACCTATATATTTAAGTGTTCACCCTTTCACCATACACTCGCACATGCACAAGTCATGTGGTTGAGGGGAGCCAAATCACTACAAAAAGAAATTGTTTCTTTTTTAAGTGAAGCTGTACTAGAATAGTCGTTTTAAAATGTGTAAAGAAGTTAGATGCCCACACACAAATAAGTCTGGCCCTCCCCCAGCGAAGGTAGCTCCTCTCCCAGCATTTGAAGTGATAGCCCCTCGAAATGTAGGTTTTGTTGCACCCCTGAACACAAGAACACACACTATTCATCATATGCACACACACAGACCCCGTCATCCAAACATTTAAGTATCCACTCTTTCACCAGACAGGCACACCCAGTCAGCCACCCATACATTTAAGTGTGCACCCTTTCACCATACAGGCACATCCAGGCAGCCACCCATACATTTAAGTGAGCACCCTTTCACCAAACAGGCACACACCAAGGCACCCACCCATACATTTAAGCATGCACCCTTTCACCATACACTCACACAGGCAGCCACCTATACATTTAAGTGTGTACCCTTTCACCATAGAGGCACGCCCAGTCAGCCACCCATACATTTAAGTGTGCACCCTTTCACAGTGCGCGCATACACACACACACACACACACACACACACACGCACACCCAGCCACCCATACATTTATGTGCACCCTTTCACCATACACTCACACAGGCAACCACCTATACATTTAAGTGTGCACCCTTTCACCATACACTCGCACACGCACATGTCATGGGGTAAAGGGGAGCAAAATCACTACAAAAAGAAATTGATTCTTTTTGAAGTCACTCTGAAATGATTTCCTTTAAGGACCAAACCTTAACAGAAATAATGTCTTTATGAAGGCAGAGTGACTTCAAAAATGAACTATTTATTTTTGACCTCATGGGGCTGCCGCCACAACATGACAGAAGGCCTCCCGGAATAGGATCTCCCATGTCAGGCAGTGGGAGAGCCTCAGA
The DNA here is from genome assembly GCF_040938575.1 of Ambystoma mexicanum. NCBI lineage: Eukaryota > Metazoa > Chordata > Amphibia > Caudata > Ambystomatidae > Ambystoma > Ambystoma mexicanum. Next base: position 91,173,677 of record NC_090930.1, on the reverse strand, counting down.
CTTCAAAAAGAATGTTTATTTTTTGTCACTCTGCCTTCATTGAACATTTTTTTATTTCTGTTGAAGAAATAGTTTATGCATGAATGCACAGTGAATTCAAAAAGAAAAAAAAAGATTTCAAATGTTAATAGAAAACTTTTTTTTCCATTTTTTTAACTCCAAGTGGGCTCCCCCCCCACACTCCCCAGGACATGTGGTGGCGGGGCACCCATTATGCAGGTGCCTAAGAGTAGTGATGTTGCTTCCTTACTGAGTACCCATGTGCATCTGCTGTGCACTTCGCCCTGCATGAACAAGCACAGTTGAGCCTGAATGTGAGTGGTGTGCCCACCCGATGCATGTGTCCTAGTGTTGGTGCACTTCCTCATGCATGTGTGGTGCTTGCATGACAGACCATCTTCACACGTCTTTACTGCTTATCCCAAACATAGTGTGCCATGTTGCAGATGAAGAAGATCCGAACACATGTAGTTAAATGTGATTCCCGCAATGTTTTCATATCCACCTCATTTCCATACATTTGTGCGATAGAGTTAGCGAGCGGGTGAGACATAACATGTCCGCCAGCATCTCCTGCTCTGACATACTTTTCTGGGTGCAATGAGGCCAGCCTGGATGTTCATGCAGACGTTCATTCAAGGGGTTCCTATGGAAACCTATGGAAAGCTCCTGAATTTACCACGAAGTAAAAGCAGACATATTGCACACGCATGCATTATAAATGGCTCCTGCAAAACTAAATTTGCAGGCAGCATATACGTCTTCCAATAACGTGGTGAAAAATTGAAGATTAACAGCGGTTTAGACTAAAGGCCTCATTCCAAGTTTGGAGGTAGCAAGGGCGCTATCGGTCCGGGTCCGGTCTGGTGGAGGGGCACTTACCGGGACATTCCGCCCGAGGCTGACCCGGTAAGTCCCCATTCCAAAAGCCATTCCCCATTCCCATTTGAGCCACCATAGGGCTCGATGGGAAGGGGGGAGGCGCTTATAATGGGCCCGCTAATTGTGGGCCCGTTATTAGCTCCAAGGTCCCTTAACAGGTCTCGTAAAGAACGTGTGGTCCGACCACACGTCCTTTACAGTTCCCTCCAAGGGACCTCGGAATCGGGCAGTAAGGGATTACCGGCACTGGTCTCCTTACCGGTGCCCGGTATCCCTTACCGCCCAACTTGTAATGACCCCCTTAGTCTGAGTGAAGATGAGGAACATTGAATGGACATTTCCACTAGAGAAGGTGAAGGTGGTACTGTATGTGCATTTAACATGGGAATTAATGTGAGCCCCACAATCTCTCATCACAGGCATAACGCCCTGGACTCCAAAACGCAGATACAGCCTGTGTTATAAGCTTCCTGATTGCCTACGATTCTCTCGTGTCATGCCAATTTCAAGCAGGTAGTTTATTTTAGAAACAAGAGTCACCTGCATGAAAGCGTAGGCGGCCATGGTGTTTCATAGTTTCATACAAAAAAGTTTATTTTCTGCATTGACCAACACAGGAAATTGTCAGAGTAGTTGACCTCAATATCAATTAACCAGGCCCTCCTGAATGATTGGATGCCCAAAAGGTCTAAAAGCTCTAAAATATGAGCAGTGTAGGCAAGCAAAATTTGGAAAAAGAGTTTACTGTTGAAGAATATATTTGCATATATGACTCCCTTTGACCAACACTATCCTGCTCGCACATTCACAATTCCCTGTCCTCAGCCCCGGATTACCTCTGAGATTCAGACTGTCAAAAGAAACACGTGCTGTGACCTACAACGCTGGTGCAAATCACGTATGACTACCCTACTCCTAATCTGCAAAAAATACTTGCTTGTCTCGCCTCCTCTGAAAAATCCTCCTTTTACACAAACCCAATCTCCTCCATTCAGATCACCCCACAACTGTTGTCTACCCTTCAAATTTGTGTTCACATGTTATGATCGTAATGGTCGTGTAGATGGAGATACCTCCGTCCCCAAGTACCACACTGGTAGAAATAATAACACTACCAATGCAATTCTTGAGGCCAGAGGTGTGGAGTGCCGTCAAGCTGGAACCAGGAACACCGGAAAGACCCCCTGACCACTGTAAGGCAATAAATGATTAGGGCAGACAGTCACAATTATCACAATGCAATATGGTGGAAGAAGCTAAAGGGCTTACCCAAATGTGCTGGTAAGGATGCCTCAAATGGTTAGGGGAACAGAAGGGTCCTTGTGGGCACTCTTGATGGAAAACACCTGTAGGTCAGATAGCCAGTGGATGATCCGTAAACAATCCGTTAACAGTCCAGGGTCGAAAGCCAAGAAAACAATAACCAAGGTCCAATATCCAAAGTTCAAAAGTTTGTGAAAAGCCAAAGATCTTGAAGTCTAAAGATTAAAGTTCGCCTGAGCCTGAGGAAGAGACCAAAAGCAATCCGTGAAACGTTCCGTGGTCAAAGAAATCCGAATTCAAAGCGAGATCCAAAAACGCTGTGCAGCACTCCGAAAAGCAGCTGTGAAGCGTTTGTTCCGCGTTTCCCCTGTCCTTTTGACTGTGTTGAATTAATCACGTGATACAGTCACAAGGGAAGCGCGGGTCCACGTCACGTGACCCGCGACGCTGCACGGGGAGTCTGCCGGCGATTGGCCGCCTGTTGCCGGCGTTTGGTCACCTGATCGGAAGTATTTTGTGCGCTGGATCGTAGTCTCCGGGCGCCCGTAGACGGGTGCCGTCCCGGAGAGAAGCGCCATGGCAGATTCCAATGTAGGAAAGGTCGTAGCCGTCCTTGGTAATTCAGTTGCTGAGTGCAATGAATGTTATGGGGAACACGCCGGATGAGTCGTGCATGGTTAGGGGTGGTGGACGTGAATCTGGAAGGTTGTCTGCAATGGTGTGGCAGGGAGGAGGCGTGACAGAGTCCTCCCCAACGACCCACGAACCCGTGGGCTGGAAGGATGGTCCCGATGAAAACGAGCAACCAAAAGCGGGGCCTGTACATCCCGAGAGGAAACCCAAGAGCGATCCTCAGGACCATACCCCATCCAGTCCACCAGGTACTGCAACTGACCCCTACAGAGACGGGAACCCAAGATGGCACTGACCTCAAACACGTCAGTGGATGACAATGAAGCAGGAGCAGGCGCTGTAATGATACGAGTAGGAGCAGGCCAGGGCTTAAGCAGGGAAGAGCGAAACACTGGGTGGATCCGCCATGAGGCGGGAACGGAGAGATGAAAAGCCACTGAGTTAATGACTTTGGAGATCCGGTGAGGACCGACAAAGCGAGGGAGCAGCTTACGGGAACCAGGAATGTGTAAATTCCGGGAAGACAACCACACCCGATCCCCCACCCGATACTCCGGAGCAAGCAACCGTTTCTTGTGGGCCGCTTTCTTCATGGAGGCTTGAGATTCCCGCAAATAGACAAGGGTTTGGGCGTGCACAGTGACTAGATCTCGAGCACAGGCATTGGCAGCAGGGGTGGCCGTAGGTGTGAAATCTGGGAAAGGAAGGTTACGAGGATGTTGGCCATAAAGGGAATAGAAAGGGGAGAAGCCTGTTGAAGAGTGTAGAGCGTTGTTATAGGCGAATTCTGCTAGGTGCAAGAGATTTAGCCATGTGTCCTGATATTGGAGGGTAAGACATCACAAGTACTGTTCTAGGGATTGGTTCACCCTTTCTGTTTGACCATCACTCTCAGGGTGGTAAGCGGAAGAGAAAAAACGAAAAAAGTGAACTGGGTACCCCGGTCAGACACTATAACCTGTGGCAGGCCAAAGAGACAGAAGATGGATTTGAAAAACAATCGGGCCAGTGCTGGTGCCGTGGTAATCCCTTTGCAGGGCACGAAACGGGCCATCTTGGTATAAGAGTCCACCACCACCCAAATGGTGTCGTACCCCTGTACGCGGGGTAAATCCGTAATCAGGTCCATTGAAACCGTGTGCCATGGCTTCGGGGGTATGGGTAGTGGTTGAAGTAGACCTAGAGGACGACCCCTTCAGGATTTACATTGGGCACATACTGAGCAGGTATTCACGTAACTCTCTACATCCCGTCTCATCGATGGCCACCAACACCACCGTTTCAATAGATCCAGAGTACGGCGTTGTCCCGGATGGCCATTGATCGCAGCGTCATGCGACCAGTTCAGAGCCTGGGTGCGCGTGTCACTTGTGGGCAGGAATAATTTCACATGTATAAACGGCAAGCCGTCCTGAACTATGAGATCCCATTCACTGACTACATGACTATTGTGAACAACCCAGTGGCGTATGTTAGTTAACATGGACGATGAGGGGGTGCAGGCACAGATAACATGGCCTTTTCCTAGCAAGGTATCTGGGAACAAAGGAAGGGATTCCCCCCCTGGGGAGCGGGACAGAGCATCTGCTTTACCATGAACCACCCCGGGTCGGTGTTTTATTACAAAATCGTATGCAGCAAAAAACAGATGCCAGCGTACTTGACGGCTATTCATGCATTTCAGGGAAGCCAAATCCTGTAGGTTCTTGTGGTCGGAATAAATGGTGGTTTGGTGCTTCGCCCCTAGAAGATGATGCCGCCATGTCTGCATAGCGTCTTTAATGGCCAATAGTTCCTTCTCCGTCACGGTATAGTGCACTTCGGATGAAATGAATTTCCGTGAAAAGAAAGCCACTGGGTGCAGTCGACCCGTGGTAGGGCAGGTTTGAGAGAGAACTGCACCAAATGCAAACGATGAAGCATCTGCTTTCAAAACAAAAGGGCGTTCAGGATCGGGGTGCTGAAGAACAGGGGCAGTGGTGAACCTCTCCTTCAAGGTATCAAATGCCGTTTGATGTTCCGGTGTCCAATGATAGTGGACCAGAGGGCTGGTTAGTGAAGTCAAAGGCACAACAATGGAGGAAAAACCAGCGATAAAACGCTGATAGAAGTTCGCGAAACCAAGAAAAGACTGCAGCTGCTTGAGTCTAACAGGGACGGGCCAGTCTGTAATAGCGCGGACCTTAGATTCGTTCATGGAGAGGCCCCTGGGTGTTATATGGAATCCTAAGAACTCAACTTCGGTGGCGTGAAACAGACATTTTTCAGGTTTAGCAAAGAGTGCGTTCTTTTTGAGGTGGGACAGGACTTCTCTGACGTGATTGACATGCTCTTCCAGAGTGGGGGAGAAGATCAGGATATCGTCTAGATAAACCACTACATATACATCTAGGATATCACTGAACAAATCGTTTATGAAATGTTGGAAGGTGGCTGGGGCGTTTCAAAGCCCAAAGGGCATCACCGTATATTCATACAGTCCTTGTCGGGAGCAGAACGCCGTCTTCCACTCGTCCTCTTCTCCGATACAGATCAGATTGTAAGCCCCACGTAAGTCTAGTTTTGTATAGATAGATGCGTGAGACAATCTGTCCAACAACGTGGAAATGAGCGGGATGGTGTATCTGTTCTTAATGGTGATGGAATTTAGCCGCCGATAATCGACGCAAGGGCGCAGATCACCTTCTTTCTTCGGAACAAAGAAAATGGGACTTGCTGCTGGGGAAGAAGAGGGGCGGATGTGACCTAACCGTAAGGCCTGTTGGATGTAATCTTTCAGGGCCTGTTCTTCTGATTGGGACAGTGAGTATATGCGGCCCCTCGGTACCGGGGCTCCCGGTATTAAGTCGATGGGGCAGTCATATGGCCTGTGAGGCGGTAGGCCCTCTGCTGAGGCTTTATCAAACACCATGTGGAAGTCCTGGTATACTGAGGGTATCACGGCTGTGACAGCCCCAACAGTATGAGATAAAGTGGTTGTGGGGATACCTTCTTCCAAGGTTAAGGAAGCCAAGGCTCCTAGTACTCTTGCGGGACTGGACACAGATTCCGACTCTACCAGGCAAAAATGCTGACAGACCTCGGATTCAAAAAACACTTGTCCGGTACTCCAGTTGATCAGAGGATTGTGTTGTTTCAGCCACGGTATCCCGAGGATAATCCCGAACTGAGGGGTAGTGATCAGATCAAAGGTTAATGTTTCTCTGTGGGTACCTTGAATTACAACTTCCAAAGGAGCAGTCTGTTGCTTGATGGGGCCGGAAGTGAGGGAAGTACCGTCTACGGCCTCTACTGGTTCAGGACGTTCTTTGGTAATCAATGGTAGGTTGAGTTGTTGAGCCAGTGTGATGTCAATAAAACAGCCAGTGGCACCTGAATCGATAACAATGTGAACAGAATGCATGCGTTCCCGGGCTGGGATCAGCATAGCCTGGACCACCACTGGTTTAATGGGATCAAAAGCGATATCAGAGGGGGTTAGTGGAATGCTTGCCCGTACCCCCGATCTCAGGGGCGAGCCTTCTGAAAACCCAGATTTTTGTTTTTGGGTCGACGAGGACATTCTTTTATATAGTGGCCGCTGATACCGCAGTAGAAACAAGCATTGTCAGTACGTCTACGTTCTCATTCAGTATGAGTAATGGGGCTACGGATCCCGCCTACTTGCATGGGTTCTGGGGTTTGATCAGTTGAGGGGGATGTGTGATCACCGGAAAAACCTGCTTCTGCCCTTCGCTCAGTCCTTCGGGCATCTACCTGTAAAGCCAGAGCAACCAGATCTGAATAGATAACCGGAAGGGATGGGATGACTAAGAGGGCATCCTTCAAGGCGCTACTCAGACCCCTGTAGAATACAACCACTTTTTTATTTTCAGGCCAATACGTCTCCGCAGACAGCTGGTTAAAGCGGGTTATGTACTCTACAAGCACCTGTCTGCCCTGAGTGAGATCCAAAAACTCCAAGTCCTGGGATTGTGCCCTATATCTGGTGTCGAAGACTTTTGCCATTTCACTAACCAAGAGGTCGAAGTTGTATAGGGCAGGATGGTCACTTTCTAAAAAAGGGTTTGCCCAAGTGGTGCCACTCCTGACAAATGCGAGAGTAGAAAAGCCGCCTTAGTGACGGAATCAGGAAATGGCAAGGGCCGGCACAAGAAATGGAGCTTGCACTGATTTAAGAAAGTGCGATATTTCCTAGGGTCTCCATGGAACCTTTCGGGGGCTGCCAGGGGAATGGGGGTAGGGAGTACCACAGGAGGGGGCAGAGAGGGAGCCGGAGGAACTGTGGAAGGAACAGGGTTCTGGGGGGCAGAGTCCCCAAATTCGGTATCAACGGGTAAAGGATGTTGGACGCTGTTTAAGGCGTCCAATCTATGGTGAATAGCGGTGGTAGCTGTGGCCATATCAGTCCTAAGGGCTGTGACTGCTTGCATTAAAGCGGCCACTGGGTCCCTGGCAGAAGTATCCATCTGGACGACCAAAAAGGCTTCACAGTCTGTTATGATCTTGATGGTCGTGTAGATGAAGATACCTCCGTCCCCAAGTACCACACTGGTAGAATTAATAACACTACCAATGCAATTCTTGAGGCCACAGGTGTGGAGTGCCATCAAGCTGGAACCAGGAACACCGGAAAGACCCCCTGACCACTGTAAGGCAATAAATGATTAGGGCAGACAGTCACAATTATCACAATGCAATATGGTGGAAGAAGCTAAAGGGCTTACCCAAATGTGCTGGTCAGGATGCCTCAAAGGGTTAGGGGAACAGAAGGGTCCTTGTGGGCACTCTTGATGGAAAACACCTGTAGGTCAGATAGCCAGTGGATGATCCGTAAACAATCCGTTAACAGTCCAGGGTCGAAAGCCAAGAAAACAATAACCAAGGTCCAATATCCAAAGTTCAAAAGTTTGTGAAAAGCCAAAGGTCTTGAAGTCTAAAGATTAAAGTTCACCTGAGCCTGAGGAAGAGACCAAAAGCAATCCGTGAAACGTTCCGTGGTCAAAGAAATCCGAATTCAAAGCGAGATCCAAAAATGCCGTGCAGCAGTCCGAAAAGCAGCTGTGAAGCGTTTGTTCCACGTTTCCCCTGTCCTTTTGACTGTGTTGAATTAATCACGTGATACAGTCACGAGGGAAACGCGGGTCCACGTCACGTGACCCTCGACGCTGCACGGGGAGTCTGCTGGCGATTGGCCGCCTGTTGCCGGCGTTTGGTCACCTGATCGGAAGCATTGCGTGCGCTGGATCGTAGTCTCCGGGCGCCCGTAGACAGGTGCCGTCCCGGAGAGAAGCGCCATGGCAGATTCCAATGTAGGAAAGGTCGTAGCTGTCCTTGGTAATTCAGATGCTGAGTGCGATGAATGTTATGGGGAACACGCCGGATGAGTCGTGCATGGTTAGGGGTGGTGGACGTGAATCTGGAAGGTTGTCTGGCAATGGTGTGGCAGGGAGGAGGCGTGACATCACATCTCTTACACCAATATCCATCACTACCTTTCTTCTAAATTCTCTAAAATGTGTGACACTCTCTCAGCCATCCTCTCTCTTCCTCCCCAGTCCTCCTGTTGGCCACCTCCCCGTACCTCTTCTACTCTTGATTACTCTTCCCTACCTCTCCTTTCGTACTGTGGTTGGTTAGTGATTCCTTAATACTTCAGTCACACCCATCTTGAAAAATGAAAAACAAATATTTAAAAATTACAGTCCCTCCTGCAAATGCCAATCACATGTTAATATGCAACCATTTATTTGAACAGTTTACAGTCATAACGATAGATATCTGTAATTGGGCATTGCTGTGGTGCAATTATATTTAAAAAATGTATTGCTCCTCCATGCTTTAAAAAAAAAAAAAAAACTGTTATTAGCCATTGGATCATTTGCCTTGTATTGTTTACAATCCCTCAGAAAAAGACACTTAAATTTCCTTTATGGATAACTGAGTTCATTCATACTTCGCTTCATTATACTTTCAGGTCTCAAATATAGAAGTCCTCTTGTGTTTTGTAACACACTAATATTCACATGTAAAAGTGATCTATCTAAATGAATATCTCAGGTGTATTCAACTTGCAGCAAGACATGTATACTGCATAGTATACGACCAAAATCCATCTGCAAGCTATCCACATCATTTTATTTCTCGCTGGGGAGTACATCGCCTACCTGTATTTCGTTGTAAGAACATACTAGAAAATGGCATTGATGAACGTTCTATAACCTCCATGGTCGAATAAGCACTGTGAAAAAGGAAGTGTCACCAGTAAACCTATACACCTAATGTGGCCCCGTTGAAAAAGAGATCATAGTGTTTAAAAAACCTGATATAGGATATATTCAATTGACGTGTCTGAGCACATAGCAAGTATTTGTTGAAGTAGCCACACGCGCCACATGAAAATGGAACAGAGGCGTCAGTAATAGGTCCTCTTTGTGGAGAAACTCTTAGTTAGGAATTATTTCTTTATCTCTTTTTCGACAATGTCAAAATAGGTGTATCCGTGTAGTGATGACACTTTCTTACGCGACCTGTCGCCATGTGTATGTTCTAGTATGTTTTTACTCTGTAAAAACAGGCAGGCGTTTACCCTCTAGCGAGATGTAAAGTGCTGTGTGGACAGAGACCCTTCATGCTCAGATGCAAATCACGTGGCTGTCCGAAGGAGCAGGAGAGTTCGTTCATGGTCACAAACACTTGAATGCATTGTGATGCATACCACACTCTGCTTGAGGCTGGTTGAGGTTAAGTGTGGAGAGAGGGGGGAACTCAGGGTAGCTTTGCTGCTGTGTTGATGTTTGCAGTCTGGAAGTTCCCAGAGCAAGCTCTGCATTTGGATCGGTGTCCTTTGTCACAAACGAAGAAGCATTTGTTTTTTTAATAGATTTTTGTGTGCCTGTGGTGCAGGGATGCACTGACGCAGGGTATTGCATGTAAGTTGGTTTTAGAAGTGCCAGTGCTGGCATGCATTGTAGTAGAGCCTCTGGTGCTGGGATGCATTAACCCAGGGTATCACATGGAAGCTGGTTGTAGAAGTGCCTGTGGTGCTGGGATGAATTGACCCAGGGTGTCTCATAGAAGTTGGTTGTAGAAGTGCCTGTGGTGCTGGGATGCATTAACCCAGGGTATCACATGGAAGCTCGTTGTAGAAGTGCCTGTGGTGCTGGGTTGAATTGACCCAGGGTGCCTCTTGGAAGTTATTTGTAGAAGTGTCTGTGGTGGTAGGATGCAATGACCTGGGCATCACATGGAAGTTGATTATAGAGGTGCCTGTGGTACTGGGATGCATTGACCCTGGGTATCGCTTGGAAGTTGGTTGAAGAAGTGCATGTGATGCTGGGCTGCATTGACCCAGGATATCACATGGAAGTTGGTTGAAGAAGTGGTACTGCTGGGATGCATTGTAGAAGTGCCTGTGGTGCTGGGATGACTTGACCCAGGGTATGACATGGAAGTTGGTTGTAGAAGTGTCTGTGGCGGTAGGATGCATTTACCCAGGGTATCGAGTGGAAGTTGGTTGTAGAGTTGCCTGTTTTGCTGGGATGAATTGACCCAGGGTATCACATGGACGTTGGTTGTAGAGGTGCCTGTGGTACTGGGATGTATTGATACAGGGTATTGCATGTAAGTTCATTTTAGATGTGCCTGTGCTGGGATGCATTGTAGAAGTGCCTGTGGTGATGGGATGCATTGACCTGAGATATTGCATGTAACTTGGTTTTAGAAGTGCCTCTGTTGGGATGTATTGTAGAAGTGCCTGAGGTGCTGGGATGCATTGACCCAGGATATCGCATGTAAGCTGTTTTTAGAAGTGCCTGTGCTGGGATACATTGTCGAAGTGCCTGTGGTGCTGGAATGCATTGACCCAGGGTATCGCCTGTACGTTTGTTTTAGAAGTGCCTGTGATGAGATGCATTGTTGAAGTGCCTGTGGTGCTGGGATGAATTGATCCAGGGTATGGCATGGAAGTTGTTTGTAGAAGTGCCTGTGGTGCTAGGATGAATTGACCCAGGGTATCACATGGAAGTTGGTTGCAGAAGTGTCTGTGGCGGTAGGATGCATTGACCCAGGGTATCGGTTGGTAGCTGGTTGTAGAGGTGCCTGTGGGGCTGGGATGTATTGACCCAGGGTGTCTCTTAGAAGTTGGTTGTAGAAGTGCCTGTGGTGCTGGGATGCATTAACCCAGGGTATCACATGGAAGCTCGTTGTAGAAGTGCCTGTGGTGCTGGGTTGAATTGACCCAGGGTGCCTCTTGGAAGTTATTTGTAGAAGTGTCTGTGGTGGTAGGATGCAATGACCTGGGCATCACATGGAAGTTGATTATAGAGGTGCCTGTGGTACTGGGATGCATTGACCCTGGGTATCGCTTGGAAGTTGGTTGAAGAAGTGCATGTGATGCTGGGCTGCATTGACCCAGGATATCACATGGAAGTTGGTTGAAGAAGTGGTACTGCTGGGATGCATTGTAGAAGTGCCTGTGGTGCTGGGATGACTTGACCCAGGGTATGACATGGAAGTTGGTTGTAGAAGTGTCTGTGGCGGTAGGATGCATTTACCCAGGGTATCGAGTGGAAGTTGGTTGTAGAGTTGCCTGTTTTGCTGGGATGAATTGACCCAGGGTATCACATGGACGTTGGTTGTAGAGGTGCCTGTGGTACTGGGATGTATTGATACAGGGTATTGCATGTAAGTTCATTTTAGATGTGCCTGTGCTGGGATGCATTGTAGAAGTGCCTGTGGTGATGGGATGCATTGACCTGAGATATTGCATGTAACTTGGTTTTAGAAGTGCCTCTGTTGGGATGTATTGTAGAAGTGCCTGAGGTGCTGGGATGCATTGACCCAGGATATCGCATGTAAGCTGTTTTTAGAAGTGCCTGTGCTGGGATACATTGTCGAAGTGCCTGTGGTGCTGGAATGCATTGACCCAGGGTATCGCCTGTACGTTTGTTTTAGAAGTGCCTGTGATGAGATGCATTGTTGAAGTGCCTGTGGTGCTGGGATGAATTGATCCAGGGTATGGCATGGAAGTTGTTTGTAGAAGTGCCTGTGGTGCTAGGATGAATTGACCCAGGGTATCACATGGAAGTTGGTTGTAGAAGTGTCTGTGGCGGTAGGATGCATTGACCCAGGGTATCGGTTTGAAGCTGGTTGTAGAGGTGCCTGTGGGGCTGGGATGTATTGACCCAGGGCATTGCATATAAGTTTGTTGTAGAACTATCTGTGGTGCTGGGATGTATTGACACAGGATATCACATGTAAGCTGGTTTTAGAAGTGCCTGTGCTGGGATACATCATCAAAGGGCCTGTGGTGCTGACATGCATTGACACAGGGTATCGCCTGTATGTTGGTTTTAGAAGTGCCTGTGATGGGATGCATTGTTGAAGTGCCTGTGGTGCTGGGATACATTGACCCAGTGTATCACATGTAAGTGGGTTGTACAAGTGCCTGTGGTGCTGGGATGAATTGACCCAGGGTATAACATGGAAGTTGGTTGTAGAAGTGCCTGCGGTGCTGGGATGAATTGACCCAGGGTATAACATGGAAGTTGGTTGTAGAAGTGCCTGTGGTGCTGGGATGAATTGACCCAGGGTATAACATGGAAGTTGGTTGTAGAAGTGCCTGCGGTGCCTGGATGAATTGACCCAGGGTATCACATGGAAGTTGGTTTTAGAAGTGCCTGTGATGGGATGCATTGTTGAAGTGCCTGTGGTGCTGGGATGAATTGACCCAGGGTATAACATGGAAGTTGGTTGTAGAAGTGCCTGTGGTGCTGGGATACATTGATCCAGGGTATAACATGGAAGTTTGTTGTAGAAGTGTCTGTAGAGGTAGGATGCATTGACCCATCACATGGACGTTGGTTGTAGAAGTGTCTGTGGTGCTTGGATACATTGACCCAGCGTATCACATGCATGTGGGTTGTAGAAGTGCCTGTGGTGCTGGGATGAATTGATCCAGGTTATAACATGGAAGTTTCTTGTATAAGTGCCTGTGGTGCTGGGATGAATTGACCCAGGTTATAACATGGAAGTTGGTTGTAGAAGTGTCTGTGGCGGTAGGATGCATTGACCCAGGGTATCGCTTGGAAGTTGGTTGTAGAGGTGCCTGTGGTTCTGGGATGCATTGACCTAGGGTATCACATGTAAGTGGGTTGTAGAAGTGCCTGTGGTGCTGGGATGAATTGACCCAGGGTATAACATGGAAGTTTGTTGTAGAAGTGTCTGTAGAGGTAGGATGCATTGACCCATCACATGGACGTTGGTTGTAGAAGTGTCTGTGGTGCTTGGATACATTGACCCAGCGTATCACATGTATGTGGGTTGTAGAAGTGCCTGTGGTGCTGGGATGAATTGATCCAGGTTATAACATGGAAGTTGCTTGTATAAGTGCCTGTGGTGCTGGGATGAATTGACCCAGGTTATAACATGGAAGTTGGTTGTAGAAGTGTCTGTGGCGGTAGGATGCATTGACCCAGGGTATCGCTTGGAAGTTGGTTGTAGAGGTGCCTGTGGTTCTGGGATGCATTGACCTAGGGTATTACATGTAAGTTGGTTGTAGAACTGTCTGTGGTGCTGGGATGTATTGACACAGGGTATTGCATGTAAATTGGTTTTAGATGTGCCAGTGCTGGGGTGCACGGTTGAGTGCCTGTGGATCTGGGATGCATTGACCCGAGATATTGCATATAATTTGGTTTTAGAAGCGCTTCTCCTGGGATGTATTGTAGAAGTGCCTGTGGTGCTGGGATGCATTCACCCAGGATATCACATGTAAGCTGGTTTTAGAAGTTCCTGTGATGGGATGCATTGTTGATATGCCTGTGGTGCTGGGATACATTGACCCAGTGTATCACATGGAAGTTGGTTGTAGAAGTGTCTGTGGCTGTAGGATGCAATGGTCCTGGATATCACATGTTAGTTGGTTGAAGAAGTGCCTGTGCTGGGATGCATTGTTGAAGTGCCTGTGGTGCTGGGATCCATTGACCCAGTTTATCACATGAAAGTTGGTTGTAGAAGTGCCTGTGGTGCTGGGTTGAATTAACCCAGGGTATCACATGTTAGTTGGTTGAAGAAGTGCCTGTGGTGATGTGATGCGTTGACCCAGGATATGGCTCTATGTTGGTTGTAGAAGTGTAGGGTACTGATAGTTAATGTCTAATGGGACAAGTTTTCAATTGCCATGTTTGAGTGGCTTAGTTGATAAGCACGCTGTATACTTGAAAATAACATATGTGTGTGTCAGTGGGGTGAGCAGTCAGAGACGTGGACAGGCAGGCAAGCCTGAAACCACATGTAGCAGGCCATAACACAAAATAGCTTAGTACGTGAAAAGGCAAAGTCATCACAGAGCATTAGAAATCATAGAAATACATGGAAAAGTCCATACAACCTGTTTTCCTCCTCATGATGCTACCACAACCTCCTGCAGGCCGGTCCCATTTCACTTTCTCATGGTGCCACTTTCTCTTTCTCTCGCTCTCTCTTTCTCTTTCCCTCTCTCTGTTGCTCTCAATCTTTATCTCCATCTCTAATAGATTGATACATTTGACACTAGGTTATCTCATATTGGAACAGAGCCTACGGTTGTAATGGCATTGAAGCACTGTAGGGCAGTCTATTTAACTCCACACAAGTTATGGATGGATGGTAAGAACGTGTGGGGTCAGAGAAACTGCTGCATCGGATATGAAGATCACAGGATGCCCTTTTCACTTCCTAACTATGTATGGTTGCATGCCATTTCATAGCAGGATGTTTTTTCACCAGGTTTTTTACTGTGAATTTTTTAACTACAAAAAAAAATCAATATTTTTTTTTATTATTTTTGGGGGGTTCACCCTCCAAGCCCCCAATTCACTTGAATTGTGTATGTATTCCTAAACACCCACACCCCATATATATAATTTTCTAACCCCCCTAAAAAAATCAATGCGATTTTTCATTAAAATATTTGCAGTAAAAAACCCTGCAAAGAAACATCCCACGAAGAAAGGACATTGTACGGTATGTATGTTGGCAATGTGAGGTCCATCAAAAACCTCAATCTCGGCCTCATTACCAGTTGGGTGGTGTGGTAAAATACGGCAGTAATGCATATGTAAGCCTGTTATTGCTGCATTACTGCACCACCCAACTACGAGTTTGGCTGAGAGGTGGAGAATTCACCTCCAGCTAAGAGCTGGAGGTAAACCTGCCACTTTTCTGACAGAAAATCAGAAACATCAGCAAAATTACCACCAGCGGTAATTCCACTGAAATCCCCATGGAGTCCTATGGACTCCAATTAATGGAGACTAACACCACCTTGTATAAATATTACGGAAGGAATCCCAGGATGCACTTCTATAAAGATAATAAAGTGCTCACCTCTATCTATATCCTGGAAAGTACATACAACAGTAAAGTGTAGATAGAGAGAAAAGTATGACAATTCAAGAGTACATCATTTCTTGAATGCTGTTAATCAACACATATAAAATTAATTTATTAAGATTAACATCAACATTTATAAAAATACGTATTTAAAACAAAAATTCACAGTCTATAAGAATCAACATTAGCAATGGTGATAGAGACTACGCGTAAAGCCTAGATGGTTATCTGCTATTCAGAAGGTTCCTGTCGTGTACGTTATGTTGCAAACTCGACTTCAGGGTGATGCTATGCCATCTAATTGACCAAACACCTATGTATATATACAGAGGGTTGTGCTCTCCATGTGTTTCTATTCCTCGTCTGTTATGATCAGGAGATTTCCACTTATATGTCACTCTTATCTTTCCATGATAGTTCTAGATATCACCGTAGTTTCATAGAATACTTCTTGAGCTGTCAAGTAAAAAAAACAAAACAACACAGTGTAAGCTATAGTTGCCAATGTTCTGTTACAGTTCTTGTTAAGAACTCAGACCTATCTATAAGGTGTATTTACCTGAGATGGTCGGTGGGGGCGACCAATATAATCGTATTGAAGAGTAGACTCCTTTATAGTATTCTTTTACCATGAAATTTGCAACAAGTAGCATAATAATTATCCCTCAAAAATATGCCAGTTCAGCATATGTGCTACTTAGGCCTCTAGCGATCCTCACTGAGTGCATCTATTGCATTAAATATTTAGCGGCACTCACCGGGGTAGTGGGCACCTTGTAATCTCACTTTCCCTCCTAGTCGCTATAGGAATAATGTTCCCTTGGATTCTGTAGGAGAAAGGGAATTAGTTAAGGTTTTGTTAATGGACAGCCTCTGGACTTATATACGAGAACGTGCATTCTTATATTCAGACTTTAAACTTCCATGGATTTGTATTGGGTCTGTAGTGAAGAAAAGTGAATATTAATTTCAATCTTTCGGGGCTATGGTGCCTGATGTCTACATCGATATGAATGTTTGTCCCCAACCTGATTGTAACAATCTTAGTATGACTAAAATATAAAGTGGAATTGTTCAATAGAAATTAACATTGTAAAAATGTGTTAATTTCTCTTATTATAATTGCTTCTTTGTCCAGGAGTACACACCACTATTTTGTCTATTAACATGTCCTGTTTTCTTTGAATGGGAGAATATCAGATTGAGACCAATTATCTGTTTCCTCAGCAAGCAACAAGGCAATGTTTACATGTTTGTACAAGTCACTGATCGGTTTGAGTTTGTAGTGCTGCTGAACCCTCTCATGTGCACAGTATGCAAGAACACTACTTATTAACAAAAGATACAAGATAAATACAATTGTAGGTCATATAGTCTGGTCCTCTGGTTCATTACAAAGTGCAGCACCCTTACTGTTTTTGCAACAAAGACACGCCAGAGCATGACTGTGCAAACTCACAAACTCACATGATGGGTCAAGTCAATTGTTGCCGCATTCAACGCACCCATCTCTGGCGCACGCCAAATTGACTATCACTGCATACGTCCGCATTGATTGCAGATTATATGCCTAATTTATAATTACTGCACAGATCCTGCTTGTATGCTTCAATTGATTGCGACCATATTGATTGCCTTTATACTCTAAATGATTGCTGCCTACACTCCCATCTGATAGTGACTGTACTGATTGTTGTGTATATGCCTGAATAGGATGCGACCATATTGATTGCCTTTTTGCTCTAATTGATTGCTGTCTACACTCCCATCTGATAGTGACTGTACTGATTGTTGTGTATATGCCTGAATTGATTGCGACCATACTGATTGTCTTTATGCTCTAATTGATTGCTACCTACACTCCCATCTGATAGTGACTGTACTGATTGTTGTGTATATGCCTGAATAGGATGCGACCATATTGATTGCCTTTTTGCTCTAATTGATTGCTGTCTACACTCCCATCTAATAGTGACTGTACTGATTGTAGTGTATATGCCTGAATAGGTTGCGACCATATTGATTGCCTTTAAGCTCTATTTGATTGTTGCCTAAACTCCCACTTGATAGCTACTGTATTGAATGCCCCATTGCCTCTATGCCCAAGTTGATTGCTGACCATATGCCCAAATTGATTCGTACACATGCCTAAACGCATAATTGCTGCATATACTGCATCGATTGCTGCCTTTAAACATATAGGGATCCTGCCAACCCCGGCGAACAGGTCTTGCAAGTTCCCTTCCTCTATCTCACCTAAACATGCACTTTTTAAGGAGCATATTGCCTATTGTGACAGTCACAGTGTTAGCGCTCATATTGGTAGATTACCACTACCATAGCACTCCATTATGGCCCTACTTCCAACCCCTTCAAGTCTACAATGGCATACAAAACACACCATGCAAGGACCCCTACTGAATGCCCAACCACGCACTACTACTGATAGGAATGGAAGACTCCGATCGAGACTATCCAAACACTACGAACCGCTAGCTAGATCCCTTGCTACCATTAACAAAAGATCTTATCCCTTTCTTGTTAATCCCATCTCCAAAACTAAAGATCATCCTATACTTACTGCCCCTAACTACTCCACCTCTAAGACTCAAACTACAATACGCTCTCCACTACCAGCCTCAGCCTACAATAGTCTTAAGGGTGCTTTAATAAATGCGAGATCCATGGTCGCCCATGCAACTGAAATAGCAGATATTATACCGTTAGAACACTTTGACTTCCTACAGATTACTGAATCCTGGCTCCATGCAGCTGCAGGACCAGCTCTTTCGTTAGCTATCCCCAAGCGATATACTATTTTAAGATCAGACAGAGCCGATACTCGTGGAGGAGGTATTGCACTCATAGCAAGAGACAACTTACAGATTATACTAGTGCCATCCCTGGATACTAAATCATGTGAGAATTTAACAGCCAAACTCAGCATAAACAGCTCCCTTACTCTCACAATCCATCTGATATATAGACCTCCAGGTCCAATGGGATTGTTTGAAGATGACATATCTAATATTGCATCCAATAGCTTAAAAATCTCATCACAAGTCTAATTTTTTAGGGGACCTCAACTTAGGCTACAACGACCCGAAAGATGCGCATGCATCAAGTGTGGCAAATATCCTAAGAGAACAAGGCTTCACCCAGAAAGTGCTCCACCCTTCACATACTAAAGGAAGAACTTTGGACTGGGTAGCAGACCTTAACTGCCACCGCCACCATCTCCTCCATATCCCCTCAGATATGGATGGACCACTACCTCATAACATTCACCCTAGCCACTGAAAAACCCATCTCTATGTCAGTATCACCAGATCCACCTATTCCCACGTGGAATAAAAAGAACATTACCTGTGACAACCTATTCCCTCTTATCCTCCCGACACTTAATGCTATCCTGGAAATTCTTGGACCTGACACATTGGTTAGGGAATATGATCATATCATGACAACTTCCCTAGATGCTATAGCATCATTCAAATTAAGACAAAGTAAACCCAAGGCCCATCTTAACACTTTGTACACACCCTACCTCAAAACACTACGCACTAAAAAAGGCAATGCGAGATATCTAGGAAAGCACAACCAATGGAAGAAAATAAGACTAATCTCAGCTCCATTACAGACCTATACAAAAATGAAATACTACTAGCCAAACGTGAAACCTACAAAACCAGAATATCCCAAGCTAATTCTAGCACTAAGGAACTCTTTGTAATCCTTAAGGAGCTAGAAGCTCCTATACCAGTGCCGGATAACTGTATAAAGGATAAACCTGGGTGCTAGAGCATACAGCAAGCACTTGCCAACAAAATAAAGACTCTACAAGAAAAAATTGCTAAGAAAAAAGCTTCGCTAACCAGCAAAACGCCTAACAGAACCTCATTAGACCCTTCCAATAACTCTGTCAAGCCATCCTGTTTCAAGTTCTCTAAAGTTACCATAATTGAAACTGAATAAACTAAAACTCACTCAAAACTTCTAACTGCCAGGGTGATCAATGCCCCGCCCAACTCAAAAAGGATGCAGCTAGAGATCCGGCAACCTTTATTACAAAACTCATCAATGCCTCATTCGCATCCCATACTATCGCATCTAACCTCAAGGAATATTGGATGCTTCCACTATTAAAAAATCAGACTCTAGACCTGCCGATTCCTACTAACTACCGCCCTATTAACATGGGTGCCATTTCTTTTGAAAAGTCGAGACAAAATTGCCTACTCACAGTTACAAAAATACTTGGAAACAAATTCCTTACTAGGAGCTAGGCAATCAGGTTTTCGGCCTCAGCATGGGACCGAAACAGCGTTAATCGACTTGAACAAAGGGACAAAGGGGAATCAGCCCTTCTTCTCCTCTTGGACCTATTGGCTGCCTTTGACTTGGTCGATCACCAGGTTGTAAGCGGATTCAATTCAACACTACAGCTAAGTCAATGCCTAGTCTGGGATGCTGAGGGAAACCCTTATTGATATATTTCTATGTCCAGTTCGTTTACTCTGGATGACAACCCTTATATAACACCCCTCTCTTAGAATCCCCCTGACCCCACTGAGCCAAGAAGTAGGCTTGTTTTGCAAATTAAAAGGTTTATTTGAAAATTAAACAATATATATCTATCACACTTTTATAGTAAATTAATATTTGATAGCACACTTGTGAAGATGATAGTGATCAACAATGGATAATGTTACAGTGGTACACTCTTTTGATGGCTTAGAAGTGATATAGAGAGGATAAAGTAGCTGAGAATGCTTTTATGGCTTCAAGGACAATGCAATGATGAATGGAAATGCATTACAGAAAGCAAACTTGATATGACTTCAACAAAAGACAATGTAATCACTTTTCTTTAACAATTCACCTCCCCCTTTATGCATTGTAAAGAGATGGAAGGAAAGCACACAGTTCTCAGGAATGCAATCAAATATAATTCAGTTCCCCCCCAAGCAAGCTTAGAGGAAAACAGGTAGGAGTTTTAAACACAGGCAATATACTTTGATGTGGTTGCAATTAAGTGAAAAATATACTAAAAAGGCTTTCAATTCCCTATAGGGGGTTCAGGGTAGTTGATAGATATTTTGAATCAGTTCAGGCCAGCCCTATCAATGATTCAGGGATGGTTATTAGGTTGAAAACAGATTTCAGGGATGGAAGCAAAAACAAATATTTTTACCCGTGGCTGAAATTAAGCAAAATGTCAAATCACTGCAAATTTAGTCGCGTGCGTCGAGCGCAATTACGGAGGCACTATAAGGAGTAGGAAGTCGGTTCTAGGTTTGTTGGAAAGCCTAGAATCTCTTTCCTAGCACAAACGGTTCCGGAGAAACGGCCGATTTAGTAAAGGTAGTTTTTCGGATTTGAAAGTTAAAGCTCAGAATGACAGATGCCAGTTTTCAGTTTTAAAGATGACAGAATGACACGATTCTAGGAGACAGTTCTAATAGGCTAAAATAGTTTGGATTAGATTATTTTAAACTAAGAGATTGGTTTTGGCACAGTGCTAGCTGGGTACTCACACTAGATTTTGGACAGGAATGCGACTTCGTCACCGATCGGGTCAGGATTGGCTGGACTTCTGCTAGCGGTTCTTCACAGCGATATGGTCTCTGGGTCTCCGGTTCTGTTATCGGTTCTGCTAGCGGTTCTGGATACAGTGGTCTCTGGTTCTGCGGGTCTGGATCAAGTGGATTCTTAGCAAGCAGCAAACCGCACATCCCGGCGGTTGAATAGTTTGCAAATGATTTTTGAGGCCTGCTGAAGAAAACTCAGCTTGTGGGTTAGCCTCTCTGCTACAAGTTCTGAAGTAAAGTTCTGGATCCCTGGAGTACGGATTTGAAATCTGGAGTCTCCCGGCAAAGCGTCCCACAAGAAAGTGGAAAGTGAATCACTCTACCTGGGTTTCAATGTTCCTTTTATGTGTTTTGAAAATGGGTGTGTGCCTGGGCCTAGCTAAGCCTGCCCCTCTCACTTATCATTGGGCAAGCTTTCCTCTCTCCCTTGATTGGGGGAAGGAAATGGAGTGCCAGAGTGATGCTGTAGGTTTTATGGTCAGAGGAACCTCCCCTTGTCAAATTGCACACAAATCTATTTCTGACCCAAATACATATTTATCTAGGTACCATTTTTCTAATATTATAGGTCCAGTTAACATATTTTCTGTAGCACCAAACCATCTGATCCCTGTCTTTGTACGATGTTGTGTCCACTGATGACAGAATTCTCCCCTTTTCATCCAGATAACGACCTCTAAACCTTTCCAGATTTTACACAAATGTGCACCAGGGATATGGGTTTAAGATGATAAAGTGTCAGATTTTTAACATGCATACATTTGGAGTAACAACCTTTTTTTCCGCTACTATCCCCAAGAACATACGACAGGGTCCTAACACCTCTTAAAATGTGCACAGAAAAATCACAAGAATGATGATGCTATTTATATAATTTTTACAAGTCCGCACTATGAATTATCCATCTTTTTAAAATCATGCTCTGGCCCCAAAGGGGTGTGGTTTTCCAAAGCACATGGTAGAATTTCTGATTTATCCACTTCCCCCAAGCTCAGCTTGCTCTCACAGGGACTGCCCCTCCCAGTTTCTCCCAAGAGGAAGCCATTTTACGACCCCCCAATATAACATTTGCCTGAACCAGCGACAGTGCTTTGTTTAGTTTCCTGTAGTCCCCAGGTGCCACTCCCCTAATTCAATCAGAGAGGTGTCATCTCCTTTTGGCAGGGGCAGCAGGATGCAGTCAGGCCTGGGAACACAGCAGCTGAATTCCCTCTCCTGTCGGGGGTAGTTGTCAGGCAGAATCCAGTTTCATTAAGCCAGGCTTCAGCTAAATGTCACTTTTGTTCCCACTTTTTCTTCATTCAAATCAAACTCACAATTTTTGCACATGCAGCTAGAATGCTGATTCTAAGTTCAAAACTATGACATTTAACAGTTGCAACCTATGTTACACTCAAAAGTAGGTCACTCATTTATTTTAAACATTTCGATTTTAGTGGCTTTCTGTCCATTTAACTTAAGCTGCTGACATCCACAGCTCAGCCAGTTGTGTTATAAACATTGTTTTGGGCTCTTCATCTTTCCAGATTTTGTATGCACACAAGAATGCATTCTGCCAAATGTCTGCTGGTGTTCATTGAGATTTTTGAATATCTTGTGATGTTTAAAATAGGCATTTTGAGCTTGCATTCAGGGAAACAAAGGTGATTTTAAAGCGCTTTTTTTAGCCAACCGGATACTGCTGTTTTTCCTTTGGCACAGATTTCACTCATTGCCCTCCTGGCCCATCATGCTTGCACTGGTGGGTGGCAGGTTAGGGGACCACTTTGCTGTGCGCAAAACTGCACGGTTCTGTAGGATTCTGGCGCAAATGTGGGCTTTTCCGCCATCTTGGATTTTCTAAGCCCACAGCACCAAATGTTGCAGCTTAATAGTCCAAACGTGGGTCAGGACACCCAACAAGGTTTTATGCAGCCACTTGGATACGGCGGCATACTTCTTAACAGAAGCCATAGACTGGATCCGATCATTCCTAAGCGATCAAACCATGAGAGTCTTCTCACCGACGGCTGCAGCTGACCCCATACCTATCAAGTCCGGAGTGCCCCGAGGATCCTGTGTCTCACCCACCTTATAAAACATCTTTACCAAGCCCCTTTTCGATGATCTGGATCATCTAGGTATCACCTACACTAACTATGCAGATTTATTTATTTGGTTTTTATTTATTTATTTGGATTTGTTTAGCACACATCTGCCCGGGGGCATTGTGGCGCTGAAAGCAGTCTTACTTGTTACATAGCATACATGGTATAAAGATAGAGACAATACAGAGCATATTTACATACAGTTGTGCTTATTTACATCCAGTTTTGACATACAACAGTACAGATGGGGTGGAGTGGAGATGGTTAGTTGACCAATGTGGTTTTGAGTAGTCTGCGGAAAGCATGGTAAGATCTTTCGTTCTTTAGTGCGGTGGGGAGTGCGTTCCAGTTTTTGGGTGCTAGGTGTTGAAAGCTGGACCCTCCGGCTCTACTTCTTTTTAATGTGGGTACATGGGTCTGGGTGGTCAGGTGTGACCTAGTGGGTCTGGTGGATGTATTAGGTGTGATTCTTTCAGAAGATAGGGCGGTGTGTTGGCGGAGAGGCATCTGTGGGTGATGACCAGAGATTTGAATAATATATGTTCTTTTATTGGTAGCCAGTGGGCTTATTTTCTAGCTTGGGATATGTGCTCCCTTTTTGGGATGCTCAAGGCTGCTCTCAGAGCATTGTTGTGTGTGGCTTGCATTTTGTTTAGGTTTTTTGCAGATGTGCCCAAGAAGAGGGCATTGCAGTAGTCCAATTTGGTGCCTACTGTGGCTCTGGCTACGGCCAGGCAGTTTTTGGTGGATAGGAAGGGTTAACGGCATTGATTATCTTAGTGGTAAGTGCATCAGAGGAGGCTATGGCATTGACCGCCGTATCATGGAGAGAGTGGAGTCAAGGTATACTCCAAGCGTTTTTACTGCAGTGGAGACTGTGATGGTAGAATTATCAATGTTAAAAGATTTGTAATGCGTGGGAGTTTGCTTAGTGTTTCTTTGGTGCCAACTAGTAGGCTCTCTGTTTTATCCCCTTTTAAGCAGAGACCGTTGGCTGCCATCCAGGTTTGGATAGCTGTATATAGACCCCTGTGAGGGGGAGTAGGACTTGCGTATCGTCAGCATAGTTGGAATAAGCTATGTGACGTCGGTCCAAGTCATTGAACAGTGGGAGGGTGAAGATGTTGCATAGGATAGGGGCAGTGCAGGACCCTTGTGGGACACCACAGTGGATAGTGATGGGGGTAGCGCTCGCAGAGTCAGAAAAGACTTTCATAAATTGACATTCGAGGAAGGATTTGACCCAAGAGATGGCTTCGGGCAAGAAGTGAGCTTCACTTTTGAGTTGCGTGCCTAGAATGTCATGGTTGACCAAGGGAAAGGCCGTCTATAGGTCCTGCAGGAGCAGGAGTGCTGGTTTCCCTTTGTCCATGATGTCATTGAGTTGGATTTTGAGATCTAGTAATGCCGATTCGGTCCCATGTCCTGGGCGGAAACCCGATTTCCTTTTTCCTAAAATACAATGTTCTTCCAGGTATTGCTGGATTTGTGTGTAGGCCACTTTATCGAGGATCTTGAGCAGGAAGGGAACAGTCGTGATAGGTCTATAGTTGTTGGCGTTTTCAGGCTCTAGGCTGGGTTTTTTGAGAAGAGGGTGCACCCAAGCTTCTTTTAGGTTGGTTGGGACTCAGTTGGTGTTGAAGGATGCATTCACTATGCCTGAATGATGACAAAACAGAGATCATCATCTTGGGCACCCCTCCAACCCTAAAAAAAACTGAGCCCCAAATACTCAGCCTTCAACATAGACCATAATATCATCACCGTTGCTAAGGAGGTAAAAACATTGGGGTTCTACCTGGATTCCACTCTCTCCTTCAACAAACAGGTCAACGCCATGGCCTCGGCCACGACTTATACGTGCAAACTGATTAGAGCAGTTAAAGCCTCCCTCTCTAATGCCAGTTGCATCACCCTTGCCAGAGCTCTTATCTTATCAAAGCTCGACTATTGCAATGCCTTATACATAGGGGCGAACAAACACATTTTTAATAAAATCCAATTCATGTAAAATAATGCTCTTAAAGCTGCACTTGGAATTGCAAGGAGAGAACACATCTCTGAGACGAGAAGAGCCAACAACTGGCTGTCCAAACATGACAAACTAAAAGTGGCCTCTCTCACGCATAAATGCATGAACAAGGCAGCACCACAGTACCTATCGGATAGAATTGTCATGAAACTAGTGACAAGAACAAATAGACTCTCTAATTCGAATTGTCACTTGACTCCCAGATTTAAACTAGCCAGAGTTGGAGGTAGCAGTTTCCAGGTCAAGGCTGCCCAACTATGGAGCTCACTACCTTTCCACATAAGAGTAGAGCAATTGTACCAAAAATTCTGTATGAGCCTCATAAAGTGGTTCAAAGACACGGACGTCTAGGTTGATTATCAATACCCAGACAAACTGGCATTTCACCATGTATTTACTCCAGCACTGTGTGGCTACCCACTAACTATCTCCTACTCTACAGAATATTTCCTTACGAACCATGATTCTCCCATGATCCTACACGGCTGTTCTTAGCCCACAGCCTATATCTCATGTATGTAATATCCTGTACATTTATATTCTGCCTATGTGTAACCATATTGTATTATGTAATTGTATTTCTTATGTGTAACTAAATCGTGAGCGATCTTATGCAATGTGCCCTAATACCCTAGGGTCTGGTGCGCAATACAAGTAATAAAACAAACAAACAAACAAACATTGAAGTGGGAATCATCTATTCTTCAGGAACCAGGAGATTGGCGTCATCAGATAAGACATGGTATCCCTCTGCCCTCTTTAGGGATGCCCCATGCATTCCTGATGACTTAATGGCATATTGTGGTAACCCCCGACAACATCCCACTATACTTGCTGATGACCTGCCACCATATCCTGTAATAAAAAAAGACTATCAATCTCATATGTATGAGTCCTTTAAATATACTAGGACAAGGAGGAGGAATGGAGTTATGAATATAACAATCACCCTTTTCAGGTCCCGAAAAAAACGCTGGTCATTTTCGTTCAGTCCACAACCCCTACCAATCTCACTCTTCTGAATTTACCCAAACCCCTACGATGAGAACTATAAACCCATACAAAACTTCTTCCCATAGGATACTCTAACACTCTAACCCCGCCCTTTTCCGACACAAACACTGTTCTGCACCACAGAAAAAACAGACTCATTCCAGAGCTGTTCACCTGACATGTCCCAACCTAAGGGTCAGACAAAGTAAGGCAATTGGCCAAAATCCCTTTGCTTTCCCCACAGGGATAAAAGGTGGAGCACAAGAGCACAGGTCATGCAAGGCAGACTGCACGACGTGAAAGCTAACTCAGCACGGAAGTTCAAGAGGAGGAGAAAGGTGACGCATACCGAGAGGGTGACAAGGAGACCTTGCCCTTTCCGACCAAGGCCCGTAAAAATTCCACAGACAGAATCATAAGACCGCAAACAATAGCCAGCATGTGTTGCAGCAGATGTCAACAGTAAACAAGACCCTCCGATGATTACTAAGCTGGGGAAAGACACTTGTCTCTGTGGTACCAATCTTGACTCCAAAGAGAAAGAAAGCCAAGTGCTTCTTTACAGCCGGTGACTCGAGGGGAGAGCCAATAAGAAACCGAACAGTGTTGAACGAAAAGTAGCAAACAGCTCATTTGAACTGTGAAATATTTAAAGAGCGAGAGATGAAAAAAGGGGGAAACCAGCAACAGAGGAGTCTGGCAACACATGGGTGCTCAAGCTGCAAACTCTGGACGATTACCCGATGGTAGAAACTACCGTAACCAGAAAGCCTTGGGAAAAGGTGAAAAATTGTTAAAGTGATCATACAGGTGTCTTGTAAAATCCTCGGTACAGTCAAAAGTTTTTGACCAACAAATGATTGTAAAGAAAAGGGAAATGAATGCCTCTTGTTGAAATTAGCTCATGAACAGTGTGTATCAAGATGGCAAGAGTGAACCCAGCAGAGGGATGCTAACAAAAAGGGGCAAAGTCTAAAGTCCCGAAATACTGTGAACTGTTTAGCAAAGGTTGGCAAGAGTGAACCTGTCATAGGAATGCTAGCAAAAAGGGGCACGGCCTGAAGTCCCTATGAACAGTATGTTGACAGGAGTGAACCCAGCCGGGGATTGTCCACTGTGAACTGTTTTGCAAAAGTTGGCAAGAGTGAACCTGGCAGAGGTCGGCCAACAAAAAATGGTGAACCCTGAAGTACTGTTTAAAAAGAAATTATGATTTGTGAATGCAAGAAGTATTGTAACACCAGGGGAAGTGGATTGTCCCCCTTGGCATTGGGCTCTGAGTCCGGCAGAGGGAGATCCTGAAAGAATGGCCTGAGCCTGATCGAGGGAAGACTAAGGGTCCGAGCCCGAGAGAGGGAGATCCAGGGACTGGGAAGTCAACACCCGAAGGTTCATTTGGAAAATAACTTTTGTATGTTTATTTTGTTGAATACATAAGGCCCTCGAAGGTAAGAGTCATTTTATGAAAAGAGACTTAACCATCAAAGAACATTATAGCTAGTACAGAATTGTCGACTCATGCTGGGAAAACTTGAGTGTGTGCTGTGCTCACGAGATCCACCTTGAATATGATCAACACTTAGGGAAGGGAGACCCCTGGCAATCACATCCTGACTTATTATTCGTGAACACTTCTTTCTTTATTGAAAACCCTATCACACACGCTTATGTAATTAGTTGGAAGGATTTGGCAAAGGTTTTTTTTTATTATAGGCCTTTTACTTTGACAAAATGCCACATGGACTGCCTTATTTTCCCTTTGATGGTGGAAGCTTGCTCCCAACTTAGATTTAGGTTTAGTGTAGGCGTTTTTTCATCCTGTATTTACAGTTTAATAAACACCCTTGAACTTTGATCACTTGTGTCTGTCTTTACTCTTGCCACCAAGAGTTCCTTACAATCCCCATATCTATGTTCTATTGAAAAGAATCCTGGAGTGCCTCAATGCTGCACACTGGCATCAATCATTCTCAATGTCTATCTCTCTCATCCATATGCATTTATTTATTTTAATGTGTATAACACTCTGCATGCCCATGGGCCTCAGGGCGTACAAAAGAGAAAAACAAGACAGACAACGGATGCAGTGGGAATGTCAGCAGAGAGGTTGAGCAGTTACATAAAAGTGTTTCAACCCTGTTTGAGGTTGAACAAGTGAGTATTAGTAATGTTTTTACATTCTTTAAGTGTATTTACTGTTCTAAGTCCAAGGCGGAGCTCAGTCCATGCTGAAGGTGCCTTGACATCGAAAACAGTACCACCAAATCTGACCAGCTTAAACCTAGTTTGCACCAGCTTGAACTGGTCTTGAGAATGTAGGTTGGCTGACTATGAGGTCTTGCTTCCTTAATAGGATGTTTTGCTCTAATGTTTATATATTTGTGTGGATGACAAAGAGATATTTATCCAAAAATCCATCACTGCCAGCCTTTGGAATCCATGCAACTTTACAGACTGCATTGATGCAATTCAGTACAGGATAAGCAGAAACATCTTGAAATTGAAATGTTAAAATGCAGAAATGCTGGTGGCTGCTTCTCTGCAACTAAATATCCCCACAGTGTCATTGAACACATAGCCCCAGCATGTTCCCATAAAAGAAATCCAGATGTATTACTGGATAAAGACCTATCAATGGAACATTTGGTCAATCACATTACTAGGACATGTTTCTTCCTGCACTCTCAGCTCCGTACAAACTACGTTTGATGGCTCTTTTGCTTTCTTGGTTGTATTTTGCAAAAAGAGACTCTTTTAGTGCACCAATGTTTCTGATGTGTAGTCTCCAAAGGCGGCACTATGTGACAGCTAGCTCTCTTACTAATACCATATGTCTGACCATATTAACGCCAGCTCTATCATCCCTGTATTGGTTAACAGTGGAAGAAAGCCTTGATTTCAAGATCCTTTGCATTTTCCACAATACAGCCTATAATTAAGTTTCTTCTTTTTTTAGAGATAGAAGTCTCTCTAACATGGCAATTGCACACACATTTCTTACATGCTGCATTTAAACTGTGACCCTAACATGATCCACAGTGTATGTGATATGCAAACTAACTCCTTCATCAAGGCACAATGTCCAGGCCCCACAAACATAATATTTTGATCAATGCTTTTTCTTTGTTCTTTTATAACATTTGCAATGTGCAACCAGGGACCCGTAGGGTTATGGGTGAACAATCAGGAGACAGACATGCATATAGGACAAGTAATTTTGGGCTCAGCCTGGCCCAACAAAGGCCAAGGTGATCATCTGAAAACATACAGAACAGAAAGAAAATTTGGCATGGAAAATTTCTGCTCTCTCGCTCTCTCTCCTCTACTTCTGCTCAGTTTCGCTGACTGGTTGCCTGGGGTACTCTCAGAGCCTCACAGGTCCTAAGCTTTCCTCACCATCTTCTGCACTTGCCCCCGGTCCTTGCACTTGCGGCAGCACTACTGCACTTCAGTTATGACCAATGAGAGTGGTATCTCTCTGCACTGAAGCCATGTTATGATGGGACTGAGCACACTTGGTCCCTATTGCCCGGCCCCACACACTTCCTGTTCTCCTGCATGATCTGAATGTACCTTGCCTAGTAAGATCATCTGTCTTGTCCTTTCTATGTCATACCCTCCCCTGCATGGTTAAGCTTTGAAACACTTGTGTATAAGCTCATGATAAATAAATAATCAATCAATGAACCACCAGGAGCTAGTGGGTTTTCCATTATGAAGGAGGCCATAGAAGGGAAGAAGGTTGAAATTCTAAAGACTTGGTATGAGTCGTGTTCTGCAATTCTGTCCAATTTCGCTCTTTCGGGAAAGTCACTCATCGAAAAATCCAATGAGGGTCAAGTGTAAACTACTTGACTTGGATTGGATCTGGACCGAGTGGACAGTGAAATCATATAAACTGTTTGCTGATGAACCTGAGGAGTTCTACAGGAGAGGCTTTGTGATGCCTTACTTGGCTAAATTTCCGTCACAAACGGAGCAACAACATTTTTTAAGACTTTGTCTGAATTTACATCCATCACGGGAGCTCATAGCAAGGAGAACAAAGGCCCAGGAAGAGAGAAATTCGACCTGTCGATAGTGCAACAAAAATATGGAGACCTTACAGCATTTAGTACTAGTGTGAAAGCCCATAAATTCCATAAGAAATCGACTCCTGGGGAGATTCCTCGAGGAATCACCATTAAAATCGCAGGAGGACTGGTGGGCTTGCATTAGATGGGGTGGTCGCCTCTCCCTATCACTAGCTGTTCTCCAACTAAGTAGGATAATCTTCTCTAATTTGCAGGCCAAAGAAACAGCTTTGACAGGTTGAAAAAGCTCCATTACAAAAACTAACTTCCAACTTCCATTTCTCCTTGTTGTTTTTTTTTTTCTTCTCTTTCTTGTTGTTTGACCTCCCGCGATTACGTGACTACGTTACTTTACGTTTTGTGATGGGTTCTTTTCTTTTCTGTTTTTGGTTAAATGTTTTTGATTGTTATCAAAGTCTTTTATACATGGTTGCATCAAAGGTTTAATTAAAACTAAATGATGTAAATAAAAAAAAATAATAATAATCAATCAATCAATGAAGATAAATACCTCATTTGTGTTTACCAAAGGCAAAGGACCATATTTGGAAAATTTGCAAAAAATACATATAATTGTGAGTAGTTTGCATTCAAAAGGCCCAAACCTAGGGTCGTATTTATTAAGCCATTCCAGTGTCTGGTCAATAATTTGGTTAATTCCTAAAGGCAGATGTGTAGGGCAGGTCTCGGACGCTTTAACCTTGGTGTGGAATAAGCTTCACAATGGAGTTCCATCAGTTCCATTAACCTGCTTATTAAAATATCCTTTCGTTAACAGAACAGATGTTGCAAAACATTTAGTTTCTGCTGATAGCCACAGACAAAGGATCTTCTCCTTAAAACATGTGTAGTACAAAGGATTCATTCAAAGTGATCATTGGAAATACATTATTGAATGTAATTTTGTAATTTCATAATCATGTGCCCTAATAAAGAATTCGATAGAAATCTGGATTCAGCAGGAAAACACTGATGACATGCATACCAAAAAGCATACACTAAAATAATGTTATGAAGAATGGCATATTTTAATAATTCCATTCTGCATTAAGGTACAGACACATACATATATTTCCAGTTTCAAAATTAACTTACAGATCTGAATATATCATCCTCATCAATTGCACACGTCCCCGTAGAGAATTATTTGAAACATGAATATACCAGTTAAGTAAAATGCTAGCGAGACAAAAAGGGGCAGACTGCATTGTATACATTCTCATTGTACTCTGAGGTTATTTGTAGTGCTTTTCAAGGAGACTTCCCCATAATTGCAAATGAGTGGACCACCTTCAATTAATTGATTTATTATTTTAAATGAAACAGAATATTCAGCATGTTAAAATTAAAACACCCTTTTTTCCAGATTGCGGGGTTAGATCGTTGTAGTGGAGTTTATTAGCTCAAGGATATGTCCCTGTAATGAAAGAACACAAGGAAAAGGAAATCTATTCCATGGATAGATCTCATGACATGGGGCACTTCTTTTTCCTATTCTTGACCTGGCAGCACCTTGAAATAAATTGAAAACAACAGATATTCTCATCAGAGAGTATTGCAAATAACAGGAGTTGAGAAAGGGAACATGCTTGGTGTGTAGCTCATGGGTTAAGCACCCTGCTATGAAATGAGGCCAACCTGCACTTTGCAAGTTTAAATCCATAGCTGAGCTGCTGCAGGCCTTCAAGTATACCAAGATTGACAAACTATGCACCAATACTTTAGGTTAAAAAAACCTAATGTTGCAGCATTCAGAACATGGTTTAATTCAGCATGTAGCACTATGTCAAAATCTGTTATTTGTATTATTATTACACATACATGATCCTATAGATATGGCCCACCTGATTGTAATTGGTTATTTATAACGTGCTTAATTTCCAGAGGTTTGCTGAGCCGGGGATTGAACCTGTGTTATCTATGTCGTACTGCTGCTCATGTCTAAACATTTTTTATTAGAGGAAGTGGGTATAGATGGTAACTAATACTTACCAGAGATATGTATGATATATGACATATGCAAAGAAGGAGCATAAAAGAAAATAGATATTTGGTGCACGTAGAGGCAAAGTAGACACATCTACTATTGCGTGAAAAGGTGAAGTGTTTTTAAATAAGTGGAAGAGGACAATAAAAATGAAGAGACAAGACAGACCGGTCAGCACATACACAAGATAGGGGGAAGAAGTGTGGGGCGGGAACAATAATAACAGATAATGCTCATAAAAGCTTGCATGTTTGTTACTGGTAGTATTATGGTAGTATTATGTAAAAGAGAACTACCAAAGATAAGGAAATCAAAACAGAAATCTTGGTGAAAGTTGAAAATACATTTGATAGTGTTCCACAGAGTTCCAAAACGGTTTGACATGATGACACTCGACAAGCATATGTTTGAAAGAGCCCTGGGAGTGTAAGCAACTCCAACAATTATCATTCGGTGTTAAGCCACATTTGAAAAGAGAAACATGGGTGATAACGGCTCCAGGGTGAAAAAATAAGAGGGTTTGGATTAGGCCTGCAGAGGTGGTGATCTTGGAGATGCATTTCCATTGTGAGGGCCAGCATAGTTGAATGTTGGGTAGTAGGCAATATTTTTTCCAGTCACTGTGAAGAAGATTAAGCATTGGAGTAGTAGAAGCCAGCAGTAGTAGTTCATAATGCATAGAAGCAGTAGTATCAAAGTTAAGCATATGCAGTAGCATCTGCGCACTCAAAATGTTGGAGCTATACGTTAACGTCTCATAGTTTTCCACGATTGCAGAAATGTTATCTAGATAATGTTTCAGGAAAGAGGTAGAGAAGTGGAACTTGGTAGCAAATTCATTAAAGGTAATAGGAATACCCTTCAGGAAAAATGTATACAAAATGTGATGCCTCTGGAGAGCCCTGGTTTCCAACAAATAGATTTACCTTTAATTTTAATCAGGAGATTAAGCCAAATGAAAGGAGAAATGAACACAGACTGTTTATCTATAGATGGGATCATATATAATCTAAGAAAAACTGCAGATTGGAGGATACAGGAGTATTAAGTACATTTGTTCTTACCTTTAATGAGATAAAGATCTGCAAGCGAAATCAGGGAAACATAGCTCCTTCCAAACGGACCCTATTAGGTACACAGGTTGACTCCCCATGAGTAAACGATAGCTGTGTTTGCTTGATAACAAATGCCTTGTGATGTTTTGTTTAAGTCAGGGAAGCCAACACCACCTCGAATGTGGTATTTCTTTCATTCACTGAGCAAAATTCTGTCTTTCTTTTTCCCCCATAGGAATTTAGTTAGGCAGGTATCAATGGGTTTGAAAAGAGAAAGAAGAAAGGGTGCTTGGTAACATGTAGAGAAGGGATAGAATAATGGAGGAGATCATCATTTTAATAGATTTCAGATGGCCCCCCAGGAAAGGAAGAGAGGAGACCACAAGGATTCTAGTTATTTAAACCTAGCCAACAGGATTTCCGAGTTTTGTAGGTGAATATTGTTACTGGATGCTAAAATGTGAATACACAAATATTTGAACCCTTTACGGCACCATTTCATACCAAAGGTAAGAGTGTGATGTGATGTGCAATGGATGTTAAGGTGGAGAACTGACTTGTCAGTGTTCAGCTTGTAGCCTGATGATTTGGAAAACCTTGAAATAATATCTAGTAGATGTTCGGCACTTTGCTGTGGGTTTAAAAAAAAAATAAAAGTACTTCATCAGTGTATTCTGTAGTTTTAATATGTAGATGTCCATATTGAATTCCTAGAATGTTACCATTTTCTCTTATTGCTTCTCTTCTTAAAAGGCATCTAGCGGTAAAAAGAAAAGAATCAGAAAGAGAGGCATCCCTGACATGTCCCTCTAGATAAGGGGAAGAAAGAAGCCTTTTGTCCATTAACAAATATTGCAGTTTTGGGTTTAGAATAGAGGATGCTAATCATTGAAAGAAAAGGGGGTGGGAGGGCTAAACCATGCCGCTTCGAATATATAATCCCATTCAACTCTGTCGAATGCGTTTTCTGCATCAAGAGCAACAGCAGAGTGGGGATCATTTGAATAGTGTATTAAATCTATGATATCTTGGAAAAGTCTAATGTTGGAGGAAGACGCCCTGCCTTTCACATATCCAACCTGGTCTTGCTTTATTAGATTGGGTAAGAAGGGGAGAAGTCTGTTGGCTAAAATGTTGGTGTATATCTTACAATTGGTATTAATAACTGAAATAGGATGATAGTTTTGAGGAAGTTCAGGATCTTTATTGGGTTTAGCGAATACAATGTACCTGGCCTCTAGCAAATAGCCCTTAGCCATATTTTCTGAGATGAAATGGGAGTAGAGTTCATTAAGTTTAGAAACTAATAGATTGGAAAAGTTGGCAAAAAAGTCAATAGGGAAGCTACCCGGACTCGGGGCTTTAGTCTTATCCCCAGGTGGACCTTCAATCACTTAATGTTCCAATAACCCCTTCTGAAAAAAATTTTGCTAATAAAAATCATTTAAAAACATTGTATTGCTTCGAAAGGGAGCGCATTACCCCTGGGCTATCCTCCAAGACAAAATATATTAATGTGCTGTGGATCTTTTGGAGTTGTTAATCAGAAATTACTGAGTAGGTTACATTCACAATGTGGTGCATTGACCTTTGCACAAAATTTCCCAAAAATGTGCCTTTTCTATCGGACCTTGCTCACATGGTGACATGTTAATGGGAATTCTCTAACAGCAAGAAAGAAGGTTGGTGGGATGAGGTCTTATAATGGCCAGAAGACGTAAACATGAGACCAACATTTCCTATGTGCTTTGTGCTAGCAAGTACCACAACTCGGCTCAATGGTTTTTCAGTCAGAAAGGGAAAAGTGGTAGAAAGTGAACATAAAACCCCATTCAATTATATCTTAGTAGCACGGGCCCAGTGATTGCAATGCTCTCCAGAGAGTGTACAAGTAGCAGAAACCTACTAACAACAACACTGCAGTAAGTACCAAAATAAAAGGAGTGTCCAAGCAAGGCGTTATATAGATAACAATTCTCACCAAAAAACACAGTGGCACCAGAGACTCCATCACCCATCACTGCAAGGGAAATGTGAAATATAGTACATGCTTCATGCATACCACGGGTAAACTGAGAATTGTACTGCTGGAGAAAGATAACATAAAATGCAACGGGATGAATCCAAAAGCAAAGCACCAAATGGAAATAATCAGTAAATGACGCTTCAAAATGCCTTTCGATTAGATAAGAAAAAGTCTGTTTACTAGTCTCTAGTGGCTAAGATAACGTCCGGGGGACACACTACGTAGCAATTCCTGGGAAGTGGCATTCCGTGCACAATATAACTATCTTAATCTCTTAAGCAGCTTGCAAGGATGTCAAGCGGGCATCTTTGGCACTTTCTTTTGTAGCTGACGTGAAGATTTGGTGCAGGAGCCGTGACATGGTTAGTGGTTCTGAGAGTGCAGCTTGAGAGCTAGAGAGGGAGCAACGACAACATTTGCTTTGTTAACCCTACTCCCTCATCAACCATATTGATGCATCCAAAGAGCAACTGGCATGGCATGATCTGGGATTATATCACAAGGGTTTCAAGGACCATTAAAAACATGCTTGTTGCCCCTCCATAAAACAAAGGCAGAGAATGTGTTGGCAGCACCACTTCTGTTGTGTAAATCCTGGAATCGACAGAATCCCCTCCAGATTTTACCATAAAACCCTGATGAAGGCTGACCCCCAAATAAACAGACAGTTACAGCCGAAACTTCAATTGAGCATAAGTAAATGTGATTTTACATATCAGGCGCTGCTAACATTAGGGTAGTCAGGGGTCGGATCAAACTGTTCTTAACTGTTCTTAACTCCCCAGCACATACCCCCTCTTCCCTCTTTTTTTTGGCACTTGCACATTCTGAATACTCATAAGACATAGAATGTTCGTCCCTCTCTTTCCCCCTCTGCTCTTAAATATTGCGTTGTAATGTGTTTCCCACCTTCGCTCCTTCTCTGCTCTATGGGCGCTTTGAAACATTGTTTTCTTATTGGATAAGTGCATAACAAGAAAAAAATAAAATAAGATAAATAAAATACCTGCTATTAGTGTTCAGGGTAATTCCATCTGATGCCTTTCTGTTCCTCAGATGCCTGTTAAAGCAAAGTGCCTACATCCTACCAAATTCCTCCATCACTAGAAAAGGCTACTTTGTGCTATCAACACCCCCAATAGGAGTCAATAATGTGGGTCTGATCAAACTCCATTTATATTGTGATCCTGGGAGCAATTTGGTGCATTTTCATTCCCAATCACGTATGTAAAATAGGCAGTGCACAGCAGAAAGTATGCATTGACATCTGTCATTTACACATGCTACGGACCAGCATAACTACTGGGTAGAACACACTGGCCCTATTTGCTAAGACACTGAGCACTTTATGGCAGTGAGGCTGATTAGCAGATCTCATTTTCATTCAGAATGCATGCACCTGAGCTGCTTAACATGTGAAAAGTCATGTGTGACTTTCTACAGCAGATGGAAATTGGTCACAGTTGAAATTTGCTGCACTCAGTAATGCCGGTGAGGCATCTTGACATTAATCAACACCAAGCTGGGCTCAAAGATAAAGAAGGGATGGAACCACCCAGGCTCTGACCGCGTGGCAAACAGAAAGAAGGGTGCTGATGACTCTCCTCTAAAGTAGGTGGGTGAACGAAGGCGCACCAGAGCTTCCCGTTCAGTATTGAAAATGCAGACAGAATGTTTACTCGCCTGGGTATTCTGCATGTACATTACCTGTGAATGAGTGTTTGCACAGTGCTTTTTTTCTATCGGCAGAATTTGCCAACGAGAGAACCTGATGGTGTTGTGGCACGAATCTAAATGTGATACTGGTCTGCATAGACTTTCAAGATGCTGTTTATCATTTCAGCACTAGGCGGCTCCTTACCATTCAGTGGGGGTGCTAGCACCCTCTAGCACCCGCTCCTTTGTGTGCTCTATCCTCCTGGCCTCAGGCGTGCTTTGAGTGGAAGCCGAGTAGGCCTCCTTTCAAACACACAGGTATTCAGACACTCACTTCAGGCTCCATCTCTATTTTCCTCTTACTCTCTGTGTCTCACCGCCCCAGGTGGCTTCAGGGTTGCAATTGGTGCACCGATGATATACTGCTGACCAGGGTTGGAACCTTGTTTGCGCCTCAACAACTGGGTGAATGCCTCTTCAATTTGGGTGAGACCTAATCAAGTGGGTCCCAGTAGTTGAACCACTCTGCTGATGTTTCTTTTCTTTTAATGCATTAATTGAGTTGCAGTTTTCTCTGTTACTTGTATTTGGTATTTAATATGTTGCTTGTCATTTAAACCAGATTGTATCTTGTGTTTTTACATACTCTCATTTTTGGCTGCAGAAAATATGGATTGGAAATAAGCACTAGTAAATGTGCGGAGTGTTCTTTGCTTTTTGAAGTACAACAGAACTTTTCTGCTGCCAAGTAAACCTCTCGTTTAACCACCACTCAACCCACTTACTAAAGCGGTATTGCGCTCATTTGCCTTGCACTTATTTATAACCCCACCACCACCATTGACATCAGTCAGCAACACTGTCCCATGTAAATAGATGCAAAAGCCTTGCAAGTGGCAAGGGGCAGTATGAAGCCCTCTGTGAATGTTATACCCTCTCCTCATTGCCACCAAAACCAGCAATCTAAACACCACATTTAAAGTCACTGTCGATTTCTTTTTTTTAAAGAAGGGCAAATAGCATTGGGAGAGTAGGGAAACAACACCAGCTTGTTGCCACCAGACAATATCTTTCTTGCCACCATGACGATGACGCCTGGAGTAGCATAACTGAGGAACAGTTCATGCCCATACATCTCAATACACTTAACTACAAAGTGACAATGCACTCAACTACAAAGTGACAATCACATTGCAATATTCCACTGTGCGCTCATTGCCACTCAGAGCATGTCTGTTTCTGTTTACATTTACACAGTTAATTAATAAACAACAATTTGGCACTGTAAATACTTTGCACATGGGCAGCACTTTTCTACCTGAATATATGACCAATGCCACAACGTATGATATGATATGATGTGCCTTTTATAACACGCCAGTACACATGTTTTCCTAGGCACGACAAGACAATGAGAGGGAACCAAAGGGTGGACAAAATAACAATCTTACTAGGCCTTGTGTCAGTCAGATCCTGCAAGTGCAGGGAAGAGTGAAGGGGAGAAGTGCCAGGGGAGGGGAAGAGGGGGGAAGTTCAGTTAACTCACAAATGCATCCAGCGGGTGGCTCATAGGTGCAGAGAGAAGGGACTGTAGGGTTGCAGATACAGACCATTAAGTGCTGGGGAGCCTGGAGGAAGTGCAAGGGCAACTGGACATGCAAGAGCCTGGGCCCAAGTTCAGAGGGTGACCAGGTGATCAGTGTGCAGATCATTCAGGTGTATAAGCAGGGGAGAGGAAGAGAGTAAGCGGAAGCAAAGAAGTAGGTCTTGAGTTGCTTCCGGAACCGGAGGTGGTTCTGCTCAAATTTGAGAGAGGCAGGGAGGCTATTCCAGAGGGAGGCCCCAGCTGAGGAGATAGATCTGCCCCCCACTCTCTGCTTGGAGAAGTATCTGACCCTCAGAGAGTTGGAGGTGGCTGAGCAGAGAGATCGAGAAGGAAAACATTTTGTAAGAGAATGTTGGAGGTAGAGCCGTCCCAGGCCCCAGAAAGCCTTGTGGACGATGCAGAGCGTCTGGAGCTTGATCCTTGCAGACATGGGGAGCTAGTGAAGAGATTTCAAAGCTGGAGAGATACATTCCCGGGTCTTGAGGCCAAGGACAAGTCTGACAGTCCTGTTCTGGATAAGTTGTAAAGGTCGAAGAGTAGCGGCAGGAATATTTAGAAAGTGGCTGTTGCAATAGTCCAGCTTAGAGAGGACCAGAACTCTGGAGACAGTGAGCTTCTGGGGGAAAGTAGAAAAGGAGAATTCCTCTGAGGAGGTGCAGCTGGACGTTTGACTTCTTAGAGACATCAGCGATGAAAGGAGAGAAGGAGAGGGTGGAGTCTAAAATGGCACCAAGAGTCTTAGCCTCACAGTAAGGAGCAGGAAGAGGGCCCAGAGTGGGTGGCCAAAGAGAGAGAGAGAGAGGGGAAAGGAGGGAACAGTTGTCCCAATGAGAAGGATGTCAGTCTTACTGGCATTAAGGCAGAGATCATTGGCAGCACACCATTCCTGAATTGTGGCCAGACAGTCAGTTATGAGAGAAGAAGCAGAGGTGGCTGTAGGGAGCCTCAAAGAGAGCTGAGTGTCATCCGAATAACATTGAAAATTGGAGCAGAAAGTAGAGATGCAATGGGTTAGAGGGAGAAATTAGTGGTTGAAGAGCAAGGGAGAGAACTTAGACCCCTGGGGAACACCACAAGTATAAAGAGAGATAGAAGAGAGGAAAGACCCATGTTGGACCTGAGAGGGTTGGTCAGTATGAAAGGAGGTCAACGAGGCCAAGACCTGATCAGTAATACCAAGGTTGTCGCAGAGGCGATTGAGCAGGGTGGCATATATGACTGTGTCAAAAGCAGAGGATAGAGCAAGGAGAATGAGTACAGAAGGGAGATTAGAGTCAATATTGGAGAGAAAGTCTTCACAGTTGTTCAGGAGAGCATTTTCTGTGCTTCTGGCAGCTCTGAAGCCATACTGGTGGTCATGGAGGCAACCAACAGATACAGTTTGAAGATTAATCTGGGAGATGGCTAGCTTTTCCAAGAGTTTGCCCAGGAAGGGTGTGAAGGGGATCCGGCGATAGTTAGCCAGAGAGGAAGGATTGGCTGAGGGCTTCTTTAGAAGGTGGTGCACAAGGGAGTGCTTAATCGGGAAGGGGAAAGTTCCAGTGGAAAAGGAGTGATTGGAGAAATTGGCCAAGGCTGGAGCAAGGGTGTCGATGTGGTCCTTGATGTTTCTGGGTGAGCAGGGTAGAACCTGAATTGGCAAGACTTTCATATATCAGACTTGTCTAGAGTTCAAAAGTTGGTGAGTCGGGTGAAGGAAAGTGGATTAGGTAGAGTGGATTTTTGGAGAGT
Organism: Ambystoma mexicanum; assembly: GCF_040938575.1. NCBI lineage: Eukaryota > Metazoa > Chordata > Amphibia > Caudata > Ambystomatidae > Ambystoma > Ambystoma mexicanum. The sequence continues at coordinate 91,133,687 of NC_090930.1, read as the reverse complement.
GCGGTACAGAATTGACCCTGCAGTCCTTAACTTCCAGCTGAGCACTTGTGAAACATGGTAGATGATACCTATGGTGCCAATGGGTATACAGTGTTTATATTCAATCCTTTATATTGAATGCACATATATCAAATATTTTATCTTGAAAACCTTTATAGTGAATGTATTTTGGGTGGGGTAAAGAGTTAAATATTTTTGGTAAGCAGTCAGGATGGTCTTTTAAGGGTGGGAAATTGGGGTTTGGGCAGGGAACCCCCCAAAAAATGTTTAAACAAATATGCATTCACTATAAACTTTTTCAAGATAAAAGGTTGTTTGTTATAAATTACCTCAATATGAAGACATGTAACTGTGCCAGTGATCCCATGATCATGCAACAAAATTGTCTTTAGGTGACAGTCCTGTCCTCGTCCTGTCACAGTACATTTATGATCGTGTTCAAATGCCTAAAGTGAAGGATAGAAAATGGATTGTCAACATACAGTACTGTTTCATAAGAGTAGCAAACAATTACATCTTGCCATCTCTAACACCTTTGACATCTTTGCCTCTGCCATGAGGATCAGAATAAAACCTGCCACCATGAACAACAGCTGGTACGATTCTGATCTTGCAGCTCTGAAATGCAAGAGCAGAGTTGCTGAACGGAAGTGGCAGACCTTAGGCTTACCCTCTGACAAACTGGCCTGCCGCCTTCTCCAAAGGCAATATTGCTTCTCTCTCCACTCCAAGAAGCTGGCCCACATCCAAGCCCGCATCTCTGGCGCCACTAACAACACAGCCTACCTTTTCAAAATTTGCAAGGAACTTGCCAATCCAGTTGCACTTTCCACTTCTCTCCTTCCTACCCAGGCTCTCTGCATTTCCTTGGCCTCCCATGTCACATACAAAACTCAGGATATCCTGTCTTCACGTTCCTCCACACCGATCTCCACAACCACGCCTGCTCCCCTACCTCCATTGGCCTCCATTGTTGCACCCTCTCACTCTCCTCCCTCCTGCCCATAGCACTGCATGAGGTCTCTAAAGTGGTCCACTCTATGAAGGCCTCCTCCAACCAGGTGCCGCCTGCTCCTCCAAAACCATTAATGACCCTCCCCAGAACTTGCTGACTTCTGTAACCACTCCTTCACCACTGCTTCTTTCCCTCTATCACTCAAGCATTACATTGTGCACCCTCCTAAAAAAGCCATCCGCTGACCCCACCTGCCTGGCTAATTATCACCCTCTTTCCACTACCCCCTTCGTGGGTAAACTCTTGAAGAAGATAGTCCTCCCCCAACTGACCCTCCCCACTGATCTCGTTGGTTGCCGATATGACCATCAATCTGGATTCTGGGCATCCAGAGACATTGAAACTGCTCTCCTGAACACCTGTGAAACCATGCTTGCAAATCTTGTCTCCAACTCTCCTGCTGTTCTCATTCTCCTCGATCTCTCCTCTGCCTTTGACACAGTCAGCCATTCTATCCTCATAAAATGACTATGTGACACCTTCAGCATCACTGACTGAGCACTTGCTTGGCTGTCTTCTTTCCTCACTAACCACCATTACCAGAAGCAACTGGGTCCTTTCTCCTCCACCACCTGCTCTACCTGTGGCATCCCCCGGGCTCTAGCCTATCGCCATGGCTCTTCAATATCTATCTTGCCCCTCTTGCTCACCTGATGTCCTCCTTTTCAATTTCCAATTGTGCAGCAGGGACCCCAGCCGGCCCATAGGACTGGGGGTTTCCCAAACAGCACTTTAAAATGAGTAGAAGCACTCTCGAGATGGATGGGGATGCAGATTAGTACTCTCGCATCAAATCAATATTGACAACTCGTTAGTTTGGCAAAGGGAGTCCGTTTAATGACAAGTACAAAAAACGTGGAGTTTATGAATATCAGCAATCGCTTGATCTTCCTTCTCACTTCAACTCCACTTAATTTCAGAAAAAAACATAGTATTTATACTGAAAACTCATCATCAATGATGTATAATTTCTCAAAACTTAGCATGCATCATGATTGGTTCTAGGAAGGTAACTTTAATATAGGCACTATATCTGTATATGGTAACGAAGTGAGGTGATTGGATTAACAATTTCAGGTGGGGCATCTAAGCCCTTCCTCCAAGATGGTTACTGTAGACGTCACTAAAAGTACGACGTCCCATTGGTTCTACTAACTATAGGACCCTAGATTACTTGGTCCACTATGATTGGGTTGGCAGCAACCCCATTCATACTTTTCCACTTGCTTAGCAGCGTGCAGAATGTCCGGTGGGGTGCAGGGAGTTTGTCTGCACCCCCAGCCGCTCTCCAATTATTGCAACAATCAATCAATGCTTCCTTGGTCATGTGTCAATTATTTCTTTGTATTTTGGCCTCGAGTCTGCTTCTTGGTCTGGGAAAGTTAAGGCGTCTGGGCATGGCAGGAGTCCATGAGTAGGTGTGAAAGTTTCATCCCTTCTGCTTGATTGGTCACACGATTGTCTTATCCTCCATACAATTTTGTGTATTTGATTTAATTCTGCCAGTCGTCTGCCATCTGTGGCTTATCTTGACCTTTCTCCTCTTGAGACCTTTAGTGACCTTTGGTTGATTCTGCTCTTGTGCATAGTGGAAGTATACTTATATAAAGTGCTCCTTTTGAGGTAGATATGTATAGGTGGTGCTTGCCGCAAACTATCTTACTACTCAGCATAAGCAAGCCTAACGATTTTCTGTCCTTTTTAAAGTTACTGTGCATATGTACATGTTTAAACTGGATGAATATATTCATCACACTCATGGCATAAGTTTCTGACATTTTGACATCAATCATTTCACTTTAGGCTCAGGATGTCACTTATCCATGGTGTTTCATCTCTTTTCATCATTCTCAGGTTGCCATATCTTCTATATGTGAGTCAGTCCGGGTTCTTGTGATGTCACCATTCATCTTCTTTTAGTATCTCCTTGGCATTTTCAGGTGCTGCATGTTTACAATCGTCATTTGGTATCATTTGTCGGTATGGTTTTCTCAATGGGTACCTCACTGTCCTGGTTTTCTTAGGTGTTGGTACTTCAACAGGTGCTGTTATTGTGATAGGTACTGGACAGAGCCCAACTGCAGCTCTTTGCTGGTTTATCGGTTCATCATACGTCACATATTTCGGCATGAACGTTCCTGGTACTTCATAATTGGCGTTTGGAGTACAAATCGTGCTTGGTACCTCTTCTACACAATGTTATGCCGATGACACAGAGCTCTCCTTCAAACTTCCCTCTACTTCCCCCTCTTCCTCCTCTCTCATTCCTGACTGTCTGTCCGCCATTCAGGCATGGGGTGCAGCAAATTATCTCTGCCTCAATGCCAGTAAGAAAGAGATCCTCCTCTATGGGACACCTGTGCCCTCTTTTCCTCCTATCCTCCTGCCACTGTCCTCGAGCCCTATATCCCCAACATCTTGTGAGGCCAAAAACGTCAGGATCATCTTCGACTCCACCCTTCACATCATGGACCTTACCAATAGGTCCCACTTCCAGCTGCACCTTCTCAGTTGCATTCATTCTTTTCTCATCTTCCCCCAGAAGCTCAATGTCTCCAGAACTCAGGTCCTTTCCAGGCTGGACAACTGCAACAGCCTCTTTCTCAATTTCCCTCTTTCCTTTCTTCACCTCCTCCAGCTAATCCAGAATAGGGCTCCAAGACTTATCCTTGGCCTCAAGCCAAGGGGCCATATCTCTCCAGACCTATAATCTCGCCACTGGCTCCTGTTGGCTGTGAGGATAAAAATTCAGGACCCGCTGCATCATCCACAAGGCCTTCTGGGGCCTGGGACCATGCTATCTCCAACTCTCCCTCCCCAGGTGCTCCCCTGCTAGAGTCCTACGCTACTCTAACTCCAACTCCCTGACTGTCAAATGCTTCTCCAGGCCGAGAGTGGGGGGTAGGTCTCTCTCCTCAGCTGGTGCCTCCCTTTGGAACAGCCCTCCTGCCCCTCTCAGACTTGAGCCGGACCTCCTTAAGTTACGGGAACTTCTCTTCTCTACCTCTTTCCCTTCCCTGCTAATCACTCCACTGCTGCAGTGACCGGTGGCCTAATCCTCATGACTCCGACAGGATCCCAGGCCCTTCTTTCCAGTCAAAACCAGCACCCTTCCACAGCCTTGTATTTAGAGCGATATATTGTGTTTGTCCTGGTAGAAAATCACCACCAAAGTGAGGGCACATTTTCCAAACAAAGGCGGTGACGGGATGTGGATATTCTCTGAGTGAATGTTGGCTATCTGACATACCTTGCTAATTATTAGTGCTTGTTTGCACTGTATCAAATGTGTGGCTGCAGGTGAACTCCTTCAAAACTACAAAATAAACACATCATTTATTTTAATCTGCATGTGACCTTTTTCCGAGAAGAAAGGACATTTGAATTATACATGTACTTCTATTCTCAGCAAAGGAAACTGGAATGTAAAAATGCATTATTTAATTGGGTTGCCATTGTAAAGTGCCTCTTTTTTAAAATGTTACAATGTTCCTTTGCAATGATCACTTCCAGTGTCATAATAAGAACGGGACACGTGTGTTACAGAGCAAAGCACGTTGGAGACTGGGCATGTTCACAGCCATTATAAATGTCCAATATGTAATTAGTATTTGAATCATATTCCTTTTATTGCAGACGCATTTTTTCAATTTTTCAAGGTTTAAGATCGATGGTCATTCTTATGTTCCGGAAATGCTCTTTAATGTTACGCAAAACAGCCACTAAACCTGATTGGTGCTATTTGTCCCCCACCCATGTCTTATGTGAAAGAGTGTAATAGGATTGGGCCTGTCGATCCATCCTGAAATGGTCAAATTCGGTCAGAAAAAAAAACTCTAATTGTTATTTAAAAATACAATATATACTGGAAGTGATTACACTAATTTCAAAAAGAACTTGCTGACACTCTAGTATGGCAATGTGGCCTAAAAGTGAAGGTAGCGTTCCCGCATGACAGACGCAGTGACAGTGTCTGTTTCCGCACAGCAGGACATTCACCACCTCTAAAAATGCATCTTTTGTGGCGGATCATGTTCTACTGAAGACATAAAAAACACAGCATCCTCCACCTCCTTCTCCCCCTTCAAGATATATGTGTTTAGTCTCTGGTCACATAGACGTCAGCAACTGCTGGGGTGTATCTAACAAAAGCACACCTGGCAATGAGACTCTGCCCCTAGAGAGGAACAGAGAAAGAGAGGGAGAGACAGAGAGAGAGACACACATAGAGAGAGAGAGAAAGAAGATAGAGAGAAAGAGAAAAAGAGAGAGAGAGAGAGAGAGAAGATAGAGAGAAAGAGAGAGAGAGAGAAGATAGAGAGAGAGAGAGAGAGAGAGAAAGAAGATAGAGAGAAAAAGAGAGAGAGAGAGAGGGAGAGAAAGAGAGGGAGAGACAGAGAGAGAGAGAGACAGAGAGAGAGAGAGAGAGAGAGAGAGAGAGAAGAGAGAGAGAGAAGAGAGAGAGAGAGAGGGAGAGAAAGAGAGGGAGAGACAGAGAGAGAGAGACACACATAGAGAGAGAGAGAAAAGATAGAGAGAAAGAGAGAGAGAGAGAGAGAGAGAGAGAGAGAGAGAGAGATGGAGAGAGAGAGGGAGAGGGAGAGGGAGAGGGAGAGAGAGAGAGAGAGAGAGAGAGAGAGAGAGAGAGAGAGAGAGAGAGAGAGAAACAAAGAGTGAGAGCGAGAGAGACAGAGAGAAACAGAGACTGGCGGTGCAAGAGTGAGAGATAGAAAGAGGTAAAGTGAGACAACGAGCGGAAGAGATTAAGGTAGAGAAAAAGAGAATATGAGAGAGTGACAGAGACAGAGCAAGAGAGAGAGACAGAGAGAGAATGCAATGGATAGAGCGAGCTCGATAGAAAGAAAAGGCTGCGTAAGGGGGACGCGAGAGAGAGAGAGAGAGAGAGGGAGGAAGAGATAGAGGGACAGAGTCAGAGAGACAGAGGGAGAAAGTGTGAGAGGGAGTGAGAGAGAGAGACAGAGAAAGAGAGAAAGGTAGAGAAAGAGAGATGTCGAGAGAGAGTGAACAAAAGAGAGCGAGAGAGGGAGAGAGAGCGATAATTAGATTGGCCCATGATGCCCTGCGTACCCTCATACTTTATGCAGTTGTGCAATCAGGTGATAACTCCATTAGTCTCAAAACCTAGATCATGGATTTGTTTTAAGAGTGGTTGTATCAGTCATGCAATCATAAATCGAGTGTCTGCGGAGGCATGAGTTGGGGGCGGGCTTGGCGGTGGGGGTGGAGGGTTGATTTGGGTCCGCACAAAGGCAGTAGTGACTCAAGGTGGCACGTGTCCATCCTCACGCACGTGCAATGGACCATGTGTCAAAAGTTTGGATGACTGAGATATTTCCAGCCACCGGCCTCTGAGCATCACTGATTCGGATTCTGTGCGGGTCACAATCATGTTCGATAAAACCCCACGTTGCCGAAGAGATGAGAGCGCTGTGGCTGACTGGGCTGGGCACGAGGCAGCCGAGCTGATGAGGCATCTCCAGTGGGAGTGATGGAAGGCAGTGACTTTCCACCGAGGCGCTGGTGGAAAAGGCTGCACCCGTTTAAAGCCAGGCTCGAGCTGCCCAGGATCCAGGCAGCACCGCTTACAGATCCGGACGAGCATTCTGGGAGCCCGGGTGTAGAGTCCAGGGGAGTATATGTATGCCCAGTTATGCTTTTTGTGTTTCATTCTATGGACTGTCACTTTATATCATGTCATGTTGTATTCAGGTTTCTTGTGTAGTTCCTGATACCACCACCAAGCTGTGTCAAAGCACAATAGCGTGAAACATGTATGCATGTTGAATTCTGTTATGTTGTATCCTGTTATATGGTGTGTACTGTTGTGTTCTATATTATGTTAGGTGTCATCATTGTATGTTATACTAGACAACAGTGTCTTATTTGTTACTTCATGGTTCTTTTTAAGTTTGGTGGTATGTTATATAACAGTGTGGTATGTTCTATGTTGTGTTATCTAATGTAGTGAATTATGTTACATGTTGTACTGTGTATTGTTATTGTTATGCTATGTTATGTGTTGTCATATTTTGTCGTGCATTGTTAAGGTATGATGTGTGTAATGCTATGCTGAGCTATTCTTTTCAATGTGATGATATTGTTTGTTTTGCTAATGTATGTTTAATTTGTTATGGCAGAGCCAAAGCTCTGACATAACATAGCTCTGGGGTGGTGCCAAGCCTGATCTGGATATGGTCTTTCCCCTTCAGTAATGGCTTGGCAGGCTGAAAAACAACAGTCTGGAGGGTTTCCCAGAGCTGTCTCTGTGTTAATTAATTATTCAAAACCTTGCAACCATCAGCCATTAATTTTGATTTAGTCACCCTGAGTGGGTATGCCCAAACGTGGGTCCCGAGCCTGCTGGGCCTAGAGACCCAAGCTACTCCTCACTGATGAGGCCCAACAAGGCAGAAACATGTCTGGGCCTTCCTGTGGTCTCATGCAGAAGGGATGTGACCTAGCAGTTCAGGATGGAGCGCCCCTATTGGGTTGAGACCAAGCATAATTTCAAAATGGTCTTTCTGCTTTTGTAGCGGCTTGGCAGGTGAAGAACGATGGACTGGAGGGTTGCACAAGGCTGTCTCCATTGTAATGAATTATTCAAAACCTTGCAGCCATTAGCCTTTGGTTTTGCTTTAGTCACCCTGATTTGGAAAGCTATACCCAGATGTGGGCCCCGAGCCTGCTGGGCCTAGAGACCCAAGCTCCTCTTCACTGACGATGCCCAACAAAGCAGAAACATTTCTGGGGCTGTCTTTGGTCTCATGCAGAAGGGTTATGACCTAGCAGTTCAGGATGGACTGCTTCTTTTGGTGGTGGGACCACGCCTGCTTTTCATATGGTCTTTCCCTTTCTGTAATGGCTTGGCAGGCTGAAAAATGATAGCCTGCGTGGTTATGGTCTATTCAAAACCTTCCAGCCATCAACAATTGGTTTTGCCAATGCTCAAGCTGGGTCAGTGTGAGAGAAAACAAAATGCTGTCGGAGCAGTTACACTGTTTTTCACACTTTTACATCGTTTTTTGCACTTGTACAACAACTGCAGCATATATATTGGCGAGCACTGCAAGGTTTACATATCAACTCGTTTCAGTGTGGCAGAGGTTTGTGATGCTCCAGAGACTCTTGCAATTTGGGCTGAGTAAAAAAACAGACGCTTTAATGGGCAAGTGAAAGATACATTTGTGGTGTGTGTTTGTAATATACATTGTTATTTTTAATACATTATTCCCAGAAGTTTTTCTATATCATGCATGATGTAAGGTTTCTGCAGGTGCATAGTGTATAGGTGCATAGCGTATTGACGCATGGTGTACAGTTCTCACTGCATCCTGTGGTAAATGCATCCCTTAATCCTTTTGATGTCAATGAAATTGAGTATCATTGAACTGGTAATAGCGCCTAGAGGCCAGGGGCATCTGTCTAAGATTGTCATAATGAAGGGCCCCTGCACTGCACAGGGTCTACTACAAGTCTACTACGAGTAATTTTGCAAACAAAGAAGGATGTTGTGCCCACCACTGCTTTACTCAAACAAGAGATTTGGGAATAGGCAGCAAGATGCTTAAAAGCCAATGCCAGAAGTCATGGCTGTCATGCCAAAGCCCTCCACAAGGGTGCTCCACCACACCGCAGTGCCACCATCCTCCAGCTAATCTACAGGTGACCAGTAATGGCTGTACGTGTTGCTCCATTGAACAGTGCAATCCATCCTGTTTTTACCAATGGCAAGACACTATGGCAAGAGTCTCCCTTAAATGTGCATTCGTAGTCATTATGGATGTCATTTCATCCTCAAGAGTGGCTTGCTCAGCAACACAAGTATAACATTCTTATTCTGGCCACAACATATACTAGAAGTCATCATTAGAAATGAAAACATGTACAAAGGGACAGTTTACACATACATATTTAGTTCTATGAACGTTGGTACAATTAAATAATGTATTGTAATAACAGCATATTTGGCCAAGAACACACATCCCTTTATCTCACAAATTGCCATTCCTTCTTCGGATGGGCTACTCTTAGATTAACACCAATATTCAGCATCAAGACACTGTTTGGTGCTTATCTCTAATTGGTTAGTAGTGCTGCTGAACCTATTTATGAGTTACAGTTTGCTGACAAAGCTAATAATTAACATAAATTAGAAAACAAATTCAGTTGTAGAAACTGCAGTCTGGTCTTTTGGTAACTTATGAGGTCTGTCCGAACCCCACACCACCCTCAGAGCTTATCATTATTTGCCTTACCTCCACTGATATTGACAACGCATCCCCATTGTGATGGCGACATTTCTGCAAAAAATGTGATGACGTTGAATCCAAGTACAAGACTGGTCACCTCCTGGGAGGGATACTTCTGTCACTGCAGCTCTCATTCTAATTGTAGCAAAACTGAAGGGTGATGTCTGCAAAGGTTTGAATTAATCATAATAATGGCACTGCTCTGGGCAACCATTTCATTTGGGGAAGACAGCATGCAAATCCAGCGTGCTGCTTCGCCAAAAGTGGCAAACTAGCCAGAACTGTTAGGTTACCTTTCTTTTGCATGAGAACACAAGCGACCTTGGACATGTTTAGGCCACATCAGTGATGCGCAGCCTGGGTCTGTAGAGGCATTCTACTCGTAACAGTAATAAACAGTACTATTTTTCAGTACTAAATTATCAGAGTTATATTACAGAGGCTATACGGATCTGATATGCGATTTAAGGATGATCGTAATATATCAGTTTTGGTCAAGTATCTATATGGCTTCTTCTTTTGTGTATGTCGGTGCGGCCTACTTTATACGGAAAGAGATTGTCAAAAAATCGGAGGTAGTAACAGCTACTCCAGAGTAAACATATTGTTGTCTCCCCTTACTTTTAAATAGATACCACATTCCATTTCTCCCACAGATTATTGAGGTGAAATTTGACCAGATATCTCACTTACTCTATTTGTACTCTATCGGTTTGTGCAGGAATTTCTAATTTGAATTTTGCATAGATCGTGGAGGCTTAATCAATTAAGGTTATATTGACAATTGTAATTGCTACATCTCCAGATACTTAGCTAGGAAAGAGGCTTAGATGTGTCATTGGTTTGTGCTTGTAGATTTTTTAATGCTCTTTAATGTTTTAAGGTTTTAAGTTTGGTTTATTTATATAGGATCGATTTAAAGGATGAATTTGCATAAGACTCGTGTACAATTGTTTCAGATCGATTCATATTGTATATATGTTTTAAAATCGAATGTATTTGTAATGAATGTGTATAAGTGTTTAAGGTGTTTACTAACCAATTACACTATAAATAAATAAATAAATAAATAAAGCAAATAAAAAAATAAACAGTACTCCCCAACCACCTTCAAATTATATTTGTTTTTTCTTTGCTTGCTCTGCTGTAGGGAATTGCTAAGTGGGTTGTAGCAAACACGCACCTGGCAAAGCAACTCACGCAATCAGAGAGTCAGAGATATAGAGTGAGAGAGAGAGGCCTAGAGCATAAAGACAGAGAAAGCGACGGAGAGAAAGAGGGAGACAGAAATGTAGAGAGAGTGAGAGAGGGAGTTAGGTGCAGTTAGTTTGCTTTAAGTCATAAAGGAACAGGCAGATATCTTCACAGTGGAGTTGGAAAAGTCAATGAGACACTGGAATACTGAATATAAATGCTCTTTTTTTCACAAGAGCCACAATACTAGTTATACTAATGTTTTTTCAGAGAGAATTATTAACTAGAGCTGACAGAAAGGTGAAATATCTTTGATTCGCCTGAATTTTCTAAGCATCCTCACTTGGATCGACCTAAAACCTCATGAAAGCCTGCATGACCTATATGGGCATGAGTTATAATGACATCAGGACCTTGCATTTCTTCACCGTCATCAACGTAGGTGCAGAAAGACTGCATTATTCTCAACTAGAGATGAACCGTTGATGTGATTGGTTAGAGAAGATCAATTGAAACAAATATATTAACAAATATATGTTTAAAAAACAAAGTACTTTTGTTCTTCATCACTGAAATATCCTTATCCAGGAAAAAGGATCTCCTTTTCACAAACACTTGCTGATGCTTAGGTCTTCACAGTGGAAGGGCTCTGTATGGTATAGTCACGTCCCTCGGCTGCTGTGAATGGCATGCTTAACTTAGAACAAGAGGATGCACCTGTCTATGTTTTGCATATTGTTTTGTTGTCACCAATCCCCTTTAAATAATACCCTTGTAGATGGGCATACAAGTCACCTTGCTTGGCTCTCTCACACACTGTCTCTTCACTGGGGACACATAGATTTGGACAAGTAAGGTCTTGGGGGCAATACATCAGATCTGCTATATTCAGCCATTCTGTTCGAATGTAGTGAGAAACTAACTAATATTAATGTATTATGTGCCGAATATCGTAGACCAGTCTCTTAGCATTGGACCAGAACTCAAACCTATGTTGCTCTGCTTTGTCTTACTTCCAAGACAAACATGTTGCCCCTGAACTAACCTCCTGTCCCCAGGAACTAACAATTTAATAGACAATTTGGGTGATAGGTTTTGTTGATGAATCACTTTTGAGTGGCTCAACCTAGCTGAGTGCTGCCTTCTGTCCAAGATAATGCTTCTATAATATAAGCATCTATATCATAGCTTCCCTTTACAGGTCCCCCTTGTGGCTATCTTGAATCAAGCTGATGAACTGGGTGATGAGGTGACAAAAGCGTGCATCATCACTTCTGGTTTATTCCTTCACTTTCTGTTTGTAATTTCACTGCCAGTGGCCATCTTGGATTGGTGACTGACATCACTTCTATGGTCATCTTGAATTGGTGACATCACTTCCTATGCCTATCTTGGATTGGTGAGATCATTTCCTGTGGCCATCTTGGATCAGCCCCTACTCCAGCCGAAGGCAAAAGGAGGCTCCGCTGGAAACACGAATCAGGAAGAAATTGCCTCATCCCAGAAACACCACTGACAATATCAGAGAGACCAACCACTGATAGATTAGGTGATTAAGTGACACAAGCGTGTGTCAAACCCTTCGGAATTTTCAAGGAGCGTCCAGCCAGGGGCATCCCAGTGAAGGGCATACAGCGAATGGTGAAGACTACCCATTGAGCAGCCTCTTTGCCTCTTCAACAATTGAGCCTTTGTTTTTTCCTTTCTCCCTGTTGCACCTGTGATTACAAGAGCTTCCTAATTATTGTACCGTCCTTCCACATTGTGCTACTCACATATAATGCTTTCACTCCAGCTCCTCCTAGTCAGCTCTTCCTACACTTTCTACAATCACACTACAACTTCCTCCGATTATAAAACAACTCGAAACCCCCAATACTCCATCTCTCTTGCACCTCCTTACAAAAACAAAGCCGACAAACAAGCTTACCATACCTCCTCTAACATCTATCCACCTCACCTCTCTGCCATTTAGATTCACCTTCTCTACTCTTCCTTACCTCATCAACTGAACATTGCAATCAGAAATGCTCAGTCCATATGAAATAAAACTTCCTTTATCACTGACTACTTTCACACTAGCTCTCACTGAAACCTGGATTTTTCCATCTGACACTGCCACTATGGCAGTCCTACATGACTCCAGACTATCCTTCATTCACTCTCCATGACTGACTGGCAGAGGTGGAGGCGTCGGACACCTACTCTCTTCCTGCCTTAATGTCTCACAAATATTCAATGCCACATCCTCTTGTACCTCTTTTGAATTCACCATCTCTACTATTGTTCTGCCTCACTCATCTCCATCTATCGCCTTCCTGGTCCCACTGGACCATTCTTTGATGATCTTGGGCAACTCCTTAATACTCTTTCCACTAAACATCACTTCATTTTCTTATGGTTTCCATGTTTTAAGATTGCGGCAAAAATGGCAGTGAACACAAAATATTGCGGCAAAAAGGCAGTGTTTTTGCTGCCGCAATCCATGTAAAGTATGCGGGGGACACCCCCGTAATCCCTGGACACATTATACCATTTAAAGGCAGCAGGGCACACCCCAGAAACCCTCGCTCCCCTTAAAGGGTGTAATGAGGTACACCTTTAACAGGTCAAACCACAGCATTGTTGCCACCATTTTTTATTCAGGTGACACTTTTGCCACAATTTTATCACTGCATACCCTTTTAGGTGACTTTAACCTTCCCTCTCCAACCACTTCCCAGAAATCTGAACATCAGTCTTTTCTTAGTGACCACTCTCTCCACTTCATCCATATGTTATCTACTCACACAGGGGGTAACTCTCTGGATCTCATATTCACCTCCACCTCTCTCTCTCAGCCACTAACACTACAGTCATACCATTCATATCTGATCACTCAATTGTTTCAACCTCCATTTCCTTTGCACACTCTGATCTTTTCTTACCACTTGAATCACCTATTACTAAAAGGAAATGTAAAGCTTCTCCCATTCCTCCTTTGTCTCTGACCTACATTTCTCAATCTCCTCCTTCACACTGGATGACCCTTCTGCCAACACTGCCTTCTCCAGCTTCCAATCCCTACTACATGACGCCTTCTCCACTCACTTCCCACTGCTTACTTTCACCCCTAAGTCTCGGCACCCTCAACCATGGGTCACCCCATTCAACTACTCTCTCTGCACAGACTTGAATCAGCTGATGTGCAAATGGAGGTGTACCCACTTGCATGAGGACCTGTAACTCTGCCTCACTCCTCTGCACTCTGCAAGTCCACTCTTGATAGAATGAAAAGGACATTCTAACTAACCCTCATTGACTCTTATTCCAACTATTCTCGCTGGCTACTGGGCAGCCTATACTCACATCTCGCTCCTATGACTATCAACTCCACTCTCCCAGCTAATGACCTAACTGAATTCTTTGTTGCAAACATTTTCAAAATTAGAGACTCTCTCCTGACTTTCCCCTTACTCCATCTTCCTACATTTTAAGATCTGCATACTCTCCCATCATCCCCTGCATCTATCTGAAACTATAGTCACACTAATACTGACAAAGTGCTACCTCGACTGATGAAGGCTAACACCTATCGTGCCCCATCAGACCCTCTTGCTCCTCAGCTAGCCAAGCCCATTCCACCTTTATTGGCCTCTCACCTCACTGAGCACTTCAACCTGTCCTTCGACTTTTCTTGCTTTCCCTCTGTTTTCAAAACAGGTGCAGCCATCCCTCTTCTAAAAAAGCAAGGGGCTGGCCCGAACCTACTGGCTAACTTTCACCCTGTGTCTCTCCTATTGCACTACTGTAAAGTGCTCGGCAAGGTTATGTTCAACTTTCTTACCAATTTCTTAGAAGTCCACAACCTTCAATAGCCCTTTCAAGTAGTCACTCCATGGAAACTGCTCTCATGAATGTGTCCAACTTCATCGCCTCTGCTAAGCACTCACACCTATCCTCTATCCTAAAATTCTCATTTACCTGTCTGTTGCCTTTGACACTGTCAATCACTTTGATCTCCTTAATACTCTATTTCCTCTTGAGATTGTCAATTGAACCCTTGCCTGAATTGAATCCTAACTTGTGCCTCACCAATTCTCTGTCTCCTGGAGTAATAGCACCTCTCAACTCACTCCTCTAACTGTCGGTGTTTCACAAGGCTCTGTCTTGGGTCTGCTCCTCTTTACACTTTACAGCGCTGCTCTTGGGGCACTAATCTCATCCTTTGGATTCTCATATCAATTCTACGCGGACAACATCCAAACCTTCTTTTCTTTTCCTAAACTATCCTCTGATCTACTGATCCCTACTATAGGACTCATGCTCCTCTCACTTTCCCCTGCTCACTTTCACCCCTAAGTCTCAGCACCCTCAACCATTGGTCACCACATTTATACGCTCACTCCACACAGACATGTGTCAGCTACTGTGTAAATGGAGGTGTACTCACACACACGAGGACCTGTAAATCTGCCTCTCTGCCCTGAACTCTCTAAAATCCACTTTTAATAGAGTGAAATATTAATTCTACCTAACCTCTATCAAAATGTACAATGGTCTCTCTGCCATTAAATATCGGATGGCTTTGCTCTCTCTGATGCTTTTCTTCCCTGACAAAATCTATCTCTCAACTCTTCATCTGCCTATCCAGTTCCTACCGGACACTCTCCCCTACTCTTCTCCAGCTAGAAACCTCAGCATCATCTATGACCCCTCTCACACCTTCTCTACATTCATCTCCAAAACTGGAACAGCAGCTCGCCTCAACTGACTAAATATTAGGAAAATCAGATACCTCCTTCCTTTCAACACCACCAAGCATCTCTAAACCACTCTTGTCTTCTCTAAACTGGACTGCTGTGCCAGCATCCGCTTTGGTCTCTCCAGCTATGTTGTCTGTCCTCCTGGCAAGATCATTTACGTTGCTACCAGGAATCTTTTTGAACTCCCTCACTTCACACCACTTCCTTGTACAGTCACCAGACTGGATGGCTGATGATGCAAAACAGGACAAGATTTACATTTCTTCTCCTGGTTCACAAATCTTTCCACAGTAAGGCACTACTGTTTCTATCCTCCTGTATCAAACTCTATAAGCCTTCTCGTAATTTCAGCTCTAACTCCTCGACTACCCTTGTGGCTCCTCACCCTCCCTGTGCTTCATCTCGCTTCTGCTCTTTCTCTCTTCTTGCAAGAAATTATCTTCCCTCAAACATCCGAGAAACAGTTTTGGTGTAGCGCTATGAAAAGCACGCCAGCTGACAGCAGTAGGGTTAGTGCGTGGAAACACCAACAGATCAGCGTTGGTGGATCAGAGAGTCCTGCGTGCATGAAACAAAAGATGATGTTGGAAAGATAGCTGGGAAAACCGCCAAGCAGGCACTTGTGTGCTATTGTCAGTCCTCTGAAGGAAATACGAGCTTCCATAGGTCGCCAATGTAGCTCTCTTCTAGCTTCAGACACGTGATCCCTTCTTCCAAGCCCTTTGATTATTTGCACTGCACTGTTTTGGATCGCTTGGAGTTTCCCAATGTCTCCGTTGCTGATTCCCAAACGACGACTATTAAAGTAATCTAAAAGTCCTAATTATGGCTCTGGCCAGCAATGAGTAGGTCTTTTTTTTTGTCAGAAAAGGACACAGTTATCTCAGAAATCTCAAATTGTAGGAAGCTGTGGGAACAGTATGGTTTATCTGCGCCTTCATAAGAAGCTCTGAACCTGACATCATAGCAAGGGTTTAACGTTCTTTTGAGTTGTAATAGTGCAACCAGCTGCACTACAAGTGCTGTATTCAGGGCCTAGTGTTGTCAATCTATGAGATGCACCTGCAAGCATCAGCTCCATTGTGACATCGTGCAATGCCATCCCGTTCATCACCATCCAATGTTGCATGAGGGCACATACCTCATTAACAACCACAGTGTCCCTCTCAAAATCGCCTGTAATAGGGAGGCACTGTGTGTCGTGCATGAAGGTGGTGTATAGTACACCTTTCTCATCCAATAGATTGCATAATGACCTGGTGAATATGCTGTGCAATGAATTGGAAACACATGACTCCAAGCGTACACCACATGACAGTTGAAACACATCTGCAGCTGTGGTACCACCAACTACCCTAGCGG
Organism: Ambystoma mexicanum; assembly: GCF_040938575.1. Taxonomy (NCBI): domain Eukaryota; kingdom Metazoa; phylum Chordata; class Amphibia; order Caudata; family Ambystomatidae; genus Ambystoma; species Ambystoma mexicanum. The sequence goes on along the minus strand of NC_090930.1, from coordinate 91,117,101 downwards.
TGAAGAGCCTTAGTCCACTTGACATATGAAGATGAAAAATGAGCAGAGTGGATTAACATTTCGACTAGGATCTCAAGATCAACTCGCTGAGGTCTAAACTCTGTAATCCAGGGTCCACTGTCAGAAGAGAGAAATAGTAGTATTGCATGAATCTTTCTGCAATGAGAGATAGATGGATAAAGTGTAGGGAGGGAATGCGAAGAGCGTGAAAGGGGTGCAATAGAGTGGACAAAGAGGAAGACATTGGGAGAGGTTGAGAGAGGGGAAGAAGGAAACATAAAGAGGATGGTGAGAGAGGGTAGAGGAGAAAGAGGTGAACATAGATAGATATGAGTGAGAGAAAGAGAGGCAAGTTCACAGAGTGAGAGGAGAGAAAACAGGCCATTTAGAGGGATAGGGGAGGGAGAGAAAGAACAGAACAGAGATAGAAGGGAGAGAAAGAGAGGCAATGAGAGAAAGTGGGGAGGTACAGAGAAACTAGGTGTTAGAGAAGGTAGACAGAAAAGGAGGAGTAGAAAGAGAGTGGAGAGGGAGAGAGAGAAGGAGAAGCAAAGTGAGTGAGGAAGAGGAGAGAGAGGAAAGGGCAGAGGGAGGGAGTACAGAGATAAAGAAGTTCAGAGAGCAGGAGAGAGAGAAAAGAGACAAAAAGAGAGAATGTGAGAGAGAAAATGGATGGATGGAATGAGAGAGAGCAAAAGAGTAAGCAAGAGAGGAAAGAATGAGAGAATGGGAAACAAAGCTAGAGAAAAAAGAAAGAAGAAAAGATGCATGACAAAGCGAAAGGAAGAGCGTGAGAAGGGGAGAGAGAAAAAGGTGAGAGAGTGAAAGAGGGGAGAGAAAATTCAAGACGGAGAAAGAAAGACAGACATAGGGAGGAGAGAGAGAAAGTGGGACAGAAAAAGCTAGAGAGAGAGACGGGGAGAGAGAAAGACATTGGAAATTCACGGAGCAAGCAATAGTATGCACATTTTGATACAGAGAGAGAGAGACATGTGGGGTAGGTGCAAAGATGGCTAAGAACTGTTATCAAAGAGACCAAGGGTCTGATTTACAAAGCCTTTTTCAATGGGGTTTCCTATTCAAAATCCCTTTTCTAAATCTGCCCCAAAACTGTTAAATGTAATTCTGAGTTTCGTTGCACACCATAATACTTTTGCCTGACATAAGGCTATTGTTATTTCTGCGCTTGTTCAAATGCACCTTGCACAGGATGGCCCTGACAGATATCCAGTGGGAGGCATGCCCATGAAATGTCCCGTGCCAGGTGCATTTACAGGGACCACATGTGCAGATGACATTTCATAAAGCACACTGTAGCAGTGTGGATCATTAATGGTGCGGCTGGAATCTGAAGGTATAACGTCCTTTCATCGCGGGACTTTTTTTGCAGGGTTTTCTACCGCGAATGTTTTATTGAAAAAAAACATCGAATTATTTTTGGGGGGGGGTTAAAAAATTATATACATGGGATGTGTGTTTTTGGTAATAGATAAAAACTGAAAGGGAATGGGGGGTTGGAGGGACACCGCCAAAAATAAATTAAAAAAACATTTGATGGGTTTTTTCAATAATAAATGTGTGGTAAAAAACCCAGTGAAAAAAACATCCTGCGATGAAATGACATGGAAGCATTCTGAAATGCTCTCGTGACACATACATCAGATCTCTTGCATCCTCTACAAAATGATGCCAGTGAGGACGTGCGCCCTACAAAAGGTTTGTCCCAGTAATGCAACCCCCCACATCATATTTAAGTCAAAGAATGGGTGGACTACTGAATGTAAGAACTCGCTCCAGCTGTGTGCTTGATAATTCCCAGCCTACAGTGATAATGGGAGGACTTTTCTTGTAAAACCTAAAGTGCTCCATTAGGAATTCCTCAATAAATTGTGCTGATGCTTATGGCTCCCTAACAGGCTGCAGAGTTTAAAGGATGTTTTCTTATTATACCCTCTTCATAACTATTGCTTTTACAGTCCTGTTTGAATTGGTAATATCGTGTGCGGTAAAGAGGTAATGGTGATAAATGCTAAGTGAATAAAAGCCGGATGATCAGACAAAAATGGGCTGAGCTCCGCACAGTGGCAGCTGAAAGAAATCCTTGTATTCGGTGTAAGACAGGAATGAGAAATGGGCGACGGTCTACACAGTACAAAAGCCACGTGCAAGACAAGGCTAGGCAAGACTTTACGAGTTTACTATGTTATATAGTCTAGATCAGGCTCCAAGAAGCTGCAGAGCGCATTGCAGTCGTGCCTGGGTGAATACATTCAGCGGCAGCCCAAATCCATGCAAGCAACTGAATCACCAGCCAAGACCTTCATACCAGCCAAGACCCTCATACCAGCCAAGACCCTCATACGTCCATTCACTTCTATGGGCTCTCACACGCCAAAAAGAAAATCAGGTGTTTTCATCCTCCTTGGTGACACAAAAGGTTTGGAGCAATACCCGAATCACCTGATTTTAACTGTATCCGGGAGATTAGGGTGCAAGAGAGTTGTTTGCCAGGTGCTGGTTAAGCTCATGAGAATTTCATGCTGATGAAAGGTTGCTCTGATCAGTGGGTTGAAGAGGTCAGGCGTTTTTTTTTTTTCTGCAAGCCCATGTGCAAAGCAAACACAGTATAAAGTTAATGGGATAGGTCAGAACGTGCAGGATTGCACCTTGCTGTTTCTGTAGTATAGAAACCAAAATTATCTCTGTCTAACAAAACATTGCAATATTAAAAAAATAAAAAAACACACAACACAAAATTCACAAAGAAGTAAGGTTTAGAAATCTGCGGGCCACATTATCCACAAAGGCGGCCTGCACCTTTCAATGGTGCTGCTCTGTAGCACAAATGATGCACTGGCCAGCCCCCTCATAAACCTTTGCATGCATTAGTGTCAGGAACATGTGTGGCGCTCTCTGCACCCATGTTGACCCTAGGGGTGCATTTCATCATGATGAGCACACAGCCTGCTTGGTATTGAGGAATGGATTGAAGAAAGATGAAGCCCACCTGTAAATGGGGCATCAGTGATTCATGCTACTGCTGTTCCGCAATCTAAAAACAAGCATTGGCAATGCCAACAGTTTGGGCTTTTCTGTAGGCATGGCAAATGCACTTGCCAGGCACAGGCGTAGTGGTATTAACGGTTTGGTGGTGTTTGTTCGTTTGACAATTGATCGCAGCAAACAGACCAACAAAAAAAAAAAAACTGCATGCAAGCATTCAATGGAATGTACAAAGTGCAAATCAAATCCGCACACACCAACCCTCCAATGACCCCACTCCCCTACTTACCTGTTTGGACACCACCTGGTCCCCTTGCACCCTTCAGTGTCAGATCCATCACTCTAACGCGGGTCGGATCCAACGCCACAGGGTCCTTTATTTATTTATTTTTTTTGGTCCACCGCCTTCCTTGTTGAGGAAGCAGGGGACACCGTTGCAACCTTCAAGGATGATACAGATTGATCATAGGGAGCGGGGGACAACCCTGCCACTCCTGCACCACATGTTCGGTATGGATTAGCCTAATTGTTTTTAGTCTAATGGTACAGGCCAAATTTAGTCAAATGTGCCATTCAACCAAATACAAATTAACAATTATGCTAATACCGTATTAACTGCCCATTGATGTTAATGTTAAAGGACATTTGTACCATGCACTATCACCACCGGAGTGGTCCCCTGGTGCACTGGTGGCTCTGAAAGAGGGAGGGAGGGTGAGTTAGTGGTTGGAAGCAGGGAAAGTGCAAGAGAGCAGTGATGTGCTGCTGGGTCCGGTGGGTCCGTTGGCTGGGCCTGGGGTGTTTGCAGCCGTTAGTCGTTGTGTACTGTTGTGCGAGTCTATGTGTGTTTTTGTTTTGTTGTTGCAATGTAGTGACGTGTGTGCGGTTTGTTGTGCTGTAGATTTGTGGTTGTGTTTGGTTTGGAGTTTGAGAGGTGTGTGCAGAGGAGGAAATCGTTAGTGGAATTGATTAGTTGTCATCTCTATCTTAAATTGAGGCACTGTGCTTGCCTAGTCTTCCCTGCTGCACCTCTGTCCTGATCTGGGCCCATCTAGCGTTCAATGTCCCTTTCACATCTGGCCCCCATCTCCAGCTGCCTCCCTCTCTACCCCACTTGTCCTCCCTTCCTACTCTTGTGGTCAGTGTACCTGCCAATGTCCACCATTCAGCTAGTGCGATGAATGCCAGTATCTCCACAATTAAATTAACACTTTGGTACGTGGTAGCTGCTATGGGGGGTGACGATGTTAGGCGGGATTGGCTGGGGTAGTTGAGTCAGTTTCCTGGGTGTTACCTGTGTTTTCAGTCTATCTGGTGTCACCGGTCGCTGTGCTTTGGGAGCTTCTCTGTCAGTTCTGGGGCTATCAGTGTCCCTTTCAGTTTAGTCATCCTTTTTCTCTGTTGTTTCGGTTTTCAGTTTGGGTCTATGTTGTTGAAGAGCCAGGTTATTAGTAATTTCCTGAATTTGTGGTGATCTTCGGTGTTTCTTATTTCTTTTGGGATGTTGTTCCAGTTTTTTGCGGCTAAGTGGTAGAAGGAGGTGCCTCCAAGTTTTTTCTTAAGGTAAGGTTTTAGTTCCAGGCGGATTTCGTTGCTGGATCGGAGGGGCCTCGTTGGTTTGTAGATTGTTATTTTCTTTTGTAGGAATTCTGCTCCTTGTCCATTGATTGCCCTGTGCTTTATGCAAATGGTTTTGAAGGTGATGCAATGTTTTATTGGGAGCCAGTGTAGTGTTTTTAGGGCAGGAGTGATGTGGTGTCTTCTGGATAGTTTGAGGAGTGTTTTGGATCTGTTGAAGTTTCTTCAGGAGGTATTCTGGTATTCCGAGTTAGAGGCTGTTTGCATAGTCGATTCTTGACATGATGAAGGCGACGATAGTGAGTGTTTTGTGCGTAAAGGAGAGGAAAGGAAGGATTCTTCTTGCCGCACGGAGGAGGTAAAAACATTTCTTCACTGTTGCATTTGACAATTGTTGCATTGATGATAGCAGGTGCAGCATGGCATGAGATCCTGGCCATACGATAGCAGTGACTGGCAAATGCATAATACTTGTACACAAACTAAAACCGTTGGCTGTGCCAATGCTTATTTTTAACAGGACTTCGGTGAAGGACACACAGAGTAGTTGTAAATCGAGTGGCTGAAGGCAGACATATAAACAATTTTATTACCCCAATAGCGTACTTACAACTCCATTTAAGTCATTAACTCTCAGAAAACCGCTTTGACAAAAAACTGGAAGCACTTCAGTGTAAAGTCTAATGGTAAGGCTTGATTAAAGAGAGCTCAAACAGTTCCCATGGGAGTATTATTGGGTGGGGAGTGCCAGGTACTGGGTGGGAATGGCCATAGGGATTAGAATGCCCATGGGCAATCAATGGGTTGGCAAAAAACCAAACAACACCAACTGGCTATAAGTCCCTCCTCACATGCCATTTCTCTCTATCTGCAATAGTTTCAGCTTATAGGTGTTGCAAACGACACCTAATAGCCCAAACAAAAAATGACATGAACAAACCAGAAATGACCCTGCAATGGATTTCACTTTCGTTTTCTGCAAATTGTTCATGTGCATCCCATTTCTACATGTGGGATGCAGTTAAATCTGCATAACTCCACTCTTACTTGTGCAAATGAATCTGATAGTGTGCATCAAGTTCAAAGGCCCAACTCTTGTCGTTTGCAAGTGATGAGATGCACTGCTATATCTAACCACTTCACCAACAAACGTTTTCCCAATTGGCCTCTTTCTGTAGATAGATGTTTAGTGCCTTTCACAGGTGCACATCTCATAACGTTGCAATCCCATCTCACTAAATGGTGTTTCTATAAGCATTGTCAGAGTCTACAAAAGGAATGCTTGACATGTGATTGCCTCTTGCTCAGCCCTACTGGCCTTTCTGAGGTCATTGACCTGAAGCCATGATGTCCCCTTATCAGCCATGAATTATCTGTATAATTAAATAAATAACCCCAGTAGTCCTCATGGCAGCAAACGCATCCGGATGAAACATCATGCACCTATAATGCATGACTGAAGTTAACCCATCGATTGTTTCAGGCTTTTCAGTACTCCATTACTGTTTAGAATTCTTTACACTGTAATATCATAAACTTCAATAATACTCAATGTGCCAACCTCTAAATGATAAAAAGAAGATTCAAGCAAGCTTGATATGTGAGTGGCTCGATTGATCTGACATGCAGTCTTACAATTCCACAGATCAACTTTACTAATTTGATAAACTTCAGAAGGATGAACGGCTGAGTTCTTCTTACACGGATTGAAGCCCGGGAACATTTTCTACAATAATTGCTTTCATCTACTGAGATATCTTTCTGCAGAGTTTGATGTCTTATTCCTCACCTCCCACCCATCCCCACCTAACCAAACCCTAGCCACTATTATCGTTCTTGCCTTTCCTAAAATCTTCTAAGTTATGTTGTGTATGATCTTCTCCCCAGGAACAAGCCCAAACCTGTCAGTAGAGTTATTTATGTATGTATTTATTTTCATTTATTTCAGTGCACAAAGCCCTCAGGCATCCAGGCACTAGTTACAGAAAGTGCATATAAGAGTTAGTTACAGGTGAATTGCATAAGCATCATAAGGTTGCACAGATCATAGTAGGTAGTTACGGGTACATTGCAGAGGCAGCACAAGGCCACACAAGTCATGATAAGGATAGGTAGCACAAGGCTGCACAGGTCCTAGTAGGTCATTACAAGTAAATTGCATACACAGCACAGGGCTGCACATTCTTACTGGGCCTTGAGTCATTTAGAATGAGCAAGTGCAATAAGTGTTAAGATGGTACAGACACGGAACAGAAAGCAGCTGTTTTTGGAGAAACGCGGAACACAACTGTCATTCATACTAGTCCAGATGGCGTTTCAGAGAGTGCAAGTGCTGAGACATGAATGAAGGAGATGGGGGAGGGGGAAAGATATGGAAGGCACCGACACGATGCAGAACAGGGAATCTTTAGGAAGGCAAGAGTTGGGCAGAAGGATGCAAGAGTGTGGAGAAAAACCTAAATTTTGAGTTTACCAGAGGCACCGATGCAATAAGGTGCCTAGATGTAAGGCACACCTAAACCTGAGACTACAAAAATCAGTACAGCAGCGGGAATGCATAGATGGAATAAGCACACCTAAATTCGAATCAGCCATTAAGAACTAACATCTGTAGAACATTGGGGAATGCAAAGATGGAAAAATTACACCTAAATTCGAATCAACCATTAAGAACTAAAATCAGTACAACATGGTTGGAATGCAAAAGATGGAAAAAGCACACATTAAATTGAATCAGCCATTAAGAACTAAAATCAATACAACATGGGGGAATGCAAAAGGTGGAAAAAGCATACCTGCATTCAAATCAGACATTAAGAACTAAAATCAGTACAAGGGGGAATGCAAAGATGGAAAAAGAACACCTAAATTTGAATCAGACAATTATAACTAAAATCGGTACAACATGGGGGAATGCAAAGGTGGAAAAAGCACACCTAAATTTGAATCGACAATTAAGAACTAAAATCAGTATAACATGGGGGATTCAAAAGGGCAAAAAGCACACCTAAATTCGAATCAGTTATTAAGAACTAAAATCAGTACAACATGGGAGAATGTAAAGGTGGAAAAAGAACACCTAAATTCGAAACAGCCATTAAAAATTGGAGGGAATGCAAAGGTGGAAAGGCACACTTAAATTCGAATCAGCCATTAAACACTAGAATCAGTACAACATGGGGATGCAAAAGGTGGAAAAAGCTCACCTAAATTCGAATCAGCCTTTAAACACTAGAATCACTACAGCATGCGGAAATGCAAAGGTGGACAAAGCACACCTAAATTTGAATCAGACATTAAGAACTAAAATCAGTACAACATGGAGGAATGCAAAGATGGAAAAAACACACCTAAATTCGAATCAGACATTAAGAGCTAAAATCATTACAACATGGGGGAATGCAAAGATGGAAAAAAGCACACCTAAATTAGAATCAGCCATTAAGAAATAAAATCAGTACAACATGGGGAATGCGAAAGGTGGAAAAAGCACCACTAAATTCAAACTAGCCATTAAGAAATAAAATAAGTAAAGGATGGGTGAATGCAAATGTGGAAAACACACCCAGGTAAGTAACTATTGCAAGTCGGAGGAGGGACACTGCTAGTAGAGAGGCAGAGGGCAAGGGGGCAGGAGTCAGTTGGCAGACAAGAGGAGAGTCAAAGTATGTAGCAGAAGAACCAGTGTGCCGGTGGCCATGATGGAATGGAAGAGGCCGACTGGCAGAAACCCCTCAGGGCCAACGAGGCAGAGCTCCTGGCATGGCTGTAGGTTGGATGCACCCACATACTCACCGATCTACAAGCAGGAGCCACAGTAAATAAATAGATCCATAGACAAGAAGTGCAACATGTGGGAGAAGAGTTGCACGCAAATTCACAGCAAAGCCCCTCTGGGCTTATCTTGATTGTTGATGAAGATCTGCACGGTCAGGTCATCTCGTGGGTGTAGGGGGGAGAGCAAGCCATTGGTGTGTCCCATAGAGTGGAGTGAGGAACAAGTGAAGTCCAGGGAAGAGAGGGGTGTTTGGTGAGTTGCTTACATGGAAGGGCTGGCTTGCCAGCCTTCTGGCTTGCTGATTCGCCAGATATTCTGTGAGAGGGCCAATCAGCACAGCGACAGGTTGAGTGAACACAAAGGCACTTGGGTGCCTCGATAACAATATTGCCAGCGGCCCTGATGGAATGGAAGAGGCCAATCGGCAGAAACCCCTCAGGGTCCATGAGGCAGAGCTCCTGCCAGGGCTGTAGGTTGGATGCAGCCACACACTCACTGATCTTCAAGCAGGAGCCAAAGTAAATAAAATAAAATGGTCCATAGATGAGCATGCACCGGGTTGGTGGCGAGGGGCACACAATTTCACAGAAAAGCCCTACTGGGCTTACCTTGATGGTGGATGAATATCTGCATGGTTGAGTCATCTCGTGGATGTAGGGGGGAGAGACAGCCAGTGGTAGAGAGGAATGAAGAAGATGTGCAGCCCAGGAAAGACAGGGGCCTTTGGTGACGGCCTTAGGTGGATAGGCCAGCTTACCAGCCTGATGGCTTGCTGATTGGCAGGATATTCTGGGAGAGGGCTAATCAGCACAGCTACAGGGTGAGTGAACACAAAGGCGATTGGCTGCCTAGAGAACAATGGTGCCGGCAACCATGATGGATTGGATGAGGACGAACGAAAAAAACCCTCAGGGCCCACGAGGAAGAGCTCCTGCCATGGCTGTAGGTTGGATGCAAACACACACTCACCGATTTTTAAGCAGGAGTCATAGTAAATAAAAAGGCTCCATATACAAGATGTGCACCGTGTAGGTGGAGAGGGGCGTGAAATTTCACACAAATCCCCACTGTGATGGTGGATGAAGAATCGCACGGTCGGGTTATCTCGTTGGTGTAGGGGGGAGTGAAAGCCAGTGGCGTGTCCCGTAGAGAGGAGGGAAGAAGTGCAGGGCAGACAGGGGTAATTGTAGATTAAAGCAGATTGGGCTGGAAGAAAAATCCAAGGGAACCCCAAACCTACCCGATTCTCACTAATAGATTCCCAGGAGACTGCAGGTCACTTTTGAGAAAGTTCTCCCAGGCATATGTTGTCAGTTTGTTTCAAGGGGAATATGGGTTTGAGGCATGTATTTTGCATGTTACTTTTTTGTCTGGTCATGTTTAGTGGTATACTTTATTTCTTTACGCCCGCGTTTAGCATTGATGTTGGATGCAGAATACAGGATATGCTTGTGCAGTGACAGCAGTGGCCGTGAATGCTGGATGCTGGGCTGGGAAATTACTGGCATTATGCATCAGTCTAGCACAGACTTTTCAAAGCTACTATGAAAATGGGTCACACAATTATGCGGTGTACATTAAGATGTAGGATATCTTCTTGTGTGTGTAGTTATCTAACATGTAACTTTTCAAAATGTAACAACACAACATTCAAGTTTTAATACCTGTTATTAGACAAATGGAACATATCTTGCTGAAATGGTGCAATGCATTAGCTTTAAACGTCCCATTTATTACTCCATCAGATAGTGTTAATTGAATAGGATGAGCAACAGTAGAAGACAGTGCTGGACATTCACTTCAAATTAATGAATACGAATATTACATGTACTTGTAATTGGCAAATAGTCAGTGAAAAGTGCCTTGCAATGAACACACTCGTGCCCTCACTCATGCGATAACCATTAGCATTGTCTTTACTATATCATGAAGGGGCTCACAGTCACATGCAATTCTGTATCTTGAAAGTGGGAGAGCCGCATTATATTTCTCAGATTGCAGTCCTGATCCACATGTATAGTCCTCTAATTTAGTTCATTAAACGCATTGACAATGAGCAGGGGGGCGACCGTTCATGGGAGATACAGGGCTATTTCACTTGCACCAATATTGGCCTACATGCTAGTCAATAACACTACGTAACACATGTATTTATTTATTTATTTAATTTATTTCTTAAGCACTGAAGACGAAGGGGCCTGCGGCAAACGACCGCTCTGCTTTTATCGTCCGAATTAACTCGCATCCACAACTGAGGGCCTTTAACCAGTTATAACACATGTTTCCACGACCAATCATCCTTCATTACAACCATTCATTTATTCAATGCGACTGAAATGTTAGAAATGTCAAAATATTTTCAAATGTGTGCATACAGCTTGCACACTCTAATCCAGTTGGTAAATAGGAACCAGCTTTTCTTTCAAGTAATAGATCTCGCTAGCTCAGGAGTGCCCCAGGGGCTGAAGAGGCGTAATGTGAAGAGAACATCTTAACAGAAGGTCCGGCTTACAATTAGATTCTCCTCCATTTCCTCTCGGTGCGCCCGCAGAGTTCACTTCCAGAACTTGCGCTGGAAGCCAATGAGCCCTATTGTGTTTCCTCTCTGTAAGCACTTTCTGGGGCCAGCAGCTCTATCATGTTGGGACATTCTTGGGTCAAAGGAACAGGCCGGCGGATCCCACCTCCTGTCGAGGCTCGTGAATCTGCAGATGCCGTGTGCGGATGCCCAGCTGTAGGGTGAACAAGTTTATACCACAGCAGCAGAAGAAGCCAAGGGAGGGAATCGCTGATGCAGACCATGGGCATTAATAGTGCCGTTAGAAGTTTGAGATCACACAGCTCTAAGGGAAGCAGGCCTGCCTTGCCCTCCTTAGCCTGTATCACCTCTCTGTAACACCTGTGTTGTCTTCTGGCAATGGCCTGATAGCATGTCCCTTAAATGTATGCCCTTCCAATGATATCCACCTTACAGGATCCTTTCATTATATCAGTCCATGTCTCCTTCCAAGCTGGGTTGCCACTGATACTGATACGCTACACAAATATAAATAAATAAAGAAATGCATATTGATTTCTTCTCGTGATTAATTTGCTCACATTTGAAATAGGGAATCTGAGTTTTGGCCTTCTCTTCTCCCCATTGACCATCAGTTAGCAAATTATTATTGGATGGCTGAAGACCATGCAAACGGCAGTGGTGCATGGAGTAGATTCCACTAACATAACATGACATGACATAACATGACAGACAACCTCATCGTTCAATTCCATTCCATCAATTCTGGCAAACGGTTGTATTAGCTTGGTCTCAACAGATGCAGTAATTATTACATTCTAAAATACTTGCCAGCATGTTCATGTTTGAGGTGATACCCATCATGGTGTCCCTTACTGATGAGATATGCCGGCCCTTGTCTAGGAGATTGCCAAAGCCTGTACCACTCAGCAGGGTGATTTCCCGGAAACCATGTTCCCTGGTTCTCTCAAAGGCTCCACTTTTATGAGCATACGACTTTAGTGTCCCACCTCCTCTTGATATGATATGATATGACATGATAGGTTATTTATAACGTGCTTAATACCCAGAGGTTTCTGAGCGCGGATCCGGGTATCGAACCTGTAAAGCTCCTCCGTGCATCGAACCTGTGTTGCTCCGTGTCGTCTTGCTTCCAAGGTGAGCACATTGCCGCTGAGCCCCCCCCACCCCCCGAGCCTAATCTTCCCCCCGAAACACTTTAAATCTTCCTCCTCCCCCATGCTAATATGTCCATCCAGAGAAGAGGTAGGGCCTGTATGCAGAGTGCTAAAACAGTAAGGCAGAGAGTGAAATGCTTACCTGGGAACTGTTATTTCTTTTCCTCTTCCCACTCTGCAGACATACTAGGTTCTAACTCACTGACAGTATTTCTTTTGTCTTACAACCTTAACCCAAGCTCTTACTTTTCTTTAAATACTTTGAATTTTGATTTGGTTCCAGGTCGAGCCTTAAAATGTGTATCTGAAGACTGGAAACACGAAATCTTCAGTTGCAATAAACACTGTGCAGCACCTTTAAAGTCACTCTCAACTCGTCTTGGAAAGTATGCTGGGTGAACATGTTTGGTGATTTGCTGAATACCCTGAATTTGTAGTGTTTTTCCCATAAACCTCTCACACGTTTTCAGAAATGTGTCTGGCACACTTTGAGGTCGCACAGGGGTAGACAATAAGGGCCCTGCGAGAGAAAACAGCCTGCTGTCTTCCACCACAATGCCCTATCCTATGCCCTAGTGCCATGACTTGGCTTGGCAGTGCACTGTGGGGCAATGATGCATGATAAACATTGTTTAAATTTCCTGTGCTCTTGGGCATGAAATACATAATGGACATGGGGTTATTCTCTGGAGGAAAGTCCATGTGGTAAAGTGCGGGAGAAGGGATGTTGGGGGCAGGAGAGGGAGAGGAATGCGGGGGGGAGGGCAAAGGGGTTCTTTAAGGAGACTCAGTGGATTTTCAAAAATAGCTTTTTCACCTTGGTCTGGCAAATATTCACAGGACACATTTTGGGAAATGTCTGTCAGAAGGGATTAAAAACATGTTTTATTTTTTTCTGTGACCCTTAGCTCATCAATTGTTATTACCTGTTCTGCATTTACAGCTGTCTTGCACACAATTATCCTGTTCTTACTGTGCATACAGACAGGTTAATCCCACGTTGCAGGCAATTGCATAACACAACAAATGAGCCTTTGCCATGTGTGCACAATGATGCTTGGACCTGGATGCTAATGTAGACATGGTAATCAATGGATCAGATTAGCGCAGGTGTAGATGTTCCCCTCACCCCATGACTAATACAATTTCATCAGGATACATAAACAACCTCTCTGGATGTTTTCCTGTGAACAATTTAATATTGATCCTACTTTTGTATGGTTTTTTTTCTCACAAGAAATTTGGGAGATGGATCATGACCTGCGAATTGAGTTTGAACGTTGCCCATTTGTAATTGTAATTATATAGTAAGTAATACTGGCCTATTTGGGACAATTGGGTTCTCTCGCGGTACTGTAACTCAAAACGATGGTCGGCAGTATAGTCCTCTTGCCATTTCATACCCCCCGTACAGTTATGAGTGGAGCATGAACCATCAGAAGAAAAGCTGAAAGACAGGAAGGAAACATGGAAGTAGAAAGCTCTTCTACGGGGTGGTGGCACACTTGCTTTCTCCAGTTTCCTCTCTACCTAGTCACAATCTTCAAAAGGACTTAAAAATATAATTGAAGGAATCCTTATTAGAAATATTAGAAATATGACGCGTCATGCGCAGCCCCACTTCTTCGGGAAGAATGGATTATCCAACTCTGGAGACTTGCTATTTGTGTCATGCAAGAAACATACACATAGAGGTGAAGTTAGTAGAAAGATGGAAGGCGGGTAGACTTCCGCCATGGCCATCCTCTTTACCAAGGTTCCAATCCACGGGTTTCCAAAATTGAGTCTGAATAAACACATTTGAGCCAATATTAGCTATCAAACAGAACTAGACAGTACCCAATCATCAGTACCAGTCTGTTGGAAAGAAAGAACAAAACACATCACTTTATTAGTTGAGGCATGCATAGATCGGGTCATTACTTAAAAGTGCATTGATACGTGCATGTGCTGCTGTATCAATGCACAATTGTGATGGTATGTGTCACAACGTTGACATTGGCTGTGACCAAGGCTTGGCTTGCAGAAGACTGTGACCTTCTAATCCTAGAGTGTATCTATGCCCATGGGCCTCTATAGGCTAACGGCTCGTTTAGCCGGGAGGTGGACAGGCATTAATTTACTGTAAAGAAATTGTAATCAAGACGATTATATGTGCAATGCTATTCCCTAGTGTGGCCTTCTGCCTTTACACATGCACGCTCTCAAATACACACACACAATAGAAATGTCCTCTTAAAATTTAAATATCAGCCACCCACCCCCGTTGCTGCCTTTATCCACAATTTGTTTGATTTGGCCACCCGACTATCCTAGTGGATCTCAATCTCTGATTGGACAATACCAAGGCCTTGCTCTCATCGATGGAAGAACTATGCATACAAATGCAATCTTCTGTCGTCACACAACAAGAGAGTTGTAAAGTAGAAGCTATATTCAGGACATGTGAGCTTATTATAACAAATAAACATTGCCAATGATCTGGTCAGATGACTACGTAATTTGTATTTTATTTATTTATTAGTTATGCTCCGAAAGCCTGCAAGCATCGGGGCGCCGTGGAAATACATGGTACAAAACCATAACAAAAAGTATCAGACAATGATGAGACAAGACGCTAAGAAGGAGCTGTCTTATACCTAGGGGGCTATCTTCAATTGAAAAAGGAACGCTTTCAACTTCTTTCTAAAAGTGAGATGGTCGGATTCCAATCTCAAATTAAGGGGGAGTTTGTTCCAGCTGGCAGCTGCATGATTTGGAAATGCTCTTCCCAAACCGTTTGCTTTCTTATCTGGATTAATTAAAATGAGGCCCTGGGCTTCGGATCTCAATGATCGAGAAGGAGTGTAGAGGACTATTTTTGATTTCAGATAAATCGGAGCTTTACCATATAGGCACTTGTGTGTCAGGGTTAGTGATTCCCAACATATGCATGTGGCAGCATAACTCAGGGTCAGAAAATCTTCTTTAGTGTCCCCACTGACCTGAGGGCCTTTCTCTGACTCCTCCTTGCACACAGCGCACTTGTTGATCTTCACTGCAGCCCAATTCCCTGGGCGCTGCAGCACTCATCGCTGTGCTCAGTGGTTCTATTGATATTCTAAGTAGCCCCATGCCCTGGTGGGGTATTCCCCCCTACCGACACACCCCAACATTAATCATTTATTCTGATGGTCACTTTACAGCCAAGACTACACCACTGTTTATCTGCACCATGCTCGCAGTGTCTCAACTGGATACCGGCCACCCCTTTTCTCCTTCTGCATTGGCACAGCTCAGTAAGTGGGCTGCACTGGGATCTGGCCAACATGCTGAAGCTCCTCATTTCACCCAGGCGACTAGGACGTGGGTGGCCCGGGACATTTGCTAGACTGTATTGCCTGACTTGGCGACACGGTCGGTCACCTGGTTTGGGCTGCAGGCACATGAGGCCTACATCAGACATCTTTGTTCTTCTATGCGGTCTGCTCCGTGCACACAGTCTGGGATCATATAGGTTGAGCATATGGCCTGACCCCCGTTACTGTATTTCTGTAAGGTGATTTGATTGAATGCCTTTGGATTTAAGCCGATGGTCTGGCCCATGCCCAGTTGTAGACTCTCAGCAATCTCTTCCACAACTACTTTAACCTAGGACAGTCAATGAACATGTGGAGCATCCTACATCTGGGTTGTGCCACCTCCAGTAAATTGCTTTCTCAGTCACAGGCAATTTGGCCCTATGTAGTGGGTCCAGTGTATCCATACCAGAAGCATCTGCTGGGTGTAGATCAACTGCATACTCACACTCACAAGTCATGCTGCAGCAGTTTTTATGTTTTATTGTGCCAGTAGGCCATAGGTAAAGTTATTTTAGAGGGCCTGGGTTGGTGGGGGGGAGGAGGGTGTCTGGTATGCCCTGTCACCCTACCTAACAAATGTGTGCAGATTGAGGACATCTTTTGTTGCAATTCCCTGCTGATTACCAGGGTCAAAGATTTATTCGTGCACTGAAATATCTGAGTTATTTTGAGTCAATTATGATTTAATGGGTGGTTCAAAAAACAAATTGAATCATCAACAGATCCCATTCAAGTAATAAAAAAGCAGAGTTCATAGTAATTTGCTTTGCAGATCTGTGGGTTTGCTAATTAAATTGACACATTTGTAGCAAAGTTTGATATTTAAGTTACCATGCTCAAAGAAAGCAAAGTCCAACCGGTACTCCTCGCTTGAATTCAGTGATCTCTCCACCCTCGTTTCTCTGTTCACTGCAAGGTCAAAGGGGCTAATGGAGAGAGAGCACAACAGTAATCATATCCTCCTCATTTAATTGCCAACAGCCTATGTCAGAATGCCGGGCAAGATTTGTTTTTCTTTTTCAAATAATTGCAAACCAGAAGTAAATCTGAATGATGTCATTTATTAAGCTAACTATATCCTGTCTGGCAAAGACCAGTATGTGTTAACGTTATTATTATTATTTTTTAAATGTTAGTCATTCAATTCCATTCATTAAAATGTAACTTATATAATGTTTAATTACAGTATTGCTACTGTAAAACACTGCATTGTCTCCATAATTTATATTACAGTTTAGGTTAGTGTATCTAAGTCTCAGCATCAACTATATTTCATTTTTTGGGGAAAGATGCATCACATTGACAAGTTAACACTTTCGGAAGTGTACATGATCACACATCCAAATGCTTTGATGGCAATCCTAGATATGTGACCTGCTGGTTGCATCATCTGTGCAACATGTGCTCAACCCAGGAGTTGATCCCATACATTCTATGTTATCACCCTGTTGCTTTATACCAGCTACCCTGAAAGTGAGATGGCAGCAAACTACAGTAGTCCACCTTATTTGCCCTGTTCTCTGAATGATCCACCATCCACTCTTCTTAGACTCTTACTTTCTTTCCTATAATAAATATGCAAAGCTAACTAGATGTTTACGCAAAGTAGTGATTGATAGTTCCATCAAATCTGTACATCTACAGATCTACAGCAATATCATACTCTGTAGTTAGCCTCCACAGCTTGTTTTCCGCTATGATTATGATTGCATTATATATTTGCACATGTGGGAGAGAGCTGGCCACACTGTTTTCAGAGGCATTTTATCATATCTGTTAATGTATGTCTATTCATGCAGGTAACCTTTTATATTTTACAGACTCTTGTAGAGGAGCAGGTGGAAGTATTTCCCTAAATCCCGCCCCACACCGCCGTCATACTGGAACAGCAGGAGAACGGCCCTGTGTGAGACACTATGTGTTATACCTATTCCTCATTGAGTGTATGGATGTGTAGTGTGTAAGGATGTAAGCACGCACCATTGGACATAATGGGGTGGTGAGTGAAATATGATGAGGGCACAGTGATGTCAGGGAGAACGTATCCAGAGCCATGCTAAAACATTATGAAAATACTGAAGCTTGACAATGTTACTAGAGTGACAAGAGAAAAATGTACAAAACGATAAAGTAATCATGAATGCAAAAGAAGAAAAAAGTAACTTGCTGACCAATAAGTGTAAATACAAAGTAACACAATGTAGAAAAGATACATAGAAGCTTGTTATGGAGGAATATATAACATGGCAAGGACAGCCATAGTTGGAAAGGTCTTACCCGAATTGTTCGTTTGCAATTGTTCAAATGCACAATTGCACGAATTTAAAGGGTCACAATTGACCTTTTCACAATTGACCGCATATATATATATATATATTTCGCTTTGGTAATATATATATATATATAGAAGGGTTTGGGGCGGGTTTGGGTTGGGTGGGGGGTTGCGGGGGGTTTCCCCCCGCATATATGTTACAATTGACCTTCACAATTCGGACAATTTTGAAAAGGTCAATTGTAATTCGAGCAATTTGGAAACAAACAATTTGTATACATCCAGTTGGAAAATGGACGCTGCCTTGTGTAAATATTAGATTCAACTACCTCAAGGTTGCAGAGTCAGGAGAGACTGCAATAACAGCTTAATGTGCAAAACAAAGAGGGGTCAATGTTGGCTTGGGATCACGGATGCTATTTTTTAAGGAATAGCTGCACAATACAAAGGCAGGCCGACGGATAAGCCATGGATGGAACATATTTGTCTTATATTAAAGAAGAAGAAAAAACATCTGCAAGAGCCAAGTATTGGACATTTAAAAGTGTATACAGTTTATACAAGTTAGAGTGAGCAAGTCTCTAGAGGCTAACAGGAGCAATATCACCCAGTATAACTAAATCAAATAGCAGTACATAAGAGGCTGAAATGGACACATTCATGGTCTCTTCAAATGTGACTCAGAAGTCGAAAATAAGGGCTATTCATTAAGCCTCGGATGAAGATAGTGATGTGCTTTCACTCCCTTGAATGTCCTACAACAGAAAACGGGTTAAAAGTCATCTACAGACAGGAAACTTTGGCTCATGGCCGGTCTGATGAGGGATGATGGACTAATTGGGAAAGTAGGGAGTAATCTGATGTGATCCAAGCACCTGGGATTTGGTTTCGCTATGTGCTGCTTGCCGAGCCAAAAGTCCAAGGTTGTGTAAGAATGCCAATCAAGAACTTTTCTGAAATCATACCTGATCAATTCACGCCTAACCCTTATTAATAGTCTATAGTCCATCTCTCAAAATGTTCTTTGTAACCAAACATTGTGCAATTCATGGACATACAAATATATACATGGCCAAATGCTCCAACCACAAGGCTGTCAGGACTATTCTGCACAGATGATCACTAATGAGGGTGAAACCAGGTATGTAATTATCCTGGCAGCCTTGTAAATGTCTGTCTTGGGTTGATTAAGCTATGTATGAAGTAGCACAGTCCTCTTAAACAAAGACAACTTCCTGGACAAAAAGGTTTGCATTTGAACTAATTTGCATGCCCACAATGTCTTGCTGTTTTGGCTTAGAACTGGAAGTGAACTTCCAGCAATGGCTTTTAGGCGGTGTTGTAGAATGTATGACTAGGATCAAATGGACTTTCCTATTTTCACATTTCAGGTGAATGTTTTTTTTTTTTTTTCAAATCTTTTGAAACCCACCATAACTTTCTTTGTGTTGTGAAAACATGGTCAAATGTTCAATCACAAGGACTGTACTACACTGGTGATACCTAAATGTTTGTCTTGGGTTGGTTAAGCTATGTGTAAAGTAGCACTGCCCTCTTAGACAAAGACAATTTCCTAGAGAAAAAGGTTTGCATTTCAGCTAATTTGCATACCCAAAATGCCTTGACGTTTTGTCTTATAGTTGGAGGCCAACTACTAGGGCTGGAGGTGATGGCTACTAGGTGGCGTTGTGGAATGTGTGACTTAACTCAAATTGACTTTCCTACTTTCACATTTCAGGTGAAAGGGATTTTTTTCAAACCTTTTAGAAGGTTCTAGGTCACATATTCAAAAACAAAAGGATCAAATGCCTTTTTTTCTACGCCAAAAGGATCGAAAAAAAGGGACACTTTTTTTTTTTAATGGGGGGGAGGGTTCCCTCCCCAATCCCCAGTTTTCTCTTTTTAAAAAAACTTTTTTTACATACACAACTAAAAAAAATATAATTAAATATATAAAAACGCATTCGACCTTTTTTTTTCTCCAATCCTTTTAGATTAAAAAAAAAGGTCATTCGATCCTTTTATTTCGATACTTTAACTGGACACCCTTTTAGAACCCACCATAACTTACTTGCTGTTCTGAAAACATGGCCAAAAGTCCAAACCACTAGACAGTCAGGACTATAAAATGCTGGTGATCCCTAATAAGGGTAAAACTAGGTAAGTAGTTATCCTGGCAGCATTACAAATGCCTGTTTTGGGTTGATTAAGCTAGGTATAAAATAGAAATGCACTCTTCAACAAAGACAATTTCCTGGACAAAAAGGTTTGCATTTGAGCTAATTTGCATATCCACAATTCCTTGCTGGAGTGGCTCAAAACTGGAGTTTAACTTCCAGCAATGGCTACTAGGCAGTTTTGTTGAATGTGTGACTTGGCTCAAATGGACGTTCCTACTTATATATAGTTGCTTGCACTCTGCTAGCATTCATCATTTTGGGAATATGAAAGATTTTATGAAAACAATGGATTTTTTCCAATACAGTTTGAAATAGTTGAACTTTTGGACTCACTCTGCACACCACAACGGTGTACCCTCACTGCCAAGTCTTTGTAACGCTTACCTTGTGCCTGGTCTCTGCTGGAGCATCTAGACCTTCGGGGTAGCTGGTGCAGTGTGTACCACAGAGTGTGGTCTGCTAGGGCTTCTCCTAAAAGGGAGGGCAGCGGAAAGGTACAGGTGGAATTCGAGGATGCTCTATATGGGTGCCCCAACTCCCTGTCAATTCCCTTGGTAGCTCCCCCCAATGTGTTGATCTCAACTGTGTGTGAATAATGCTGGGCTCTCCGAACTGCAGTCAGTTGCAGGGGTGCTGTCTTCGGTATGCACTGCCAGTTACTTCACTGGTTTTGTGGTCCAGGCCAGCTGTGACCAGTTCCTGCTGTAAATGGTGATTTGCTAGTGTCCAATGGCCTTTAGTCTGACTAAGCTCCTTCTGGCTGGGTGGAACAGTTCCTTGAGTGGTAGGATAACAGTTCTCCTTCATATCAGTCTTTTGCTAGCACAGCAACTTGCTGTGCGAGATGAGTTGTGTGTTGGTTTGATTCCAGCTGACTCTGTAGCAGCTTGAGGAGGGAGCCACGCGTTGGTGTGATTCCACCTGTCATTGTAGAAGTGTGTGAGAGGACGCACGTGTTGGTGTGATTCCAGCTCACTCAGCTAACCCTGCAGAAACGTGCTGTGCCATTCCTTTGGTAAGTGTATAGGAAAGTAACAGCTGTTTTTATAATGGGTTAGCGCTTGCCTTTGTTCACGTTGTAACGTTGTTGTCTTCCTATGCAGGTACTGGCTGGAGTCAAGCGTAGGAGCGCTGATGACCCTCGTGCAGGAGGGATAGCCGGCTCTGATGAGGGATGGACTCCAGAGTATAGAGGAGTCGGGGAGTGGTTGCTGCGTTTGTACCCCCCCTTTAGGGAACCCAAAAGTTGTACAGTATACCAGCAAAGTTGTAGGAATGAGGGAATGAATGACAGCAGACCCATATCTTTAGGGCCTACAATGTCCCCAAGTCAAAGCATCACCGTACCATCACTTACACAGTTCATCGCACAACTTAATCAGTCGATATCAATTAAGACAATTCAAATGTCTCAGGAATTGTAAATTTGAAATGGTATACCAACAAAGTTGGTTGCATGTGGGATGGAATGACACCAGACTCACATGAAACGTTACATGAAATTGTCACTTATATTCAATTTTATACACAACTTCATCAGTATATGAAATCCAGTGAATGCACTTCAAATGCCTCACTTATACAGAACTTCATCAGTGAATGAACTTGAGTGAATGGACTTCAAATGCCTCAGGAATTGCAGTTTGGACATTATACCATTGAAGTGGGACAAATATGGACCAGGATGACACCAGACCAAAATCTGTAGGATGTACAATGACCCCTAGTGAAAGTGTTACAAAAAAGTTGCACACAATTGTCACTCATACACAACTTCAGCAGTGAATACACACCAAACTCCTTAGGAACTGCAGATGTGGGCAGTATACCATTGAAGTGGGCTAAATCTGGAACAGAATTACACCAGTGCATTGTCTTTAGGACATATGTTGACCCAAATGTCAAGCGTTATACAAAACGTTGCCAAAAAAGTTATAGAAAAATGTTATCTTGACAATCAACCATGAATAATCCAGGTTTAATACATTTCAAACTGATGCCTACATGATTTCCAACTAGTGTACAATATAGAATATATTGTATCCAGCTAGACACAAATAGTTGGTGGTAGTAGAGCAAATTATAATGCTGTAGAATTCATTAATATAATGACACATGCACATACTTGGATCAGACTGGGGAGGAACCCAGAGTCAATTATTACTGGCATTCTGGATGAGTTGGGGCGCAGGTAGACAAAGGCCAAGCCAGTGTGGTGGTGCTCTTTGAAGTTTCCACTACACACCGTGTGCAATTATTGCTTGAAACATCTGGCATTTTTCGTCCATCTAACTGAGAATCCAGAGGACTAGAATACGGCCAACAAATGTAAAAGGTATGTTTACAGAGACTATAGACCCCGTCCAGGAGTACCCAAGAAGAAAAGCCAAGGGAAGTGGTGGTGGCTGTTCCAGAAGCTTGGAATATAGCCCAATACTGCTGAAATGTGCTACAACCTGTGAACCTGGCTATAATCTGCAGTTCACCAGGTTAGTAGCAGCTGTTAACCCAGAATGGGCACTAGGAATAGCAGGAAACCATTCCCTGTGGCCACATTTGGCATTTCACTGAGTCTGTGAGGCTAGTGGACAACTGACAATCTGCCAAGCCCTTAAAGGGTGCCACAGAAAAGGCCTAGGGCCATGCCACGAGCAACAACCAGTATAAATAGCCGCAGGCCATTCCCAGTGGCTTCCTCTAGTGCCATAGTAGCTCACGGGATAGTAGCAGCCTGTGGTGCCAATATGGTGACTTAGAGTGTGAGGAGAGGTTTGAAGGCCTGCTCAGGCAATGTAGCCAATTGGCATGGCCATAGGCAATGCCCCATGACAGTTTCAGGAGGCTCAGGGATGCCATGGTTGAAAACCTTGGCCTGGACAAAGTGGCATGGCACTGGTAGGGGTGCATTCATGGAGTCCTAAAGAAGTCATTTGACTGATGGTGTAAATGATGGTGCAGGCTGCTTAGGAGACCAGGTGACGTCTGTTTTCAATATGTTACATCATTCAGGTAATTTCCTTTATAGAATTGGTCAGACCTTGAGGAATGATTGTGATTGGGTTATATATTGCTTCTTGGTTGTGTTGGGCTTGGGTTCATTTAAGTGGTGTCAAGGTGGTCCCTGAGTGGGACTTTAGTGAGTCCTGAAGCATGGTCCTAGTGGAGGCATAGCATGAAGACCTAGTTTTGTGACTGAAGCCATGTGAGAGGGATGCAGATGTACTGAATGCTTTGTGGTCCATTGTGCTAACCAGTGGGGACTGACGCTCCCACAAAGTCTTTAGAGAGAGGCAATGGGCCTCATTACGACCCTGGCGGAGAACCATGGTGCAATTTGCACCATGGTCCCTGGCGCAAAGCTGCCAACTCCGCCATGGTGGTTGGCGGACTTACTGCCCCATTCCGACCTTGGCGGGGCGGTAAGTCCCCAATCCCCATTTACCCTTCCCCATTCCCATTTTTGCCCCATAGGGTATAATGGGAGTGGGGAAGGCGTTAATTACGCCACCGTAAATTACGGTGGCGTAATTAACAACAAGTCCCGTAGCGCCATGGATTTTTCCGCCTGCAAAAAGCAGGCGTAAAAATCACCATGGCGCTACGGGAACTCGTAGTCAGGCGGAAAGGGGCGCCATGGTTTACGCCGGCGTAAACCCCTTTCCGCCAGGGTCGTAATGAGGGCCAATGAGTGTCCCAATTATTTTTATATTATTATGTATTTATTGGTTAATGTGTTTTGTCTTGAAAAGAGTGCCAAAGGCTGAGGGTTCAACAGTTACAAAAACGTTGTATTCAGAAGCGTTATGATGTCATCACATAAGATACATGATGACGTAATTACGGAATACCACAATTGTAATTGTAATTGTATGTGTTTAGGTGGGAAGGGAACAAGGGAATACAGAGTCATTCTTAGGCCTTGAAGTTTCCGAAAGTTCTAACAAAAAAAGACTAGCTAACTAGGCCTGATGGCATCACTACTAGTGCAAGTGGATGACAAGAGGGGAGGCGAGAAAGGGGGAGGAGAGTGAGAAGAACATATAATAATTAAACTACTGTACTAATCCAATGACATTTCAGATAGTGCAAGTGTGTGACAAAGAGTGAGGTTATAAGGGGGGGAGAAGGAGAAGAACATACAGAAGCAAAAAAGTACTCTACTAGGCCTCGCAGACTAGTCCTACTGTATTCTAGGTAAGTTAAGTCGCAGACAGGAACTGAAAGGTAGGGGGGAGGGGAAAAAGGGCACCCAACCAGCAGGGCCCTGGGTTAAGTGAAGAGAGGTTACACTTCTCATGGAACAAATACCAGAAGTGTTGTGGGGGTGAGAAGAGTGCAGAGGCCTGGGGGCAAATGCAAGGACTTTCGGGGGAGCCTGAGACCTGTGTTACTCTGGAGGTGCACAAAGCAACCAGTTTGCAAACGGAGCAGAGCAAGGGAGAGAAGGAGGATGGAACTAGCTGAGAATAGAGAGGAGGTTAACAAGGGAGAGGGAGCGAAAAAGAGGAAGAGAAGAGGAAGGTCTTGAGCAGTTTCCGGAACCTAAGGAGATCAGGCTCAAGACGGAGAGAGGCAGGGTGGTTGTTCTAGAGGAAAGCACCTGCAGAGGATAAAGATCCACCCCCAAATCTCTGTTTGCAAGCATGGCTCACCCCCAGAGAGTTGGAAGAGGCCGAACACAGGGCTCTAGAAGGAGATTATTTAGGGAAAGAGAGTTGTAGATAGTGTGGGTGCTGGCCCCAGAAAGCTTTGTGGACTATGCAGAGGGTCTTGAACTTCATTCTTGCAGCCACAGGGAGACAGTGATGGAGAGATGTGGTCCCTGGGCTTTAGGCCGAGGATAAGTCTTGCGGTTCTGTTCTGGATGAGTTGTAGAGGTTGGAAGACTGAGAAAGAGACTGTTGCAGTAGTCCAGCCTAGCAAGAAGCAGGCCTCTGGAGACGGTAAGTCTCTGGGGGAAAGTGAAAAAAGGTAGAATACATCTGAGGACTGGCCACCAGGGGGCGCACGGATGAACTCCGACTCTGTGTGAGCTTCGACACCCATAGTCACTAAGGTGACTTGAGCCCCCGTCTCACGATCCCCCCACCAGACGAGATGTGCTGAGCGGCTGTATGAAGGCCCCCCCGTCAACTGGGAGCAAACACGGACAAAATCGGCCCAGGGAAAGTGGAGATACTACCGTGTGAAAATCTGAGCCTTGAGGCGGCCTTCCAGCGAAAGTGAAATCACGCCTTGGCATTACAGCAGCCCGGCCGTAGACTCCACGAGACGGCAAAGGCCGCGGCGGGCAGCCTGTGAAGTACCCCCTGGACCACTCTGCCCCCCTCCTACGGTCCTGTTGTTTGGGCCCCGTGTGTGAGTGGAGGCTCGAGCAGGACCAGGAAAGCCCACACCAGGACGTCCGGGCCCCCACACCTCCGACAATCTAAAGGAGCCTGCAGGGACACTAAGGTGAGGAGCCTTCCTCTGCTTCAGCAAAACGGGTGAACCCGCGAAGCGTCTCCCTCCATCCGCTGCTCGAAAACGTGGCACCCGACGAACGGGGCAGTCCAGTCCCTCCCTCTCCCCCCACAAAGCGAGGGATTCTGTGCTGCGGCTTCCCCCGCCCGCTGCCTGTGGACGAGACGCCTGGTGGGCCCATTCCCTCCCTTTGTGAAAAGCGGTGTGGTGGTCCCCGCACACAGCTCCTGAAGGGCGGGCCTCCAGCCCTGCTGCTCAGGGCCTCCCTCACTGGAGGGCCATTCCACTCAAGTGGCCCCAAAATACGGCATTAGAGACAAGAGGTGTAAATCTGGAATAATGTTGCCCAACACGGTTATCCTGTGCCTGACCGACTGAGGCTGGAATTTAGGAATTGGAGAGGGGATCTTACTCAGAAGACTGTCGTAACCCCTCCACTGTGGGGAAGCAAATGACTACTCCCCTATGCCGAATTGGGAGAAAGGAGCATTTTGGAGGGCGCCACCGCACCCTACAACTGATCTTCATCAGACACCCTTGAGCACTCTTGAACGTCGTCCCCCACCCCATACTCCCAGCCAAAAGACTCCCATTACCAGTGTCTCACAATCACGTCCATCAACCCCCAGACCCAAGTGCCACATATTGGTCAACGGTAATACCCGATTAATCGCGGATCAGTCCCAACATATGAACCCTTCCAGAATCTACTTGCCCATGCAACTCCAGAGAGGATAAGGCCCCCGATCCAGGGGCGTGTGCCTCCTCTCACCCTGGACCTGCTCTATGAACATAAAACAGGAAGATTTATGGCAGAGGTGACACCCGAGAGTATACTCTCCCTCTGGCACTGTAGACTGCCCGCCGATCACCCTGTACTGGAGATCACCACGACCATTGCACTGAGTGGCACCAGATAGCACACTGTCCTGCGAAGTCTGGTACAAAAAGTACGCCCTATTCGTCCAAGTGCCACATGGGGCGATACCTCCTCAACCTACTTATTGTCTCTCCTGTGCACTGCATGCCACTATTACCCTGTTGCCACGGGTGCCTCCCCCACAGTGGCCTTGCAGCCCCTGAAGCTGTCGGTTCCCGGCAATTCAACACGAACTATGTACCAACGCGGAATATACCTGGCCCTTCCCTCCCACAGGGGGCTTTTGTAGGTACTCCCACCAGAAGACTGATTCCTCGGCTCTATGAAAGCTTCACTGAAGACCCCACTGACCCCACATCGAGTCGTGTCTCAAGCTAAGCACTCGAGTTTGTCCTGTTCCTGGAGCCCCACGCGACTCTGCAGAGGGTAAGGTCCCCGACCCAGGAGCATGTGCCTCCTCTGACCTTGGGACCATTTTATGAACGCGCGACATAGACTTGCCAGATTCGCCTACACCCCACCTTCCCCGATTACTCGACACACTCCCACCATGTCGGCTGGAGGCCTCGGAAGCAGGGACCGCTGCTACTATGGGGGACATCGCTGCATTGCTAAGTGAGATAAAAAACATGGGTGCCAATCTCGGTGGCAAAATCGATAAAATCACCCAGAAAATGGACAGCTTTGAGGAAAGACTGGAAGGTGTCGAAAACAACCAGGCTTCGATCGACACTCTTGAAACTCAAATGGACATGAGAATACGAAATATTGAGAAAAGGGAAGAGGAGATGTGTCTCAAAATGGACGATTTAGAAAACAGGGAAAGAGGGAATAACCTTTGCTTTTTTGGAATCCCGGAACGCGAAGGTGAAACCGAAAAGGACCTCAAAGATACGATCCACGATATCATAAAAATCCTTACGGCTGATGAAGAAATCAATGAACCCATAACTGAAAGGATACACAGAGCTGGTGGACCGCCTGGTGGTCCCCGCTCGGTCCTGGCCAAATATCACTGATACCAGGACAGAACCAGGATTCTTGAGAAAGCCAGATCCGGCGGCCCACTCATGATGGGAGGGGCCCAAATTACGATTTTCCAGGACCTATCCTCGCTCACGCTAGCGCTAAGACGCCTCTGTAGCCCTTTGACAAAATGGCTCAAGGACCAGGGCACACGATACAGATGGGGATACCCTTTCTCGCTCACCTTTGAACATGGGAGCAGGAAAATCGCCCTTCGATCAGAGGAAAACATTAGGGAATGAATTGCCAACCTCCTGGGTACAGGTCTGAAAGACAATGAAAGTGGCGACAACGAGTGTAATGGAATGCAATGGGAACACCAGGGCCCTAGGCGAAAAAGAGTGAAAGGATCTAGAAAATACAGACGCCCCTACAGCACACCTGATAGTGGAAAATGAGGGCGTGCCTCCTGAACGCTACGAACCTAAGCACTGGTACCTATGGATGAAACACAGGACACTGAACCTACAGACACCAAAATTGTGGAGGTCAAGTGCCATGGGGATGTTGGATGAAGAGCCCCCCTCTGAAGCAAGAGGGGGCACAAACTCACGCATGACGACCCTGGAAATGCACATAACGTTATGTTTTTGTATGATTATTACTGTTACTGTTGTAATATATGAAGTTAGGGGGGGAATGGGATAGATTATGTTGAGATGGAATACTCGATTGGGACCGTGAGGTAACGGTCCCCACTGACAGTCCGACCATGGACAGAACACTGTCACCAAGTCCGGTCTGGATGCCGTCAAAAGCTGCTAATGCAGCACCCTGAGTTCCTGGGCTTGCTTGAGCCTCAGCAACTCCTGAGGGAAAGGGATTTTGATAATGATAGCACCATTGAATTTATTTGCAACACCAACATTGAAGTGGGCCTTGAGGATCGAGCAACTGTCTGCTCGCCAGTAGTGAAAGGCCCTCCAGAGACACTTGAAGATGGCATCCCTTGACAACCAAAAAATGAGAGATTTACTTAGAGTAGCGTCCATCAATGTGAAAGGGCTGAACTCTCTGACTAAGAGGTCGTTAGTGCTAAGGGAATTCGCAGATCCAACATTGACATAATGCTCATTCAAGCGACTCAGTTCTCCAAAGGGGAAGAACGAAGCATCATCGGGAAGCGGGGAGGACTGGAGTTTTGGGGCTTTTGCCCGCTGAGGAAGGCAGGGGTTGGTATCTTGCTCAAAAAGGGCATCCAATTCGAGGTGGAAAAGACATGGGGCCTCATTACAAATCAGGCGGTCTGGAAATAACGGTGGCGGTTTGACTTGGCGGGTTTAACACCGCCCGCCTGCAGGCGGACGAGGAAACACCGGCAGCATTACGAGATTAACACCATTCCGCCTCCGTGATTCCCGGAAAACCGGGGTTGTAATGCCCCGGTAATTCCGGGAATCACAGAGGCGGAATGGTAATACGAGTCCGGCGGTAACCAGCCGGTTTTACAGCCGGATTCGTAATGAGGCCCATGGTCTGATGTGACAGGTCGGACCCTCCTGATTATGGGGAACATAGCCAGAGTGAAAGTGACTATTGCCGCTGTATATGCACCTAACACTGGACAGACTGTATTCCTCCAGAAAGTGATCCCAAAAATAATGTTGGAGGCCACGGGGCACGTCATCCTGGGGGTTATTTCAACCAATGGGCTGATCCATGTATCGATTGGAAACTGGGAAATCCAGAGACAAGAAATCAGACTAAAGGGGGACGAACCGACCTTGCTGAGATAATGGATCTGTACAACATGAAGGATGTATGGAGAATAATGCACCCCGGTGCAACTGGATACAACTTCTATTCGAATCCCCACCACACATTTACACGCATTGACTATATATACATAACGAATGACCTCACAACCACTGCACAACACTCAGATATCCTTCCGATAACCTGGTCGGATCACGACATGGTTTTGGTGGCTATTTCCTGGGCTGATCGACCCATCATGGGAGGGAAATGGTGGCGTAATGAGCCCCTCTGGAAAGCCCCGGTCTTCAAGACGAATATGGAGACTGAAATCGAAGAGTACTTTAAAATAAATAACGATGGGGAGGTTTCCAAACAAGTAGTCTGGGAGGCAGGGAAGGCCACATGGTGAGGGGTCTTAATACGGGAAGGGTCCGCTAAGAAGAGAGAGTGGAAGATCATAGAGCAAAGGCTAAGGGCTGAAATAGGTCAATTAGAGTGGGAGATGAGAAAGGAACCTAAAGGGGACCCGGAAAAATGAAAACAGCTCAGCTAAAAAGGGAAGAACTGCAGCTCTTAGAACACAACCAAGTGGTGCGCAAACTGCAGTTCCTAAAACAGAAATTTTATGAGAAAAGAGATAAAGCTGATGCTTTATTAGCGGCTAGACTTAGGGAACAAAGAGCTGACCGTAGGGTGAACGAAATTATCGAAGATGCCGCCCCCCTCCTTACCCCCAGCAATATCCCAGAATCCTTCGCCAATTTTTATGAGAAACTTTACACCTGAAATAACTCCTGGACAACTGGACCTGACAGCCTACCTATCATCAATCACTATGCCCACAATAACGAACACAGAAACTGAGCTTCTGGACTCCCCAATTACTGAACAGGAGGTTCAGGAGGTGATTAAACAGCTAACACTAGGTAAATCCCCGGGAGAGGATGGCTATTCTGCTGGTTTCTATAAGATGTTTGCCAAACAACTAGCCCTCTTCCTCTCGGATCTATTTAACGAAATACTAGTGACAGGTCAGGCCCCAGACTTCTTTAAAAAAAGCTTTGATGACAGTGATTCCCAAAGAGGGTAGGGACCCTAAAAACTGTGGATCTTATCGTCCGATTTCCCTTCTCAACCTTGATGCAAAAAGGTACTCCAGGGTGCTAGCGGCTAGATTAGAAACGCGAATGCCCCACCTGGTCCATCCAGATCAAGTTGGGTTTATAATCGGGAGACAGGAGGCTGACTCCATGCGCAAAACATTGCACCTCATCCACGCAGCCCGCGATCTCCCCGGGGACCCCGTCCTGTTGTCAATCGATGCGGAAAAGGCATTTGATAGAGTTAGTGGGAATTTCTGGGCGCTGTCCTGCAGAAGGTTGGAATAGTGTTACACACTCCACTCGTACCTCTGGGGGTCCCACTCCTCATCCCCGTGCCGCTAACACCCCTCGCCCTCTTGCCCGGTTCCGGGACTCACAGGTTCTCTCTTCACCTCAGTTGACACGGCGCCGATTGCCACAAAGCTTGGGTCGGCATGCTGTTTGCCCGTGGAGACGTCTGCCCCTTTGGCGTCTTCCGTGGCGGCTGCTAGACCGGCTTCTTCCGCGTCACATGACCGCCAACTTCCGCTCACGTGTTTCTGGACTACACTCACGTGATGCGGTCGTGGGTCATGTGACCGGGAGGAAATTTTCAGCGCCAGTATTTAAACAGCTGTATCGCGGTGCTTCGGTGCTTCACAGCTGTTTCCTCGGATTCCTGTACGGCGCTACTTACTTCTGTCTCACCTTTTTTGGATCTTGACCTCAGATTTGTTTCACGGACTGGCAGCGGATAACCCTTGGCTCTGGTGCTTACTTTTGGATCATCATTACGACCACGGACTGCTTCACGGACTCCTACTACGTTCCGCCTTCTTGTGCGGATTCTGGCATCAGGTGGGCCCGGCACTTGCAACATTGCTGGGATTGCTACACAGTGAGAGGAACAGCCTTGCTGGGTCTCGGAACCTCCCCCATAGGTACAACCGCTACTCCACAGACGCCTTTTGGTAAGACCGTTCCACTTACTTGTTGATTGGTTGTTGGTTCTGTTTTGGCTTAACACTTAACCGGTGTTTACTTTACAGTGGTTCGGGGTTCCACGAGTACCACAGTTCCGGAAGAACATCTCCCACCTGTGGCCTCAAAGGCTGTACAGAGAGTGACTTTGATTCTCTCTGTGCGGCACTTGTGGACAGAGGACTCTTCGGCTACACGACAGTCAAGACACAACAGACTGTGAAGCCATCCTGTCGTGTAGCTATGGAGGGAGCTGCTGAGGACCCCTTGACCACTATGGTTCAGGCCATAACCCTGTTACGTGCAGACATGGCCGCAGCAAATACAGCCATTCACCAACGCTTGGATACCATCCAGAGTGCTAGACACCCTCTACCCCCAGATGCTGAATTTGGGGATACTCCACCAGGCCCCCCGCCCGTCCAGCCTCCCGTTCCACCCACTCCTAACACCATCCCCATAGTACTGCCCTCTCCCTTTCTTTTGGCCGCCCCTGAGAGGTATCATGGGGATCCCGGCAAATTCAGAACCTTCCTGAATCAATGGAAGTTGCATTTTTTGTGTAGGCCCTTGGCCTTTCCGGACTCCACCACCAAGGCAGCCTTTACTCTCTCTCATTTAGCAGGCACTGTTGCTGCCTGGGCCAATCCACTCCTGGAAAACGACAACCAAGCCCTTTACGATTTTGATCTGTTGGTCACTGAGATGTCCCGAGTGTTCGATACACGCCATACAATCCAGTCCCGAGACCTGGAACTCCTGGACCTGGGGCAGGGCAGGGGGTCCTTAATCGAATACATTACTAAGTTCAACCAGCTTGCAGCCGAGACTTCCTGGCCCGAAACCAAAAAGGCTGTTGCGTATTATCGCAGCCTAAGCAACGCCATGAAGGACGCCCTTGTGGTTGTTCCCTCCTTACCGACCTCTTACTATGATCTAGTCGATTTAACCCTGCAATTGGACGCCAGACGCTCTGAACGTAGAGCTGAGGCCGGTTTCATGCACACCACTGCCCCATCTCCTTCCACCTCGGCCCCCTCAAACACCAGTCCCGAGCCCATGCAAATCGGGGGCATCAGGAGCCCAATCACACCCATAGAAAGGGAACGTAGGAGGGTGGACAAGCTTGTTATTATTGTGGCCTAACTGGCCATTATGTGAAGGAGTGTCCCGTCGCCCACAGCTGAAACCATCGAGTTTTCAGAGTGCTCGACCCTAGATTCGGGGACTGGGTTGAGCGCTCCTTGTCATACCCCGAATCGTGTGTTTGCTTTCGGTCACATCAGACCCATATATGTGCAGGCCATTCTACAACCCACGCCTGACATCACACACCCGGTTACGATTATCATAGATTCCGGGGCTACAGGCAATTATATGGACATTACGCTGGCCCAAACCCTGGACCTACCTCTTCTAGCCAAAACCCGGCCGGAACCAGTACAGGCAGTCGATGGGACTGCTCTGGTTTCCGGACCGGTCAAACAACAGACCGCCCCAATGCTCCTGACCATGCAAGCTATACACAGGGAGACCCTGAGTTTCGATCTCATCCCAATGCCCCAGTTCGGTGTAATATTGGGAATACCCTGGCTATGGGAACACAACCCCTCAATTGACTGGAAAGAGGGTTCGGTGCATTTCGAATCCGATCTCTGTCAACACTTCTGTCTAACCACAGCCATCAACATCGAGACACCCGCTCAAGCATTGGGGGTCATGGCTCAATTATCTCTAGAGGATCCCGTTATTCCCTCCAAAGAACACCACACGGTTGGATTGGTCTCCACACTCATTCCGGCCCAATACCAAGACTATCTGGAAGTGTTTGACCATGGTTCATTGGAAGTCCTACCGCCACATCGTCCGTACGACTGCCCAATAGATCTGGTTCCAGACAGCGCTATCCCCACCGGTCGTATCTACTCCCTGTCTCCTATTGAGGATCTAGCCCTCAAGGAGTACATCCAAAATTTCCTCCGTCTGGGCCAGATACGTCCTTCTACATCCCCGGCGGCGAGCCCCATTTTCACCATTCCCAAGAAGGAGGGTGACTTACGGCCTTGTGTGGACTACCGCCGCCACAATGCCATCACCAAGAAAGATCGCTACCCCATTCCACTAATCACGCCCCTGTTGGACC
This sequence comes from Ambystoma mexicanum, assembly GCF_040938575.1. Lineage (NCBI taxonomy): Eukaryota > Metazoa > Chordata > Amphibia > Caudata > Ambystomatidae > Ambystoma > Ambystoma mexicanum. The sequence goes on along the minus strand of NC_090930.1, from coordinate 91,083,980 downwards.
GTCTCACACACGCCACTGTTTTCACCAAATTAGACCTTGCAGTGCCTACAATCTGGTTCGTGTGCGTCCCGGGGATGAATGGAAGACCGCCTTTTGTACTCGTTATGGCTTGTATGAGTATACGGTCATGCCGTTTGGTTTGTGCAACGCTCCGGCCACGTTCCAGAGGTTCATGAACGACATCTTCTCTGACGTCCTGGACGTGTTTGTTGTGGTCTATTTGGATGACATCCTGCTATTTTCCCAAACCATGAGGGACCACGTACAGCACGTCAGGAAAGTGTTGTCTCGCCTACGGACACACTCCTTGTTTGCCAAACCCGAGAAGTGCCAGTTCCATGCCGACTCCATAGAGTTTCTTGGTTTTCACATCTCGTCTGGAGGGCTAGCCATGAACAACTCCAAGGTTCGCGCGGTGCTGGACTGGCCGGTCCCCGATTCCCTGAAGGAGCTCCAGTCTTTCATTGACTTCGCTAACTTTTACAGGTGGTTTATCTCTGGGTTTTCTTCTTTGGTGGCTCCTCTCACTTCCCTGACTAGCCCAAGCACACCCTTTCCATGGACGGACACACACCAACAGGCCTTCGAGGCTTTAAAGACGGTGTTCACTACTGCCCCCATCCTGCAGCACCCAGACCCAGAACTGCCATTCATAGTGGAGGCTGATGCCTCTTCCTTTGCCCTAGGTGCTGTATTGTCACAGACTTGCCCTACCTCTGGTCGTCTTCACCCTGTGGCCTTCCACTCCCGTAAATTCACAGATGCCGAATCCCACTATACTGTGACCGAAAAGGAACTACTGGCGGTCATGGACGCATTCTGCGTTTGGAGGCATCACCTCTTGGGTGCTAAGCACTGTGTCACGGTTTATTCCGATCACCAGAACTTACAAGACCTGGCATCCTTGAAGTGTATCAACAGCAGGCAGGTCAGGTGGCATCTCTTCTTTGCGGCCTTCGACTTTGTGATCAAACATCGCCCGGGTACTACCCATGGCAAAGTCGATGCCTTATCGCGTTCCCCAAGGGGGGTGGCCTTGCCGACGTTTCCAGACACCCTTCTAAACATGTACAAGGTGGTTTGTTTGTGTACTCCGACCCTGCCCTTACTTGATGCGACACGAGACTGGGTTACCTCACACCCGGTTGGGTGCCAGTTGTCCGATTGGGATTTGGTGGTTCACGATGGCCTCCCCTTTGTTTCTGATCGTTTATTCATGCACACAGTAGACACCCGCAACATGGCATTGGAATGGTCTCACGATGCCCCGGTCCATGGTCATCCCGGTCAGAAACGCACCTTGGTGCTGCTGCGAAGGTGGTGCTGGTGGCCGTCTATGAGAAAGGGTGTGGAATCGTACGTCAAAGCATGTGCTGTTTGCGCACAGTGTAAGCACCGTAGGGGTCGCCCTGTGGGTCTCTTGCTTCCTTTACCCGTCCCTCCCAAACCGTGGCACACCTTGACCATGGACTTTGTCACTGACCTACCCCGGATCCGGGGCTTCGATACCTTGTGGGTGGTCATCGATTCCTTTTCTAAGATGGCTCGCTTTATCCCTTGTAAGGGCATCTCCTCGGCGCCTACACTGGCCCGGTTGTTCTTCGAGAATGTCTTTTGTCTTTTTGGGCTTCCCTCAGTTCTTGTCTCTGACTGGGGTTCTCAGTTTACCTCACGTTTCTGGCGGGCCCTGACCAAGTTGCTCGGTATGGACGTCTGCTTCTCCTCAGCATATCACCCTGAAACGGACGGCCAGACCGAACGACTGAACCAGACGCTGGAGCAGTACCTGCGTTGTCTGACCCTACAGCTGCAGTCTTCTTGGTTGAACGTGTTGCATCTTGCGGAATTTGCGTACAATAACGCTGTCCATTCTTCCACTGGTTTCTCCCCGTTCTACGTGCTTTATGGTCAGCACCCCCGTGTTCTGCCCTTCACGGATCTGCCTCTTTCAGCCAATCCGGCTGCCCTTGCATGTTTTAGGGACCTGGCCTCTGTCCACACTCAGGCGTCGACTCATCTTGTCGAGGCCCAGGTGTCCGTGAAGGCGCAGGCGGACAGGAAATGGGTGATGGCTCCGTTGTATACTGTGGGATCCCGCGTTTGGTTGTCCACCCGACATCTGCGCTTGGTGGGTTGTCGCAAGCTTGTACCTCATTTTGTGGGTTCCTATGCGGTCACTCGTGTTATCAACCATGTGTCTTATCGACTTGTTCTCCCGAGTTCCTGGCGGCTTCACCCCGTTTTCCACGTTTCTCTGCTCAAGCCCTGTCCCGCTCCCACACGGCTTCGCTCTCCTGTGGCCCCGGTGTCTCTGTCCACCCCGGATGTTTTTGAGGTCTCTGCCATTCTGGGTTCCCGTGTCTCTAGGGGGTGTCTCCAGTACCTTGTGGATTGGTCGGGGTATGGCCCCAAGGAGCGGTCCTGGGTCCCGGCTGCTGATGTCCAGGCTCCCCGCCTGGTGGCACGGTTCCATACGGACCATCCTTTGTGCCCACCGGGTCGTGGGCCTTTGGGGGGGGCTCTGTCACGCACTCCACTCGTCCCTCTGGGGGTCCCACTCCTCATCCCCGTGCCCCTAACACCCCTCGCCCTCTTGCCCGGTTCCGGGACTCAGGTTTTCTCTTCACTTCAGTTGCCACGGCGCCGATTGCCACAAAGCTTGGGTCTGCATGCTGTTTACCCGCGGAGATGTCTGCCCCTTTGGCGTCTTCCGTGGCGGCTGCTAGACTGGCTTCTTCCACGTCACATGACCGCCACCTTCCGCTTACGTGTTTCTGGACTACACTCATGTGATGCGGTCGCGGGTCATGTGACCGGGAGGAAATAGCAGCGCCAGTATTTAAACGACTGTATCGCGGTGCTTCGGTGCTTCACAGCTGTTTCCTCGGATTCCTGTACGGCGCTACTTACCTTCTGTCTCACCTTTTTTGGATCTTGACCTCGGATTTGTTTCACGGACTGGCAGCGGATAACCCTTGGCTCTGGTGCTTACTTTTGGATCATCGTTACGACCACGGACTGCTTCACGGACTCCTACTACATTCCGCCTTCTTGTGCGGATTCTGGCATCAGGTGGGCCCGGCACTTGCAACATTACTGGGATTGCTACACAGTGAGAGGAACAGCCTTGCTGGGTCTCGGAACCTCCCCCATAGGTACAACCGCTACTCCACAGACGCCTTTTGGTAAGACCGTTGTTGGTTCTGTTTTGGCTTGACACTTAACCGGTGTTTCCTTTACAGTGGTTCGGGGTTCGGGGTTCCACGAGTACCACAGTTCTGGAAGAACTTCTCCCACCTGTGGCCTCAAAGGCTTTACAGAGAGTGACTTTGATTCTCTCTGTGCGGCACTTGTGGACAGAGGACTCTTCAGCTACACGAGAGTCAAGACACAACAAATAGGCCCTAAAGCCAGGAGGGGTATACAAGCAATATATACATCTCCCACAGCTTCGATGTCCGTGAACGGAGAATATTCCCGTTGGTTTGAATTGCAACGAGGGACCAGACAGGGATGCCCCCTCTCTGCGATACTTTTTGCCCTTTCGTTAGAACCCCTTGCACAAAGGATAAGAGCTGACCCCGCGATAGGAGGGATCTGATTAGGCCCGACAGAATATAAAATATCGGTTTACGCAGATGACATTCTCCTCCACATAACCAATCCCGCAGAGTCCATCCCCCATGCCCTTAGACTAATGGACGAATATGGTCAATTCTCCGGCTTTAAAGTAAATAAGGCAAAATCCATCCTATTCCCCCTTCAGTGAACCACGGTAGAAAATGATCTTATGTTTCTGCCACTAGGCCTTAAGCTGGAACACCTCACACTACAGTATATAGGCATATGGATTTCTACAATTCTGAATGATTTATTTGAAGCCAACTTTCCTCCGCTCTTTCAGCGGTTTACAGCAGACCTTAGGAAATGGGGTAAACTTGCGATCTGCTGGCTTGGCCGTATCAACGCGGTTAAGATGACGTGCCTCCCCCGCTTCCTGTACCCCTTCCAAATGTTTCCAATCTAAATACCCAAATAGTTCTTTAGTGAAGCTAAAAAAATCATGATGATATTTATATGGCAGGGAAAGAGACCAAGAATTGCATACACCACGCTGATACTCCTCAAGGACAAAGGAGGGGTTGGGCTCCCGGACTTGAGATCATATTACAATGCTTCCAAGTTAAGAGTTTTGATCCCACACCTCAGAGAACATCATGACCTTCAATGGGTCCAAATGGATAACCACTACTTTGCCCCGGCCACAGTATCAGAATGGCTATGGACCCCGCACAAAAGGGTACTACGGAAAATCAAAGGCCACCCTATATTGATCACGATATGGAGTAAATGGCGTGCAAACAAGGAGATGCGCAAGATTACCACCTGGCCATCCCCGCTCAGCCACTTATGGTCCCCGGCATAAACAATCACATCCCTGATGTGGGCAGATACCAATCTTGGTACGAGGCGGGTTTGGAGAGAGTGGGCCAGCTCCAGAGGAAGGACTCCTATATCACTCTACCGGAACTACTGAAGCATTGGGCATAGGCACCCTATCCACATTCCAGTACATTCAACTGAAAGGGATCCTAGTGAAGGCAGAATGGAAGGACAAACTGAACAGAGACTTGACCCCATTCGAGAAGATTTTAGACTCTAAAGCGGGCAGGAAAGGTCTCATATCAATAATGTACCAGGAACTAATAACAGCGGGAGATGGATCCACGGAGCCCTTGAGGTCAAGGTGGGAAAAGGACTTTGGGGAAGAAATACACCCCGAGCAATGGGATTTAATGTGCAGAGCTGCCTCCAGAACATCGTTATCCTGTCAGTACAAGCTACATGCCATCAAACCCCTACACAGGTGGCAATACGACCCCCTCAGTCTATCCAAAATGTCTCAAACAATGAGCCCGACATGCTGGAGGAAATGTGGCCAAACGGCTAATTACTGGCACATGTGGCGGGGTTGCCCGCGCATCAAAGTATTCTGGAACGAAGTCCTAGGGTGGATCAAGGAAATAGATGGCATTCAAAGAGACACTGACCCCTACTTCTTGCTTTTTGGCTTAGAAAGGGACGCAGACGATTGGACCAGAGTGAAAGGCTTGACCCCCCATCTGCTCCTTGCCGCCAGGGCTCTCCTGGTGATCAAATGGAAATCCGTAGCGCTGCCTGGAAAGAATGAATGGATTGCCCTGGCCACAAATATCTACCTAATAAAAACCATAACGGCCGCCCTGCACGGAAGGGCCGCCCAATGTAAAGCCCTATGGATGGACTTTAAAAGTCAACACCTAACAACAGATAATGAGCCCCAATCGGATAAGCCTGAGGAGTCCTAATGGAAATCCAATGCCCAGGCAGCAGTAATTGAATAGCTCTCGAAACAACTGATCACTGTGCGACCAGACACCAGAGTCACAAATATTGCCCTATTAACGTTTCTACGCTTCAGTTACGATCAATGGATCGGTGCTAAAACACGGGAGGGGGGCAGGGGAAGTTTTTCTTTTTTAATTTCAAGAAATGCACCTCACCTGAGAACTGAGATAAATGTCTAACACTGGGAGCTGACATTAAGCTTTCTGTTTTCGTCATGTAATTGAATGTTACGAATGGTGTATCACCTGATATGTACCTGGGTTTTCTGTTCCTTTTTCTTTGTTGTTTATGATAAAACCAATAAAATTAAATTTTTTAAAAAAGAATACATCTGAGGAGGTGCAGCTGGTAGTGCGACTTTTTAGACATGTCTGAGAGTGAGAGGAGAAGTAGAGCGTGGCGTTGACCCCTAGACTTTTTGCCTCACTAGTGGGTGGGGGCACAGGGCCAAGGGAGGCCAGCTAGAGTGAAAGTGGGAAAGCGGGAGCTGGGGCCCCAATGAGAACGATCTCTGTCTTGCTTGCATTGAGGCAGAGATCATTCACAGCACTCCAATTCTGGAGACTAGAAAGATAAATAAGCAAACAAAAAGGAAACTGAAGATAAGAGTAGATGTTATACAGTAATACTCCACTGCTACGCATGCCATGTTATTCAATGTAGAGCTCTCAAATATCGAGGATAATCAAGCAGAATTGGAAATTGTTACCCTTCGATCCTCAACTATCTCTTTTGAGATATATTTACCCATCTCCAAACTGGTGCTTTCTTGTACTGTTCGACTGCACAACTTGGGCTGAGTTGTTCAACCTTCCTGCTGATGGTGCTCTTTTGGTTGAAAGGCTCTATGATTTTCCCTTACATGTTTTATATAGATACATTTTTCTTTTTTTTGTCTAGCTGCATGTTGATCATGTCAGCTTTTACTGGCTATTAAGCTGCTACTGACTTCTGACAGGCTGATCCTATCTCAACAGATATTGTTTCTTAATCCTTTGTAAACTTATTTGAATGTTACACACTCCTTAATTTTATATCATGACCTATATTGTATTCTATACCTTTTTTGACAGGCATTGTTCTGGAAGATTATTTTGATTAATGTGTATGTTCCACATGAGGTAATTTTATAAAATAATATATCTGGTATATCTGGTGATTTTACTGAATTATGTCCTTTTTTTTCAAATTCACCACGCTCTGTTTACCTTTTGGAAATATTTGAAATGTATACTATAAATTGCTATTCCTTTTTGTTCTGGTATAGTTAACCTGGGATGATTCTTTTTGTTGTGGTATTGTTTTCTTTAGGTGATTCCTTTTTCTTCTGGCATTGTTATCTTGGGATGATGCTTTTTTCTTCTGGCATTGTTATCTTGGGATACATCTTTTTGTTTATTGTTATCTTGGGATGATGCTTTTTTGTTCTGGTATTGTTATCTTTTGATCATTATTTTTGTTCTTGTATTTTTATATTGGGATGCTTCTTTTGTTTCTGGTATTGTTACCTTGGGATGATTTTTTTTTATTTGTTCTGGTATTGTTATTTTGGGAGGATTTTTTTTTTATTCTGGTATTCTTATTTTAGGATGATTGTTTTTGTTATGGTACTGTATTTTTAGAATGATTCTTTTTGTTCTGGTATTGTTATACTTGGATGATTATATCTTGTTCTGTGATTGTTATCTTTGGATGATTCTTTGATTGTGGTATTGTTATCTTGTGACAATTCTTTTTATTCTGGTGTTGCTATATAGAGATGATTATTTTTGTTCTAGTGTTGTTATTTTGAGATGATTCATTTTATACTGTTGTTATTTTGGATGATTCCTTTGGTTCTGGTATTGTTATCTTGGGATGATTTCTTTTTCTTTTTCTGGTATTATCATTTTGGGATGATTCTTTGTGTTCTGGTATTGTTATCTTGGGATGTTTTTTTTGTTGTTCTGGAATTGTCATTTTGGGGTGATTCTTTTGTTCTGGTATTATTATTTTGGGATTTTCATTGTTGTTCTGGTATTGTTATCTTGGGATGAATATTTTGTTCTGGTATTCTTACCTTGGGATGATTCTTGTTGTTCTGGCATTGTGATCTAGGGATGATTCTTTTTCTTCTGATATTGTTATTTTGGGATGATTCTTTTTCTCCTGATATTGTGATCTAGGGATGATTCTTTTTCTTCTGATATTGTTATTTTGGGATGATTCCTGTTTCTTCTGGTATAGTTATCTTGGAGGATTCTTTTGGTTCTGGTATTGTTATTTTAGGATGATTATTTTTATTCTGTAATTGTTATTCTGAAATACATCTTTTGTGATATAACTCTTATACTCCTGAGTTGAATGTAATAGTGATACCTTTTAAGTAGGCAATGTAACCTGAGTAGGGGGCATTACTTGTTGGGTGATGACCCCAAAGCCATAGTTCAAAGCCTGAGCGAAGCAAGGTCTTTAAAGGATTCCTAGGGACATTACCCAACTGGAAATGCCCCCCTCCTCGGGTTATATTGCTATTAGTACCCATGCACATTGGGGTACTAATTGTAATTTTTCTCGAGCCGAGAAATGGTGCTGCAACCATTTGAAAACTCAAGAAAAAAATAAATAAGCAATGGCTTCTCTCTTTCCATGGCAGCAATTAAAATCAATAAAAAAAAATAATAAACAAAGACAATGGCTGCCACGGATTGGGGCGAAGGGACTACACGTAGCCCCTTCTCCCTTGACATGGTGGGCACTTGCAGAAAGAACTCTGCACAGGTGGTGCTCTGAGCCTTCTCTGCGAGGTAAAGGCCCAGGCGAGAGCCGTTGAGCTTGCTTGTAACAAGCTCATTGACCTAGGCCAAGTACTAATTTCTGTTATTTAACAGGTATAATTATTTGCTCCTTAGTCAGGGAATGTATTTCCCGAAACACGTTCAGCCTCAAAAGACGAATATTAAAAGAACTACACTGGTGTGTACATTTTCAAGAGTTGCTTTCTTGAAGTCTACACTTCACGAATATTGACATATAAATGTGTACTCAAGTATATGTCTTGACTGCTTTGTGCACCAGTTCAAGGGTGTGCAAGGGACAGGGGTATCCCAGTTTCTGGATACCATCTTTCTTATCTCAGGAGCACAGCACAGGCTCATTCCTGGCTAGGACTGCCCTCAGTAAGCCCACCTGGTTCTGCTTTCCAATGAGCCAACCAGGCTGAGCTTCTATGTGAGCCCTCCTGTCTTTCATTTGCAGCACTCTCCTGTGTCTCTGGCTCACATCAAAACACCCTGGCATAGATTCACTATGTGCCAACCTGGTTTAGATTCTCCATAAGCCAATCTTATGTGTCTGTCTTAGCGATGTTGCAAGGCGTGTCAGAATCCAGGCTCTAGCTTTTTGATTCCCTAAATGATTCCTGTAGTCTGCCTGTCTGCGTCTCTTGGGGTCTTTAAGCTTTTAGCCCTACCTGCCTCAGGGCACAAGTACACCTTGGGCCTTGGGTGAATTCCTGTCAGCCATGCCCCAGGTGTCATGTTGTTTGCTTCTCAGAACTACTGCAAACCTACAATCTCGTGGCTTGGCCAATACTGATTCTCTGTTATGGATCTCTCGGTCAACTTTCAAATCCATTGTGAGCCCCCCTCCATCTGCAACCTGTCCCTGTCTTATAAACCCCCTCATTCCTTTCTCCATTGCTCTCCTCTAACCTCCTCCTCTTTCAACTCCTCTGTCCCGCCTCAAACTCTGTCCTCCCCCTGCCATTTCCCCTTTCCTCCATTGTATCTGTGCCCTCAGTATACTCTTGTGTGCATCCCGTCACCATAGTATTGCACGCTGGTGCAGCATAAAGAGAGTGATATGTCTATTGGTCAATAAGTTGGTTACCAATACCTGAGCGATGGCGAGCACTCCCATTCATGTCAATTGAACACCTGCACACCAAAGAGCAATTACATACACCGCACCACCCTTCACACTTCATGACTATGTGCCTCGTTATAACTTGTGCGGAATGGGTTTAACGGCGCTGGTAATGGTGCCGGCGCTGTTAAACCCACTCCGCACTATTACGAGGTCCCTTCGCGAGACCCGCTCTGGACGTCTGTTTTTTCCAGACGTCCATAGCAGGTCCCGCGAGGGGACCAGGGAGCTAACAACGGGCCTGTTCGTAATGGGCCCGTTGTTAGCTCCCTCCCCATTCCCATTGAGCCCTATGGGGGCTCGAATGGGAATGGGGAAGGACCGGGCCCAGGTTCCCTGAAGGATGAAATACCGGGCCCTCCATACTCGGAATAGCCCGGTATTTCCCCATTCAGGGAACCCGGACCCAGAAACGATTTTGGAGGGCATGGCTGCGTCCAAAGTCGTAATGTGGCACTATGTCTGCCTGTGAAGAAGCATGCACTGCTGACTATTCTGTCCCTGTTCTCATTGAAACGGCACTGCTGGAAAGGTGTTGCGCCTGTCTTTTGTGCACGAGGATAGTTCACACTTAGCGTGAATGTGCGATTCAACTTCAGCAATAGTATGGAGAACATTATTTCCCCCAGCAGCTCCAGCTGTGCCTGTTCCATGAGAGTGATAAAGCCTCCACTGCTTCCATACCCGTGTATCTGCCTAGTGTGTCAGAAAGAGTGCGTATGTGTGACTGTGTGTGAGAGCTGTGTGTGTGTGTGTGTGCGTGTGTGTATGCGCGCGTGTGTGTGAGGCGGTGTATATGTGAGTGAGCTGTGTGTGTGTGTGCGTGCGTGTATGCACGCATGTGTGTGAGGCTGTGTATGTGTGGCTGTGTGTGAGAGCTGTGTGTGTGTGTGCGTGCGTGTATGCGCGCGTGTGTGTGAGGCGGTGTATGTGTGAGTGAGCTGTGGGTGGGTGTGTGTGTGTGTGTGCGCGTGCGCGCGCATGTGTGTTTGGACGCATGTGTGAATCCAGCCATTGTGCATAGCCCTGCATTCGGGAACATGGACATTTACAGTTTCCAGGCCTGTCAAACCTGGCTCCTTAATCTCAGCTAACACCTTACTGTACATGTTTCAGTTTTCAGCCTGTGCTGTTCCAGCAGCCAGAAGCCTCTTCCTGCTGGCGCCCACGGCTGCATTCAGAGGCCAGGCCGCACGCACGTGAGCCTCCATCATCACAAAGCCACGTCTGTACTTGACATTATGTACAAGGCGAACAAAGTCCATTTGAGGCAAAGCGTGTTTAAAAAAAAAAGAAAAAAAAGAAGGGTATGTGGATTGGGAATGCGCAACAGAGAGACAAGACTCCAGAGGGCGTAGAGGTTAAGGCTCAGGCAGCTAAACGCATCCGTGCTGCCACTCACTCCACTGACAACAGTAAGGTTAATACTGTAAAGAGCTTTCACTAAAATACAATTCACTGGCATGAAATAACTTGGAAAAAGGTGTGAATAAATAGCTTTGTTGAATTCCAGCGATCAGTGTTGAATCATCATTGGGAATCAGTCAGGAAGGAGGGTCTGAAAGTGGCAGACACTTGTTAGAGTGCTATGTTAGTCAAGGTGGCCCTAGATTCTTGGAAACCTAGGGAGTAGTCATTGACGGTGCTGCGGGATATCAGACGCCACAGTGCATAAGTGCGCGCTCAGTTGTCCCCGGTGACAGCTAAAGGCCCTGCAGCCCGTGCGGTCAGGTTCCCAGAGGATTGCGCGCTTGCCCGTCACTGCCGCCATCAATTTCTTATTTAGTAGCTAAAATAGGCAGCAACTTCCCATGCGGTTTGCCCATTTTTTGAGCATGGTTAATCGTGCACTGATATTAAAAACCACATGACCCAGCCGCTAAACGTACAGTACACAATACGCTTCTATGCGATGCCTATCAGGCAGAAGAAGGACAAAGCCATTGCAAAGTGTAATAAAAGTCAGGGCGCCCCCTAACCACAGGCTGGTTCCCCAGAGACCGAGGCTTCATAAAGAGTTTATTAACTGGAGGTAAACTCGCTTGGACATCAGCGGCTGACACAGTAACCCTCCGTTCATTCTAAAAAGCAAGCTAATTTTGCACCATAGCTACCCATGTTCTGCAAGTTGGGGATGTGTTGGGTTATTGCCAATGTGCAGAGTAGATGCGCAACAGAACAACGCTGTTATGATGAACTGAGGGGAAACTGTGTCTTTCTGTGATTGCAGGCAACAACACCACACTTTTGTAACAAAAAAATGTTTTGGGCCGTTTTTCTCCCTCTATCGTATATTCATTGACAATATTTATATGATCTAGCAGGGCAATTTTGAGTATCTGAAAAAATGTTTAGTTTGGATCAATACACTTAAAGCTAATCTCAGGTCCACGGTGACTTACAGTTACACTGAGATAAACTTCCTACAGAAACTGATGGGCGATTGCAAGTTACACTGCATTGAAAACCGACTGATAGGAATACCATCCTGTGTTAAAATAGTCTGCACCCGGATAGTCATTGAACAAATATCCCTGTTAACCACTTTTTGAGGGCAAGAAATAATTGTACCTCCTTAGAGGAATTCTATATGCAATCCGATATTATTTCAAGATGGTTATCTCAAGGACGGTACTCCAAACAATTATTGAAACGTTCCATGTATAGGGCCAGCTTTTATGAGAGATAACGACCCTCATTACAGGTTTGCCGGTATCACGTCGGTAATACCGGCGGGATACCGGCAAACTGACCTACCGTCTGCACCACCGATATCATAGAATTATCGGGATACTACAGGTGTTGGACAGGGTGATAAATCCCCATTCTATGGAGTCCCATAGGATTCCATGGAGTCCCATAGGATTCCATGGAAGGGATTGCCGGTATTTCCGGCAGCAGTACAACTGGTGCCGGCAATGCAATCAGTTCTTTGCTGTTGGGGCCTGCTTTCCCCCCAACTCTTTGCTGGAGGTTTATCAGTGACCTATAGTTTGACAGTCCGGGAAAAGTGTTGGTCATGGAATTACTGTAACTTTTACAAACATTTTTCCTGGACTGGCACCCTTGTAATGAGGGACAAAGTCTACTGCAGAAAGAAAAAGGTTAAACCTAAGGTAGACAGGTCATTTTGTGTCACAACCTATGGCGCCTTCAGCAGTAAGATACAGAAATTAGTACTCCGCAACTGGCACGTATTAGAAGTTTTTGAACCAGACCTCTGACACCCTTGCATGCATTGAATTGAGATGTTAACGTACGTCAATCATGAGTGCATGCATTACAGAAGAAAGATAAATCTAAACATAAAACTCGCAACCTATTAGGCCGGGCACCCATTATAGGGTATTTTCCCTGTGGCAATTGCTCAGATTGCCCCTATACCATCAAAACATGTGAATGTCGTTCTTCTGAGAGGGTTTGGAGACTATATACACACACCAACTGTAAATTAAAAACATTGATTTATGGGATTTTGTGTCCCTGCAAAAGGTGTTATGTAGGTAAGGACATGTTCATCTGTGTATAACTGAACATACGTCTAGATTTATAATAATGTGGCTCTTGCACCTCTGGTTGAATGAAGCCCAAAACAATCATGAATATTTGAAGTGGTTGTTTCTTGAAAGAATCAGTGTAGATGAAAGAAGGGGGTCATCAGTTGAACAGTGTTTAGCAGTCCATGAACAAGATGGATCCAGAATCTACACACTCATATTGTTGGTCTCAATGACCTTATTGAATGGATGGTACTAATTTGAAACATCTTTTCCTAGAAAAAGAGGCCCCTTATTCATAAAATGTGCTCATGGTGTGCCTTTGCATAGTGCACTAGCTCAAAGTGACTCTGGCTACGTAATACATGCTCTTGCACTGATTAAGGTGAAGTCCTTGGTCGACACCTAGAAATGAAAAATAAAGATGTATTTATCCAATTTTGGATGGCAAAGAACATAAAAGTGTTTTGTGTTTTCCTAACAGTTGTTTGTCTAAGTGTTAGTCATGTAGGTGGTACATACAACAACTGATATTTAGGGGTGCATGGCTTATTCCCTGATCTCCCAGATAGTCATATAAACATAATCACAAATATATTATCAGGGCAATTCTCTGGATATATCTTCTGCATTATGGACCCACTCCCACACTCAATTAATTATAAAAATGTATTCCTCTTTATTAATTAAATTCTTGATTTAAAAAAAAATATATATATGTATTTTCTAAACATCATGCATTGCACATCATCAGGAAAAAAGAATAGCACTCATTTTGAGTGCACCTACGGTCAGCGATCGAATGCAGCCCACTTACATGGCATAAGCCCAATGATATGAGGACCACCTCCTGTGAAAGAAGTGACATCTATGAGGCCAGTGAAGAGACCACTCCACTAGAGTATGCACTCTTGGTCATCGCACCTGTTCAACATCACGTGAACCTCCATTGCTTCATCAGAGTGGGGCCCCAGCAGCTACAAACACTTTGACTAAAAGAAAAATAATAATCATTTGTAGGTGTAACTGTTATGGAGCCTATTGTGATAAGAACATGCACAGGGAATTAGTGTAGAGGGAAGAGTGTGCACTAGGAGTAACAAATTGGACATGATTGATGTGGGGGTCCAAGAAGAGTGTTTGGAGACAAAGCAGAACACAGGAACCCATGTTTGGGAGATTCACAAATGATGTTTGTCCTGATGAAGGTTGAGAAAATGATAGTGTTGTTTATCTGCTCGTGAGACCAAAACCCTGCCTGTTGATTTGTTCTATTAGACCGTGTAGTTTATATACATTGTATAACAAGTCAAATTGTAAGGCAAAATACGAACTAAGATTTTCCTTTATGTGAAGGGGGTGACAAATAATGAGTTGCAACTTTGATAATGGGTGAGGGTAACCGATATATAATAATGTGTTGTCTCTCTCATTCCTGTGTCCATGAAATTGTGTTGGGTCATATGGTGAACACTTAAAATGTGTAAAGTGTGGGTGGTCTTTCATATGTGTATGTATTGTTGATCTCTAAACAAGCGATGATATGCAATGTATGATGTTTTGAATATATATATATCCTTTTTTATAAATAAAATAATGTAATTAATTAATAAAGGAAAATATATATGTTTTAATAATAAAACTTGTTTGGCAGTGAGATCCATACTGCAAGAGATCTATCGGCAGACTCACCCTGATAAAATGTTTGTGATTATGTTTAGGTGGTAACCATATGACATTTTGGGTGCATAAACAATGCCTGTTAGGCTGGCTGAACTCGGTTCTTCATGCAACGTTCTAGTGTCCTGACGCGCGGATGATTGTATCACATGAGCACGATTACGCATAGCGAATGATGGCACTTATTAAACAGTGCAAATGCTTGAGCGTTATTGATTCCAGTTCACTCCGGCGATGGAGCTATTGACGTATAGACGTCAGATGCGCAAAGGCTGGTAAGTAAGGAAGCATTAGCTTTCTGTGTAGATGTTAGCCTTGGGATTGCTTTAGTGTGTGGTATAGATTGTTCTCTGTTCTCACAGCATCTAAGGTCTACAAATAAGGTGGGATCGAGCAATCAGTATATGAACAACTGAGATTTTCTCACACCGCGTTAGCAAATGATCATGTAGGTATTATCCCAGTCCTTAGTATGAACATTCTAAGTATGTATTAGCTCAATCTGTTTAAAGTGGATTTATTACACTTCACAGCCTACTTTAAAACCTACGACTTGACACATGTATGTCTACTATGAAGTGCTGAGGTAAGAGGTATTGCTTCTGAATTTTTGTTTCGGAATTTGAGTGTGTTGTATATGTATATTAGTGGAATGTGTTCATGGTCATAATTTAGATTGTTAGTTGTATTGTAGAATTTGTAAGCCAAGGGGCGCTGCTGAGCAGCCAAGGAAGATGGCTGCCTAGTCTGGAAGCTCCGTCCTTGCCCACCAGCTTATTCGGCATATCGGCGTCCATCTGCAACATTTTTCCAAACCACTGCTGCGTTTCTGTTGCTAAGACTCTCCTGCGACTGTGGCCGAAAACTGGGACGAAAACGCTGCCGCCGACCGGGAGTTTGAGCGGCTCGGCCTGCTGCGGCTGCTCGACCTGCGGGACCACGCGGATCCGCGGGGCCGGCGGTTCCTGGGCCCCTGGCGCCGCTGCCTTCCGGCGATCGCCGGCGCTCCGCCTTCCGCGGGTGCCTTCCCTGATCCTGCGAACTGGGCCGGATTTGGAGCCACGGACGCTCTGGCTCTGACGGGCCGCTGTCTGGCGACGGGCGGAGCGGCCTGGCCCGTGGAGCCGGGGCCGGGCGCTGTGCCTCGCCGGGACGGGCGCGTCGCCTCCTCGCCTGCGGGCCCTGGAGCTGCCTGGGTTGACCATCTGGGAAGCGACTATCATCGCCATCCTCGTCGGTCCTCGGACCGTTGAACGAGCGGGCCTTCCGGCTCGCCTTAAGACCTCGCCAAGAGACTCTCCGCGCCCCCTTCCTCCCCACCAGTGGACCCTGGGATCGCCCGGGTAAATCACCGAGACCAAGACTGCGGTCCCCGTTGAACAGGCGGGCCCTCCCGGCTTGCCTCACGTACCTATCGCGGGGCCTGCCGCTCGTGCTTGCGGGCCGGACACTACTACCGACAACCCCCTAAAGTTGACCCTCGAACATCGCCATGGAGTGGAGCCTCCTGGAGACGCGCGGATAACCCACCCTGCGAATTGGTAGAGGTGGGTGCTCTTAATTGTGATTTCCCGGCCTATTGCTCGATATCAATGCCTGCAGATAGCCCGGCTCTGCCTCCCCCGGATATTCTCGATCAGTAAGGATCCTTGGGCTAACTTCTGTTGACAGGGAGCGGGACACTTCGACACCTCTTTGACATCGCACTAGCGGCCTACTTTTGCCTGTTGGGGCGCCACACCACGTATAGGCTTCACCTAAGACCCTGAGGTAGGGAGGGGCTGCCCTTTTTTCTCAAATACCCGCAGAGAGGAACGGTATCGCCTGAACATGCCAAGTCGGGATTTTACCGCCGCATCCCACCTACCTTCCTGGCGGTGCGCTCCAGACCTCCTCCACCACCTATATCGTTGAGCTGGCCCTGACCCTGCCCCCCGGAGAATGGCTAATAGATCGCGTACCACTAGCAAAGCTGGGGCTATGGACAAATACGCCAGGGCAACACCCAGGGGAGACCAGGTATCGTCCGCTACAGCCCAGGAGGAGGGCGACCCTCGGCCGGACCCCCCGCAGCCGGACCTGGCCGCTATGATGGAATCCATGGCTAAAAACTTTGCAGCGTACCATGAAAAACTAGATGACATTAATGCGAATGTGGCGTCATTAAGGGCTAAGCTCGACCAACACGGGGCTAGAATCACTGAAGTGGAGCAGAGGACGAGCACCACTGAAGACAATGTCCAGGAACTGCAAAACACAGTGGGCCTCATTAGGACCCTGGCGGAGAGGGTTTTACGCCAGCGTAGTGCATGGCGTACCTCTCCGCCATACTACGAGTTCCCGTAGCGCCATGGCGGCCTTTTCCGCCTGGTTTTACCAGGCGGAGAAAACCATGGCGCTACGGGACCTCGTTGTTAATTACGCCACCGTATTTTACGGTGGCGTAATTAACTCCTTCCCCACTCCCATTATACCCTATGGGGCAAAAATGGGAATGGGGAAGGGCAGAATGGGGATTGGGGATTTACCGCCCCGCCAAGGTCGGAATGGGGCGGTAAATCCGCCAACCCCCATGGCGCTATCGGCGGCTTTCCGCCATGCTTCGCGGTGCATTTAGCACCGCGAAATCCGCCTGGGTCCTAATGAGGCCCAGTGTCAGAGCTTGTCCGTGACATGAAACAGGTCAAATCTAAATGCGATGACCTCGAATCGAGGTCGCGGAGAAATAACATTCGCATAATTGGGGTCCCCGAGACTGCACTTAAAGGACGCATGGAACTAGCGGTGGAAAAACTCATCAGAGATCTCCTGGATGACCCTGAGCTCTCGCCATTCTTCACGATCGAAAGGGCTCACCGCTCCCTGGCACCCCGCCCGCGACCCGGGGACTTCCCCAGACCTATCATAGCAAAACTCCTCAGCTACAAGGACAGGGATCACATACTCCGCCTGGCCAGAGAGAAGGGGGAATTAAGAATGGATTCACAAACAATCAGGATCTTCCCCGATTTCTCAGTAGGTGTCCAATTGGAGAGACGCAGATTCACTGGGGTGAAGAAAATGTTACGCGATAGGAAGATTGAATACGCTATGCTCTTCCCTGCGCGCCTCAAATTCACTCATCGGAACAAGCTCTACTTCTTCACAGTCCCGGACGAGGCTGTGAAATTCATTGAGGCGCAGATCCCGCTGGCGGAGCCGCCTGCGGTCCCGATGGACAACGATTAGGACTGGCCGCTGTCCTTCTCTTATGAGTCTGTTTTGTTGCCCATTAATATATGCATCCTTGCTCTGTAACCTCATTTATGATAGCCGAGCCTATGATTATGCTACTTGTTCAAGATTCGTATCATCACCGGTGGGTAGGACGGCAGCGGTGGCCCCCACTGCAGCTGCAATTCCTGTAGAATCTAAATGTTTGTATCTTCGCCCCGGTTGGGCTTTCTCTCAAACACTGCCAAGTTGGGGATGGCAGCTAATAGTTCACGTTAAGGGTGGGTATCCACACACTGCAAGTTGGGACAGGGCGGTGAGGGTGGGGGGCTGGAAAGTTGGGGTAGATTATATTCAAAATGGCATGGGGGCTAAGACGGGCTACACACGATGGCAGTGGTGCTGCATGGCAGCACTCATGGCGTTTATCAGAGGCAAGGCTTTTACTTGGGATGTTCTGTAAGCCACCCACATGGCGATTAAAATGATGTCATGGAATGTACGTGGCCTGACAAATTTCACGAAATCCCGTAGGATCGCGGCCTACGCACAGCGACACGGGGTCAAGGTTCTCCTACTACAAGAGACACATGCCCTTAAACACCTATCGTCGAGCATTGCACAAACCTGGGGTGTCAACAGATACTTCACCCAAAACTCCACCCAAGCTAGAGGGGTCCTGACTCTCATCCATAAATCTATTCATTTTAATCTCCGCTCATCATACATTGACCCTGAAGGCAGATATGTAATCCTGCATTGCACCTTGGCTCATGAAGAATGCCTACTGGTCAACGTGTACGCGCCCAACATCGACACCCCCGAGTTCTTTGATGCAGTGACAGCCATACTTATGAAATACATAGACGTCCCCATAATATGGGGGGGAGACATGAACCTAACACTGGACAGTTTACTGGACAGGACGACGACCAGTCGCAGACCCACACCAAGAGCGACCAAGCGGCTTCTCTCACATATGGGCTCCCTCAATTTACACGATATATGGAGAACGCTCCACCCCCACGACAGAGACTATACTTTCTATTCCACTGTTCACGACAGCTCCTCGAGAATAGACCTGTTCCTACTCTCTGGCAGACTGGTAGGGAAAGTCTCAGATGTCACGATACTTGCATGCACGCTATCTGACCACTCCCCTGTACTCCTACAGATCCAACTTGGTGACGTAGTGCCCCTAAGACCCCACTGGCGCTTCAAATCCACCGCCCTATCAGACATCGTCTTTAAAGCTGAGATCCTAGCCGACATAACCACATTCTTCGAAAAGAACAATACAACCGATACGTCCGAGGGGACCCGATGGGAGGCGTTCAAGGCGTACATCAGGGGGATGTGCATCTCCAGGGAAGCTGGTGTCCTGAAAGCTATAAGGCAGTCCTTAACCAACTCGGAAACCAAACTTAAAGCACTTGAACAGGACTATCTGACCACTCAGTCCCCAATGACCCTAGCTGCGATCAGATCAGAACTGGAAAAGTTTGAATCACACGCCATAAGAGAGATACAATACTTTACACGCCCTGTTGCGGCCCGCAAATATGGGGAGGGGGACAGACCGGGTAGAACCCTGGCCAGGCTAGTCCGTGCTGAGACTGGTGGGACCCGCATTGATAGCATCATAGATAGCAATGGAGTGCGACACTGGTCGGATCGGTCCATACTAGACACTTTCACTAACTTCTACGCCAATCTGTATAGTCCCCAACCAGAACACTCGGCCCAAGACCTAGACGACCTCCTTGAGAACATCCCTATGACCCTTATCTCCCAAGACACCCGTGAAATACTAGACGCCCCATTTACCCTAGAGGAGATAGTTCAGGTGATATCGAACCTCCCCAAAAACAAGGCGCCGGGCCCAGATGGGCTCACCTCTGAATTCTACTAGGAGCATGTGGCCATACTAGCGCCTGTGCTACATGGGGTCTGGGCCGAATCACTCCGTCTGAATTGCCTTCCCCCCTCCCTCAGAGAAGCTTTAATAACTGTCCTCCCCAAACCTGGTAAACCCCCGGACAAGTGTGGGTCTTATAGGCCTCTATCCCTTATTAATACCGACACGAAAATCTTTGCTAAAATAATTGCCGTCAGGTTTCTCCCTTTCATGTCCCACATGATTCATGAAGACCAAGGTGGGTTCATCCCGGGCCGATCCACGGCACTAAACATACGTCGCCTGTTTAATGTGATGTCTAGAATTGACCCAGGCGCGGACGCTGTGGCGGTCACACTAGATGCCCAAAAGTCTTTTGATATGGTCTCGTGGCAATATCTGTGGGCCGTGCTGGAGAAAATGGGTGTAGGCCCCAAAATGACCTCTTACATAAAACTATTATACACAGACCCACGAGCTAGGGTTCTTGTAAACTCTGCTCTTTCCTCTCCCATCACACTACACAGGGGCACTCGTCAGGGATGTCCCTTCTCTCCTCTCCTGTTTGCGTTCGCCATAGAACCCATGGCTGATCATATAAGGGGTTGGCACGGCAGTAAAGGCATACGATTACTGGATGCACCAGAGATCATCTCTCTATATGCAGACGATGTGCTCCTGTATGTCAGAAATCCTTCCACATACTTGGACCCGATCATTCGAGACATCACCAAGATAGGTACATTCTCAGGTTTCACAATCAACTACTCTAAGTCCGAAATCTTCCCTCTCACTGCGGCGACCCAACGACCATCCTGTGAGTACCCGCTGCGCTGGTCCCCGGATGGGGTGAGGTATCTTGGGGTACAAATATCACTAGACAGGGCCTCTCTACTAACAGATAACTACGAGGCAACAGCCCTCCTAGTTTGCTCCAAGTTCTCCAAATGGCGCAAACTACCTTTATCCCTGGCGGGCAGACTATCTCTAATAAAGATGGTGGTGGTCTCTAAACTCCTGTATGTCTTCGCTAACGTCCCGATTTGGCCTGGGAGCCAATACTTCAAGAAGCTCCATTCGGAGTGCGCACAATTCCTCTGGCACCCAGGCTCAGTCCGCAAGAAATGGCAACACATGACGCCGCCCTATGACAAAGGCGGGTTCACGGCCCCAGACCTTCGCCTATACTGGAATGCTGCACAGGCCCATCATGCCTCTCACTGGTACACGCTCCAAGATCCGCCCATACACGTAAAACTTGAGAAACTGGCGGGAGGTGGAACCAGTATAATGTCCCTGTTATTAAACCGCGCATTCCAAACAGACGCCCAGGCGGACCCGGTGGCCGCTACACTTAGGGCCTAGAGGAACATCCTGGGCTCGGACCGGGAACAGCGCCCATACTACAAATGGCTTCCTCTATGGCAGTTCCCCGGGCTCCCCCCCACACACGACCCCAATCTCATACGCTACTGGGAAAACCTGGGATACCATGCCCTTGCAGACCTCTTCCCTAACGGGGTTTTTATTAACCCCCAGACATGGCGCCCTGATCACTCCAACTCTCCACTCGAAATGCTGCAGTATTATAGGCTTAGAGCTGCAGTACGGACAATGTGGCCTTCATACCCTATTGAACCCCCAGACTCACCTGAAATACAATATATAGCAAATTCCGGTAACGCCAGGAGCATAATTTCTAATTTGTACAAAATACAACTGAATAACATTGCGGACAACTCTCTTAAACCACGCGAGTCTTGGGCTAAGGAGCTTGGAGTTGAAACCACAGACGATCTCTGGAGCAAAATGTGTACACACACACGTAAGGTCTCCCTGAGCGCCAGATTCCGATGCATTCAATTTAAACTCCTCAACAGACTCTATTACACACCCTATAGAGTCGCATCATTCACTGGCACCCCGACCCCTTTGTGTCCCAAATGCAAATCGTGTGAGGCGGACCACGTACACATGTTCTGGGCTTGCCCTGCCCTCGACACATTCTGGACGGCTGTGACAGAGGCACTCTCAGAAATAGCTGGCGCTCAGTTAACTATGGAACCACTTGCCATACTATTTGGTGCTTGGGAGGGTGAGAATGTAAAGAAAATGTCAAAATTTGTAAATGTAAGTATTATGGTGGCCAAAAGATGCATATTACAATGCTGGAAGCGCCGCAATCCTCCCACTTTTAAGATGTGGCTGAAAGCCCTTACATGGACGCAAATGTGCGAGGAGGAGTACATTGGATCCCTACCTCCGACATCCCGCCCCAAAAATGTCTGGTCGGAATTTTGCAGCTACTTAAATAGCAGAGAGGTAATGGATCTGACCTCATCTCCCCTCCAGGACAACCAGATAGGCCACGCGTGAGCTAACCTCTCTCTTTTCTTTTTGTCTTTTTGCTTTTTCTTTGTGCTGCTTGTCGCCTTCCTACGATGTCAGATGCTGTTAATGCCATGTAATTTGAACTGTGCCTGTCTTGACCTTTATGCCAATAAATAAAAGGTTTAAAAAAAAAAAGAATTTGTAAGCCAAGATTGGCCCTGAGGAAGATGAGACTACATTGTTCATTAGTACGCGACAGAGTGTTTAAAATATCCACTGCAGTTTCATTGTTGAGCAGCAGGTAAGTGGCTAATTGCTGAATGTTGCACACGTATTGGCACGTAGTTCAACTCAGACCTTTTTGTAAGTTCGTATCATCAGCCAAGATCATTTGCTATGATGACCTTTATTGTGTATGATGTTTGTATAACCTGTTTATGTTTATGTTTTCAGAGTATGTAAGCCTATCTACCTATTGTATGTCAGTACCACTTCCCTTGATCATTTGGCAAGTTTTATGTTTTTGTTTTTTTGTTATACAGTTGAAGAATGAGATGGCACACCTGTCTGTGAATTACATTGTTAAACATCTGTTAATTGTATGTATGTTTCCTGAAGTGTATGTTTAGTGTGTCTGTTGGGAGAGATATCTGAGCACTTTGCACTTTTCATTTTGCACATTATATTTTTGATATGCGAGTAATGAAAATATGTTTTTTATATATGAATAATATTGCATTTGTGGTATGAGATGTGTATTTATCACATTAATTATGGTCTGCATGTATTATTGTTTGGAAATACCTCCATCATTGGACCTAAATTTGCCTGTACTTTTCTAATTAGTTAACAACCCTCTGGTTGTATCTAAATCAGTTACTAACAGCCTCATCATGGGTCGGGCGGTCCGGAAATAACAGTGGCGGTAAACCCGTTGCCACTGTTAATTCCGGACCACCCGATCTCGAGTCCTGCAGGGGGGAGGTGGCGTTCACGCCAGGTCTGACCTGGCGGGTTTAACACTGCCCGCCTGCAGGCAGACGTGGTAACACCAGCACCATCACGAGATGGTGCCAGTGTTTCCACTTCCCCATTCCCATTGAGTCCTGTGAGACTCAATGGGAATGGGGATTTACCCAATTCCGCTTCCGGAATTCCCGGGACACCAGGGTCGTAATGCCCTGGCAATTCTGGCAGTCACGGAGGCGGAATAGTAATACGAGTCCGGCGGTAACTGAGTCGTAAAAACCGGCTGGTTTCCGCCGGACTCGTAATGAGGCCATGTTGGGATGGTTTCTTTCAAAAAGAGTTCTTTATAGAAGTTTAATCACATGAACATTCTGTGTTGTTTTGTGGCAACAACACTGTTAACAGGTCTTGTTTGCCTTGTTTGAATGGCGTCCGATGATAGTAAAATTTGAATGTCCCTCCTTTCACAGATAACATCCATCCTCAATTGAACAAACTTTTCTTGGTTTAAGTAAATAATAGAAAAGGTGTCCATTAACTCACCGATTCACCCTCAGCTCTATCACGTAATTGAGTAAATGAACTAGCAGCCAACACAAAAGGATTTCATTGCCGTGGTAGGGGAAGCTCTTGAGGTTGAGAAAGACAGTATAAGTTCCAAATGATGTTCAACAGCCCCTCGATTGCCACCTAGAACTGCACACCTAGACTCTGTCATCTGCTTCTGCTCTTTTATTAAGTAGATTTGGCTGAGCTCAAGGCTTAAACCCTCCAGATTGTCTTGCAAGCATCAACAGATTCAAAAACAATATATTCAGTAGGGAATGAACCTAAGGTTCAGACACAGATAACCGTAACAACAATACAACTGTGTTATACTATAGCATGGTAACAAGGTTTGGGGTGGAAAAAACACAACCAACAGCCCTTATGTTCACCCCTTTCATAAAAGTGTATTCAAAGGCCAGTCAATAGTGATGGTAGTTTAGAAACCTTCACACATGCTTACAATGTCCTTTTTCCCTTTCATCTTTTTTCAATGCTCCAAACATCTTTCATTTAATTACTTTGGCAGGACTGGTGGGTTCAAAGAAAAGCGAGATCCTCCTATCGTATTGAATTGGGTGTGTATGTTTTCAAAAACCTCAGTTCTTGGTGGGGGGGGGGGGCTGTTGTCAATTTTCATTGTGGAATAAAAGGGGGATGGACCTTCCTCGGACGGCATGGGCAGGTGCTTTTCTGACTGTTGCAGAAACCACTGTTCTTGACTGAGGCAGGCAAATGTTGTCAATTGTTGGTGTGGTGTGAGAGTGAGGCTGGTGCGTGATTGGATAGAGTGGCTAAGGGTTTGCCTTATTAAGTGTGTTAATCTTCAAATTCAGCAGGACCAAAAATGAAGGCCAGTGGACCTGGGCTGATTCTATAGAAGGTATACCCCCCATCAACAAGGAAGCAATTACTGGACAAGATCTGTTAACAGTTCTATGTTCACTCAAGTGGAAACCATGCACAGGAAGTGACCACGTCTGGGGACGTGCTATCTGACTGACCCAAAGGTGTGGTTGAGGAAATCAATAATCTTTGAGCGGGTGATGGTTCTGTCCAAGGTTGTAGTACAAGTAAGGTTCTTTGAACTGGATTTTCTGACTTCCCTAACCAGTTTTAAATTGAATTACTATTTTATTCAATGATGGCACATTTAAGTGGTATTTGGCCATGGCTGATTTAAGGGAAGTGGTGAAAAAAATAAACTTAACCTGATGCTATAGCCACATTTTGCAGGTTGTGGGGACCAGGTAGAATTATCTGTTGGACATTTTCCACCCGCAGCAGCAGCAGCAAATGTTTGCATTGGAAAAACTCACATACTATGTGGGTCCCTGTGAGAGCCATGCTGGTCAATTGGTAGTTGCATAAGCGTTCCTCTGAAAAGACTAGGGCATCTAACTCAAATAAATGTGGAGTGGGCAGTGCCTATCATTATGCACAGGTGCCACAGAATAGAGTTTACGAAGAAGAGGAGGATGATAGGCTGCCACCAGCAGAGGCACAAGTGGTAGAAGAAATAGCATCACCTCAACAACAAAGAAATCAATCCATGGATGAGAAAGTAGGGGTTTCTACTGAAAATGCCCAACCTCTGATTTCATTGGAAACAGATGTCAATGAAGAACCTAACAAAGTCATTCCCTGGTTCACGATCGAGACTCATAGACCCCTACGTTGATGATGCAACAGATAGCGAGGGAAGCCTGGAGGCAGGAGTAGTGGACACAGGAATCAACAACCCCTTACAATTTTCAAATGAAAGCACTGTCCACAGAAAGCAAGGTTCAGACACTCCCTGAACCAGTGTACAAACATGTTTTTAACAAAAGCACATTCTGGTAGTTGCACAACATTGCTAGGTCTGGAAAAGACCCGGGGCTACGCTAATGTCGGAACTGTCGGGACAGGGGGCTAGCGAGCCTTTAGGTTGTAGCACCTGAGATTCTATCTGGGCTACAACCAAAAGACCAGGGGCTACCACCCCCTTAGCCCCGCCCTAGCAACACCTCTGTTACAAGTCTGCAATCAATCATGGCAACCAACTGGGCTCATCAGCACCAACACAGCATCCACTGAAAAGTACGCAGAACAGCCTCAAAGAAGGACAGTTAAGGCCATTGACAACACAATCGGGAGTGTGGAGACATTTTACAGTAGACAAGCAACAATCTCATCATACCACCTGCCATATATGCAAACAAACTGTCTTGTGGTGCAGGGTACCGATTGGCATCGGTGGGCCTTTTGGGCCCCTGTGAGGTAGCTTTATCCACAAGCTTTCAAAATTGGAAAGGAGAACAAGGCAGTCGCTCCCCTACAGACATGGGCACATCGCAGCACCGTCTCACACCACCACACCATAGAGCCTTCCTGATACAGAAGCCCGCTCAGAACTCCATCTGTGCACACAGATCCCATCAAGCAAAGATAACTTATTTCCCCTACAATGGCTGCGTAGACTTTTGAGTGTTTAACAAAATGCGACAAAACACATGAACGTCTCTGTCAATAACAACCTTTGTATAATGTTGACAATAGATAACTGTCCTGATCTTCAGCATAACCCCATGGATTCAGATGGCTCCCTTGCCTTATTCATCCCTGCTAAGAAATTCCCGAGTGGGCTGTAGCCTCCTACCCTTTGACTGCAACAATGTACACATTTGCACAACTGTTCTGCTTCATCACGCCAACGATCTTGCAGTTCCACACAGGGGAAGCTCTTGCAGATGAGTAGAGAGAGACACTATAAGTTCCAAATGATGTTCAACAGCCCCTCAATTGCCACCTACAACTGCACACCTAGACTCTCAGCCTCATCACGAGTTGGGCGGTAACGCCGGAGCTAATAACGCTGGCACTATCTGCCCTACCGCCAAAGGTCTTGCTGTTGCACACATGTTAACAAGCCCAGTGTCTTAACTTTAGAGAGGGTGGTAATGACACAACAGGCTATCTGAAACCCCCTGTAGGCCGGGTTAATGTCTTTAATAGTGCGGCTGTCCCCACGATCATCTTTGTTTTAGCGTCATTAAGCACAAAGCCACTGTCCATCATCCAGATTTGAGGGAAAAACCGTGTCGACGGCCTCAGTGTCTCTGATGTTATCACCCGAGAGTGGGATGAGACACTGTGTATCGTCAGCATAGTTTGTGTATATCACCTCTTTGGCATCAGGTAATTCAAATAGGGGTATGGTGAACATTTTCAAAAAGGCAATGGACAAACAAGACCACTGAGGGACTCCACATGTCACCAACATCGTCAGCCTTCTGATTATCATCAAAGACCCTGGCGGTGTGACCCTTTAAGAAGGATTCCACCTATATTTCAGCTGAAGACGAGAAGTGCAATGAGTGAATGAGCCTGGTGAGCAGCATATTATGAGATCAATGAGCATTAGAAGTCATCTATCCACTTTTTCCAGCATTTTGGATTTAAGACCGGGCAAAGCGGATTCTCTTTTATGGGCTCTGTGGAAACCCAAATGTTTATGACCCAGTGTCAGATGTTTATCCACATAATCTTGCACTTGCAGAGAGACAGCCTGATCCAGAATCTTAAGTAAGAATGGTGCATTATAAATGGGCCTGTAGTTGGAGGGCAAATTAGGGTCAAGGGATAGTTTCTTAAAAAGTGGTGATATCCAAGTTTGTTTAATGCTAGCTGGCACCAGGCATTTGCTGAATGACAAATGTACCAATTTGGTAAAGATAGGGATAAACTGATCAGCACAAGCTTTCACCACCTCAGGTGGACATTTATCACATTTACAAAATGTGGCTTTAAATTGGCACACCAACGAGAGCATCTCTCTTTCTGTAACTGGTGGAAACTCGAAAGAGTGGATATTCAATATTAACCTCAGGGGTCTCATAGTGGGGACTTCTGATGTTAACTTCTCATTTAGCACATGGTTCATGCTGGATCTTCCTGAAAATAGGCCAAACCATTTGTATGTCCTATGTTGCCAATGTTCTTCATCTTGTAGATGCCCATCTCTTGAGTCGGAACCCACTACTAGATGAAATGGTAATGGATAGTGTGGCCCGGAACATCTCTGCCCACTTTAGTCACTCTTACAGTGACTGCAATGAAAGCTCAGTCATTCCACCAGCTGTAAACCGCAATGACTATTCAATGGACTTAAATCCCCCAGGTGCCGGAGCGACTAGACTTGAGGAAGCTTGCTGCAAAATGCACCGCTGAAACCCCTTATTTTAAAAACTTCTCCTATGATTGATGCGGGCTCTCTCGCTACGCTCGGTTTATCCAGCATATTTGACTGAAATATTTACACTGCTCCAAGTAAATAAATCACAAGCCACCACTGGAGAAATATGTAACTGGATGGCCACAAGCAGGGTGGGTAGATATATGTGTCTGTCTTTCAGTGAGCAGTTACTTTCTGCCCCACTTTTGTGCAGAATGTTTAAGAAAATGAGCACATCTTTGGTTCAGCAGTGTTCACAGTTTTAGGCTTTCCACAGTGCCAGGGTATCATTGTCTGTTGATACCATCTGCAGGAAATCATGAGCAAATAGCCGTTCACGTTATTCCCCCAGAACCTGAACCACCAGAAATGGGAATGTCCTGTAGAGAAGAAAGCTGGGAGAAATAATGGGCACTTTTAAAGAATGGTGGGTTTAGACCTGTGGCTTCACTCTGGGCAACATATGGGACTGGAATTCCTGGAAATTCTTGAGGTTTTTCTGGAATGTTATGTGAAGGTGGTGAGTAGGGGCAAGTGGAGATAGGTCACATGGCCTAAGCCCTGCACTCCTGTCAATCGCTGCTAAACTGTTGATGCCCTCCTCTTTTTGCACTTGTTTTTTCCTTTGCAGTTCTCAAGCAGGTGCAAGTGGATCTAGGTCACATGGCCTAAGCCCCATCCACCTTCTTAGCCCTACCTAAAGGGCAATTCCTGTTTGGACCTGTTCAAAGCGGGAGGACACATGGTCTGAACCCCTGTTCAGACAACAGGTAAGCACGCATTGACATATGTATTCTCCCTCCCTCGACACAGGCCATCCCCACCATCACCAGGCAAAATCAACAAGACCTCCCTAAGGCATGGATTCTGAAATGCAACAACCTCACCCACATCATCCTCAAGCCCTCAGCACCCCCTCACCATACACAACACAGAAGTTGATTCTCACCAATGTCTGCTTAGCTATCACCCATGCAGCAGACATCAACAACCTCATCACTACACATGACCTTGATGCCATCTTCATCACTGACACCTGGCTGACACCCACTTCCAATGCATCCTAGACGTCCTTGTCTGTGATTACTGCATCATCCAACACAGAGACCAGCCAATCAAGACAGGTGGAGGCATTGCAGTCATCAACACAGCCTTTTGGCCCTGCACCAGACTTGACAGGAAGAAAATTGGCTTCTTTGAAGTCTTCTCCTGCCACCTCCTGCTCTCCTCAATAAACACAGCCACCTTCCATCTCATTTACAGACCACCCAAACCCAACACTGCCTTCATCAGAAACTTCACTAACCTGGTCAACAGCACGTCCCTCACACACACCAACATCTTACTAGGCAACTTCAACCTCCCAGGCAACAAGACCACTAAACCGATGAAGGAAGCTATCCTCAGTCTTCTCGACACCTTCATCCTCACACAGCACATGAAAGACCCAACGCGCGAGAAAGGTAACATCCTTGACATAATCATCACTGCACTGCCTTCCCCTCCACTACAGCTCTACTCTCTTGCTTGCTGGTCTGACCACCTGACCATGCCTGTCAGCATTCTGCACACCTACCCAGTCAAGCACTCACAGCAGAAACCTGTCAGACAAATGTTCAGGTCCTTCAAGAACTTCCTGGGGGAAGCCTTCATGGAAGACCTCACCAAGCATTACCTCACATGGACCGAGCACTCCATCTCAACTGCAACTCTCTACTGGAAGCACACATTGCCACCTTCTCAGCCTCCATTAACCAATACACACCTTTGAAACAATGCACCTGCAAACCAAAACCATCTGCACCCTGATACATACAAGAACTCAACCTCAATAAAATAGTCATCAGGAAACAAGAGAATATCTGGCACCACTTCAGGACAACATCTGACCTGGCGCTCCTCAAAGAAATCCGAGCAACCTGCTGACAATAAAACCAAGACCTCCTACTATCAGAACACCTGCTGACAACAAAAGCAGAGCCTTCTTCAAAGTCATCAATAACTGGGTTAACCTGCTACCCTACCCTGTCATAACACACTCCAATGAAAAATCCACTGTCATCATTGGCAATATCAGCAAGCATCTCCAGCACATAGACAGCAGCTCTGCATCCCCAGACCCACCTCTCGTCCTTCATTGTGAAATCTCCACACCCTTTAAACCCTTTACAGCATTCAAGACCCTCTCTACAGATCACCTAGTAGAAACCCTGACCACCCGCAAAGCCACATTGTATACAGATGACATCCTCCCAGCATCCATCCTCAAGACCCTGTCTGCAGAAGTTCACCTTCCCTACCTGGAGATCATCAACAGCTCCATAACTCAAGGCATCTTCCCATTGACCATAAAGACAAGGCAAACCCCCCTCTACTAAAGAAACCCACTCTGGATCTCGACAACCTAGGTAATTATTGCCCAATCACCCATCTTCCCTTTCTAGGTGACATCAATGAGAATGAAGTAGCCATGCAGCTGCTTCAACACATCTCCACCAACTGTCTTCTCCAAACCTACCAATCTGGGTTCAGACCCAGATGCAGCACAGAGATGGCAACCATGCTGGTGGTCAACACCCTCAACATCCTTGATTACGGCCAAACATGCCTCCTGGTTCTACTTGACCTCTCAGCTGCTTTCAACACAGTAGACCACCAGTTTCTAGAAGACACTGCACATCGGTGCATGGGGATGAGCGGCCTTGTCCTACGCTGGTTCAAATCCTACCTCGCCAACCGCCAGCAGCTTGTTCAAATGGACTCCTCTAGATCGCCAATGCCACCAGTCACCTGTGGAGTCCTGCAGGGTTCCATCCTCTCCCCAGTGATCTTCAATCTATACATGGAGCTGCTGGGAGCCCTTGTAACCACACATAACATCCACATCCACCAATACACTGATGACTCACAGTTATACCTCAAGATCGACTCCGACAAGGACATCCACCGGCTCAAAACCTGCCTCTCGCTGATCCAGTTTTGGCTGTCCAGTGCATACTTGGAGCTCAACCCCTCCAAGACCGATTCTACTCCTCACAAACAACACGGAACACCCAGACATACAGACCTGGCTATCAACCATAAACACTGAGGGCTTCGCACCTGAGCTCACATCCTGTGCCAAGTCTCGGGAGTTCCATATAGACAAACACCTCTCTTTCAAGACACACATAGCTAAGAAAACTCAGACAGCTTGGTATCAGCTCTCCCTCCAGTGGGAAGCCATGCCCTTCTTCCCTCCTGCAAGCTTAGATCCACTGTTCAAGCACTTATCCTATTTCACCTGGATGGAGGCAATACACTCCTCGAAGGCCATCTGTCGTCCTTCTGTGTCCCCCTGAAAAGTGTCCTACATGTGGCTGGATGTCTCATCAAGGGTCTAGGCAGATATGTTCACATCACCCTGACCCTCATCGACTTTCACTAGCTCCCACTGCATGCACAGATCAACTTCATGTCTTGCTGCATCATCTATAAGGCAGTCACCCTCAATTCACCCAGCTACCTCGCAGAGAAACTCAGCATCTCTGGCGGACCGTACACCACTGGAAGCCAGGGCAGGTGCTGACTTGAAATTTGCTGCTGCAAAAAGGACTAGAAAACAAGCCTTCTCTGCCTACGGCCCAAGACTATGGAACATCTTCCCCATCAGCATCAGACTTGCCCACACTCTAATACAATTCAGAAAAGAACTCAAGAAACACCTCTTCAGAGAGTCTCTCCTCAACACCTAGCACATCACGTTGCCCCCCGCAGCTCCTGACTCTCTAGAACCATTCACCCCCACTCCTCCATGCCACCCTGTTCAGCTGTACCTCTCCTCTGTGCCCCTCTGTACCCTACCCCCAGCTGCACATCTGTTCGGTTGTTACCTCTGAAAAGCGCCCTGTTATGCATCTGTACTATTGTATACCCCTTTAAAGCGCTCCATGTTTTCTCTGAGCTAGGTCCACGCTCAATACAAGAAGAAGAAGAAGAAGAAGAAGAAGAAGAAGAAGGAGAAGGAGAAGGAGAAGAAGAAGAAGAAGAAGAAGAAGACGAAGAAGAAGAAGAAGAAGAAGGAGGAGAAGGAGAAGAAGAAGAAGAAGAAGAAGAAGAAGAAGAAGAAGGAGGAGAAGAAGAAGAAGAAGAAGAAGAAGAAGAAGAAGAAGAAGAAGAAGAAGAAGAAGAAGAAGAAGAAGAAGAAGAAGAAGAAGAAGAAGAAGAAGGAGGAGGAGAAGGAGAAGAAGAAGAAGAAGAAGAAGGAGGAGAATGAGAAGAAGAGGAAGAAGAGGAAGAAGAAGAAGAAGAAGAAGAAGAAGAAGAAGAAGAAGAAGAAGAAGAAGAAGAAGAAGAAGAAGAAGAAGAAGAAGAAGAAGAAGAAGAAGAAGAAGAAGAAGAAGGAGGAGAATGAGAAGAAGAAGAAGAAGAAGAAGAAGAAGAAGAAGAAGAAGAAGAAGAAGAAGAAGAAGAAGGAGGAGAAGGAGAAGAAGAAGAAGAAGGAGAAGAAGAAGAAGAAGAAGAAGAAGAAGAAGAAGAAGAAGAAGAAGAAGAAGAAGAAGAAGAAGAAGAAGAAGAAGAAGGTGTTGATCCTCATAGCGGTGTGTGAGGCAGGATGTTCCTTGGTCTGTGTCAGTGCTCCTCATGAGTCCATCTCCGTAATCCAGCGTTGTCTCCCCATGTGAAGGCCTTCAGTTTCCTTGTTCTGTTAGTAGAGGACATCATATGCTCTGAAATACAACAGGGCTTCTAATCTGGATGCAAACTTAATTTAGGAGTCTACTTTGGGAGTTGTGTCCTTTTTCATGCACTGGGTGCCACTGAGAAGTATCCTGTATTTATGTATTTATTTTGGCGTTCTACATGTCTCCTTCCAACTGCTTCAGAGTGCTGATCAGCCTTTTGCAGGAATGTGAAACAACGTGACAGAACATGACAACATTGACATAACATAATATATCTAGCGTGGATAGCACAAACCATCTTCGTGTCCCAAAAACAAAATGAACGTGAGGGATGAATAAAACCATAAACAAAAAAATGATAGACCAACAAAAGAGCAGATCTCCCTTGAAACACAAAAATGCAATTCAGTTACAAGTGCAGAATTAGAAAAGTTACAAGTGGAGAAGTAGAGTAGTTACAAGCGCAGAATTAGAAAAGTTACAAGTGGAGAAGTAGAGTAGTTACAAGCGCAGAATTAGAAAAGTTACAAGTGGAGAAGTAGAGTAGTTACAAGCGCAGAATTAGAAAAGTTACAAGTGGAGAACTAGAGTAATTACAAGCGCAGAATCGAAAAGTTACAAATGGAGAACTAGAGTAGTTACAAGCGCAGAATTAGAAAAGTTACAAGTGGAGAAGTAGAACAGGAAAACAAGCAAGTGTGGGACATGGTTAGGTGTAGATGAAGAGATGGAGGAAGTGAAAACCCAAAACAGAGCAGTGGGAGTGGTGAAGTTAACACACCTAAAAGCAAAAATAAGGTGTCAAATGTCTAGTTAATTCATGGCAAAGAGGCAAATAGACATCCCAAATGAGCCAACTTTACACAATATTTGCAAGCCGCTTAAACACGACATACAGTAAGATAAAATAATACAGTGTATCATGGCAAACCTGAACAAGCCTAGCATTTGCAGAGCATAGAAAAGAGGTAGGGCAGGGTGGCATAGAACAGCCTCCTACCAAAACATGGCATAGTCTAGCATGACAGACAAAAGATCATGTGAGCCACCACTAGAAATGTGTCAAGTCCCAAATATGGATTGAGTTGGTGCCACACACATATGCACACCCACACGCACATGTGCACCCACACACACACACACACACACACAATGCAATATAATATTAAGTGCAATAAATGGTATTTCAACTTATTTGAAGGACAGCAGGATGTCAGATTCGATCAGAAATGTATTTACTGATGGAGGAAAGAAATCCTCTTACGCATCCATCTATACAATGACACAAAGATGAGAACATATTGAGAGCCAATTTATGAGGGTAAAAGAAAGCTGGGGCATAGACCAGGGATGAAGCAAATCAAATGTCAATGAGAAATCAGGTGACTTCCAAAGGTGACATTAACCTAATGGAGAAGGTACTTCAAACTGAAGGGTTTATAATACATGGCAAACATGTGTTCTTATATTGCACTTCATGTCAGACATTTCCAACTTCTAAGCACTGTCCTTAAAGATGTGTACCCCATAGTTTTAGAGATACTAACTAGATGTGTCGACCTGGCAAGGGTGAATTGCAAAGTTGGCCCCGAGGAAAGATTCACACTTACAAAGAGAGCAAAGCTTTACACCAGCAGCGAGCCCTTCTCGTGGTACTGAATGTAATGATCTCCCGTGGATGAAGGGCAGACGAACACTCCCTGAATTCGAACCTGCAACTGAAGGTAGTACACGCATATGGTATACAGTGAGCTGTACAACTCCGGAAGACAAGTAGACAACATAGCATAATATGAGGCAACGTTACAGATCACTGCTGAATGCCTGGGGTCACTACGCAAATCTGGAGTAGATGATTGCACCAGTACTCGTTTCGGCCCATCACCTCATCAGGGTATCTTGCAGACCGTCAAAGCAGCCATGGAAAAACTCCACCATTTGACTGTGACTCGGGCAGCTCACGATCATTGCTCTGTCCCGTTGTGGAGACGAATAATTAGCATGATTGGAGTGTGTTATTATGTATTTATGTATGCATACATGTATATGT
The DNA here is from genome assembly GCF_040938575.1 of Ambystoma mexicanum. Classification (NCBI taxonomy): domain Eukaryota; kingdom Metazoa; phylum Chordata; class Amphibia; order Caudata; family Ambystomatidae; genus Ambystoma; species Ambystoma mexicanum. Next base: position 91,049,623 of record NC_090930.1, on the reverse strand, counting down.
CTCTCCGGTCTAAATAAATAGACCTTAACACCAAACATGTACTTCAACAAATAAAATACAACCTCTTCCACGCATTCACTCAGAAATCCAACTCCCCCAAATAACTGTAAAGTCCAATTTCTCTGGCAGAAGGCGCTACACAAATGCAAGATAGCACAACATAACATAGTTGCAAACTTGTGTTATGGGAATGAAGGGTACCAGCAGCAGTGAATTGTGGGTGAAGGCGGCAAAGTCAGAATCGGGTGGGGGGGGTGCGGGGGAGAGGGGGCAGCAACACAACCCTCTGCTTCATAATGTTCAGGTAGTGGGCGTTCACAAACATTTTCAAAGGGGTCCCGAATTGAATACCTCATGTATGGCTGAAATAAATGTCCTTTCCATATTTTTTCCAAAAATATATACTTTCCCACCAGACGGCTGGGCCCCACACCCCAGGAGACAGGCCATCTCTCAGTGGGTGAATCAGGGGGGCTTCCCATTGTCTGTGACCGCAGCTGGAAGGCCCGTCTGTGTTGATTTAAACATTCCCCCCACTCCTCCTAACCTTCCTTCTAAAAAAAGTGAACTGGCAGGGCTAATTGGGTAAATAGAACCGACAAGAGCAACATTTCATTTTTCTCCCTGCTATTTCGAAGAGCTGAGAAAACACGGTATGGCATTTTTTTGGCTTTCCAATTACAGCCCCTGCTTAGAGGGAAGCCCCTCCCCTGGAGATCTGGGCGCTTCCCACATCTCTCTGCGGGCCTCTCTCCGCGTGGGTCCTTGTAGCTCTACCAGTGCGTGGAAGGCTCGGCCAAGTCAAACTAATACCGAATCCATTTGCTCAGACAAAGGCAAGGCAGGGAGGCACTGGAGCGGACACTGGCAGAAATAAGCTGGCCACATGCTCATCTGATCTCAGACGCCACACCACCCCCCATGCATGGTTTACTGAGAATCTACAAGTCTTGCTGATTGCATTCAGGACTTTGTGAATGAGGGCTATACTTGGACTTGAAACGCAGTCACAACATCCATACGTTCCAACACAATAGTCTAGGGCAGGAGATATAGCATAGTGGGTTATGTGGCTGCCGCAGAGATCTGCACACATGTTCTACTTCCGCGTTTGAACCCCAGAGGCCCTTTGGACAAGTCAAATTGTGGACAGCGCTAATACCTTGATTTTTGTATTTATTTATTTTGTTAGCATCAAATGGTTTGCAAACTTGTAAACCTTAATCCTTTACCAAACAACAGCATACAGTCCATACAAGTTGCACATGGGCCGCAATAAAGTTGTTACGCCAGGGAACCACTCCGGTGGTGATAGTGCGCGGTACAAATAACCTTTAAACATTAACATTACCATGAACAATATAGGCTCAGGTCTCTAATAGTTCCCTGATTGGGTTGGATTGGCAGCTTCATAGCTGTGGATTACTGGCTGGTTCCAGAAAGTGGGAGCATCGATGGAGACCCTTTGGTCTCCCCACCCCTCTGAGATGTATGTCTCACCCAGCCTGGTTTAGCTGACTCTTTTCTCCACTAAAATCACAATCTCTTGTGATTTTAGTGGAGTAACAGCCTACTATACATAGCCCTGAGATGTTTCTCCCGGTAACTTATGCAATTTCCCATGCAAGGTCATTCGTCAGACATTGTTCTGCTTTAGTCATTACTAAAGCACACATTCACCGCAAGGGGTTTCGTGGTGCTTAGCTTTCAGTCGTGTAATTGACATAATGTCCACCCCTGATTAGCCGATCCACAACCAAATGCCTGAACACAAAGCAGTGGCTTGTATTTCTGTCTGAAGGTTTCTTCAATGGGGACGTTAATGGCACAATCTACTTTGCCACACTTCGGGGCTCACATTAAAAAACATGGCCACCTTTCTGGAAAACATGGAAAGGAGGTGTCTGGAGTAAACTCCGGGTTTAGATCTAAGGCATCGAGGGGGTGCATTAAGGTTAAGCTTGTGGGTAGCAATGTGTTGTAGCCTAGCGCCTAATCTAACTCTAGTGTTTAGCATTACATCTGCTATGTGAGTTGTGTGTGTGTGTGAGAGGGCAGTGGAGCTTGGAGTGTTCGTGTGAGGCCTGGAATGAAGTGAGTGTGAGGGTTCCAGGAATGACAGTTGGGACAGGCAGGGAGAGAGCCAAGGGAAGCAGAAGCGCATCACCTGATCTCCTGTCTCACCTTCCCACTATAAACTGTAACAATAAAGAAGCCTTACATTTTCTATATCCCCGGCTCTTTGGAGAGGTTCTTGAGTGTCCTGCCTAAGTTGACACCACTCCCCAAGTTACAGCAGAGTACTTGGGGACGGGTATTGCACTCTCTGCTTCACGGAAATGCAATAAAGGAGGGACCGGAATGCAGAGACATTCAGGTGGACATGCACCTTCTTAAGAGTTTCAATGCATCTCAGACAGATCTCTGGAAGCCCCAGAAACAGAGAATATGCATATATCAATCAATATTGGTTACGTGCAGAGGCAGCAGAGATGCAAGCCATAAATGGTAGAAAAGGAAACATTTCATGAAGAATGTTCAGCTAGAAGTGGAAGTGCCATGCTGGTATTTAATTCACTAATCCATAGCTTGATCTCATTGGGATTTCTATTAGCTAACTGACCAATCTTAAAATCATCCCTTCTCTTCTATAAGCTTGCACATCCTGTCCTAATTGCATTGGGACCAACTCATCTGATTTTTACCACTGTTGACTGCTGCCCCAGCCTTGAAAAGCATCATAGTGTCTTGTAAAGGTAGTTTAAGCTTTAATATCATGGGCAATGGTCGCTGCATTCAATCTCTAGCATGCTGAGACCTCTAACCAGAGGGTTTTACATCACGTGCAAAATATATTAAGTCAATAGTAGCACTCTTACTTCCTTTGTGCCAGGTATATGTTCCCAGCACATCTCTGATGATTGGACCATTGAGCATCAACATATCATGATCACTCATAAAGGCTGACCAACATATGCCCGCCCTGGTCATTTTCTATTGGAGGAGCCTTGAATGTGAATGTACCAATTTATTTGCATCGACAACCATAATATCTCTTCAATGGGCATTAAAGTCACCTACCAACATAATAGAATCACTCTCTGACCTCCACCAAGACAATGGTCCTCATTACAAGTTAGCTGGTCTGGAATCCGTTGTTTCCGTGAAGGTGGTGACACTGTTTCCGCAACTGCAAGCATGCAGTGATAAGGTGCGATTACGGGTTGTCGGTCACACGCACCAGACTATTGCAGCGGAACCGGTATCACCGCCGTAACGCTAACACCCACGGAGACAGATGCACCGTGCAACATGGCAGCGGTACATCCGTATCTGCCCCCGCTGTCCAGGATACGGAAATACCAGTCCCGGAAGCACTGTGGCCATGAAAACCAGAAAGAGAGCGGCAGCCATTACTAAAACCACAATCTACTGCCATCCTCAGTAACCACTAGGCCTACACCTACTGTGACTTGATCCAGAGATGCAAGAAGATGACATCCTGCATGCCAGCCACATGACAGCGCAAACCCTGCTTCAGCGAGACTGAACTAACAGTGCTGGTTGAGCACATTGTTGACAATGCGCCCCTGCTCTTCAGCGCCGATCAAAGGCGCAGCACCCAGCAGCCATGCAAGGAAATTTGGGCAGCCGCTGCACAGAAGTACACAGCAGTCGGCATGACAGTGTGTACTGTCAAAGACTGACACAAGCGCTGGGACGATCCGCGGCTGCTTGTATGCAACCTCATGGCAGCACACCAGCAGCACAGCACCAGCAAAGGATGAGGACCTGCTTCACCCCTGAAGCTGCACACCTGGGAAGAGAGGTGCAGCAGTGTCATACACCTCAAGGGGTTCGAGGGAGTTGGCGGAGGAGGGGTCGGGCCAACACACCTGCCATGAGTGCAAATGATGGAACTCCCCCACCAGGGCCTAGAGGCACACTAAACATCCACCAATTACCCAAAAAACCCTCCCCCAGTCAGGGCCTAAAGGCACACAACACATCCACCAATAACCCACAAACCCCCCCCCACAGTCAGGGCCAAGAGGAACACAACACATGCACCAATGACCACAACCCCCCACCCCCCAGCCAGGGCCTAGAGGCACAGAACACATCCACCAATGGCCCACAACCTCCCTCCCCAGTCAGGGCCTAGAGGCACACACCACATCCACCAATGACCACTCCACATGCAACACGCCCATGTGACAACACCACCAGGACAGGCAGACAACGTGCAACTGTGTGCAAGCCGTGATCCACACACCTGAGTGCATCACCCATCAAATGTCTGTACATGCAAGTGGACAAAGTATGAGGAGTGTGTTGCATGTGATAGCCCCATTCACATCCTGTCATACAACTAACAGCATGCTCTACATTCCCCTACAGGCACATCATCCGACAATGACTCGGCACAACAGCCAACAACAAGGGTGACTGCATGTGGCCATCGTACACAGACATCCCGAGATTCCACTGCCTCCACCTCTGGCACACAACCATCTGCCACGCCAACAGTGGCTACGGACACCTCCATCCCACTGCACTCAAAGTGAAGCATGTGGCAACCGAGGACACACCTGCTGCCACTTCTATTGCACCCATAAGTAGACGCCACAGTCCATTACGTTCCCCCACACCTTCATTAATGGAACTCAGCGCCCGCCTCCTGTGCAGCTTGTGGAGCAACAACTCCAGGAGGCGAGGCTGCAACGAGAGGAGGCCAGACTACAACGCAAGGAGGATAGACTCCAACAGGAGAGCAGTGCCACCTCAGTGTGCTGGCTATCACGTGCAACCCGGCGATTTTCAACAACCAACATGGTCTTTCACAGAGTGTCAGGGAGGGCAATAATATATTGTCAAATATCGCCAAAACAATGCTTTTTGCCCGACAGGCTTTCCTGGGTTATGTGCCACCTGCTAACCCAGCTGTGCCAAATGCCAGCACCACACCCTCTACTTCGGTGGCCAGTAGTCCCCGTAGGAGGTCTTGACAGCTGTCAGGACCATCTAGAAAGGACATGTACGGGCACAAGCACGGTACGTTGGGGAGTTGGAGCGCGCGTGTTCTTGATTCCTATATAATTCCAGTCATCCCTGTTTACTTGTAAATACACTGTTGTGAAAAAGCAAATGACGAGTGGACAATCTTGATTTCTTTCGTCTACAAACCATTTAATGTTGTGCCACTACATGAAGTGCTGAATGTGCATGAGAAGTGTATGAAAAATTGTGGATGAGTGCTGCACGTGCATGTTTTTTGAGCCCAGCTCCTCGTGTGTGGGATTAGGAGCGTTAGACGCCCAGCATGGTTAATTCCGCCCTTTCCCCGTGCTCCTCCCGTCCCCTGCCATGGTGAAGGTGAAGACGGAGCCCTGCGCCTCCGCGTAGACCAGCGCCTCGCCGCAGCCATTGAGCTATCAAGAACTAGTTGCCTACCTTAACCCTATAGCGAGCCCCCTGGCCCCACGGAATCTGTGCAAGCGAGTCTACAAACTCGTCAAGAAGGGGGAGTCCCTTGCTCCACATTTTGCAAAGACTCCTCTGTGGGTGTGCACGGCTCTGCAGCGATTCCGTTCCAGCAGCAGAACTTGTAAGGTTCTGATGATTTCAACACACACACACGCCGGATTGGTTTCCTTCATAGAAGAGATTCAAGTTAAAAGAATCCTAATGTACAAATGCATCGCTTGCAGAGACTCCTCGCCACCCACCACTTTGTGTTTATTGCAATAGTGAGAATCAGCAAAGTGACTGTGTACATGCAGACCCTGTGGTGGTCAGTTTCTATTTTGGACATTAGGAACACTTTCTACGCCATGTAGCCTTAGAGCAGACCAAACTTATCACAAGTTTAGAACTAACGCCACTACATGGTTAAAATCCCACAACCAACATGACTAACCTCTTGCTCACAGCTTCAACACTCGTACGATGTTCTTTGTATATTCTGTACATGGGCCAGTAAATTTGTTCTCCCTGTATATATTTCTCACCCTTATGTATATATTTATCATTGTAACTGCTGTAACCAAGCTTTGCATGTACTTGTAACCGCTGCGCCCTGTTACCCCTGGGTATGACGCGCATTATAAATAATAAACAAACAAACAAACAAACATGTTGTCCATCAATAGCACCCCGTGCTGGCAGTGCACCCATTCCATCACCATCATCATCTTCATCCTCAATGTCCGGGGGCAGTGGAATGTTCCTGCGTATGCACAGATTGTGCAGCATTGAACATGCTATCTCTATCTATCTATTCACTGGGCTGTACAGCAATGAGCCACCAGATCGGCTCAGGCAGCGGAACCTGGCCTTCAATAGTCCAAAGGCACACTCTATCATGCCACGTGTGCGTATGTGTGCCCTGTTGTAGACCTTCTCACACCTGTTCCATGGCCTTCGTATGAGTGTCATCAGCCATGGCGTGACTGCATATCCAACATCACCTGCATGGGAGTGTAAGCAAGGGCACATGTTAGTCTTTGTGGTATTACTGTCTGATTCAGATGCAGTACAATGATGCCCCGTTTGGTAATCTGTTGCGTGATTCATCTGTACAGCACACTTGGATAACATTACCATGCAGGGGTCAGTGATGGTTACATTTGTGGATTGATACTGGGAAACAACATGTTGTGCACATGTCAATGCCCATGGGTTCAGATGTGGTGGGTGACTATGGCATTGTGATGTGATGGGAAGACCTGCATCAGGCAGACCTAGGTCACTGTACAGATGTGAGCAATGCACACTGCATTGGGAGCACACATCGTGTGCATGGAGGAGACACAGGTATATTGGGTGGGGGAGGGACTCACCTTCTCATGTCGATATTGCATGTAGTGCCTCCACATGGCTAGGGTCTGCATGGAGGTAGGCAGGGCATGTACTTGCGGGCTATGGCAATTTAAAATTCTACGCGTTGAACTGTGTGGAATGTGGTGCTTGTCCATTACATTGAGCAGGGGTCATGCATTGGCAATTGTACTCACCCCAATGCCTGGGTCACTGTGCCCCTTCACTACCCCCCCAATACACAGGGGTCATGCATTGGCAGTGGTACTCACCCAATAGCCATGTATTTTGTCCCGCCTAGCGTACCATGTAGCGTGGCAATGTAGAATTCTGCAAGACCATGGAGTCGTGTGTAGGCCCTGGGAAACATGCACAGCAATGGGTGAACACTTGTCCGGCATCGCAGACCATCCAGACATTCAGTGAGTGGAATTGCTTCCGATTTCGGTACACCGCCTCAATTGCATGTCTAACTGTCAACTCCACGTGCGTGCAGTCTATTGCACCTATGCAATTGGGCATGCATGCAATGGGATGGAAGGCCAACTTGGTGGTAATGACCTGAGCTGGGGTACGGGGTAGGGAAATGCACTCTGATGGATGGTGCAGCAGCGCATCCAGTACCTGGACCAGTATTCTGGAAAAACAGGGTTATGACAGCCCCTACAGCTCCCCAACAGTGTGCTGATATGTCCCGGTTCTGAGGAAATGCAGCACGGAGACTACCTGCAGCAGGGGGGGCTTGCAGTCTGGATGCCAAAGCGGCTACTGATGTCCTCTTCAATCAGGGTGACGATGGATATGATTGAAGCCAGTCAAGCCTGTATAGTGTGTTGATTTGACCTGGGGTCAGGTTCCAGGGTGAGGCCCTGTTGTGGGGTATTGCTGGCTGCCTGTGGGGTGGTGCCTGCTGCACGTTTATGTTTGGGATGGGCACGGGGTTCAAGTTTTGCCTCCTGAGCCTGCGCCTCCTCCTCCCCCTCTGCCCCACTGCTGCCACGATGTGCACTACTGCTTGTAGGTTCTCTAGCCCAAATGCTGCTACAGCAGCTGGCAGCATGGTTGTGCAGGAACGTGGCCTGGGTGTGGGTGTTGCCCTTTTGTAGGCTCCCAGTGGTCTATGAGGTGCAGCTAGCCTCATTTTGCATACCTGGGCCCTGATTCAGCTCACCTGCCACTGTTTAATGCCATGTCCGCGGTGCCGGCGATACCGCTGCGATGTTCGCAGTGTTTCTGCCACTTTTCCATGTCCGTGCCACTCATAATGTGTGCGGTGTTGCGCATTGTCGGTGACTGTGAGTGTGCCAGCGAGTCGATGCACTGTTTTCGGAGCTACTGGTTGCATTAACACCACGGGGGTCGCTTTGCAGTGATGGTGATGGTGTTTCCAGGATTGTAGGTCGGAATGACCGGCCTACTTCTAATGAGGCCCAATATATCTTATGTGATGTTAGCAAATAGGTCCTCAGTATAGTTTACACCTGGTGGGTCAGATACATTCAATAACAAGATTCTTTGTATAACCGTTTGTCTGTCGGAATGTATTTCAACTACTAATACATTGTTTTGCAGAATAGGAATATTTATCTCCTTGGTGGACAAACCCAGATGGACACCAGTTTCCAGCCTTCCAAAAGCCCTCCGAAAGGACAGCCCAAGTGGCCATTTATAGCCTTATTTTGGAAGATTGCATAACCTCCCACAATCAAATCGCCTACCACCCAATGTTCCTATAACATTAAAATGTTGGATGATTGCAAGGCCTGCGACAGTCTCCGCACCAGTCAATCTTTTCTTAAGTGTTTTGTTGTCAGGCACATCCTTACTGGTGCACTTCTTTTCAAGATGTTTCAAACCTACATCTTTTAATATGAAGCCCATTTTCACAAATTGGGCCCCCCACACTCTCATTAGGACCTCCACTTCTAATGTAACACAGTGCACTTGTGAGGTATGCGTACGTGACCCCTCCATTAGTTCCATATCTTTAAAATCTGTTCTGCTGAACACTCTTAACAGTGAAATTTGTTGTAATAAATTCAAAAACACTGATTGATGTATTTATGGGTTCATCAGGCCTATTGGAATAAATGCTTGATATGGCCATAATCAGAGATTCTACCATTGACAACCTGTTTTCATACACTTCACTCACCACGTGAATTTGGGCTATTTATTTTTTATTTAATCTTCTTCCGGGATAAAACAACGCACAATCACTGATTCGGTGCTTAGTTCTGATTCAGAGAGAGAAGAACCTACATTTTCTCCAGTTCTTGTATTCACTTGAGCACCTCCATTCTGCTGTTCCTTTAACAACCAACTGGTTAGTGTCCCCATTGTTTCCTCCTCACGCCTCCTTCTTTGGTTCAACTTATTCTTAGCTCTCCTCCCCACAGCCCTGGGAACTACCTCCTTATTTCGAATATGTTCAGCCCTCGGTTTTGGGGCCGCTTGTTCAGATTTTTCCATTTGTCTTTGCTGGGCATTCAACCAAGGACACTGCTTCTGGTTTATGAGCCTGTTCAAAACCTTCAGCCAAGACCGGGGCCACCTCATTGGGGTTGGTGACTCCTGGACCACCTTCTGGTTTGAAAACGGGGAACACAATGCCACTAATTGATAACAGCTGCACTTCAATGTTCTGTGGTGCAGTTCCCTAATGGTTAATTTCTTCATTCAGTCTGTCCACTAATTATAAAATAATGTTTCCGGTCAATTTTATAGTCAAAGTGGCAGATAGTAAATCCAAAGAAGAATCATGGCTCTGATGGATTTGTTCTTCATCTGCCAAATCTTCATAGTGCAGAGGCATGGTACTCAACCTCGTGATCGGGGTTGGTGAAGTTCTTATCGGTGGTACATAAATGGATTCCATGCCAACCGTGGAAGTCATTACACCTATCATCGGGGGAGGGACAACCTGTGCCGCAATCTGTGTCTGCAGGGAGTACTAAAGATTAAGCAGCGAGTTGTGATCCATGTCCCTGCCTGTCAAGAATCTTGCACATCAGCACCATCGCCCTGCCCCGCCCCTTCTTGTGTGCTACTATTAGGAGACTTTTTTTACAGCTCGGAAATATGAAGTGATTTTACTTGCAGCAATCAGTCATGATACTGTTGTCTTCTTTCCTTGCATAACTGTAGCTTTCTAGCAATTTCCTCTGTAATATCGTTACCAGAGGTTCATTTATTGTCATTACGTTTCGTATTAGCACAGGTAGTAGAAGGATTATTTCGACTTATGCTTATTCGCCATATTGGTCACCAGCCCGGCCTGCACCTGCTGCCTTTATAGTATTGATGATGTTTAGACGTTCAACCACTTCCCCTCCTACTGTTAACAGCTTAGGGCCCGATTCATAGAATATTTGCTCTACTCGATTCATGGAATATGCTCCACTCAAGATATGCTTCTTCCTCCTGAGAGTGGCAAAAAGGATACTACCGTTCCTATTATTCGCCAACAAAACACTTACCATCATCGCTCTCGCCATGTCCACAGTAGATTACGCCAATAGCCTATACTTGGGTATGCCTGAATGACTTCTAAAAAAACTACAACGCATACAAAATGCGGTAGCCAGATTGCTTCTCAAAGGACACAGAAGAGAACACATCACACCTGCACTGAAAACACTACATTGGCTAGTAATAAAACTACGAATCAAATTCAAATCAAAGTGCATCACGCACAAAGCAATCCACAACCAAAGGGCAGACTTACTGAGACACAAATTATGCCTACATCAACCATCAAGAATTCTCAGATCAAGCAACGGTATCGAACTGGAACTGAAACCCTACAACAAAAGAAAACTTGGAGGATCTTCTTTCTCTCACCAGACACCGAAGACTTGGAACGACTTGCCAAAGAACATACGTAACACAAGAAACCACATACCATTCAGGAAACTGCAAAAATCCTGGCCCTACACTGTGTAACTAGAAGACCGCCCACAGGGGCACACACGTAGCTAAAACAATGATGAATGAAGATACTAATCCCTTGCATACCAAACTACAAACTGAGAGATAGCTATGAAAGGATGACACTGAAGACTGATTACATAAGCAGACCAAGACAGAAGGACAAGGACGACTCATCAATAGATCCCTGGCCGAAATCACACCCAAGCTCCAACAGACCTAAGGGAATAGGGGGTGGCCAATCCTCAGCACCTACACCAGAGGGGGGGACTAGACATACCCCATCCCATTATACTAAGTTCACTACAATACAGCCGGGAATGCACCGCGCCATCACCCATAACAGTTAGATGGTCAAAGTAAGTAAAATAGCAACTAAACCTACCCACAGGAATGCAAGTTAAACAGAACAAGATCTGGTAGAACCAAGACATACAACCCACTAACCCAACTTCACATCTCTGCATGCATAATTCACCCAAAAATCCACACAACCATCTCTCGCACAGCAAACGACATGCACTTCACAACATTGCAACAACAACAAACAACACATAAACAGCACCAACAGCACACGAGGTCTCGCCCAGTCAAATACACACACCAAAGCTCAGTGCATGGTGAAAACCAAACTGAAGCCTCCAAAAGCACACCACTCTTCTCACTCTCCTACTCCCTCTTCAGCCGACTAACCTATCCCTCCCACCTCCTTGTTTTGCAGATCTGCCTGAGCGCCTGGAGACTAACTCCGTTGGTGACGGAGCGTGATATGAATACCTTTTACATTTAACATTTGCCTGCTTCAAAGTGAATTTGCACTGCTGAAAAGTAACTTTGCCGGCAGTACAAACCTTGATTCATGTAACCGTGCAACGCGCATTTTTGCAAAGTCCGGGCAAAGTCACCGCATAGTCATTTTTGCAGTTCAAAATGACTTTTGCCTGGACTTTGCACAGCAAAAATACACTTTGCACAGATCCTTGAATCAGTCACTTTTCAGCAGTGCAAATTCACTTTGAACCGGGCAAATATTCCATGAATCGGGACCTTAGTATTTACAGCGGAAGATAAATCAGGAAAGGTTCAGCAATATTCACCACTAACGATTCAGGTTAGATTTTGTCTTGAATCCGCGTACCTTTAACTGGAACGCCTCATTCGTCCCATCCTGCCATTCAGCCAATCAGCAAAACAGCATTCCCTTGGAGCACTCTGCTGACCCGCCCTTTCTCTGTCTAGATTTGGATGGGACGCCGGCAGACGCGTTGCTAGGGGGGGCTCCGGGGGCTATAGCCCCGGGTCTTTTGGTTGTAGCCCCGGATAGAAGCTCAGGAAATACAACCAAAAGGCTATAGCTAGCCCCGAATCCTGCCAATCCTGACATTAGCTTAGCCGCTGATCTTTTCCAGACCTAGCAACACCCCTGGACGCCGGTACATACCGATGGGGATCAGCGGGCGAAGTCACTGCCATTTCCATGGGGCCACATGTCCTCAGCTTGTTTACGGTTCCCAGCTTTGGCACAAGCAAAAGCACTGTGCTTTGGAGTTGGTAAAAGCCAGATTTCACTCATCCCTTGTCTTCTCTGCTCCCCAGGCAGAAGGGCTACTTCTCTTCAACAAGCCGATCCCTAGTTGCCTCCATGTCACTGTCTCCTGCCTTCTAAGCCAAGTGTGGGGTGGCCAGGAGCTCCTCCCCTCCCCATATCACTCCCAAACCCATCATCCACTAGCCTGGGGAGGCACCCAGTGCTCTTGGTCACCGCACTGGATGTCCTCAGAGCAGGACTGGGGATTGTATCACAATGCGTGCCTGGATCCATACAAAGCTCCATGCATACCTGCATGCATCGATAAAAACATACAGGCATTCATACTTACATACATAATGTGGTGGAGGGGCATAGAGCAGCATCTGCCAAGGGTGAATGCCAGAAGCAACAAATCACATAAAACAATTGCAAAACCGCAACTTTTAATAATGTACTGCATGCTGTTAGGAAGGGCAATGGCACCCCAGCCCTTTTCCCTAAAATTGGCAATCACTAGCCAAATATTTTGTGTTGATTGAAATGGGTGATACTGTATTTTGTATCACCTTCAATGGCTGAACTGGGAAACAAGATGCCAAAAGGTTCACCTTGAACATTTGTGCATAGGCTGGAATACAGCACCCACAGCTATTCACTTACCTGGGCGAGAATTCTATCATGCAGAACACCACTGATCCAGTAATAGCTTGCCCCTTAGCAATGAGCATGGTGCAGCTGAAACCCCGGGCGTGCCTCAACACCTCTGCCATTAGTGCACGGCAGCAACCTACGACAAATGTGGTTGTGCTGGGCACACATCGAGACTCCGGCATTAGCAGTCTGTTCTTGACCAGCGACAGAATCCAGCCACGCACCTGACCTCTTGGGATGCATGCCGGCGCGTAGCCAGCCCGCCTAAATCCTAATCCTGGCAAAATCTACCCACGTACCTGACCTCTTGGGCTGCATCCTGGAGCCTAGCCAGCCCGCCTAAATCCTAATCCTGGCAGAATCCAGCCACGCACCTGACCTCTTGGGCTGCATACTGGAGCCTAGCCAGCCCGCCTAAATCCTAATTCTGTCAGAATCCACTCACGCACCTGACCTCTTGGGCTGCATACTGGAGCCTAGCCAGCCCACCTAAATCCTGATCCTGGCAGAATCCAGCCACGCACCTGACCTCTTGGGCTGCATACTGGCGCCTAGCCTGCCCGCCTAAGTCCTAATTCTGGCAGAATCCACTCACGCACCTGACCTCTTGGGCTGCATACTGAAGCCGAGCCAGCCCAGTTAAATCCTAATCCTGGCAGAATCCAGCCACACACCTGACCTCTTGGGCTGCATGCTGGAGCCTAGCCAGCCCGCCTAAGTCCAAATTCTGGCAGAATCCACCCACATACCTGACCTCTTGGGCTGCATACTGGAGCCTAGCCAGCCCGCCTAAATCCTAATCCTGCAGAACCCACCAACATACCTGACCTCTTGGGCTGCATACTGGAGCCTAGCCAGCCAGCCCGCCTAAATCCTAATCCTGCAGAACCCACCCACATACCTGACCTCTTGGGTTGCATACTGGAGCCTAGCCAGCCCTCCTAAATCCTAATCCTGGCAGAATCCACCCACATACTTGACCTCTTGGGCTGCATGCTGGAGCCTAGCCAACCCGCCTAAATCCTAATTCTGGCAGAATCTACTCATGCACCTGACTTCTTGGGCTGCATAATGGAGCCTATCCAGCCCGCCTAAATCCTAATCCTGGCAGAATCCACCCACATACCTGATCTCTTGGGCTGCATACTGGAGCCTAGCCAGCCCGCCTAAATCCTAATCCTGGCAGAATCCACCCACATACTTGACCTCTTGGGCCGCATACTGGAGCCTAGCCAGCCCGCCTAAATCCTAATCCTGGCAGAATCCACCCACATACTTGACCTCTTGGGCCGCATACTGGAGCCTAGCCAGCCCGCCTAAATCCTAATCCTGGCAGAATCCACCCACATACTTGACCTCTTGGGCCGCATACTGGAGCCTAGCCAGCCCACCTAAATCCTAATCCTGGCAGAATCCACCCACATACCTGACCTCTTGGGCCGCATACTGGAGCCTATCCAGCCCGCCTAAGTCCTAATTCTGGCAGAATCCACTCATGCACCTGACTTCTTGGGCTGCATACTGGAGCCTAGCCAGCCCGCCTAAATCCTGATCCTTGAAGAATCCACACACACCTGACCTCTTGGGCTGCATACTGGACCCTAGCCAGCCCGCCTAAGTCCTAATTCTGGCAGAATCCACTCATGCACCTGACATCTTGGGCTGCATACTGGAGCCTATCCAGCTCGCCTAACTCCTAATCGTTGAAGAATCCACACACACCTGACCTCTTGGGCTGCATAAAGGAACCTAGCCAGCCCTTCTAAAATACACCTGACCTCTTGGGCTGCATACAGGAGCCTAGCCAGCCCGCCTAAATCCTGATCCTGGAAGAATCCACACACACCTGACCTCTTCGGCTGCATACAAGAACCTAATCAGCCCTCCGAAATCCTAATCCTGGCAAAATCTACCCACGTACCTGACCTCTTTTGCTGCATACTGGAGCCGAGCCAGCCCTCCTAAATCCTGATCCTGGAAGAATCCACACACACCTGACCTCTTGGCAGAATACTGGAGCCTAGCAGCCCGCCTAAATACTAATCCTGCAGAACCCACCCACATGCCTGACCTCTTGGACTGCATACTGGAGCCTAGCCAGCCCGCCTAAATCCTAATCCTGGCAGAATCCACCCACATACCTGACCTCTTGGGCCGCATACTGGAGCCTAGTCAGCCCTCCGAAATCCTAATCCTGGCAAAATCTACTCACGTACCTGGCCTCTTGGGCTGCATACTGGAGCCTAGCTAACCCTCCGAAATCCTAATCCTGGCAGAATCCACCCATGCCCCTGACCTCTTGGGCTGCATACTGGAGCCTAGCCAGCCCGCCTAAATCCTGATCCTGGCAGAATCCACTCACGTACCTGACCTCTTGGGCTGCATAATGGAGCCTAGCCAGCCTGCCTAAATCCTGATCCTGGCAGAATCCACTCACGCACCTGACCTCTTGGGCTGCATACTGCAGCCTAGCCAGCCCGCCTAAATCCTAATCCTGGCAGAATCAACTCACGCACCTGACCTCTTGGGATGCATACTGGAGCCTAGCCAGCCTGCCTAAATCCTAATTCTGGCAGAATCCACTCACGCACCTGACCTCTTGGGCTGCATAATGGAGCCTAGCCAGCCCGCCTAAATCCTGATCCTGGCAGAATCCAGCCACGCACCTGACCTATTGGGCTGCATACTGGAGCCTAGCCAGCCCGCCTAAATCCTAATTCTGGCAGAATCCACTCACGCACCTGACCTCTTGGGCTACATAATGGAGCCTAGCCAGCCCGCCTAAATCCTGATCCTGGCAGAATCCAGCCACATACCTGACCTCTTGGACTGCATACTGGAGCCTAGCCAGCCCACCTAAATCCTGATCCTGGTAGAATCCACCCACATACCACATACCTTACTTCTTGGGCTGCATACTGGAGCCTAGCCAGCCCGCCTAAATCCTGATCCTTGAAGAATCCACACACACCTGACCTCTTGGGCTGCACATTGTAGCCTAGTCAGCCCTCTGAAATCCTAATCCTGGCAAAATCTACTCACGTACCTGGCCTCTTGGGCTGCATACTGGAGCCTAGCTAACCCTCCGAAATCCTAATCCTGGCAGAATCCAGCCACGCACCTGACCTCTTGGGCTCCATACTGGAGCCTAGCCAGCCCGCCTAAGTCCTAATTCTGGCAATATATACTCACGCACCTGACCTCTTGGGCTGCATACTGGACCCTAGCCAGCCCACCTAAATCCTGATCCTGGCATAATCCAGCCACGCACCTGACCTCTTGGGCTGCATACTGGAGCCTAGCCAGCCCGCCTAAATCCTAATTCTGGCAGAATCCACTCACGCACCTGACCTCTTGGGCTGCATACTGGAGCCTAGCCAGCCCACCTAAATCCTGATCCTGGCAGAATCCAGCCACGCACCTGACCTCTTGGGCTGCATACTGGAGCCTAGCCAGCACTACTAAATCCTAATTCTGGCAGAATCCACCCACATACCTGACCTCTTGGTCTGCATACTGGAGCCTAGCCAGCCCGCCTAAATCCTAATCCGGGCAGAATCCACCCACATACCTGACCACTTGGGCGGCATACTGGAGCCTAGTCAGCCCGCCTAAATCTTTATCCTGGCAAAATCTACTCACGTACCTGGCCTCTTGGGCTGCATGCTGGAGCCTAGCTAACCCTCCGAAATCCTAATCCTGGCAAAATCCACCCATGCCCCTGACCTCTTGGGCTGCATACTGGAGCCTAGCCAGCCCGCCTAAATCCTGATCCTGGCAGAATCCAGCCACGCACCTGACCTCTTGGGCTGCATACTGGAGCCTAGCCAGCACGACTAAATCCTAATTCTGGCAGAATCCACCCACATACCTGACCTCTTGGGCTCCATACTGGAGACTAGCCAGCCCGCCTAAATCCTAATCCTGGCAGAATCCACACACATACCTGAACTCTTGGGCCGCATACTGGAGCCTAGCCAGCACGACTAAATCCTAATTCTGGCAGAATCCACCCACATACCTGACCTCTTGGGCTGCATACTGGAGCCTAGCCAGCCTGCCTAAATCCTAATCCTGGCAGAATCCACCCACATACCTGACCTCTTGGGCTGCATACTGGAGCCTAGCCAGCCCGCCTAAATCCTAATCCTGGCAGAATCCACCCACATACCTGACCTCTTGGGCTGCATACTGGAGCCTAGCCAGCCCGCCTAAATCCTAATCCTGGCAGAATCCACCCACATACCTGACCTCTTGGGCTGCATACTGGAGCCTAGCCAGCCCGCCTAAATCCTAATCCTGCAGAATCCACCCACATACCTGACCTCTTGGGCCGCATACTGGAGCCTAGTCAGCCCTCCGAAATCTTAATCCTGGCAAAATCTACTCACGTACCTGGCCTCTTGGGCTGCATACTGGAGCCTAGCCAGCCCACCTAAATCCTGATCCTGGCAGAATCCAGCCACGCACCTGACCTCTTGGGCTGCATACTGGAGCCTAGCCAGCACGACTAAATCCTAATTCTGGCAGAATCCACCCACATACCTGACCTCTTGGTCTGCATACTGGAGCCTAGCCAGCCCGCCTAAATCCTAATCCGGGCAGAATCCACCCACATACCTGACCACTTGGGCCGCATACTGGAGCCTAGTCAGCCCGCCTAAATCTTAATCCTGGCAAAATCTACTCACGTACCTGGCCTCTTGGGCTGCATGCTGGAGCCTAGCTAACCCTCCGAAATCCTAATCCTGGCAAAATCCACCCATGCCCCTGACCTCTTGGGCTGCATACTGGAGCCTAGCCAGCCCGCCTAAATCCTGATCCTGGCAGAATCCAGCCACGCACCTGACCTCTTGGGCTGCATACTGGAGCCTAGCCTGCACGACTAAATCCTAATTCTGGCAGAATCCACCCACATACCTGACCTCTTGGGCTCCATACTGGAGACTAGCCAGCCCGCCTAAATCCTAATCCTGGCAGAATCCACACACATACCTGACCTCTTGGGCCGCATACTGGAGCCTAGCCAGCACGACTAAATCCTAATTCTGGCAGAATCCACCCACATACCTGACCTCTTGGGCTGCATACTGGAGCCTAGCCAGCTTGCCTAAATCCTAATCCTGGCAGAATCCACCCACATACCTGACCTCTTGGTCTGCATACTGGAGCCTAGCCAGCCCGCCTAAATCCTAATCCTGGCAGAATCCACCCACATACCTGACCTCTTGGGCTGCATACTGGAGCCTAGCCAGCCTGCCTAAATCCTAATCCTGGCAGAATCCACCCACATACCTGACCTCTTGGGCTGCATACTGGAGCCTAGCCAGCCCGCCTAAATCCTAATCCTGGCAGAATCCACCCACATACCTGACCTCTTGGGCTGCATACTGGAGCCTAGCCAGCCCACCTAAATCCTAATCCTGCAGAATCCACCCACATACCTGACCTCTTGGGCCGCATACTGGAGCCTAGTCAGCCCTCCGAAATCTTAATCCTGGCAAAATCTACTCACGTACCTGGCCTCTTGGGCTGCATACTGGAGCCTAGCTAACCCTCCGAAATCCTAATCCTGGCAGAATCAACCCATGCCCCTCACCTCTTGGGCCGCATACTGGAGCCTAGTCAGCCCTCCGAAATCCTAATCCTGGCAGAATCCACCCATGCCCCTGACCTCTTGGGCTGCATACTGGAGCCTAGCCAGCCCGCCTAAGTCCTAATTCTGGCAGAATCCACTCACGCACCTGACCTCTTGGGCTGCATACTGGAGCCTAGCCAGCCCAACTAAATCCTAATCCTGGCAGAATCCACCCACATACCTGACCTCTTGGGCTGCATACTGGACCCTAGCCAGCCCACCTAAATCCTGATCCTGGCAAAATCCACCCACATACCTGACCTCTTGGGCCGCATACTGGAGCCTAGCCAGCCTGCCTAAATCCTAATCCTGGCAGAATCCACCCACATACCTGACCTCTTGGGCTGCATACTGGACCCTAGCCAGCCCACCTAAATCCTGATCCTGGCATAATCCAGCCACGCACCTGACCTCTTGGGCTGCATACTGGAGCCTAGCCAGCCCGCCTAAATCCTAATTCTGGCAGAATCCTCTCACGCACCTGACCTCTTGGGCTGCATACTGGAGCCTAGCCAGCCCGCCTAAATCCTGATCCTGGCAGAATCCAGCCACGCACGTGACCTCTTGGGCTGCATACTGGAGCCTAGCCAGCACGACTAAATCCTAATTCTGGCAGAATCCACCCACATACCTGACCTCTTGGTCTGCATACTGGAGCCTAGCCAGCCCGCCTAAATCCTAATCCGGGCAGAATCCACCCACATACCTGACCACTTGGGCCGCATACTGGAGCCTAGTCAGCCCGCCTAAATCTTAATCCTGGCAAAATCTACTCACGTACCTGGCCTCTTGGGCTGCATGCTGGAGCCTAGCTAACCCTCCGAAATCCTAATCCTGGCAAAATCCACCCATGCCCCTGACCTCTTGGGCTGCATACTGGAGCCTAGCCAGCCCGCCTAAATCCTGATCCTGGCAGAATCCAGCCACGCACCTGACCTCTTGGGCTGCATACTGGAGCCTAGCCAGCACGACTAAATCCTAATTCTGACAGAATCTACCCACATACCTGACCTCTTGGGCTCCATACTGGAGACTAGCCAGCCCGCCTAAATCCTAATCCTGGCAGAATCCACACACATACCTGACCTCTTGGGCCGCATACTGGAGCCTAGCCAGCACGACTAAATCCTAATTCTGGCAGAATCCACCCACATACCTGACCTCTTGGGCTGCATACTGGAGCCTAGCCAGCCTGCCTAAATCCTAATCCTGGCAGAATCCACCCACATACCTGACCTCTTGGGCTGCATACTGGAGCCTAGCCAGCCCGCCTAAATCCTAATCCTGGCAGAATCCACCCACATACCTGACCTCTTGGGCTGCATACTGGAGCCTAGCCAGCCCGCCTAAATCCTAATCCTGCAGAATCCACCCACATACCTGACCTCTTGGGCCGCATACTGGAGCCTAGTCAGCCCTCCGAAATCTTAATCCTGGCAAAATCTACTCACGTACCTGGCCTCTTGGGCTGCATACTGGAGCCTAGCTAACCCTCCGAAATCCTAATCCTGGCAGAATCCACCCATGCCCCTGACCTCTTGGGCCGCATACTGGAGCCTAGTCAGCCCTCCGAAATCCTAATCCTGGCAGAATCCACCCATGCCCCTGACCTCTTGGGCTGCATACTGGAGCCTAGCCAGCCCGCCTAAGTCCTAATTCTGGCAGAATCCACTCACGCACCTGACCTCTTGTGCTGCATACTGGAGCCTAGCCAGCCCAACTAAATCCTAATCCTGGCAGAATCCACCCACATACCTGACCTCTTGGGCTGCATACTGGACCCTAGCCAGCCCGCCTAAATCCTGATCCTGGCAGAATCCACCCACATACCTGACCTCTTGGGCCGCATACTGGAGCCTAGCCAGCCTGCCTAAATCCTAATCCTGCAGAATCCACCCACATACCTGACCTCTTGGGCCGCATACTGGAGCCTAGTCAGCCCTCCGAAATCTTAATCCTGGCAAAATCTACTCACGTACCTGGCCTCTTGGGCTGCATACTGGAGCCTAGTCAGCCCTCCGAAATCTTAATCCTGGCAAAATCTACTCACGTACCTGGCCTCTTGGGCTGCATACTGGAGCCTAGCTAACCCTCCGAAATCCTAATCCTGGCAGAATCCACCCATGCCCCTGACCTCTTGGGCCGCATACTGGAGCCTAGTCAGCCCTCCGAAATCCTAATCCTGGCAGAATCCACCCATGCCCCTGACCTCTTGGGCCGCATACTGGAGCCTAGCCAGCACGACTAAATCCTAATTCTGGCAGAATCCACCCACATACCTGACCTCTTGGGCTGCATACTTGAGCCTAGCCAGCCTGCCTAAATCCTAATCCTGGCAGAATCCATCCACATACCTGACCTCTTGGGCTGCATACTGGAGCCTAGCCAGCCCGCCTAAATCCTAATCCTGGCAGAATCCACCCACATACCTGACCTCTTGGGCTGCATACTGGAGCCTAGCCAGCCCGCCTAAATCCTAATCCTGGCAGAATCCACCCACATACCTGACCTCTTGGGCTGCATACTGGAGCCTAGCCAGCCCAACTAAATCCTAATCCTGGCAGAATCCACCCACATACCTGACCTCTTGGGCTGCATACTGGAGCCTAGCCAGCCCGCCTAAATCCTGATCCTGGCAGAATCCAGCCACGCACGTGACCTCTTGGGCTGCATACTGGAGCGTAGCCAGCACGACTAAATCCTAATTCTGGCAGAATCCACCCACATACCTGACCTCTTGGTCTGCATACTGGAGCCTAGCCAGCCCGCCTAAATCCTAATCCGGGCAGAATCCACCCACATACCTGACCACTTGGGCCGCATACTGGAGCCTAGTCAGCCCGCCTAAATCTTAATCCTGGCAAAATCTACTCACGTACCTGGCCTCTTGGGCTGCATGCTGGAGCCTAGCTAACCCTCCGAAATCCTAATCCTGGCAAAATCCACCCATGCCCCTGACCTCTTGGGCTGCATACTGGAGCCTAGCCAGCCCGCCTAAATCCTGATCCTGGCAGAATCCAGCCACGCACCTGACCTCTTGGGCTGCATACTGGAGCCTAGCCAGCACGACTAAATCCTAATTCTGACAGAATCCACCCACATACCTGACCTCTTGGGCTCCATACTGGAGACTAGCCAGCCCGCCTAAATCCTAATCCTGGCAGAATCCACACACATACCTGACCTCTTGGGCCGCATACTGGAGCCTAGCCAGCACGACTAAATACTAATTCTGGCAGAATCCACCCACATACCTGACCTCTTGGGCTGCATACTGGAGCCTAGCCAGCCTGCCTAAATCCTAATACTGGCAGAATCCACCCACATACCTGACCTCTTGGGCTGCATACTGGAGCCTAGCCAGCCCGCCTAAATCCTAATCCTGGCAGAATCCACCCACATACCTGACCTCTTGGGCTGCATACTGGAGCCTAGCCAGCCCGCCTAAATCCTAATCCTGCAGAATCCACCCACATACCTGACCTCTTGGGCTGCATACTGGAGCCTAGTCAGCCCTCCGAAATCTTAATCCTGGCAAAATCTACTCACGTACCTGGCCTCTTGGGCTGCATACTGGAGCCTAGCTAACCCTCCGAAATCCTAATCCTGGCAGAATCCACCCATGCCCCTGACCTCTTGGGCCGCATACTGGAGCCTAGTCAGCCCTCCGAAATCCTAATCCTGGCAGAATCCACCCATGCCCCTGACCTCTTGGGCTGCATACTGGAGCCTAGCCAGCCCGCCTAAGTCCTAATTCTGGCAGAATCCACTCACGCACCTGACCTCTTGTGCTGCATACTGGAGCCTAGCCAGCCCAACTAAATCCTAATCCTGGCAGAATCCACCCACATACCTGACCTCTTGGGCTGCATACTGGACCCTAGCCAGCCCGCCTAAATCCTGATCCTGGCAGAATCCACCCACATACCTGACCTATCGGGCCGCACACTGGAGCCTAGCCAGCCTGCCTAAATCCTAATCCTGCAGAATCCACCCACATACCTGACCTCTTGGGCCGCATACTGGAGCCTAGTCAGCCCTCCGAAATCTTAATCCTGGCAAAATCTACTCACGTACCTGGCCTCTTGGGCTGCATACTGGAGCCTAGTCAGCCCTCCGAAATCTTAATCCTGGCAGAATCCACCCATGCCCCTGACCTCTTGGGCCGCATACTGGAGCCTAGTCAGCCCTCCGAAATCCTAATCCTGGCAGAATCCACCCATGCCCCTGACCTCTTGGGCCGCATACTGGAGCCTAGTCAGCCCTCCGAAATCTTAATCCTGGCAAAATCTACTCACGTACCTGGCCTCTTGGGCTGCATACTGGAGCCTAGTCAGCCCTCCGAAATCTTAATCCTGGCAAAATCTACTCACGTACCTGGCCTCTTGGGCTGCATACTGGAGCCTAGCTAACCCTCCGAAATCCTAATCCTGGCAGAATCCACCCATGCCCCTGACCTCTTGGGCCGCATACTGGAGCCTAGTCAGCCCTCCGAAATCCTAATCCTGGCAGAATCCACCCATGCCCCTGACCTCTTGGGCCGCATACTGGAGCCTAGCCAGCACGACTAAATCCTAATTCTGGCAGAATCCACCCACATACCTGACCTCTTGGGCTGCATACTTGAGCCTAGCCAGCCTGCCTAAATCCTAATCCTGGCAGAATCCACCCACATACCTGACCTCTTGGGCTGCATACTGGAGCCTAGCCAGCCCGCCTAAATCCTAATCCTGGCAGAATCCACCCACATACCTGACCTCTTGGGCTGCATACTGGAGCCTAGCCAGCCCGCCTAAATCCTAATCCTGGCAGAATCCACCCACATACCTGACCTCTTGGGCTGCATACTGGAGCCTAGCCAGCCCAACTAAATCCTAATCCTGGCAGAATCCACCCACATACCTGACCTCTTGGGCTGCATACTGGAGCCTAGCCAGCCCGCCTAAATCCTGATCCTGGCAGAATCCAGCCACGCACGTGACCTCTTGGGCTGCATACTGGAGCGTAGCCAGCACAACTAAATCCTAATTCTGGCAGAATCCACCCACATACCTGACCTCTTGGTCTGCATACTGGAGCCTAGCCAGCCCGCCTAAATCCTAATCCGGGCAGAATCCACCCACATACCTGACCACTTGGGCCGCATACTGGAGCCTAGTCAGCCCGCCTAAATCTTAATCCTGGCAAAATCTACTCACGTACCTGGCCTCTTGGGCTGCATGCTGGAGCCTAGCTAACCCTTCCGAAATCCTAATCCTGGCAAAATCCACCCATGCCCCTGACCTCTCTTGGGCTGCATACTGGAGCCTAGCCAGCCCGCCTAAATCCTGATCCTGGCAGAATCCAGCCACGCACCTGACCTCTTGGGCTGCATACTGGAGCCTAGCCAGCACGACTAAATCCTAATTCTGACAGAATCCACCCACATACCTGACCTCTTGGGCTCCATACTGGAGACTAGCCAGCCCGCCTAAATCCTAATCCTGGCAGAATCCACACACATACCTGACCTCTTGGGCCGCATACTGGAGCCTAGCCAGCACGACTAAATCCTAATTCTGGCAGAATCCATCCACATACCTGACCTCTTGGGCTGCATACTGGAGCCTAGCCAGCCTGCCTAAATCCTAATCCTGGCAGAATCCACCCACATACCTGACCTCTTGGGCTGCATACTGGAGCCTAGCCAGCCCGCCTAAATCCTAATCCTGGCAGAATCCACCCACATACCTGACCTCTTGGGCTGCATACTGGAGCCTAGCCAGCCTGCCTAAATCCTAATCCTGCAGAATCCACCCACATACCTGACCTCTTGGGCCGCATACTGGAGCCTAGTCAGCCCTCCGAAATCTTAATCCTGGCAAAATCTACTCACGTACCTGGCCTCTTGGGCTGCATACTGGAGCCTAGCTAACCCTCCGAAATCCTAATCCTGGCAGAATCCACCCATGCCCCTGACCTCTTGGGCCGCATACTGGAGCCTAGTCAGCCCTCCGAAATCCTAATCCTGGCAGAATCCACCCATGCCCCTGACCTCTTGGGCTGCATACTGGAGCCTAGCCAGCCCGCCTAAGTCCTAATTCTGGCAGAATCCACTCACGCACCTGACCTCTTGTGCTGCATACTGGAGCCTAGCCAGCCCAACTAAATCCTAATCCTGGCAGAATCCACCCACATACCTGACCTCTTGGGCTGCATACTGGACCCTAGCCAGCCCGCCTAAATCCTGATCCTGGCAGAATCCACCCACATACCTGACCTCTTGGGCCGCACATTGGAGCCTAGCCAGCCTGCCTAAATCCTAATCCTGCAGAATCCACCCACATACCTGACCTCTTG
Organism: Ambystoma mexicanum; assembly: GCF_040938575.1. NCBI lineage: Eukaryota > Metazoa > Chordata > Amphibia > Caudata > Ambystomatidae > Ambystoma > Ambystoma mexicanum. Next base: position 91,024,715 of record NC_090930.1, on the reverse strand, counting down.
GGCCGCATACTGGAGCCTAGTCAGCCCTCCGAAATCTTAATCCTGGCAAAATCTACTCACGTACCTGGCCTCTTGGGCTGCATACTGGAGCCTAGTCAGCCCTCCGAAATCTTAATCCTGGCAGAATCCACCCATGCCCCTGACCTCTTGGGCCGCATACTGGAGCCTAGTCAGCCCTCCGAAATCCTAATCCTGGCAGAATCCACCCATGCCCCTGACCTCTTGGGCCGCATACTGGAGCCTAGCCAGCACGACTAAATCCTAATTCTGGCAGAATCCACCCACATACCTGACCTCTTGGGCTGCATACTTGAGCCTAGCCAGCCTGCCTAAATCCTAATCCTGGCAGAATCCACCCACATACCTGACCTCTTGGGCTGCATACTGGAGCCTAACCAGCCCGCCTAAATCCTAATCCTGGCAGAATCCACCCACATACCTGACCTCTTGGGCTGCATACTGGAGCCTAGCCAGCCCGCCTAAATCCTAATCCTGGCAGAATCCACCCACATACCTGACCTCTTGGGCTGCATACTGGAGCCTAGCCAGCCCGCCTAAATCCTAATCCTGGCAGAATCCACCCACATACCTGACCTCTTGGGCTGCATACTGGAGCCTAGCCAGCCCGCCTAAATCCTAATCCTGGCAGAATCCACCCACATACCTGACCTCTTGGGCTGCATACTGGAGCCTAGCCAGCCCGCCTAAATCCTAATCCTGGCAGAATCCACCCACATACCTGACCTCTTGGGCTGCATACTGGAGCCTAGCCAGCCCACCTAAATCCTAATCCTGCAGAATCCACCCACATACCTGACCTCTTGGGCCGCATACTGGAGCCTAGTCAGCCCTCCGAAATCTTAATCCTGGCAAAATCTACTCACGTACCTGGCCTCTTGGGCTGCATACTGGAGCCTAGCTAACCCTCCGAAATCCTAATCCTGGCAGAATCAACCCATGCCCCTCACCTCTTGGGCCGCATACTGGAGCCTAGTCAGCCCTCCGAAATCCTAATCCTGGCAGAATCCACCCATGCCCCTGACCTCTTGGGCTGCATACTGGAGCCTAGCCAGCCCGCCTAAGTCCTAATTCTGGCAGAATCCACTCACGCACCTGACCTCTTGGGCTGCATACTGGAGCCTAGCCAGCCCAACTAAATCCTAATCCTGGCAGAATCCACCCACATACCTGACCTCTTGGGCTGCATACTGGACCCTAGCCAGCCCACCTAAATCCTGATCCTGGCAGAATCCACCCACATACCTGACCTCTTGGGCCGCATACTGGAGCCTAGCCAGCCTGCCTAAATCCTAATCCTGGCAGAATCCACCCACATACCTGACCTCTTGGGCTGCATACTGGACCCTAGCCAGCCCACCTAAATCCTGATCCTGGCATAATCCAGCCACGCACCTGACCTCTTGGGCTGCATACTGGAGCCTAGCCAGCCCGCCTAAATCCTAATTCTGGCAGAATCCTCTCACGCACCTGACCTCTTGGGCTGCATACTGGAGCCTAGCCAGCCCGCCTAAATCCTGATCCTGGCAGAATCCAGCCACGCACCTGACCTCTTGGGCTGCATACTGGAGCCTAGCCTGCACGACTAAATCCTAATTCTGGCAGAATCCACCCACATACCTGACCTCTTGGGCTCCATACTGGAGACTAGCCAGCCCGCCTAAATCCTAATCCTGGCAGAATCCACACACATACCTGACCTCTTGGGCCGCATACTGGAGCCTAGCCAGCACGACTAAATCCTAATTCTGGCAGAATCCACCCACATACCTGACCTCTTGGGCTGCATACTGGAGCCTAGCCAGCTTGCCTAAATCCTAATCCTGGCAGAATCCACCCACATACCTGACCTCTTGGTCTGCATACTGGAGCCTAGCCAGCCCGCCTAAATCCTAATCCTGGCAGAATCCACCCACATACCTGACCTCTTGGGCTGCATACTGGAGCCTAGCCAGCCTGCCTAAATCCTAATCCTGGCAGAATCCACCCACATACCTGACCTCTTGGGCTGCATACTGGAGCCTAGCCAGCCCGCCTAAATCCTAATCCTGGCAGAATCCACCCACATACCTGACCTCTTGGGCTGCATACTGGAGCCTAGCCAGCCCACCTAAATCCTAATCCTGCAGAATCCACCCACATACCTGACCTCTTGGGCCGCATACTGGAGCCTAGTCAGCCCTCCGAAATCTTAATCCTGGCAAAATCTACTCACGTACCTGGCCTCTTGGGCTGCATACTGGAGCCTAGCTAACCCTCCGAAATCCTAATCCTGGCAGAATCAACCCATGCCCCTCACCTCTTGGGCCGCATACTGGAGCCTAGTCAGCCCTCCGAAATCCTAATCCTGGCAGAATCCACCCATGCCCCTGACCTCTTGGGCTGCATACTGGAGCCTAGCCAGCCCGCCTAAGTCCTAATTCTGGCAGAATCCACTCACGCACCTGACCTCTTGGGCTGCATACTGGAGCCTAGCCAGCCCAACTAAATCCTAATCCTGGCAGAATCCACCCACATACCTGACCTCTTGGGCTGCATACTGGACCCTAGCCAGCCCACCTAAATCCTGATCCTGGCAAAATCCACCCACATACCTGACCTCTTGGGCCGCATACTGGAGCCTAGCCAGCCTGCCTAAATCCTAATCCTGGCAGAATCCACCCACATACCTGACCTCTTGGGCTGCATACTGGACCCTAGCCAGCCCACCTAAATCCTGATCCTGGCATAATCCAGCCACGCACCTGACCTCTTGGGCTGCATACTGGAGCCTAGCCAGCCCGCCTAAATCCTAATTCTGGCAGAATCCTCTCACGCACCTGACCTCTTGGGCTGCATACTGGAGCCTAGCCAGCCCGCCTAAATCCTGATCCTGGCAGAATCCAGCCACGCACGTGACCTCTTGGGCTGCATACTGGAGCCTAGCCAGCACGACTAAATCCTAATTCTGGCAGAATCCACCCACATACCTGACCTCTTGGTCTGCATACTGGAGCCTAGCCAGCCCGCCTAAATCCTAATCCGGGCAGAATCCACCCACATACCTGACCACTTGGGCCGCATACTGGAGCCTAGTCAGCCCGCCTAAATCTTAATCCTGGCAAAATCTACTCACGTACCTGGCCTCTTGGGCTGCATGCTGGAGCCTAGCTAACCCTCCGAAATCCTAATCCTGGCAAAATCCACCCATGCCCCTGACCTCTTGGGCTGCATACTGGAGCCTAGCCAGCCCGCCTAAATCCTGATCCTGGCAGAATCCAGCCACGCACCTGACCTCTTGGGCTGCATACTGGAGCCTAGCCAGCACGACTAAATCCTAATTCTGACAGAATCTACCCACATACCTGACCTCTTGGGCTCCATACTGGAGACTAGCCAGCCCGCCTAAATCCTAATCCTGGCAGAATCCACACACATACCTGACCTCTTGGGCCGCATACTGGAGCCTAGCCAGCACGACTAAATCCTAATTCTGGCAGAATCCACCCACATACCTGACCTCTTGGGCTGCATACTGGAGCCTAGCCAGCCTGCCTAAATCCTAATCCTGGCAGAATCCACCCACATACCTGACCTCTTGGGCTGCATACTGGAGCCTAGCCAGCCCGCCTAAATCCTAATCCTGGCAGAATCCACCCACATACCTGACCTCTTGGGCTGCATACTGGAGCCTAGCCAGCCCGCCTAAATCCTAATCCTGCAGAATCCACCCACATACCTGACCTCTTGGGCCGCATACTGGAGCCTAGTCAGCCCTCCGAAATCTTAATCCTGGCAAAATCTACTCACGTACCTGGCCTCTTGGGCTGCATACTGGAGCCTAGCTAACCCTCCGAAATCCTAATCCTGGCAGAATCCACCCATGCCCCTGACCTCTTGGGCCGCATACTGGAGCCTAGTCAGCCCTCCGAAATCCTAATCCTGGCAGAATCCACCCATGCCCCTGACCTCTTGGGCTGCATACTGGAGCCTAGCCAGCCCGCCTAAGTCCTAATTCTGGCAGAATCCACTCACGCACCTGACCTCTTGTGCTGCATACTGGAGCCTAGCCAGCCCAACTAAATCCTAATCCTGGCAGAATCCACCCACATACCTGACCTCTTGGGCTGCATACTGGACCCTAGCCAGCCCGCCTAAATCCTGATCCTGGCAGAATCCACCCACATACCTGACCTCTTGGGCCGCATACTGGAGCCTAGCCAGCCTGCCTAAATCCTAATCCTGCAGAATCCACACACATACCTGACCTCTTGGGCCGCATACTGGAGCCTAGTCAGCCCTCCGAAATCTTAATCCTGGCAAAATCTACTCACGTACCTGGCCTCTTGGGCTGCATACTGGAGCCTAGTCAGCCCTCCGAAATCTTAATCCTGGCAAAATCTACTCACGTACCTGGCCTCTTGGGCTGCATACTGGAGCCTAGCTAACCCTCCGAAATCCTAATCCTGGCAGAATCCACCCATGCCCCTGACCTCTTGGGCCGCATACTGGAGCCTAGTCAGCCCTCCGAAATCCTAATCCTGGCAGAATCCACCCATGCCCCTGACCTCTTGGGCCGCATACTGGAGCCTAGCCAGCACGACTAAATCCTAATTCTGGCAGAATCCACCCACATACCTGACCTCTTGGGCTGCATACTTGAGCCTAGCCAGCCTGCCTAAATCCTAATCCTGGCAGAATCCATCCACATACCTGACCTCTTGGGCTGCATACTGGAGCCTAGCCAGCCCGCCTAAATCCTAATCCTGGCAGAATCCACCCACATACCTGACCTCTTGGGCTGCATACTGGAGCCTAGCCAGCCCGCCTAAATCCTAATCCTGGCAGAATCCACCCACATACCTGACCTCTTGGGCTGCATACTGGAGCCTAGCCAGCCCAACTAAATCCTAATCCTGGCAGAATCCACCCACATACCTGACCTCTTGGGCTGCATACTGGAGCCTAGCCAGCCCGCCTAAATCCTGATCCTGGCAGAATCCAGCCACGCACGTGACCTCTTGGGCTGCATACTGGAGCGTAGCCAGCACGACTAAATCCTAATTCTGGCAGAATCCACCCACATACCTGACCTCTTGGTCTGCATACTGGAGCCTAGCCAGCCCGCCTAAATCCTAATCCGGGCAGAATCCACCCACATACCTGACCACTTGGGCCGCATACTGGAGCCTAGTCAGCCCGCCTAAATCTTAATCCTGGCAAAATCTACTCACGTACCTGGCCTCTTGGGCTGCATGCTGGAGCCTAGCTAACCCTCCGAAATCCTAATCCTGGCAAAATCCACCCATGCCCCTGACCTCTTGGGCTGCATACTGGAGCCTAGCCAGCCCGCCTAAATCCTGATCCTGGCAGAATCCAGCCACGCACCTGACCTCTTGGGCTGCATACTGGAGCCTAGCCAGCACGACTAAATCCTAATTCTGACAGAATCCACCCACATACCTGACCTCTTGGGCTCCATACTGGAGACTAGCCAGCCCGCCTAAATCCTAATCCTGGCAGAATCCACACACATACCTGACCTCTTGGGCCGCATACTGGAGCCTAGCCAGCACGACTAAATACTAATTCTGGCAGAATCCACCCACATACCTGACCTCTTGGGCTGCATACTGGAGCCTAGCCAGCCTGCCTAAATCCTAATACTGGCAGAATCCACCCACATACCTGACCTCTTGGGCTGCATACTGGAGCCTAGCCAGCCCGCCTAAATCCTAATCCTGGCAGAATCCACCCACATACCTGACCTCTTGGGCTGCATACTGGAGCCTAGCCAGCCCGCCTAAATCCTAATCCTGCAGAATCCACCCACATACCTGACCTCTTGGGCTGCATACTGGAGCCTAGTCAGCCCTCCGAAATCTTAATCCTGGCAAAATCTACTCACGTACCTGGCCTCTTGGGCTGCATACTGGAGCCTAGCTAACCCTCCGAAATCCTAATCCTGGCAGAATCCACCCATGCCCCTGACCTCTTGGGCCGCATACTGGAGCCTAGTCAGCCCTCCGAAATCCTAATCCTGGCAGAATCCACCCATGCCCCTGACCTCTTGGGCTGCATACTGGAGCCTAGCCAGCCCGCCTAAGTCCTAATTCTGGCAGAATCCACTCACGCACCTGACCTCTTGTGCTGCATACTGGAGCCTAGCCAGCCCAACTAAATCCTAATCCTGGCAGAATCCACCCACATACCTGACCTCTTGGGCTGCATACTGGACCCTAGCCAGCCCGCCTAAATCCTGATCCTGGCAGAATCCACCCACATACCTGACCTATCGGGCCGCACACTGGAGCCTAGCCAGCCTGCCTAAATCCTAATCCTGCAGAATCCACCCACATACCTGACCTCTTGGGCCGCATACTGGAGCCTAGTCAGCCCTCCGAAATCTTAATCCTGGCAAAATCTACTCACGTACCTGGCCTCTTGGGCTGCATACTGGAGCCTAGTCAGCCCTCCGAAATCTTAATCCTGGCAGAATCCACCCATGCCCCTGACCTCTTGGGCCGCATACTGGAGCCTAGTCAGCCCTCCGAAATCCTAATCCTGGCAGAATCCACCCATGCCCCTGACCTCTTGGGCCGCATACTGGAGCCTAGTCAGCCCTCCGAAATCTTAATCCTGGCAAAATCTACTCACGTACCTGGCCTCTTGGGCTGCATACTGGAGCCTAGTCAGCCCTCCGAAATCTTAATCCTGGCAAAATCTACTCACGTACCTGGCCTCTTGGGCTGCATACTGGAGCCTAGCTAACCCTCCGAAATCCTAATCCTGGCAGAATCCACCCATGCCCCTGACCTCTTGGGCCGCATACTGGAGCCTAGTCAGCCCTCCGAAATCCTAATCCTGGCAGAATCCACCCATGCCCCTGACCTCTTGGGCCGCATACTGGAGCCTAGCCAGCACGACTAAATCCTAATTCTGGCAGAATCCACCCACATACCTGACCTCTTGGGCTGCATACTTGAGCCTAGCCAGCCTGCCTAAATCCTAATCCTGGCAGAATCCACCCACATACCTGACCTCTTGGGCTGCATACTGGAGCCTAGCCAGCCCGCCTAAATCCTAATCCTGGCAGAATCCACCCACATACCTGACCTCTTGGGCTGCATACTGGAGCCTAGCCAGCCCGCCTAAATCCTAATCCTGGCAGAATCCACCCACATACCTGACCTCTTGGGCTGCATACTGGAGCCTAGCCAGCCCAACTAAATCCTAATCCTGGCAGAATCCACCCACATACCTGACCTCTTGGGCTGCATACTGGAGCCTAGCCAGCCCGCCTAAATCCTGATCCTGGCAGAATCCAGCCACGCACGTGACCTCTTGGGCTGCATACTGGAGCGTAGCCAGCACAACTAAATCCTAATTCTGGCAGAATCCACCCACATACCTGACCTCTTGGTCTGCATACTGGAGCCTAGCCAGCCCGCCTAAATCCTAATCCGGGCAGAATCCACCCACATACCTGACCACTTGGGCCGCATACTGGAGCCTAGTCAGCCCGCCTAAATCTTAATCCTGGCAAAATCTACTCACGTACCTGGCCTCTTGGGCTGCATGCTGGAGCCTAGCTAACCCTTCCGAAATCCTAATCCTGGCAAAATCCACCCATGCCCCTGACCTCTCTTGGGCTGCATACTGGAGCCTAGCCAGCCCGCCTAAATCCTGATCCTGGCAGAATCCAGCCACGCACCTGACCTCTTGGGCTGCATACTGGAGCCTAGCCAGCACGACTAAATCCTAATTCTGACAGAATCCACCCACATACCTGACCTCTTGGGCTCCATACTGGAGACTAGCCAGCCCGCCTAAATCCTAATCCTGGCAGAATCCACACACATACCTGACCTCTTGGGCCGCATACTGGAGCCTAGCCAGCACGACTAAATCCTAATTCTGGCAGAATCCATCCACATACCTGACCTCTTGGGCTGCATACTGGAGCCTAGCCAGCCTGCCTAAATCCTAATCCTGGCAGAATCCACCCACATACCTGACCTCTTGGGCTGCATACTGGAGCCTAGCCAGCCCGCCTAAATCCTAATCCTGGCAGAATCCACCCACATACCTGACCTCTTGGGCTGCATACTGGAGCCTAGCCAGCCTGCCTAAATCCTAATCCTGCAGAATCCACCCACATACCTGACCTCTTGGGCCGCATACTGGAGCCTAGTCAGCCCTCCGAAATCTTAATCCTGGCAAAATCTACTCACGTACCTGGCCTCTTGGGCTGCATACTGGAGCCTAGCTAACCCTCCGAAATCCTAATCCTGGCAGAATCCACCCATGCCCCTGACCTCTTGGGCCGCATACTGGAGCCTAGTCAGCCCTCCGAAATCCTAATCCTGGCAGAATCCACCCATGCCCCTGACCTCTTGGGCTGCATACTGGAGCCTAGCCAGCCCGCCTAAGTCCTAATTCTGGCAGAATCCACTCACGCACCTGACCTCTTGTGCTGCATACTGGAGCCTAGCCAGCCCAACTAAATCCTAATCCTGGCAGAATCCACCCACATACCTGACCTCTTGGGCTGCATACTGGACCCTAGCCAGCCCGCCTAAATCCTGATCCTGGCAGAATCCACCCACATACCTGACCTCTTGGGCCGCACATTGGAGCCTAGCCAGCCTGCCTAAATCCTAATCCTGCAGAATCCACCCACATACCTGACCTCTTGGGCCGCATACTGGAGCCTAGTCAGCCCTCCGAAATCTTAATCCTGGCAAAATCTACTCACGTACCTGGCCTCTTGGGCTGCATACTGGAGCCTAGTCAGCCCTCCGAAATCTTAATCCTGGCAGAATCCACCCATGCCCCTGACCTCTTGGGCCGCATACTGGAGCCTAGTCAGCCCTCCGAAATCCTAATCCTGGCAGAATCCACCCATGCCCCTGACCTCTTGGGCCGCATACTGGAGCCTAGCCAGCACGACTAAATCCTAATTCTGGCAGAATCCACCCACATACCTGACCTCTTGGGCTGCATACTTGAGCCTAGCCAGCCTGCCTAAATCCTAATCCTGGCAGAATCCACCCACATACCTGACCTCTTGGGCTGCATACTGGAGCCTAACCAGCCCGCCTAAATCCTAATCCTGGCAGAATCCACCCACATACCTGACCTCTTGGGCTGCATACTGGAGCCTAGCCAGCCCGCCTAAATCCTAATCCTGGCAGAATCCACCCACATACCTGACCTCTTGGGCTGCATACTGGAGCCTAGCCAGCCCGCCTAAATCCTAATCCTGGCAGAATCCACCCACATACCTGACCTCTTGGGCTGCATACTGGAGCCTAGCCAGCCCGCCTAAATCCTAATCCTGGCAGAATCCACCCACATACCTGACCTCTTGGGCTGCATACTGGAGCCTAGCCAGCCCGCCTAAATCCTAATCCTGGCAGAATCCACCCACATACCTGACCTCTTGGGCTGCATACTGGAGCCTAGCCAGCCCACCTAAATCCTAATCCTGCAGAATCCACCCACATACCTGACCTCTTGGGCCGCATACTGGAGCCTAGTCAGCCCTCCGAAATCTTAATCCTGGCAAAATCTACTCACGTACCTGGCCTCTTGGGCTGCATACTGGAGCCTAGCTAACCCTCCGAAATCCTAATCCTGGCAGAATCAACCCATGCCCCTCACCTCTTGGGCCGCATACTGGAGCCTAGTCAGCCCTCCGAAATCCTAATCCTGGCAGAATCCACCCATGCCCCTGACCTCTTGGGCTGCATACTGGAGCCTAGCCAGCCCGCCTAAGTCCTAATTCTGGCAGAATCCACTCACGCACCTGACCTCTTGGGCTGCATACTGGAGCCTAGCCAGCCCAACTAAATCCTAATCCTGGCAGAATCCACCCACATACCTGACCTCTTGGGCTGCATACTGGACCCTAGCCAGCCCACCTAAATCCTGATCCTGGCAGAATCCACCCACATACCTGACCTCTTGGGCCGCATACTGGAGCCTAGCCAGCCTGCCTAAATCCTAATCCTGGCAGAATCCACCCACATACCTGACCTCTTGGGCTGCATACTGGACCCTAGCCAGCCCACCTAAATCCTGATCCTGGCATAATCCAGCCACGCACCTGACCTCTTGGGCTGCATACTGGAGCCTAGCCAGCCCGCCTAAATCCTAATTCTGGCAGAATCCTCTCACGCACCTGACCTCTTGGGCTGCATACTGGAGCCTAGCCAGCCCGCCTAAATCCTGATCCTGGCAGAATCCAGCCACGCACGTGACCTCTTGGGCTGCATACTGGAGCCTAGCCAGCACGACTAAATCCTAATTCTGGCAGAATCCACCCACATACCTGACCTCTTGGTCTGCATACTGGAGCCTAGCCAGCCCGCCTAAATCCTAATCCGGGCAGAATCCACCCACATACCTGACCACTTGGGCCGCATACTGGAGCCTAGTCAGCCCGCCTAAATCTTAATCCTGGCAAAATCTACTCACGTACCTGGCCTCTTGGGCTGCATGCTGGAGCCTAGCTAACCCTCCGAAATCCTAATCCTGGCAAAATCCACCCATGCCCCTGACCTCTTGGGCTGCATACTGGAGCCTAACCAGCCCGCCTAAATCCTGATCCTGGCAGAATCCAGCCACGCACCTGACCTCTTGGGCTGCATACTGGAGCCTAGCCAGCACGACTAAATCCTAATTCTGACAGAATCCACCCACATACCTGACCTCTTGGGCTCCATACTGGAGACTAGCCAGCCCGCCTAAATCCTAATCCTGGCAGAATCCACACACATACCTGACCTCTTGGGCCGCATACTGGAGCCTAGCCAGCACGACTAAATCCTAATTCTGGCAGAATCCACCCACATACCTGACCTCTTGGGCTGCATACTGGAGCCTAGCCAGCCTGCCTAAATCCTAATCCTGGCAGAATCCACCCACATACCTGACCTCTTGGGCTGCATACTGGAGCCTAGCCAGCCCGCCTAAATCCTAATCCTGGCAGAATCCACCCACATACCTGACCTCTTGGGCTGCATACTGGAGCCTAGCCAGCCCGCCTAAATCCTAATCCTGCAGAATCCACCCACATACCTGACCTCTTGGGCCGCATACTGGAGCCTAGTCAGCCCTCCGAAATCTTAATCCTGGCAAAATCTTCTCACGTACCTGGCCTCTTGGGCTGCATACTGGAGCCTAGCTAACCCTCCGAAATCCTAATCCTGGCAGAATCCACCCATGCCCCTGACCTCTTGGGCCGCATACTGGAGCCTAGTCAGCCCTCCGAAATCCTAATCCTGGCAGAATCCACCCATGCCCCTGACCTCTTGGGCTGCATACTGGAGCCTAGCCAGCCCGCCTAAGTCCTAATTCTGGCAGAATCCACTCACGCACCTGACCTCTTGTGCTGCATACTGGAGCCTAGCCAGCCCAACTAAATCCTAATCCTGGCAGAATCCACCCACATACCTGACCTCTTGGGCTGCATACTGGACCCTAGCCAGCCCGCCTAAATCCTGATCCTGGCAGAATCCACCCACATACCTGACCTCTTGGGCCGCATACTGGAGCCTAGCCAGCCTGCCTAAATCCTAATCCTGCAGAATCCACCCACATACCTGACCTCTTGGGCCGCATACTGGAGCCTAGTCAGCCCTCCGAAATCTTAATCCTGGCAAAATCTACTCACGTACCTGGCCTCTTGGGCTGCATACTGGAGCCTAGCTAACCCTCCGAAATCCTAATCCTGGCAGAATCCACCCATGCCCCTGACCTCTTGGGCCGCATACTGGAGCCTAGTCAGCCCTCCGAAATCCTAATCCTGGCAGAATCCACCCATGCCCCTGACCTCTTGGGCCGCATACTGGAGCCTAGCCAGCACGACTAAATCCTAATTCTGGCAGAATCCACCCACATACCTGACCTCTTGGGCTGCATACTTGAGCCTAGCCAGCCTGCCTAAATCCTAATCCTGGCAGAATCCACCCACATACCTGACCTCTTGGGCTGCATACTGGAGCCTAGCCAGCCCGCCTAAATCCTAATCCTGGCAGAATCCACCCACATACCTGACCTCTTGGGCTGCATACTGGAGCCTAGCCAGCCCGCCTAAATCCTAATCCTGGCAGAATCCACCCACATACCTGACCTCTTGGGCTGCATACTGGAGCCTAGCCAGCCCAACTAAATCCTAATCCTGGCAGAATCCACCCACATACCTGACCTCTTGGGCTGCATACTGGAGCCTAGCCAGCCCGCCTAAATCCTGATCCTGGCAGAATCCAGCCACGCACGTGACCTCTTGGGCTGCATACTGGAGCGTAGCCAGCACGACTAAATCCTAATTCTGGCAGAATCCACCCACATACCTGACCTCTTGGTCTGCATACTGGAGCCTAGCCAGCCCGCCTAAATCCTAATCCGGGCAGAATCCACCCACATACCTGACCACTTGGGCCGCATACTGGAGCCTAGTCAGCCCGCCTAAATCTTAATCCTGGCAAAATCTACTCACGTACCTGGCCTCTTGGGCTGCATGCTGGAGCCCAGCTAACCCTCCGAAATCCTAATCCTGGCAAAATCCACCCATGCCCCTGACCTCTTGGGCTGCATACTGGAGCCTAGCCAGCCCGCCTAAATCCTGATCCTGGCAGAATCCAGCCACGCACCTGACCTCTTGGGCTGCATACTGGAGCCTAGCCAACACGACTAAATCCTAATTCTGACAGAATCCACCCACATACCTGACCTCTTGGGCTCCATACTGGAGACTAGCCAGCCCGCCTAAATCCTAATCCTGGCAGAATCCACACACATACCTGACCTCTTGGGCCGCATACTGGAGCCTAGCCAGCACGACTAAATCCTAATTCTGGCAGAATCCACCCACATACCTGACCTCTTGGGCTGCATACTGGAGCCTAGCCAGCCTGCCTAAATCCTAATCCTGGCAGAATCCACCCACATACCTGACCTCTTGGGCTGCATACTGGAGCCTAGCCAGCCCGCCTAAATCCTAATCCTGGCAGAATCCACCCACATACCTGACCTCTTGGGCTGCATACTGGAGCCTAGCCAGCCCGCCTAAATCCTAATCCTGCAGAATCCACCCACATACCTGACCTCTTGGGCTGCATACTGGAGCCTAGTCAGCCCTCCGAAATCTTAATCCTGGCAAAATCTACTCACGTACCTGGCCTCTTGGGCTGCATACTGGAGCCTAGCTAACCCTCCGAAATCCTAATCCTGGCAGAATCCACCCATGCCCCTGACCTCTTGGGCCGCATACTGGAGCCTAGTCAGCCCTCCGAAATCCTAATCCTGGCAGAATCCACCCATGCCCCTGACCTCTTGGGCTGCATACTGGAGCCTAGCCAGCCCGCCTAAGTCCTAATTCTGGCAGAATCCACTCACGCACCTGACCTCTTGTGCTGCATACTGGAGCCTAGCCAGCCCAACTAAATCCTAATCCTGGCAGAATCCACCCACATACCTGACCTCTTGGGCTGCATACTGGACCCTAGCCAGCCCGCCTAAATCCTGATCCTGGCAGAATCCACCCACATACCTGACCTCTTGGGCCGCACACTGGAGCCTAGCCAGCCTGCCTAAATCCTAATCCTGCAGAATCCACCCACATACCTGACCTCTTGGGCCGCATACTGGAGCCTAGTCAGCCCTCCGAAATCTTAATCCTGGCAAAATCTACTCACGTACCTGGCCTCTTGGGCTGCATACTGGAGCCTAGTCAGCCCTCCGAAATCTTAATCCTGGCAGAATCCACCCATGCCCCGGACCTCTTGGGCCGCATACTGGAGCCTAGTCAGCCAACCGAAATCCTAATCCTGGCAGAATCCACCCATGCCCCTGACCTCTTGGGCCGCATACTGGAGCCTAGTCAGCCCTCCGAAATCTTAATCCTGGCAAAATCTACTCACGTACCTGGCCTCTTGGGCTGCATACTGGAGCCTAGTCAGCCCTCCGAAATCTTAATCCTGGCAAAATCTACTCACGTACCTGGCCTCTTGGGCTGCATACTGGAGCCTAGCTAACCCTCCGAAATCCTAATCCTGGCAGAATCCACCCATGCCCCTGACCTCTTGGGCCGCATACTGGAGCCTAGTCAGCCCTCCGAAATCCTAATCCTGGCAGAATCCACCCATGCCCCTGACCTCTTGGGCCGCATACTGGAGCCTAGCCAGCACGACTAAATCCTAATTCTGGAGGAATCCACCCACATACCTGACCTCTTGGGCTGCATACTTGAGCCTAGCCAGCCTGCCTAAATCCTAATCCTGGCAGAATCCACCCACATACCTGACCTCTTGGGCTGCATACTGGAGCCTAGCCAGCCCGCCTAAATCCTAATCCTGGCAGAATCCACCCACATACCTGACCTCTTGGGCTGCATACTGGAGCCTAGCCAGCCCGCCTAAATCCTAATCCTGGCAGAATCCACCCACATACCTGACCTCTTGGGCTGCATACTGGAGCCTAGCCAGCCCAACTAAATCCTAATCCTGGCAGAATCCACCCACATACCTGACCTCTTGGGCTGCATACTGGAGCCTAGCCAGCCCGCCTAAATCCTGATCCTGGCAGAATCCAGCCACGCACGTGACCTCTTGGGCTGCATACTGGAGCGTAGCCAGCACGACTAAATCCTAATTCTGGCAGAATCCACCCACATACCTGACCTCTTGGTCTGCATACTGGAGCCTAGCCAGCCCGCCTAAATCCTAATCCGGGCAGAATCCACCCACATACCTGACCACTTGGGCCGCATACTGGAGCCTAGTCAGCCCGCCTAAATCTTAATCCTGGCAAAATCTACTCACGTACCTGGCCTCTTGGGCTGCATGCTGGAGCCTAGCTAACCCTCCGAAATCCTAATCCTGGCAAAATCCACCCATGCCCCTGACCTCTTGGGCTGCATACTGGAGCCTAGCCAGCCCGCCTAAATCCTGATCCTGGCAGAATCCAGCCACGCACCTGACCTCTTGGGCTGCATACTGGAGCCTAGCCAGCACGACTAAATCCTAATTCTGACAGAATCCACCCACATACCTGACCTCTTGGGCTCCATACTGGAGACTAGCCAGCCCGCCTAAATCCTAATCCTGGCAGAATCCACACACATACCTGACCTCTTGGGCCGCATACTGGAGCCTAGCCAGCACGACTAAATCCTAATTCTGGCAGAATCCACCCACATACCTGACCTCTTGGGCTGCATACTGGAGCCTAGCCAGCCTGCCTAAATCCTAATCCTGGCAGAATCCACCCACATACCTGACCTCTTGGGCTGCATACTGGAGCCTAGCCAGCCCGCCTAAATCCTAATCCTGGCAGAATCCACCCACATACCTGACCTCTTGGGCTGCATACTGGAGCCTAGCCAGCCCGCCTAAATCCTAATCCTGCAGAATCCACCCACATACCTGACCTCTTGGGCCGCATACTGGAGCCTAGTCAGCCCTCCGAAATCTTAATCCTGGCAAAATCTACTCACGTACCTGGCCTCTTGGGCTGCATACTGGAGCCTAGCTAACCCTCCGAAATCCTAATCCTGGCAGAATCCACCCATGCCCCTGACCTCTTGGGCCGCATACTGGAGCCTAGTCAGCCCTCCGAAATCCTAATCCTGGCAGAATCCACCCATGCCCCTGACCTCTTGGGCTGCATACTGGAGCCTAGCCAGCCCGCCTAAGTCCTAATTCTGGCAGAATCCACTCACGCACCTGACCTCTTGTGCTGCATACTGGAGCCTAGCCAGCCCAACTAAATCCTAATCCTGGCAGAATCCACCCACATACCTGACCTCTTGGGCTGCATACTGGACCCTAGCCAGCCCGCCTAAATCCTGATCCTGGCAGAATCCACCCACATACCTGACCTCTTGGGCCGCACACTGGAGCCTAGCCAGCCTGCCTAAATCCTAATCCTGCAGAATCCACCCACATACCTGACCTCTTGGGCCGCATACTGGAGCCTAGTCAGCCCTCCGAAATCTTAATCCTGGCAAAATCTACTCACGTACCTGGCCTCTTGGGCTGCATACTGGAGCCTAGTCAGCCCTCCGAAATCTTAATCCTGGCAGAATCCACCCATGCCCCTGACCTCTTGGGCCGCATACTGGAGCCTAGTCAGCCCTCCGAAATCCTAATCCTGGCAGAATCCACCCATGCCCCTGACCTCTTGGGCCGCATACTGGAGCCTAGCCAGCACGACTAAATCCTAATTCTGGCAGAATCCACCCACATACCTGACCTCTTGGGCTGCATACTTGAGCCTAGCCAGCCTGCCTAAATCCTAATCCTGGCAGAATCCACCCACATACCTGACCTCTTGGGCTGCATACTGGAGCCTAGCCAGCCCGCCTAAATCCTAATCCTGGCAGAATCCACCCACATACCTGACCTCTTGGGCTGCATACTGGAGCCTAGCCAGCCCGCCTAAATCCTAATCCTGGCAGAATCCACCCACATACCTGACCTCTTGGGCTGCATACTGGAGCCTAGCCAGCCCGCCTAAATCCTAATCCTGGCAGAATCCACCCACATACCTGACCTCTTGGGCTGCATACTGGAGCCTAGCCAGCCCGCCTAAATCCTAATCCTGGCAGAATCCACCCACATACCTGACCTCTTGGGCTGCATACTGGACCCTAGCCAGCCCGCCTAAATCCTGATCCTGGCAGAATCCAGCCACGCACCTATCCTCTTGGGCTGCATACTGGACCCTAGCCAGCCCGCCTAAATCCTAATCCTGGCAGAATCCACCCACATACCTGACCTCTTGGGCTGCATACTGGACCCTAGCCAGCCCACCTAAATCCTAATCCTGCAGAATCCACCCACATACCTGACCTCTTGAGCCGCATACTGGAGCCTAGTCAGCCCTCCGAAATCTTAATCCTGGCAAAATCTACTCACGTACCTGGCCTCTTGGGCTGCATACTGGAGCCTAGCTAACCCTCCGAAATCCTAATCCTGGCAGAATCCACCCATGCCCCTGACCTCTTGGGCTGCATACTGGAGCCTAGTGAGCCCTCCGAAATCCTAATCCTGGCAGAATCCACTCACGCACCTGACCTCTTGGGCTGCATACTGAAGCCTAGCCAGCCCACCTAAATCCTGATCCTGGCAGAATCCAGCCACGCACCTGACCTCTTGGGTTTCATACTGGAGCCTAGCCAGCACGACTAAATCCTAATTCTGGCAGAATCCACCCACATACCTGACCTCTTGGGCTGCATACTGGAGCCTAGCCAGCCCGCCTAAATCCTGATCCTGACAGAATCCACCCACATACCTGACCTCTTGGGCTGCATACTGGAGCCTAGCCAGCCCGCCTAAATCCTGATCCTGGAAGAATCCACACACACCTGACCTCTTGGCAGCATACTGGAGCCTAGCAGCCTGCCTTAATCCTAATCCTGGCAGAATCCACCCACTTGCCTGCCCTCTTAGGCTGCATAAAGGAGCCTAGCCAGCCCGCCTAAGTCCTAATACTGACAGAATGCACACACACACATCATAAATTCGACTCTGAGAGCATTTTCCCATACCTGTTCTCCGGTCCCTGATGGTGTTCCAACCACAAAGTTCATTGAGGCCATACAAATGGGAAAATGGCACTATATACATGACGACTATAAATACAGTTGTTTGTGCTGTGGACGAGGAGTGTATGTATTTGCATGCTTGCCTCTGTCGAAAGCCAAGATGACAGCTATTGGGAAAACAACAAACTATGGCTCCCCCATTATTGTCTGCCAGGTGTGAGTGCTATGATGGAAGATGTAATATCGATTTTAGCACAGGAAAAGGAGTAATGTGTTCACATGCCTCCCTACATAGCCGGATGCAGCTCTAAATATGATTACGTCACTCATAGGCACGTTGGACTCATTGGCGAGGATGCCACTGGAACTCACTGCCGCGCCATTCGTCTGGCTATTCGCAGCTGAGCGGCTTTCTGGTGGAGGTTTGTGTTGCAGGCCACCTGTCCTCGTGCCAGCCTCTTAGTTCTCCTCCGTGCCATGCGTCTGCTGCTGGTGTTTTGGCATCGTCTGACTTGTGCAGTTGAACAGGATTGCCCCAGTGAAGAACGAACGCTTTGCTCTGCAGTTTGCATTATCATATCATGTTTGATGCATGGCTTGCTCTGAACATCTTGTGCCGGGTTCATGAAAGCTACGAGGCGGCACACAGTCCTCGTGGGTGTTAGGCTGCCTAGGCAAGTAGACATTAAAGGCCCCTTTTCAAAGCAATAGTCCGTTCCAAAAAGGCTCCCGAGCAGAATGGCGACGGCTCTCATGCAATACTTGGTCGGGGTGATGTCCCTGGTGCTCCACGGGCAGAGCAGGTTATTGACAGGCGCCTCCCACTCAATCCACACAAACTTGTGTTTACTGGGGGCCTTCAACTGCCAGCTGTTAGAGAGAGGCTGCTTGTGGGCAGTATTGTACTATAACATCATTGAGGGTTTCTGCTGACATTATATTAGTACAAAGGTTCAAAGGCTGAGTGATTTGTAATGGTGAACAAAGACAGTTGAAGGGGCAACCCTCATACAACACCTTCCCTGTACACCCCTTATCATAGGTGATGGTGGCAACTTTCACAGACACCGAAAGAATGGGAATGTATTTTGCTGGAGCATATGTATAAATTATACTGACACCCTAAATTGATCAAATTAATTTGGGTCTCTTTCCCTACAGTGTGATTTGCTCCTGCAGAAGGGGAATCCATCCCCGAAACGCGTCGAACACTGACATATTTTTTCGTTTTGGCCTCCTCAGGAACAACCCCTGAATAAAAAATAAAAAAAAATCATGAACATCACATTAGCATACTGGTGTATTTGATATAGTATGACCCACTTTTTTCAGACATAGCATAACTCTTTGACTGTTTTCTGTATTTAGTTGTGCAGGGTCCATAGATCAAACACTTAGCTTTCGCTGTTTGTACCACGTTCTCGTGTCAGGGTCTTCACTCTTCCCCTGCATCCAAATTGTTCATGATTTTTCTAAAAAGTATCTTTCCATGAATTAGGGTTGGTGTGCACTGACGATAAGTTAACCATTATACAAAAAGCTGTCTGTGTGTGTAACCAATAGATGTTAAAGGAACATGTAGAATGGTTGTTTTATAACTATTCAGAGATCATCGTTGCAGGTATGTATGTAGCCATTTCTGAGCTGAGTGGAGGGTAACATTTTACAAATAATGCCTTCAAAATGTAAGGTTTAAAACAGACTCATTATACTAAGTGCTACAATAGACCCTTTGCAGTGAGGTGTACACTGGACTTGTTCCACTGGGCATTTCCAAAGTCTCATCACTTAGTGGTACAGTACACAAGAATGGCAAGGAAAGACTCATTGCACTAGACTCAATACACCAAGGGTTTCAATAGACATTTTACTGTGATGGTTTCAGTCCACTCCTTACAGGTATGGCTAGGAAAGACTCATTGCACTAGACTCTATACACCAAGGGTTTCAATAGACTCTTTACTGTGAGGGTTTCAATAGACTTTTTTACTGTGAGGGTTTCAATGCACTCCTTACAAGAATGGCAAGGAAATACTCATTGCACTAGACTCAATACACCAAAGGTTTCAATAGACGTTTTACTGTGAGGGTTTCAGTGCACTCCTTACAGATATGGCAAGGAAAGACTCATTGCACTAGACTCTGTACACCAAGGGAATTCAATAGACTCTTTAATGTGAGGGTTTCAATAGACTCTTTACTGTGGGGGTTTCAATGCACTCCTCACAAGAATGGCAAGGAAGGAGTCATTGCACTAGACCCAATACACCAAGGGTTTCAATAGACTCTTTACTGTGAGGGTTTCAATAGACACTTTAATGTGAGGGTTTCAATAGACTCTTTACTGTGAGGGTTTCAATGCACTGCTTACAGGAATGGCAAGGAAATACTCATTGCACTAGACTCAATACACCAAGGGTTTCAATAGACTCTTTACTGTGAGGGTAATAGACTATTTACTGTGAGGGCTTCAATGCGCTCCTTACAAGAATGGCAAGGAAAGACTCATTGTGCTAGACCAAATACACCAAGGGTTTCTATAGATGCTTTACGTTGAGGGTTTCAAAAGACTTTTTACTGTGAGGGTTTCAGTGCAACCCTTAAAGAAATGGCAAGGAAAGACTCATTGCACTAAACACAATACACCAAGGATTTCAACAGACGCTTTACTGTGAGGGTTTCAATAGACTATTTACTGTCAGGGTTTCATTGCACTCCTTACAAGAATGGAAAGGAAAGACTCATTGCAATAGACTCAATACACCAAGCGTTTCAATAGACACTTTACTGTGAGGGTTTTAATACACTCTTTACTGTGAGGGTTTCAATGCACTGCTTACAGGAATGGTAAGGAAATACTCATTGCACTAGACTCAATACGCCAAGGGTTTTAATAGACTCTTTACTGTGAGGGTAATAGACACTTTACTGTGAGGGCTTCAATGCACTCCTTACAAGAATGGCAAGGAAAGACTCATTGCACTAGACGCAATACACCAAGGGTTTCAATAGACTCTTTACTGTGAGGGTAATAGACTATTTACTGTGAGGGCTTCAATGCACTCCTTACAAGAATGGCAACGAAAGACTCATTGTGCTAGACTCTATAACCAAGTGTTTCAATAGACGTTTTACTTTGAGGGTAATAGACTCTTTACTGTGAGATTTTCAATGCACTCCTTACAAGAATGGCAAGGAAATACTCTTTGCACTAGACGCAATACACCAAGGGTTTCAACAGAAGCTTTACTGGGAGGGTTTCAATAGACTATTTACTGTGAGGGTTTCAATGTACTCCTTACAGGAATGGCAAGGAAAGACTCATTGCACTAGACGCAATACACCAAGGGTTTCAATAGAATCTTTACTGTGAGGGTAATAGACACTTTACTGTGAGGGCTTCAATACACTCCTTACAAGAATGGCAAGGAAAGACTCATTGCACTAGACGCAATACACCAAGGGTTTCAATAGACTCTTTACTGTGAGGGTAATAGACTATTTACTGTGAGGGCTTCAATGCGCTCCTTACAAGAATGGCAAGGAAAGACTCATTGTGCTAGACTCTATAACCAAGTGTTTCAATAGACGTTTTACTTTGAGGGTAATAGACTCTTTACTGTGAGGGTTTCAGTGCGCCCCTTACAGGAATGGCAAGGAAAGACTCATTGCACTAGACGCAATACACCAAGCGTTTCAACAGACGCTTTACTGTGAGGGTTTCAATAGACTATTTACTGTGAGGGTTTCAATGTACTCCTTACAGGAATGGCAAGGAAAGACTCATTGCACTAGACGCAATACACCAAGGGTTTCAATAGAATCTTTACTGTGAGTGTAATATACTCTTTACTGTGAGGGTTTCAATGTACTCCTTAAAAGAATGGCAAGGAAAGACTCATTGCACTAGACTCAATACACCAAGGGTTTCAATAGACTCCTTACTGTGAGGGTTTCAATAGATTCTTTTCTGTGAGGGTTTCAATGCACTCCTTACAAGAATGGCAAGGACAGGCTTGATCAACTAAGATTTACAATGCACACTCCAGTTTTATGGTATTTCCATCTGTATTAATCTATATTTATATCAGAAATGGAGATGAGTTCTTTCACATCAAAACCAGCTGCATTCCTAATTTTAAAGTGAGAAATAAACCTTGACCTGCACTGTACTAACTGTGGATGTCACGAATAGACACGTCCCCAGCATTCCTCAAGAGAATACACGTATACAAAAAAAGAGATATACTTCGGGTCTCAACATGAGCCTCTTCTCCAAACAGTAAAGACGTACTCGTGAATTATATACTGCGTACAGAAATGGCAAAACAAAGACTCATTACTGTCAGAATTATGATAGAGTCATAAAGACTCATTAGACTAAGCTAACGATGGACTCATTAGACTAAAGTTTACATAAGGGTCATAACACTGAGCAATATTATAGATGCATTACAAGAATGGTTGTGATAGCTTCAAAAAAGCATGTTTTACATCAGCCCAAAGGCTTACAAGACACCCATTAGTTATAGTAAAGGTTACAATAGACTCATAACTATAAGGGATACGATAGGCTCATTACAGTGTGAGTTGCAATAAGCGTATTAAAATAAGGGATACAATAGACTCATACTGAGGCCTTAATACAGTAATAATTGTGGCAGCCTCATTGCATTAAATATTAATAATAGACCTTTATAGTACTTTCCTGGCTACTGAACATTCTGTGGATTACAATTACATTTTACAACAGTATTGGTGGTCGCACTCCTTTCTCAGATGTAGTTGTGAAGAAACCAAGTGAAAGGGAGATGATTTGTTTGGGAAAAGAACAAATAATGGTGGAGAAGAAGACATGCACTGCACAGAAAGCAGCTCTCATGTTCCCAAGTTACAGAAAGCACAAGATGGCAAGATGCTTGTGAAATTGCCAAACCCCAGAATGGCCTTTGCCCTTGGAGCTCAGTGATGAGTGAGGTACGTCTGAAAGGAGAGTAATCCTCTACGTGAACATATTGTGAGATAATCTGATTGCCGATCTGGCTTTTCCAATTATCACAGCGTATTTGTGATTCGTCTTTGGGTGGGGGGCTCTGGAATTGAAAATGTTATGTACACCCATAGCACACAAATGCATTCTATTATTGATTAGGTATTGCATACTGCACATGTCTTTGCGATGAAGGCTCTTCGCCTATTGTGCAGCCAAGCACGCCTCCACATCTCGCGCTGCTGTCGTGTTTCCCTTTTGGCATATGTTAGCATTTTTTAGGCTCCAGCTTTCTTAGAGAAAGGGGCTTTGCAGACTGAAGTTATCATTCTGTAAGTGTGCTTGCCTGGTGCATGAACCTCTAAAAAGTATATTCAGCTCCATTAAGGGTAAAACTCTCTGCTGTCCTTCCCAATAACACTGTCTCAACATGTGAGAACGCAGCTGGCATGAAATACTTTTATAGTGGGGCTTTGTTCCTTGTTTGTAACATTGTTTCAGTATGATTCCTTGGTGGACCTGCCCTTACAATGAAATGCATTTGTTCCTTTCGGTATAAGAGAATGGTGGATAGAGGAAGTGAGTGGGGTTCTCACTTGTACTGCTGTTGGTTTGTTGTCCTGTTGCTTGCTTTCTAATAATACATCATTCACCAATCCACCAGAATAGTCAGTGTTCATTTGCCCACGACACTTCCATCCAGATGGACTATTATTGGGGAATTGAGGAAGCTGGTCACTCTGATGATCTCTTATTGGTCTGGCATGCTTTCCAATCGATTTGCCCTAACGTTAGCGAACTGTAGAAGCTGTGAAAATGGCTCCTGTAGGATGTGAGGGTATTGTTGCAGAAGGAGTCTGCCGTTTTGACAATGGGTACGATTGCGTTTCAGGTCAGGCTGGTCTGGAAATTGCAATCATTGAATGCACTATCAGACAGAGCTTCTACTCACTATTGCCCTCCTGCTACTTTCTTTGTCTCCACTAAGTTAAGTTATTGAAATATTTTTACAAGTTGTCTCTGATAGTCTTATTTTACAAGAAACAAAATGGTCATTAGGGCAGATTTCTCCCAGGATCGAGAGAGAGTGAAATCAATTATATTGGGCCCAAGGATTACAAGAGATCCCAGAGACTGGCTCTCAGCACCTAGTGGGGTACATTTACCCACCCAGCAGAATTCCCCTCCATCACCAATCTGCACTTCAGCAATTACCAGCAGAATGGTGGGGCTGGCTACTTTCAGCGCCTTTCATAGCATTAAAACTGCATTTTGCTGCTACAAAAATGAAGGTTGCACTGTCTAGACCAAGCACCTATTGGGCAAGATGGAACAGGGAGCACACCGAGGAAGGTTGCCAGTGTGTTTCCTTATGAGCACCAAAGAAGAGAATTGAAAAGCAGCGCTGCTTGGCTGCTCGCTCAAAATTTCCAAACGATGGCCAGCCATATTAAGGTTGTGCTCCAGCAAAGGAAAGCATTTCTCACTGAATGACAGGCTGTGTCAGGCAAAATCTGTGAAATCACAACTTTACTCCCAGTTGTGCGGGAAAAAGGCTTCACTTTGCAACAAAATATCATAGCTGAAGAGACCTATTCCTCTGTGCCTATGTCAGTATCAATGGACCTTTGCCTTGAACAGATTGCTGTGTAAGAGAAACTGACTGAGGCTGCAAACAATGTTTAGGATCTAGATGGAAGAGAAAATCGCATTGCGAGGTGACAGAAAAAGGACAATTCACCACATGTAAAAAGGGTTGTTTTTACAAACAAGAAAAATGTCTGTTTTTTCAAAGTGTAATGTTTAATAAAGCCTAGAAATGTAAGGGGGGGGTTGTTTGAAAACATATATGAATTGTTTTATTTCAAAAGACTTGCTTCTGATTCAGAAAAAACTAAATAAGTAAATAGATAAATGCATTTACTGTGGAAGCCACAGAACCGGGTTCCCTGCTTGGCTTTAAATGACATTTGCCTGCAGGGAACAGGATTTGCCATCTCCCAGAGGGGCCAGCACCTTGGGAACTTTGAATGAACCAACAGGAAGCATCTCACATGCTCGTCAGACTTTGTGTCTGGGCTTGAGCCTGGTACAATAGAGTTCCAGTCCACTTAGGTTTGACATTGCAAATAACACCCCCCCTCAACTTCAACTGGGGAGCTTCAAAGCCAACTCCAGAGCAGCCTTGGAAATGACACCCTTATTTGGGAGACAATGCTGGCCATCAGGCTTAAAAACTATTTTAATGAATAAACTTTAAGACTGTTATTTCTGCTATTGGACAACGCAGTAATGCAAAAGTTTTACAGTTTAAATACAATTTTTGGGGCATCACATGAAGACGTGTTAGCTTTCACTAACATGTTGGGGACGGAAATGACAGAACATTTCATATTCTGAGGAAAGTGTATACAGTGCCACTTTGAAATTCAATACTGACATGCCTAATGATGATAGGTACACATGTATAAAGTTATAGAATTGTAAGTGAAATATTTCCCACTGAAAAGTGTGAAAGATTATTAGAAGGATGAAACAATGTCGTACAAACCTGGAAATTGGACTGCCATGCTCTAGGTGGAATATGTCATTTGCCTATGTGATTTGCAAAAGTGCCACAACTGTACAAATGTATGATTTATGGCATAACTGATTTTTGGCAAAAATGACTGGGGGATAGCTCTGTACCTCAAAAAAACACACCTCACAAAACTCATTCCCCTCCTCCAGCCCAATCTGCTTCCTGGGAGGAGGCGATATGACATAGGCTGACCTATCTGATTCTTAAGGGTAGGTCTAGCTTAGTTCTGCCACACAGTAAATCCTGCGATGTCACCCGCCTAATAAAAGGGGAAAGCTCACAGAGACACACACTCATCTGAATTTTCCAGCTGCTGCATATCCAGACAGTTCATATTCATCCTGCAGATTCCAGATCTACTGCCAGGCCAGAGCATAGCTGACCCTATCCAGGCAGACCCACCCTTCAGAACTAAACCCCATACCAAAATCCCACTAACTCAGGGAAAATTTATGGTCCCCTTTTTGAGAGTATCCTGTGACCAGACTGGCTTTTTGCCCTACTACCTGCATGCCGCTGTGCCATGACCAGACAGGCCTAGCTGTTTCTGCTAGGAGAGTCCCGCCATGGTGCCATGACCAGATCCCTTGAGTCCAGAAACCCGGTTGTCTGTCCCACACCTCAAACGCCAACGCTGATTGTGAGTATCTCCCCATCCCATAACAACACATAGCCTACCCTATCTTAATACCTTGTCTTGGTTCCACCTTCTAAGTAATCCCATCCACACCCTGATAACTTCATTTCTTAATTTCATGTGTTGGCGCCATTCTTTGCCATCCCTTTAATCCATTGCATAAGTACTTAGTCATATTTGGAGTAAATTAATTAATTTCCACATGAAGAGACACGCGGAGTGAAGGGGGTTAAGACGGCCGCTTAACCTGTTTCATGGGCAGTGTTATTTTCTTGATAATATAGTTACAAAGATATAGTTGTAGTAGCACTTGTCTTTTCGTTCCAAACCAATTTTCTGTTAACTGATGTTATTTTCCCAAAACCGAATTTCCTTTCACATTGAATTTATCATCCCGATATTCAGCTAGAGTCCCTCTTTCACTTTCCTATTATCCCTGTGATGTGCATCTATCATCATGCCTAAAAACCGCATTCCGATTCTGTCTATTTCACCTGTTTTTGTTTGTTTTTTTTTCAAACCGTTTTGACATTTAAAACTGTAAAAAGAGGAACATGCAACTTTCCAATGTGTGATTTTGGCTGCACTGTGTTCTCACTTTCAAGTTGATTTTTGAACTGTATGCCCTTTGTTGATACCTTGCCTTGTAGTTTCTAGTGTTCTTACATCGCTGATACTGTATCACTCATATTTACCTCATTTATTCAACCGCACATGCAAATTAATTATTTACCAATTCCGAGTGTTATTTATGCAATAGCAAAGGTTTTCAAACGTGATTTTTTTTTAACTTCCATTTTGTGAGGGAAGGTCAGATTTTAATTATGTTTGCTGGTATCCCTGACTCCTTGCTGCTCCTTTCTATGCACTCAGAATTCGATCAATTGTGGTTTGAGGGAGCATTGCAGCGGGAAATCTTAACTCGGGTGATATCTACCCGAACAGTAAAATTTCTCCTATTCATCAGTGGTTTGGATCTGTTCTAGTAGAATGTCAACCAAGTGTGTTTCATCAGTTTACATTGTAATTATCACCCAATTGGTGATTGCTGCTCCGTATTAAAAATGTGTGGTTTTCTTTGAATTTAAAATAAATAAATATTGTATTTCCACCAACCGGCCTGGTGCAAGGTCCATTGCATCCTGGGAGGATAGCTCAGTGGCAACGTGCTCACCTTGGAAGCAAGATGACACAAAGCAGCACAGGTTCGATCTTCGGGTCCGTGCTTAGAAACAAACCTCTTTGTATTTAGGCGCATCATAAATATGGAACTAAGACAACAACAAAAAAGAAAACAACCAAAGAAAAGATTCTGTAACAGTGCCTCGATGGCCCGGGCTGTGTGAGCATTTTAAAAAAGGCAAATTGTGACCCGGGGTATTTAAAAAAGGGGGTGTGAGACGGGTTGGGTGCCAGCTCGGTCTGAATTCTAGGGAATAAAGAAAAAGTATTCTAATTGACTGCTACAACCTAGGCTAAGGGCAAGAGTCCTGGTCTGGTGTGTGACACCCAATTAGAATCCTTTACATCCTCTGAGTACAGGTTGGTAATGGGCAGGAAGTTGCATGCCTCACCAGTCCTACCTAACACCAAGGGGGGAAACACACTACCTCTAACTACCATCAAAACCACGTTTGTTGAGGGACTGTTGTTCCATAGGACCCAGGTGGGCTTTGTCACAAGAAGCTCTAGAAAATGGACAGATATCAAAATGGTCAAAGGGTGAAACTTAATTTATAAACAGGCTCATGGTATCAAGCCCTTTATAAATAGCAAAAGAGCCCCAAGTGGCTGATCTTTTCACACACACAAACACACCCACACACGCACAGTCACAGATACAAACACACACATGTTCACAGACATGCACACACATATGCACACAAACACACACAAACATATGCACACAAATGCATGCACACTCACATACATGCAAATCAATAATAGAATACATGATAAGGTAACAAACACACATCAGGGATGTTTCTGGGGTGCCTCTTGCAAATAAGCAAATACATGCTAGGGTTACTTTATTTAAACATATGAAAGCACACGTCTGTAACAATAGCTATAGAAAAGTATGGTGTCTCTTCGGAGCATGTAGTAATCCCCTTAATGACTCCTTCAAAATGTTTAAGCTGGGTTGCAGTCACCAATGAAAAATGCCCTGGGCTTGTCCTCATTAACAATGGTAACTTTCTAGAGTTTGAGTATACATTAGACACCTCCAACACATCACTAAACAAACATACATGAATCCCAGAAAGCTTTCCTTAGGAAAGCTGGAACAGCTCAGAAGAATGAAGGACAAGCATCTATGTATCCAAAAAAAACAGATCGGGCACAAGAAGTCAGTCATCGGGTAGTGTCTTTGAGTAGCTGCTGATGGTTCAGGTTGTTCTTCCTGCATATGTAATCCCCAATTCCCTACCCTTACACATAAAATGTGCCTAATCTGTAGAAATGTACATCTTTGAGCCTATCCACACTACTAGCCACACTATTGCCAACACGCATTTAAAAGGAACTGAATCTTGTAGCAGCTCTTGGCTGAGAGTGTCCAACTGTAGGCAAAAACATTTAGCCTGTACATTCCTTTCTGGTGGCATTCAAGTGTAAAAGTGTATACAGGTTTTAGCGGCCAGAGTACCCACTCCCCTTTTTCTGTGAGAGAACATTGCAGTGGGGCTCGGTTCATTCTCCTATTCCAACCCCCAAGTATCCTCAAACCAATGTTCCTATTTCAGAAACAAGTGTTACCTAGAAATATAGGAGTACAGGAATATTGATGGTCCTTTTAGATAAGGGCCACCACACACACACTCACACACTCTTCCCATTTGCTGGCTATTCAAACACAGTGGCCTCATGATTTCTGTCCTCAATACTGCTCTCTGATTGCCCAGGATCTTTTCAAAAGTCTTTAGCTGTTTTGCCCCATCCACTTACGTATTTTGCAGAATACAACAGGGAATGCCATGACCAGGTTGTTTAAATCTTCTTGCTTTTGTCTTGATAGCTCTTGGGGAATGAGCTCTGAATTGTCTATTTCCTCTGGTTTCAAACAATACAATATTGAGGTTGAGGCAGCGAAAGGATTTTCATTCCACTCCTTCAAAGGATGTACATGGTAAAGGTGTTTTTTTTGCTTCTAATCAGGTTGGGCTATTTTATAGGTACAGGTCCCGGCTTTCTCTAGTACCTCGTATGGTCCATGCCACTTTGAGCCAAGTTTATTTTTGGAGGTAGGTAAGAGGACTAATACATTTTGTCCTAATGACAAGGATCTTAAATGTACTTTCCTGTCAAAGATTGTGCTTCTTCCACGTGAGTGGAGACTACATTTCAAACAAAGTTCATATGCTCTCGTAATCGGGTAACGGTTTGTGAAAGGGGAATATGTGTCTCTTCCCTTTCTTCCCAGGTCTCACGGAACATGTCTCACACATCTCTTAGTTTTCTACCGTAAAGTAGTAAAAAAGGAGAGAAACTGGTGGATGCCTGAGGGGTCTGTCTTACTGCAAATAGGCCCAGGGGATGATGCTATTCCTGTCCTTTCCATCCTGATCTACCCATTTTTTCACAATCATTTTAAGGGTTTAATTGAATCTCTCGACCAACCCATCCCTTTGGGGGTGGTAATCTGAGGTTCTTAAGGTGAAGATATGTAGTAATTCCTTAACTTCACTCATCAATTTTCTCAAAAAATTGGAACAGTGTTCTGTTATAATTTCCTTGGGGAAACCAGCCCTAGAAAAGAATGGTAAAAGATGTTTTAAGACCTGTTGTGTTGTATTGTTCTGCATGGGGAACACCTCTGGGTATCGGGTAGCATAATCAACGATTTCAAGCACATATTTATTACCCAATCTATAGGTTTTTAACGACCCAATGATATCCAACCCAATTAAATGATTGGAAAGGGATTTAGAGGGGCAGGTAAGGGAATATGTGCACAGGTTTTCCAGTATATTTAGCATATCTGGATGACGTTCTTTATGTCCACATCAATACCAGGCCAGTAGAATTTCCACTGATGTAAGCTTGGGCCTTATATTGTCCTAAATGTTCCTCTGTCAAATGAGAATGTGCAATCTCGATCTTACAATGGATTTGGGGATTACTAATTGAACTTTACTTAGGCCTTGTCTTCAGGTTTCTTTTCTATACAGTAATCCCTGTTTAAGGAAGGAAAATGGGCTCCCCTTTACTTGTTTTGTCCCTCAGGAATTACCTGTACAAAAGGCTATGTTAGTGCTGGATCATTTCGCTGGGCGAAGGCTAAATCGGGAAGGATGGTAGGTTCTTTTGCCCTTTTTGCCTCAATGATGGGTGGTTCATCTGCCTCTCCAAAGCCTAAGCTACCTCTCCCAGTTTCTTTTTGTTAACTCTCTTCATTAAAATGGGAAATAGAGCCTTCTCAAGAATTTCCTGTGCAATTTTGTCCCCACAACGTATTTCAAATGGAGTTTCGCCATGAATCTGTAGAGAAACTTTACATCTCCCCGGAGGTTGGGATCTATGACTCCTGCTAGGACAACCAGACCAAAGTTCCTGGCTAGGCCAGCTTTTGGGGCCAGTCTTATATAACAACCCTCAGGGGGCAATAGGACTAAGCCTATGGTAAAATCCCTCTTTTTCATGAAGGGATAGTAGTGTATCTGCTTCTCTAAATGTCAACGCCTTTGGATTATTTTCTGGCAGAAGAGGGATCTGAGAATCTGTGACTAAGTTTCTGAATTTTTAGGTTCCCCCAATTTGTCTCAATTGAGTCACATCTCACTCCTGACACCACATGCAAGGAAGGCATGGCATCAAACAGTGAAGACAGACACAAATGATCTCAGTACCAGGGTGTTTATTGAACTCCAATGGTTTGTTTGAATGCCTATCTAAGCCTACATCTAAGGAGGGGCGCAAGCTACAACCATCAACTAATAATAATGCAGTCCTAGTCAAGTCTGTCAAAATAAAAGGGCCTGTGTGATATTTTGACCCATTCCAATGTGCCCCGCTGCATCAATTCACCAATGGGTCACAACCAAGAAAAGGCTGCACATCCTGCCACACACAGTCAAGGGGGTGGGGGATGAAAACAGTGGGTCCTGTTACATACAACATGGAGCAAAGCAGCAGGATTGGGCTTCAAAATGAAAATACCTTTTAAAATGTAGCTTTGCAACCTTCAAAAGTGCTGTTTTGGCGCTTGATCCATTAATTTTCCATTGAATCATTGAGATCAAGAAGGGCACTGAAATATCAGGATTATTTAGTGTGGCCAGAGGAACTGTGCCTCATTGACTGACAACAGTTCTGAAATGTATCTAAGGAAATGGCAGTCCAAGAACATTTGTTTTCAATTCCACAGGAAGAATGTGGCTAAAATTGCAACATGTAACAATTTCAGATGTGCAGACAGAAACTTTAAACAAAGGCTGGATACATGTATCCCGACTGCACATAAATCCCAGCACTCAAGGGAAGAACTGGTGCTGAATAACATGTATGTGCTTCATAGGAAAAGAGGATTTAAAAGAACTCAGTTTGATGTGTTTACCAGGAAGAAAGTGTGCCTATGTTGAAAGCATGATTTTGTTGAAAGGCATAATTTTTGAAGGCATGTCAAAGGATTGTTAATGTAAGAATTCCCTATAAACTGAGTTCATTTTATATGTTTTAATGAAAGGTGTAGCTAACTTAAAGTTAAAACCCAGTCTTGAGTTAATTAACTACTACAATTCTGCTTGACAGTGCTCAGCTTGGGAAAGGTTGACACTTCAGATTGACACTTCACTGCTGGCAGGAGGACTAATTGCTGGGGGAGGCCTGGCATACTCATGACAAAGAACCTCTTCAGACTTTTGTCTGGGCCCCAGGCAAAGACAATGGCAGACTTGAACACTCGTTCCTACATGGGAGGGGCAGGATGTTCCATTCTCCGGGAGGAGCCTTCTCATTGAACTTCAAAGGTCTTGCCAGTTGCTCACACTTGTGAAGCTTGGAAAAAAAAACTGACATGGATTTTGAATTTAATTTGCTTATTTTGCCACAGAACGTTATGACATTTAACTTGGTGGCAAGAATAAGTAAATGAGTGAAAAGTGCATACATATAAATTTGAACTCCTGCTAGCCAGTTTAAAACTTGGTAGGATTTCTTACTGCATAAGGGACAAAAGTTATGCAAAAACACTAATTGCGCAGATACTATTAATGCTGCAAATCTAATATTGTGTACACATGTTCTAGGGGTGATTGCACATATATGTACCGAGTTAGGAATTGTTAGGCCAAATCTTCATGATTAAAATTGCCAAAATTCAATAGAAAGACAAGATCAGGTCTCACCGACGTGGGAGTTGGATATAAATGTAACCCACAAAATATGTAATGTATGTGTCCAATTGTATTAGAGGGCATAAGTATATAAATGTGTATTTGTGGGCAAGTTACATTTTGGACCCAATAATTATGGGAGGTTCCCAAGTCGCATCATAAAACATGTCAACACTTTCTGTCATCCTACCAGCAAAGAGCAAAGCAGGAGCTGTGCCTTTGACCAACCATAGCCTTGTGGGGTTGAGTAGTAAGTCTGCCTCTACCATAAACTGAGTGATGTCACTTGGCAGGATAAATAAGGGAACCTCACAACACACAGGCCACACTGATACTTGACTCCATCCTGATTTCCACATGACACTCTGTTCCTGACATCTTCATCTTGTTCCTGAATTCTTCATCTTGACCAAGCCAAGGCCTCCGTATTTGCTGAACTCCTTTTCAGCTAGGCCCAAATCCTGAAACCATCCCAAGCTTCAGGGAAGCAATTTTGATCCAGTTTGGCTTTCTACCATTAATGCGTGCCTGCTGGAACTCGCCATCCCGCTGTTCTACAGTGTCCCGCAAGCAGAGGGCCAATCCAATCGACTCCAGTCCAGTCTGAGGTGCCAGTCCAATTGACCAGAACCACCCAGCTGATGCAATTCCAACAGAGGTGCCCTGCTGTCGTATACCCGCTCCAGATGACCAGAACCCTGATGGTCCAATCTTAAATTACAATGGACTGTGAGAATCATAAGAATCCTAGTAACCCATAGTATATTTGCCTTGTCATATCCCACTCTGTAACCCATCCTCTCTTTAACTTAATAGTGTCACACCAGTCTTGAAACCTTGCTTTGGTTCCTTGTGCTAGTGATAATTTCTTTAAAATCCTTTTGTCTTGTGAAATCCCAAACCCTTAAATTCTCCCACGGGTAATATGACTGAGTCCTCCAAGGCGGACACAGAGGTGCTGGGGTTGGTTTCTGTGGACCACTCTGGAGCTTACTGTGTTTCAAACTGGTAACCAGCCTGAATACCCTAGTTAGAGCATAATTGTCATTATAAAAACTGATTTCTGTTTTCATTTTTGCACCTTTATTCTCAAAAAACACCTCTCACTCAAATGTGCATAACTTTCTCAATTCTATAGCTAGAGACTTAGAGGCCGATTCATGGAATTAATGTGTGCTGAAAATTCCGGCGCAAGTGTGCGAAAGCGTGCAAATCGCAGTGCAAGTGCAAAAATCGCAGCGAAACCCGCGCAAAGCGATTCATGGAAGTCCCTGCATGTGTAAATCCATGGATGTGCGCTAAATCCTGCGTGGTGCATGCTGGCGCACATGTCTTCAATCAGCATGTGCTACGTGCACAGCAAAATCACACATACCGAAGCGCACACAACAAAAGTAGGCGTAACACGGGACGTACACACGGAATGGGGAACAATGCGTGAATATGTGGGCGTCACGGGGGAAGTACAGGAGGCAAATGCGCGGAACACCCACACGTGCACCTACAACACGTATTCATGGAATCGAACGGGGCTAACGCGTGTGCCAAAAAAGACGCGCTAATCCAGAAACACGTACGCCAGCAGGAAGCAGGCGTACATGGACCCGCGCAGCATACAAGTGCGCGTAAACAACAAACAAGCTCAGACGCCAAGATGAATATACCGTTCCTTGCAGCAGTAGTCGTAGGATACCGCAGGAGGAGGAGGAGGAGGAGGATAGTCAGGCCCAGAATTTTTACACCCAGAACCAGCCTTTTTGGGATACCTGATGACCAGGTGTATGGGAGGTACTGGTTTCCACCTCACAAAATACTCGACCTGGTGAGTGAGTGGGAGGGTGACCTCAAATCACCCACCCTGTGCTGCCAAGCACTGAGAAAAGGTGCTCAATGTACCGCACTTCTTGGCCACTGGTTCATTTCAGTGGACTACTGCCAAAGTGGGGGGTCTCACAGGCCACACAGTCATGCTACCTGCACCAGGTGTTGGCCATCATGACTGCACGCCCATCAGTCCGCAGGCACATATACCTGCCCAGAACATCTGCAGAAAGGCAGGCTGTCGTCCAGGATTTTTCTGGGGTGGCACACTTCCCCAAAGTTCTAGGTGCCATTGACTGCACCCATGTGGCTCTACATCCTCCCAGGGCAACTGAGCACATCTACAGAAACCGCAAGCACTGGCATTCCATAAACGTGTAGGTAGTATGTGATGCCAAGGGAATCATCACCTCGATATATGCCAACTATCCAGTGTCCACCCATGACAGATTCATTTACAGAATGTCAACCCTAAACCGGGAGCTAGAAGCTGGGCGGCATGGCGATACATGGCTGCTTAGTGAGTATAAATGCCCCTGCACATGCATGCATGTCAGATACTGAGTAATGTCACAACCCCACTAATGATACCCATCATCACCTCCCCAGGGGACAGTGCCTACCCACTGAGCAAACAAATGATGACGCCAATTCGGAACCCCACCACACCACCCGAGGTAAGATACAACACAGCCCATATTGCAACCCGGGGCATAGTGGAGCGCACATTCGGAGTGCTCAAGTCACGCTTTTGCTCCCTTGATTGCTCTGGTGGGCAGCTGCTATACGCGCCCCAGTAGTGTGCAGGATCATAGTGGCAGCATGTGTACTGCACAACGTTGCAACACGCCGGGGCCTGCCCGTGGACATGGTGGTGCCCCTACATTCCCAACCACAAGCACGGCCGCTGTGCATGGGAGGGGAAAGGGCACGTGGTGAGGCAGCCAGTACGTAGCTGGTGGCTAATTACTTCACCTAAAATCACACCCCTGTTTAGTGCACACAGATCTGGCACATACCAGCTGACAATCAATGATGATGACATAAGGGACAGTCAACTGTCACAACCATACCAGCCTGAGATTGGTCACCTGGAATTGTTACATTGTATGCATCCCTACCTGCAGAAAGACAACCAATGCTGTGTCACAAAAAAACACACATTTATGCTGCATGAATGACTACCCCCTTGCAAAATACAACATGCAAATAGCGCCATGTCACCCAACCCCTCCCCAGCTCCGCCACCCAACACACCATGGCATGTTATGCAATGTGAAACTAAACAAAGCAATGTACAAGACCTGACACAAGTGTCACAAAGTGCACTGTCCCAAATGGAAACTGCCCACAGACAATATGCTCCCAGTAATCAATAACAAACAGCACACATGAACAAATACTTACCACCAACACAATACAGCAACACACCATGAAACATTGCAAAAAAATGACAGTACGATGTCAAAGTAGTGGTAGTCTTACAACCTGAATAAGCCAGCACCTCAACCCCTTCCAACTGTAGAGTGTTGCTGCCACGCAAATGTGTCAGTGTACTGCATACATGAACTCCATATGCAAAGGAGACGGCCTTGTGAAGACACGAGGAAGGAACCTGCAAATTAGGAGGAAGACATGGATGCACAAGCACATATCAATACACCATGCAATCTACAATACAACAACAGCATACCCACTAGGGATGTACACACAGTATTGACTACAGACTGCCCACATAGCTCATGGGAGCCCACTGTGTAGGTCACTGTCACTTGGTCACATCCTTTGCAAGCCAATGGAAACGGGAAGCAGGAGGGGTGTGTGTGTCACAAACCCAAGCATCTAACCCAAACTCAGGACAAGCCTGCATGTGCCCAGCTGGAATACAGTGGATGCCCACGGGAGCCACACAAGGCAACACACTGTAAAAAAAAAATGGCCATATGGGGGCCGTGGTGGAGGCCACCCAGGAGATTCGAGGACAGGGTGCACACCAACACCCACCTGCGTGGATGTTGCGAGAAAAAAAAATACCTCCATGGGCTCATGGCCTGCACGGCTATGCCATTGTGGGAGAACTGCTGTCGCTCTCTTCACCCTCTGCTGCTGCATCAGGAGGTGGTGGCACTATGGGAGGCAGCCCACGCAAAGCACTGGTATGGTCCTCCATGGCAGCAAGCATGCAGGTCTGGAAGGTCTAATTCTGGAGGATTAAAGTGCAGAGATCCCCATGCAGCATGTCACGGGTTGCCTGCACTTCTGCATGCATGGCCTCGCGGGATGCCCGGATCTCATCACGTGTTGCCTTCAGCTCAGCTGAGAGCGAAAGTGTGAGCTGCTCCAGCTGCTGTTCTGCCCCAACATTTCGGGAAGCCTCAAGTTCAAGCAGGCTCTGCCTGAGGCTATGGAGTTCCACCCTCAGGGCTTCCCTGTGGCCCTGTGACTCTATTGATACAGATTTGCGTAGAGTCTCCAGTGCCGCCCGTCGGTCCCTGTTGGATGCCAACATGTCTTCCCTGTGTGATTGGCAAATGGAGTCTGTTGCCTGCTGTTGTTGCTCCATCTGCCTTTCAGGGGGGATAATGGAAGTGGCAACCCTCTCCATTTCCTGAGCCATTATTTCAACTGATGCTGCTTGTTGGGTTGCTATACCATACATGGAGTTTTCCCATGCAGTATTGCCTGGTGGGGCACGGCCACCGCGTCGGCAGGCACCACACCTGTTTGGGGCAAGGCGATCTGCAACTTGCTGTGCTGGCACTGCCTCAGGCTGCAGGACTGCATTCCCCTTCTGATCTGCTGGCCCAGGAACAGGATCAGATGTTGTGGAGTGTGACCCTGCATCCATAACCGCCAAAGGCAGACCTACCAACACTGACATCCCCATAGAGGGTTCTACCCCTGGTCCTGGTGGGTTAGATAGAACAGAATCCCTGCCAGAAGCACTGACTTGCGACAGCACATAAGTCTCATCATCCGACTCAGGACCTGAATAGAGGTCTGGGGAGCTGCACCCAGAGGCACACCTCGACAGTATGGTCTCCAGTACCAAAGTGTTTTCACCCACCACCACACCACGTCCTCCACTGGTGCATGGTCGTGGCTGAGAATCCTCCTGGGTCTGCACCATCTCCTGAACCTCACCAGCATCAAGTGCGTCGTCACCTGCAAAAACATGAAACACAAGAAATGGAAACAGACATGAGCACCATAGCACACACATAGGCCTGACAAGACAGAGATCCTGTACATGGTTAACACATGTCCCACATGACTATAACCCTGGCATGCATGCACTGTCAATGATTCTGAAGGTGAATCAAAAAGGCAGACAATGAGGACACCAAGATGGAAAAGCAACACATTCGCAGCATGTCGTGTAGCACTTGCATCACACATCAGCCTGTGAGTGGCATGTCCAATACACATACATGACACATGCCAGCACACAAATGTCATGTAGCATAGCCATGGTAAATTAGACAATGACAGCGATATGTCATTGAAGTACTGTCACACATCCATGTCACATGGACATGATGAGAAGATTAATGCAGAATAGTGTTGCAAAATATGCATGTGCCGCACACTGCAACACATCCAGTGTACAATTAGACAGTGATTGTAGGCAGATGTACAGATCAATGGTTGGTCACTTCAACATGACAGGAAACAACTATCATGTTTCACATGCAAACAGGCCCTAAAAATAAATTTCAGCAGGCCAATACTCCCTCGCTCTGAATGGTTTAAACATTCACATAACCAGGTAACTAAAGTGGCACAATGTGGGGTGTAAACAATGACAGAAGCATGTCACATATGTGGCATTAGGGATGAATGATAATGTTGTTGCAAGATGATAGTTCAAGTGCAACAGCAGTAATGTGGGGCTAATTGGCTACTGTGGGCAGAAGGGATACTGTCATACCCAAATCAAAGGCACATGAATGGATTGGAGGAAGCACATGGGTGACCCATTACATTCAGGAGTACACACCCTCACCTGGCACTCAATCAGAACCCGTCACCCAAACAACATACACATGGATTACACACACATGCATTGGCACTCACTGGACAATGCCTCGTAATCAGGTAGCTCTCCCACGCCTTGGATCTGTTCCTCTGTGATGAAGGTCCCAGCAGCAGACTCATGTTCAGTGAGTTTGTTGTCCTCTGGTGGAGACCCACCGCCAGTCACCAGAGTAGCAGCATGATTTGAGGCCAGCTTGTTCTTTGCTCTGCGTTTCAGGTCATTCCACCGCTTGTAGCAATCATCAGCTGTGTGCCTCACAAATCCAAGGGCACTTATGCAGTCCACGATGGTCTGCCAGTGTGCCCTACGTTGACCAGGTGTGGTCTTGCACCCTGCAGTCACCACCATTTCGCGGCTATGTGCCAACACATAGGTCACAAGTGCATCAAGTTAGGGGTCATTAAAGCTAGGCTTCCTTGACGTGCCGGACTGTGTAGCCGTGTCTGGGGTCTCAGCCTGTAGTGCCAGAGCACCCGTCTTCCTCTTTTTCAAAGGTAGAGCAGAGCCTGAGTGGCTTGCGCCAGTCTGGTCAATAGGGGCAGATGCGCAGGTGGACTGGGTACTGGGAGTGGCGAAGGCACAATGACCATAGGTCTTGGTGCAGGCATTGGCTGAAGTGTGATGTTGGCAGGGGTAACGTCAGTTTGATGGACCAGGACCAACACTGTCCCGGCTGGGAGACTCAGAGCTGGGGTGGATAAAGCTGCAGCTGCCTCTGCAGCCTTCCCACCCTGCCTACTTGGAGCAGCAGATGACATCGCTGCCCCAGATCCACGTGGCCTGGTGACACCAACTTGCACCGGCACACGTGGCTTAGACTTGCTGACCTGGGAGTCATCCTGTGCCGGGTCAGGTGCCACAATAGGCTGGTCCAACAAGGGCTGAGCTGGGATGGTCTCAGCCACGTTTCCCTCAACCATGGGGGGGACCATGGTTGTCCCTGATTGGTCCTCCACGCATGGGGGTCTAGGGGCACCCTGCAAATCCTGGCCAGGTCCCCTAGCGCCCAACAAGCCCACCTTTTGGAGGTCGGCCACCTTTGCTTCCCTTACCGCTTGGTTGCCTCCCAACCATGGCACTGATGTTCTTGTGCGTATGAGAGTTGCAGTAAACAATTGTCCTGGGCAATTGGGGGTGAAAGGGGTAGGGTACTAGATGGAATTTGTACCCTAGTGCTCTAGCAAGGCTGTCTGTGACCCCTGGGGGAAGATGACGGATCACGCAATGCACAGGCACCCCGAAAACAAAAAGTAACGTGTACGCAACCCTTCGAAGACCACGTGCGTGGAAAATTGAACCCGCACTACGCTGTGGCACCCAGAAAAACAAAAATATGCGTACACGTGTTAAACGCAGCCTACAATGACCTCTGAAGGGGTATGCGACACACAGGGCAATCACAGTTGGTAAATGCGTGCGCGACTCACCGCCTGCCTGGAAAAAGTACGTGAAAAAAACGTGCGTGTGCGCGTTGGCAACACCCCTGCCAAAAGACGAAATGTACGCTGTCTGAGGAGACAGGACAAAAGAAGAAGTGAACGCTGTTTGTGGAAACAGGCCCAAAAAAAAAATGAACGCTGTCAGAGGTAACAGGGAGTGCGAACTTGAAACGCTGTGAAGTAATCGCGTGTGAACCGACAAGAAGTATAGAATTCACCCACTCGCTCTCCATGAAAAGCACGTACAAGGAAATGGGTCCTACACATTCCTTTTAAAGTGGCCCACACGTACAGCGTCACTTACGCGTGTATGCGCTAAGGCCTTTTCCTCCAATTACACGAGCTGACACTCGGACGTGCAGTTTTTGGATGTGTACGATGAACATGCACCCGTGTTGATGGAAATGCCTGCGCGCGTCACATCACTTACGCACGTAGGCCCTTCCCTTGGATTACACGCATTCACACGCGGAAGTGCAGTTTTTCATGTGCGTTGAACCACTATGCCTACGTCACGAGGGAAACGCCTGCGCGTGTCACGTCACAGAAGCGCTTATGCGCTAAGGGCCTTTGGTCCAATGAAACCGCGTACGTGTGCGGACGCACTTACGCACAAAGGGCCTTTCCTCAAATTACACGCTAACGTGCAAGATTTTCACGTGCCAAATCACTCCGTTTCAAGCTGGCCACGCACAACACACGGAAGACCATGCTCCTGCCCAGAAGGCCGAATTACTGAACACTCCCACCTGCCATCTGCTGCTGCCTGCCTGCCTGCTGCCCACGTGCCCTGGTATTTGGTGCCTGCACATCAGCCAGGGTTCCAGTTGCTGTGTCCACCCCTGCTGGAACAGAAGACTCCCGACTCGGATACCATCGCTCCACAGCCCAGCCCCAGGACCCAGTTGCCCACCCACGCCTGCCTCGGGGGTTGCCATGTCGGGGCAAACACCATCTGAGACCACTGGTGACCCCCAGCCAGAGAGGCCATCAGCTTCAGTGTGAAGGAATTTGGTGTCCTGGTGGAGCATGTCCTGGGACAGTATGATGCCGTCTTTGGAACATCCCGCGCCAACAAGGAAGGACGGGAGAGGATCTGGGATGACGTAGTGGTTGCTATCAACACGGAGGGGGTGGCAACCCGCGACATCAAGCACGTCCAGAAGCGCTGAGAGGACTTCAGGTCCAGGACCCTCCACAAGGCCCGGCGCCTCACGGAGGGGGGCCGGGTCAGCATGAGTGACATCCAGATGATGTCCTGGAACACATATGCCCAGCGTTCCACGACCAGATCCTTCGGAGGAAGACCCGTCTGGAGTTGAGCGGTAAGTGGCCAAGCATTGTTGTGTGAGACAGGGCATGTTGCAGTGTGCTGGTAGTCTGATACTTGCCTATATGTGTGACATGGGCCATGTATGGATGTGTGTGTGCAGGGACATCATGCTCATGCATGTGAGACCAGTAATGTGCGAACCACATGGTTGGTGCATGAGTTCCAATGCAACATGGGGAGCTGTATGGCAAATGCACACATGAAAACATGCCAGTGTCTGTTCTTGCACATGATGGGGGTGTGAGGGATGGGTGCTGCTGTCATGTACATGTATGGTGCACATGTGAGTGTGTCTGAGAAGTGTGTCTGTGACTTTGATACGCCATGGATTTATGACACATGTCCGCGATGATGTGTACATTCACTCATGCAGTGCGGTCACCGTTGTATGCACTGTGTCTATCCAATGTGCCTGTGGTGTACAAGGCATGATGCATGACCCTCCGGTGATGTGTATGCATGGGATCAGTGTGAGCCATGATGCATGTGAGTTTGAAGGCAACATTTGGATTAATAGAGGCCCTTGTACATGGATGCTGATGTTGATTGCAGGTGCCTTGCCTGTTTATGCATGTGTGTTGTGTGCATTCACCCATGTGTTGTGGATGGACAGGATGGAAGTGACGTTAGACACTACCACTCATGTGTTATTGCTTCCTTTCTAGGTGAATATTGTACTGTACCCTGATGCTTGTGTTCTATGTCTCCCTCTACGCAGCATCAAGTGAAGAAGAGGGCGGAGACAGTGCTGTGGAGCCAAGCGGCGGGGATGCCTCCATTGTTCGGCGACGCATGGCCCAGCCACCCTCCCAGGACTTGCCATCATCCGGGAGCGAGGGTGCTGGTGCCGCGTCTGCCACTACAGCTGTGGCGGAAGGGCCGGGTGAGCCCCACAGGGGCTTGCAATGGCAGAAGACGGTACGGAGACATCCAGGTTGGTGGTCTCCACAGAAGAGGAGGAGCCCGCTACTGAGCTGCACATGGGTCCTGGTGGGGGTAGTACCACTGGTGTAAGTGGTGCAGTCCAGAGCCAGGGTCAGGAGGCAGCACAGGTCACCGCGGAGGGGCCTGTGCATGTCCCTGTCCCTGAACCTGTGACTGCGCGGAGAACGCACGCCATCACAAGCAGTAGCATCGCGATGTGGCTCTGTTGGGAGGGGCCCTGGTTGGTGGGTTCCTACATGTGTCGCACACTCTGGCGGGCCTCTCCTCCTCTGTGGAGACTATGCGCCAGTCGTTCTCCCTGCCGTCTTCCGGCCCGGATTCCACCAAGGCCCCCTGTGGACCTGTCCTGACCAAGACAGCCAGCTTGGTTGAGATCCCATCCCTGCCACAGTCGGGAGTCAGCGGTCCAGCAGGGATGGACACCAAACTGGAGACCAGCTGATGGAGGATGTGCAGGCACATCGGACAGGGCACATGGACAGCAGGAGCAACAGCAGCAGCAGCAGGAGCAGGCTCTAGTTGGGAGCAATGATGGCTAGGGGCCATCGACATCAGGGGGGCAGGCATCAGCCAGAGGGCAGGAGAACCCTGGAATGGGTGTGTCTTCCATGTGGCTGCGATTGGGCCAGCGTATAGGTGCGGAGCGGCGGCAGGCAGAAGAGGCACGGCTCACCATGGTCAGGGCGGAGTTCTCCATGCGTCGGGCGTTGAGGCGGGCAGAGTGCCTCGAGGTGACTCGCAGGGAGTTAGAACAGGCCATGATTGCCTCCCTGCAAGACCTCGGGGCCAGGACAGAGGCCCACCTCCAGCAAATAAACATGGAGTTCGATGATGCCCTGGCCGAAAACATCACTGAGTGAGCCGCAGGACTTGCCCGTCACCATTGTAAATAGCTTATAGTGTTAGGTTTCCTTTTTCTTCTTTATTTTGGGGCTTTTGGACTATGCCCCACACTTTTGTAAATAGTTGTTTTGTTAGGTAGGTTATTAGATAGGTTTCATTTGTTTTGTTGGGCTCATGGACCCTTGGAAATTTGATTGCACATAGTTGGATGTTGGATTGATTTTGATTTTGTACATGGATTAATGGATTTTTATTTTGGACAATGGCTTGTACATAGTTGGACAATGGATTATTTTGAACTTTTTCTTTTGATTTCACCATGGATCAATGGATTTATTTTTACGTTTCCTTTGGATTTGCGTTGGTGGAGGGAGATTTTGGACTATTTTTCTTTTGGATTTCTTTGTATTGGTTATACTTTTCATTTACTCTTCTTTTGCACATGCTTTTCATTTCATGTGTGCTATTTTGTTATGCTTTCATTTTATTGATTTATTTTTGTACATAATACATTTTCATATTTTAGTTCCATGTGTGGGATTTGCTCATTGGGTTAATGCATGTGAAAATGTGGGTTTACACATTCAATGCCAACGAGTGTGTGTGTGTGACAGACATGTGTTGATGTACATAGTTGACTTTTGGTTTGTGTCTTGAGATGGGCATGTCAGTGTGGGTTTGATTGGGAAATCATTGCATCTCAGTAATGGGGTAGCGTGCTGTGGTATTTTGGTGTAGAAGTGGGCCATGATTGTGCATCTTTATTTCATGTAGGGGGGGACATGAGTGGGGGCCTGCTGGCAGGTGCCCCTCATTGCTGGGGGGTGGGAGTGCTGGGGGACATGAGTGGGGGCCTGCTGGCAGGTGACCCTCACTGCTGGGGGGTGGGGGTGCTGGGGGACATGAGTGGGGGCCTGCTGGCAGGTGACCCTCACGCCTGGGGGGTGGGGGTGCTGGGGGACATGTGTGGGACATGGGTGGGGCCTGCTGGCAGGTGACCCTCACTGCTGGGGGCTGGGGGTGCTGGGGGACATGAGCGGGGGCCTGCTGGCAGGTGCCCCTCACTGCTGGGGGGTGGGGGTGCTGGGGGACAAGAGTGGGGGCCTGCTGGGGGGGGTGGGGGTGCTGGGGGACATGAGTGGGGGCCTGCTGGCAGGTGACCCTCACTGCTGGGGGTTGGGGGTGCTGGGGGACATGTGTGGGGGCCTGCTGGCAGGTGCCCCTCACTGCTGGGGGGTGGGGATTCTAGGGGACATGTGTGGGACATGAGTGGGGGCCTGCTGGCAGGTGAACCTCACTGCTGGGGGGTGGGGGTGCTGGGGGACATGAATGGGGGCCTGCTGGCAGGTGACCCTCACTGCTGGGGGGTGGGGTGCTGGGGGACATGAGTGGGGGCCTGCCAGCAGGTGCCCCTCACTGCTGGGGGATGGGGTTGGTGGGGGACATGAGTGGGGGCCTGATGGCAGGTGACCATCACTGCTGGGGGGTGGGGGTGCTGGGGGACATGAGTGGGGGCCTGCCAGCAGGTGCCCCTCACTGCTGGGGGATGGGGTTGGTGGGGGACATGAGTGGGGGCCTGCTGGGAGGTGCCCCTCACTGATGGGGGGTGGGGGTGCTGGGGGACATGAGTGGGGCCTGCTGGCAGGTGCCCCTCAATGTTGGGGCTTGGGGGTGCTGGGGGACATGAGTGGGACATGAGTGGGGGTCTGCTGGCAGGTGACGCTCACTGCTGGGGGGTGGGGGTGCTGGGGGACATGAGTGGGACATGAGTGGGGGCCTGCTGGCAGGTGACCATCACTGCTGGGGGGTGGGGGTGCTGGGGG
This sequence comes from Ambystoma mexicanum, assembly GCF_040938575.1. Taxonomy (NCBI): domain Eukaryota; kingdom Metazoa; phylum Chordata; class Amphibia; order Caudata; family Ambystomatidae; genus Ambystoma; species Ambystoma mexicanum. The sequence goes on along the minus strand of NC_090930.1, from coordinate 90,980,375 downwards.
ACATGAGTGGGGGCCTGCTGGCAGGTGCCCCTCACTGCTGGGGTGTGGGGGTGCAGGAGGACATGAGTGGGGGCTTGCTGGCAGGTGCCCCTCACTGCTGGGGGGTGGGGGTGCTGGGGGACATGAGTGGGGGCCTGCTGGGGGGGTGGGGGTGCTGGGGGACATGAGTGGGGGCCTGCTGGCAGGTGACCCTCACTGCCGGGGGGTGGGGGTGCTGGGGGACATGAGTGGGACATGAGTGGGGGCCTACTGGCAGGTGCCCCTCACTGCTGGGGGGTGGGGATTCTGGGGGACATGTGTGGGACATGAGTGGGGGCCTACTGGCAGGTGAACCTCACTGCTGGGGGGTGTGGGTGCTGGGGGACATGAATGGGGGCCTGCTGGCAGGTGACCCTCACTGCTGGGGGGTGGGGGTGCTGGGGGACATGAGTGGGACATGAGTGGGGGCCTGCTGGCAGGTGACCATCACTGCTGGGGGGTGGGGGTGCTGGGGGACATGAGTGGGGGCCTGCCAGCAGGTGCCCCTCACTGCTGGGGGATGGGGTTGCTGGGGGACATCAGTGGGGGCCTGCTGGCAGGTGCCCCTCACTGCTGGGGGGTGGGGGTGCTGGGGGAAATGAGTGGGGCCTGCTGGCAGGTGCCCCTCAATGTTGGGGCTTGGGGGTGCTCGGGGACATGAGTGGGACATGAGTGGGGGTCTGCTGGCAGGTGACGCTCACTGCTGGGGGGGTGGGGGTGCTGGGGGACATGAGTGGGACATGAGTGGGGGCCTGCTGGCAGGTGACCATCACTGCTGGGGGGTGGGGGTGCTGGGGGACATGAGTGGGGGCCTGCTGGCAGGTGCCCCTCACTGCTGGGGGGTGGGGTCCAGGAGGACATGAGTGGGGGCTTGCTGGCAGGTGCCCATCACTGCTGGGGGGTGGGGGTGCTGGGGGACATGAGTGGGGGCCTGCTGGCAGGTGCCCCTCACTGCTGGGGGGTGGGGGTTCTGGGGGACATGAGTGTGACATGAGTGGGGGCCTGCTGGCAGGTGCCCCTCACTGCTGGGGGGTGGGGTGCTGGGGGACAGGAGTGGGGGCCTGCTGGCAGGTGCCACTCACTGCTGGGGGGTGGGTTTGCTGGGGGACATGAGTTGGTGATCACTAGTGCAACGTGACACATGGCCTGGCTGGGGGGCATGGCCATGGTGGACGGGCTGCCTGCGGGACATGTCCAGGGGTGCAGTGTAGTCCCCTGTGGTGTGGGCTGCCTGCAGGGGCTGTGGAGGGGGTAGAAGGGACACCTGGGAGGACCCACACTGCCAATTCACGTGTAGGACTCCCCGCGCACCACACTGGATACACGTAACCCGCTCTGACAGCAAATTTGTGTGTGAATGTGCCTGCGCACCCCAGTAACACACGTACCCCGCTCGCACAGGGACAATCGCATGTGAAAGTTCCCGCGCACCCCAGTAACACGCATACCCCGCTCGCACAGGGCCAATCACGTGTGTAAATTCCCGCGTACCCCAGTAACACACATACCCCGCTCGCACAGGGCCAATCGCGTGTGAAAGTACCCGCGCACCCCAGTAACACACGTACCCCGCTTGCACAGGGCCAATCGCGTGTGAAAGTTCCCGCACACCCCAGTAACACACGTACCCCACTCACACAGGGCCAATCCCGTGTGAAAGTTCCCGCGCACCCCAGTAATACACGTACCCCGCTCGCACAGGGCCAATCGCGTGTGAAAGTTCCTGAGCACCCCAGTAACAAATGTACCCCACTCGCACAGGGCCATTCGTGTGTGAAAGTTTCCGCGCACCCCAGTAACACACGTACCCCGCTCGCACAGGGCCAATCGCGTGTGAAAGTTTCCACGCACCCCAGTAACACACGTACCCCACTCGCACAGGGCCAATCACGTGGGAAACTCCCCACGCCGGGGTGTACATGTATTCAGAGGGGTGCGCGGGGAGTTTTACTGGCATTTTCGTGGTTCGTGTCCTGTGCGCCATGTACACGATTTGTGCGCTGTGCATGGTGCACGGGGAGGGGTTGAGGGTGTAACTGGCGCTGCTGCAGGGTGGCTGCGCCACGGCTGGTTTTGGAGGCTAAAATCCATGAATACGCTGTGCGCGGAAACGGATTTTAGCGCACAGGGCTGGTGCAGAAAGTCGCATGCGCACACTGTGCGCCAGCCGCGTGCGCCACTTGTGCTCTGAATTCTTTGAATTACCCTGTCAATTTGAACTCTGACTTAAACCTAAGACCTGTAGCTACATCCTCAACCAAAAACAGTGTCTTTGACTTTTTCTTAGAACTTGCATAGGGAAAATTAGGTGGGAATTTGCATCTTTGCAAAGGTTTTACACATGTTATTTCCAGTTCAAAGTATTTCTTAACCTCCATTCTGATTCCAAGTGTGTACTGTTACTCATATTATAGCTTATGTTTGTTAGGATCTTAACAGTGTTGCTCCCATATGAATTTATGTTTGCACATTTTTCATTGTTTTTCTAAGCCATTTTTCAAATGTCATATTAAAAGTGTAAATTTCCAAACGTTTTTCTCTCTTGTTTGGGGCGGGAAAATTGTATTCAAACCCTATACACTGTTCTATATTCCTGAATACCTGCTGCTTACTTACATATGTGTAGAATTGGTAACTTGTCAATTGAGAACTTTGCAGGGGGAAATCATAACTTAAGCAATATCTTTTTAACAAGCCAAAAGTGTTCTTCATCAGAACTGAACCATCATTCCACTCCTTCAAGAACAATGCTAAAACTTCGCTGCTCTCCCAAGACTCTTGAGACCTTGACACAGTCCAGACTCCTTTGGGGCTCAGGACTGTATACACTTTTTCTCTTTGCTCTTCTCCTGTATTATACGCTGTCAATGGTACCCTCCGGTACATGTATATATCCTGTATATTTTCGTAACTCACTGTAACTACTGTTTTCTTTGTAACATGTTTAAGAGTATGCGCCCGGTGCCCCTGGGCCTGGTTTCTTTCCGCTTTATAAATAAAATCAAATTCAAATTCAAATTCTTTTCTCTTTGTTTTACATTCTGTGCTGCTCAAAAGTGAATTCAACTGCCTTACATACTTTCTGATTTGTATTGTTACCACATTGGTGATTGCTTCCCCATATATTAAAACTTGTGTTTGATTTGAATTGTAAATAAATTTATAAATATTACCTTTACCAACTAGCCTGATTCTTGGTCCATTGTGACCTGGGGGTATTTTGAGAAGGGGTGTGATATGAGTGGTATATCCCTCAGAATATTGAACCTATAGACATAATAAATAAGTATTTCATTTGTGCATTGCATGCTAGGCTGCGACCCGGGTGTATTGCCTGATTGAAATCCTTAACAGGCCTATGCTAATAAACCTATTGAAAATCCTTACTTTTAAATATAAAATGGTGTGGGACAATAGTGTATACAAATAGAAATGTGTTCAAGAAATAATATATAAGGATAGTTGAGCAGTTTTCAGCATGGGGCAATGCGGCACGTTTGAGCATTGGACTCACTCTGGCTATCTGCCATGAGGACACAGTTCAAAGCATAGACATCAGGTCCTTCTGCCATAGTCTCTTTTCCAATAACTGTCTAATACTGCAGAGGGTCTGTCATATCAAAAACTTTTGAATGTGCGATGGGTTTTGCTTAAACCATCGCAGGACCACTCGATTCACTTCATACAATACACTCATCAATATTTTGACTTTCATTACTCTTTGTGGGATACCTTACAATGGCCTTTTTGATTGTGCACACTCACAGTGCCGGTCCACTCTGTTAATGATATTGTATCTTTCCTTCTCAATTCCAAAGATTAATCATCACTTTAGCTTTAGTTGCATCTTTAATCACACAAGTTTAGCAATGTTTGTTCCAGCGCTCATTATAAACTGTTGCCGCTTGCAACCTTGGCTTCGAAACAGACCAATCTTGCATCAGTCTCCCCAACTCACTGTCTGTGTTCATCTCTTTAATGCTTCTTTGTTCTTGGAGCCAAGGATGATACCCTGGGGGCTGCCGCTTCTCCCCACCTTGATTGGTTACGTGGGAAGTCCTTCAATATCTACGACGCACAATGCAGGATTCTTCAGCCTGGTTTCCCTGCCTTATGCTTTCTGCCTTGAAGGTTTCTGGAAAGTAATGTATTCTTGCTGCAAAGGTCAAGATTATTTCCCTCCTTGCAAACCCATCTTGGTTTCCTGTCTCTCTCCCCTCATTCAGCTGCCGACTTGAAACTTCATGCGCTTTGCCTCACTCAGAGTATGCTCTTGTGCTCTGACTTTTATACGTGTGGGGAAGTTTTAATCGAAGTCTGGTGTGAGTGAGGATCTGGGTTATCTGCTCAGATTTGTTATGTTCGTGGGTGGACTGCCCGCAGTGTATATGTTTGACACCTTGTTTTGACTGTTTATTAAAATCGTGGGCCTGTGCAATTTTTGTCTCCCACCACCAATGCTGAGGATGTGGGGGACACCCCTGCAACACCTGAGGCAAATTATAATGAACATGGGGAGTGTGTTAGCCGTGTGGAAGCATTTGCGATGGGAAAGGGGGCGAGTTCCCACGTATCCTACCTGGTAGGATGGGATAATGGTGTTACTGGGGGTGGGAGACTGTGTTTTGCCATCCAGCATTCCACTCCCACTCCCCGAAGACCCCTCACCAAGGTGATCCTCCCAAACTGGTCCACTCCCAGGTTCTGGATCCAAAGACGTTTGCCATGCCCTGGCCACCAGAGATAGAGATCCCCAGGGACTAGCGGGTGAGACACCTTCTGGTGTCTCACAGTACCCATTCTAACAGCACCTGCATTCCATAGAGGAACAACTCAGAATGAAGGAGTGCCCCCTGCAGAATGCTAAGAAAATAAAAATTGTCATGTTCCGTTTGCTCATTATGACCCAGCTCAATATGTTAATCATAGTATCTATGGAAAATAATAAGGGCGCACCTGTGGTAGATCTTCTGTGAAATTAACCATCATAGCAGCCCCAGAAAAACCCTACATGTCCATCACCTTGGTTGGCATAGGAAATGTCTCCTCTCCAATAAAACACTCGTTAGCTCCCATGCTGACCCAAAGTAAAACGTTTCACCGCCTATGTTCACTGCCACCTGCGGTTCCTAATGCGAGTCTGCAGATACTGAAAGTACTGGGCACATAAGAGCCCTCTATGGGCCATCCTATCGTAGTTGCATATCAGTGCCAGGAAAGGAAAAAGCATTCCCTCCCAGTAGTGTACCCCATGTGTAATTTAGTTATATGCCCTGTAGTAGTAGGTTGTCGTTCCAATGCTGAGCAGGTGCCTGTGTGGGCTTGTCTGCCAGAGTTCAGAAAGGGCTGGACTGTGACAGTTGCTGTGTGTTGCTTTGTTTCCAATTGAACACATTGAGGTTGCTGGGGTTGTGTTTGATGTTGTGGTACATATTGTGAGTGCAGGTAATACACATCCTGTACTTGTTGTGTCTGTACCCAGGGCTCTGGGTGCTACTGTGTCATGAGCACCATCAGATGTTTGGTCTGCTGCTGTGGCTGTACCTTTTGTTGTATCTGTGGTTGTGTGGGGTAAAACATCTATTCCGGTTGCGTCTGATACATAGCAATGACTGCAATGTTGTATACTGCTTGGTTTCCGTTTCTAAATTTTTTCACCAAGTGTCCTATCCCTCCATAAATCCAACCCTGATCCTGAAACCTGTATCTCATTACCCCATATCCAAATCTGAATCGTCTGCCTCTTTCGAAACCCACCTTCCCCTGCTGAAAATATCCTCCTGGCCGAAAATATCCTCTCAGTTGTAGCTGTGGTGCAAGCCTCCCTTGTTGTATCTGCAAGGCCCATCCACCATGAGGTATTTGTGTAGGAAACAAAGTCTGTGATGCTTGCAGTAGAAATCCTGTCTACCGTACTGATGAAGGGAAGCCTGTCTGTGGTATTATTGGCACAGTGCCCACCTGTGAGCTGTTGTTAGCTTGCTGTCAGTCAGGCATGGTTGTTATCATTGCACCTTGTATGCTATATTTCAGCAGCTTCTTCTGTATTAAGTTAGCCTCTGCTTGCTGTGTGTCATTGACTTTTCTCTTTTCCTTATCCTGTTTTAATCTGCAATGATGTACTATCTTTGCCTGAATCTCTGCCCATGTCTTTGTTTCTATCCCCTCCACCTTCCCGAGCACAACATTTACATCTGTGGGGAGACTCCTAGTTAAAATGTGGTAAAAAACCAGAACTTCATATCCCAACATTGTCCTGCCTCTAAGCACCACATCTCCTGTATTTGTTGAATGTAATGTGCAGGGTCCTCATCTGGCCCCAGTGATCAGGCTAAAATCGCATGCATGTCAGATGTGTCTGGGTACAGGTCACTCAATGACTTCCACACATGTGCTCTACACATATTGAATGGCGCTCCATCATATTCCTCACCATTCATCATTACTTGTATGTACCTTGCCTTTTGTCAAATGGCATTTGCCTGGTCCCCAAATAAGGAGTTAAACTGACTCTTCATGTCTCCTATAGCTAAAGTTGTTCCGTCCGTCCTTTTTTCTAATGCATAAATCCACTTACTTGCCCCTGCAGTGAGCAACAGAAAGCTATTTATCAAATTCTCCTTAACCTTGTTTGGCCAGGCGCCATACTCTGGTACCCATAAGCCTTTTTGTAAGAGCAGGAACTGCATCCCTTGCTTCTGGTGCTGTCCCACTTTACCTTGTTTGTGTGTTGCTAATGCTATCCTGCCATGTATTTTCCTAAGCCTCTGTCTATATGGTGGCACACCTGGCCCAAAGCACTCACCATCTCCTTCGTCCTCGGCTCTTTCCTCACAACATGTTATATCCTCACCCATGTCCTGTTATTCCCTGTATAGGGTCTCTATGGGCAGTAGTTACAGATACTCAATTGGTTGGCTGTCATTTTCAAACAATATCTGTCCTGCCGTCCATGTATCAGTTGTTAACGCTGCACTGTGCTGTTGCTCTTTCCACCTTGCAGCTCTCCTGAACTCTTCCTACCTCTCTCTATGACATGGTCTATTTGCTGCTGCGAGTTCTACCATATCTCTGAAAGCACTGAGTTACCTAGCGCATTTCGCTGCTGTCTAGAGGAAGGTGTTTCTGGTTTCTATGACTGTCCTTTCTTGTCATCCAACGTAAATACACATCAGGGATTAATATAGACTGCTAGAGGCTGCACAGGATCTGTCCCGTAAGGGTGCAGAGCTGGTGGCAGTGCCCTTTCCTCGCTCACAGGTGGAGGAGCAGGTGCCTGCAGGCCGTAGGCTTCACTTGTGCTATTTTCTCCTTTTATATATTAACATTGCCTTTTCTTTCCTATCCATTTGGGGTATATACCTCATCTTTGAATACTTTCCACAACTCCAACACGCTCTGCCTTTTCTGCAATTTCTTTCCCTTATATTTGAACTCTAAATAGGTGTACATATTGTCAAGAATTAATTTGTCTTGTGTACCTTCTCTCAGCCAGGGTGTGAACACAGTGACTGTGGTCGTCTCTCTGACCCATTCGGCATGATGTTTTAATATTTTAGACCTATATTTCGGGAATGTATCACACATGTTCTCCAGCGGAGTCCCCATGGCGCCTCTAATGTGTGTCAATACCATTCCAGCAGTATTCACATGTGATAAATGCTACCCCTTCTTAAAAAAAACAATTTAGAATTAATTATCGTACCCCACAATTTACATGTGTTCAATTGTCAATTTAACTTAAACAGTTTCACTTAATAGTTAGCTCTATTCTTTAACGCACTTCAAATCACACTCATCAACCATCACTCATTTCACAGACACACACACTCCACCATCAGCACTACAATATGTTTATTTTACAATAGCTCACACCCACAACAAATATTCAATTCAGAAACATCCAAATGCTATATCATCAAATATAAAACCATGATAATCACTTTTTAATGTCCCCTTTCACAGGAAAAACCCATAACACTGTAGTTGGGCAGTTTTTTACTAGAGAGCATGTACAAGCTCTGCCCCCTGCCTTCGTCAGACCAAACACCATTATAAGACAAGGTAGGACACATTTGAAACTGCACTTTGAATTCTCCTGAAAATACAGCAGTCACAAAGAATAGTTATTTTGTGCTACACAAGTAGGGATCAAATAAGGCATTAGCTTGCACAATCAGTGTATTTTAAATAGAATAGATTAGGTGACAGGAAAGTGTTTACACAAGATAGGGACTCACTACACAAGTATGGCAGAGAATTGTAGGTAGATAAGTTTGCCGCTACCCATAGGGAGGGAAATAATGTGACAGTCATGCACCAAGAAATCGGTAGATAGCAAAGCAAATGTGTCTTGCAGAGAATAAAACCTGACAGCAGTTGCCATTTTTAAAACTGAACAAGCGCAGGAGAGAATAACGCCTGTAGCTTAAAGAAGGCCTCGATGCTAAGCACACTATTTGAAACCAATACATGTAATTCTGGAACAATGCTGCAGGGGCTGAACATAGCTGCCTCAAAAGAATGTCCAAAGCAAGGACACCGGAGGGAAGCTTTGCATAACGGATACTAGTGTCTGGGCAGCGAGCGTTCAACCATTAAGGTAAATCAGTTAAGACAACACAGCATACTATTTGCTGTCCATGGGATGAACAGAGCATCTAAGGAAATTTCCTAAGTAGTTGACAGATTAATGTCTCAGCAATCGGCTAGGCATGTCAGAGAAGCCAGTGCATCTAAAAAGACACAATAATTGCTGCAGGGAAATCTTAACATGGTGGATTAAGCATGACTCATAACAATAGTTATTCATAATGTGTCAAGTACAGCATGGCCGTGTTACTTTTGCAAGACAGGGAGGGCCGGAAAATTGGAATTTGGGCAAGGACAAACTCTTATTCAAACTCAGAGACATCATGGCAGAGATAACATGGGCTGTTTTGTTTAATTAATCTACATCTACATACACATGTCATCATGCCGCCAGTTCACAGAGAGTGTGACCGCATGTTAACCGATATGTATATGTCCTTTTCACCTCAGAAGTAATTGATAGCATACAAATATTATTCTAGCATGATGAGGTTGTACATTTTATGGGATGTTTTATGGTTGCAACCTTAAAGTGTTACGCTATCAGTAGGATGGGACATTTCCGATACTATATGTAGCTTAATAATGAGAACCAATGAGCAGTAGAGATAGTTTTTCATAATTCAGTGATCATGATGACATCAGAATGACTCATTTGCATTATATAAACTGTGTTTTTGGTTCAAACAATGAAGAATGCGAGAGTGAGAGCTTGGCTACTGATCTTGTTTCATCCCCAGTTTTTGCATATTTCCAATAACGCTGGGTTACCATTCATTTGGCATACCACCATCCACTTTGTGTTGTCTCTTTATTGGCAAATAGCAGGTAGAGGGCTGCACTTTTTTTTGCACCTATATTTTCAACACTATCTTCAATACACCAAAATATAATAAAATCACTGTCTCCTTTCCTCCATAAAAACGAAAACAGTACTTTATCTACCTTTATACTGCACCGTTGTTCCTACTAATTAGAGGAGATATCCCATATTGCAACATAATTCTATCCTACTACGAAATCATCACCACAACAAGGGAGGATCGCCCCATTCTCTTTTTGCATATATAAAACTAGACAGCACTGTCTTTCCCTTTTCTAAAAGGGAGATCATCTTCCTCTGCAATACACTACAAACATATATAATGCTGCATGGAGGTATACTCACATCATCCTGAATCCTTCCAACACCCACAATGTTGAGACCCCTTCTCAGTTGCCTGCACTGCCTGCATTAGCTGCTCATCCAAAAAGGATCAGGCAGGCCTTTTTGACACTGAGGCGACTGCACTTCCTCATCAGGATTTGAGCAACTGGTCACTGTAGGACCACTGTAGGACAAACCCACCAATGCCAGTTGTGCAAAAAAGAGCAATCCAGCCACTCGGGATGGCTGGAGGATCTCGCTGAGGCCTCCACATGTAAAGGTGGAGCTATCCCAGAATTACCAACAATTTAAAAGACAAAGGATTGAGCACACCTAATGCAAAAGGAAAACATCTATATGTCGGGAAAAACAGCCATGAGAGAGCAAAGAGGAAAAAACAGAACACTTGTCTCAACATTGCCATCTGCGGCAACAATGTTTAAAAAAAAAAAATGTTTAAAACAAAGAATCATCATTTTGCATTTTTTTGACAAATGTTACAATAACTCAAAATCTAACCACCTGATTGTTTTTTATGTTATCAACCCCAATAGAACAGTCTATATGCTACCCGCTGATTGGTGGATCCACCTTCAAATATTTTGACGATACTACCCAAAAATCATGACCTCATTTTTGTTTGAACCATTTTCTCATTGGATGGCCTGTTCGAGACATTTCTGACAAATTTGGGGCAAGTCCCAGCAATCAGACAATTAAAATAATTTCCAGTAGGGAAAAAAGCTAGGTGCACCCTCTTTTGAGAAAGGCAAAAGCTTTATTTTGTATGCAAAAAAATAAGGTGATAGGGTATTATAAATCTGCTGCAAAAGAGATTTCTGACGTCTTCCAGATAAGATTCAGGTTATAAACACACAAATAGCACTCATGATGCACTCAATATACAGTGTTAATCACCCACCCTCCTTGGCTACTGCATAAATGCATGCAAATAATCATATATAGGACATCCTCTAATTATTTTTTCTGTCTTCTTGCTCATCATGATCACATGTGAGTAACGTCCTTGTCCATCATGGAATGCTGCAAAGCAATTGGTTAACATCACCTGGTAGCACCCTGCCTTCGATCTAACCATGTGGGGGGCACAAACACAGACTAAGGGGCGGTTCACAAACAGACTCAGGGGCAAGGGGGGCACACAAACAGACTCTGGGGCAAGGGGTGCACACAGACTCGGGCACAAGGGGGGCACAAGAACAGACTTGGGGACAAGTGGGGGCACACAAACAGACCCAGGAGCAAGGGGGGCTTAAACACAAACTTGGGACAAGAGGTTGTACAAGAACAGACTCAGGGGCAAGGGGAGGCACAGAAACAGACTCAGGGCAAGAGGGTGCACACAAAGAGAGTCGGGGCAAGAGGGGGCATACACATACTCACGATGGGCAGCAACCACAGCGTACCATGGTGGACAGGGGTTGACAGGGCCTTAAGATCGGGCCTTGGGAAGAGGGCCCGCCAAGCCTGCCGGCCTCCTGATTGGCCAAGATGTAGAAGGCCCGGCCAATCCTGGGCCCCATGCACACAAGCCCCAGCACTCCAGTGCAAGACAAAGGGCACAACCATATTAGATTGGCATTTCAGCAAAGGTCTAATGTGCGCACATGCACAGTCAAACGAAAGACGGAGCGTTATTCGGCTCAGTAAAGTAAATTACAAAAAGGAGGATGACGCTTTGTCCAAATGCTTTAATGTACCTTAATTTCAGTTTTTCAGCACAACAGACACTGCTCGTTGCAACCCAAGGGGGGCATACCAGGCATGGTGGAGGTGCACCCAGTGCACTAGGAGGCCATCAGAAGGAGGAAGAAGATAGGAGCTGCAGCCGGTAGGGATTAGCATGGCCATGGGCAGTACATGGGTGGTCAAATAACAAAACAACTCCTCCAAGCTGTGTGTCCCTTCTCATATCCTATTTCTGCCTATCTGTACTTTGATGCAATAGTTCTGGGTTATAGGTGTCACATGCAACACCTAATAGCGCAAACTAATGAGCGACACAGAAGAGGGCAATAATGGAGGGAGATATTCAGCAAAGACATTAACAAAGCTGGAGACAATCTGGGTTGCAAGGTGTGGGCAGGATCAGCCGTGAGGTAGCTCAGTACACAGGCTCACATGAGAAGATCAGACCCAGGTTCCGAGCAATGTGAATGTCTGCAGGGCCGCAGCAGGGTAATAATCTTTGGTTTTGCTTTCAATCGAAACCGTGGGATTCTGGTAAACCCACCTTACCACCCTGGGCCTAAAAGTATAATTTAAACTATGTAAAACATGAAACTGTAGCGGGCTGTCTGCTAGAATCTGACAGTTCACCTAAATGTACACCATTCCCAAATAGACCTCAGTGTTTCCTTCACTGTTTTGTTATTAATTAAATGGCTTTTTGTGGCCATGACATATCCATACATGTCAGTGTTTGTTTTTTTGTGTATTAGCGTCTTATTAGTGTCATGCTGCAAACATGCTTTTTTCTCCTTATAAATGCCTCTGCCACTTTGTCTCACTCATATTTTTTGCTACTTTTCATTTCTACATGTTTGCCATTTTACATGCCTATTTCCCTCTGAGTGTTCATGATTTTATTACTATATGTTCAATGTTACTTTTAATATGCTCTTTTTGAATTATGATGATGGTTTTGTAATTTCAGTGAGTTTTAAATATAAACCACAATGTGTGAAATTGCATTGGATGTCAATTTAATTGAGTTGGATTTCAATGAGATGTGTTTCAATTAAATAAATTCACTAAGAATGCAGCACGCACACACTCACGCAATACTTTCCCTACATCCTACAATAAACATTGTCCAGAAAAAGCCTGGAGATCAGACTACTCCAAATACATTTAAACAATAAAATAGTCCAAGTAGTGGCGGTCATTCGGGGCCAGAAAAATCGTTAATATTATGTATTGTTTGTAAAGACCAATCGTCAAACCTGAACAAAGGCAACACAATCTTCCTCAACCAGTGTCCAACAGTGGGCTCACCCAAGTAATTGTAATTGGTTATTTATAACGTGCTTAATACCCAGAGGTTTCTAAGCACAGGGTATCAAACCTGTGTTGCTCTGTGTCGTCTTGCTTTCAAGAGGATCACGTTGCCCCTGAGCTATCCTCCCGAGACGTGGGACAGCCTTTCTGTAGCACTGAAAGCTCTGCACAACCACTTACTGTTCTGTGAATGGTTGGATGTTTACATGTCCAGGCTCCCCGTAGTCCGTGGCCTCTAAACCAGGAACACTTACCCTGGCTCCAGCTACCCAACTACTCTCCTTCTGCACCTATAACTGCCCTCTTCGGGGGGCTTAGAAGTTGCACATTGATTCTAACACTTCTCTTGTTATACCATGTTTAATATTTGTTTTTGCCCACACTTACTGGAATGTAGCACTTCTCTTGTTATACATCTTTAGTCTTTGTATGTGCCCAAACCTACTGGTATGCACCACTTCTCTTGTTGTACCATCTTTAGTCTTTTTATGTGCCCAAACCTACTGGTATGCAGCACTTCTGTTAAGGTGGCCCAAATGTTCCAGGTAAGCCCAGAGGAAACATGGTCAATCCAAACCAGAATCAATGACGGAGTAGACAAAGTGCACAGCAAAACCCAATTTCATTAACATCGAAACAAAGCCGGGAGAGCATGCAAGCAATGGTATCTTGTCACTCTCGACATACTTATCAAAAACAATTGCTTTAATACTACAAATGTGTCATCAGTGGTGTCATAACATAATATCAGTTTACAAAACCTACGGGATAGGTTGGTGGGTTTGACTACATATCTCTATATATATCAAAGGGAAATGTGTGGATATGTGTGTGTGCCTGTTTGAAATGGTCAGCATACTTCCCAACATTCTACAAACCAGGCATTTGGCATGTGGGTAGGTTCCATGATGTAGACTATCTAACAAAATATAGAAAATACCATTTTCTGATTTATTTATTTTTTAAGCGGTCTGCAATGCCTACCCCTGCCATATGGCTCTTAGCGCTGTAGTTCTGACGTAGTTCTAGAGTTCACTGTTCCTAAAGTTCAGCAGTTCCTGAAATTCTCAGCAGTTAATTGTTCTTAACCTTTCAACACTATCAGCATTCCAGCTGACATTACCGGCACTCACTTTTGAAGTATTGTGGGTGACACAAAACAGTATTTTTGCAGTAGTACGTGTGACAGGAAATGGTACATGTCTCTTCAATAGTGTACGCAATGACGCTGTCTGTCACATCGTGGGAAATCTCTCATGATAATTACAGAAACTTAATTTCCCATGTCAAATGTATGCCATCTCAACAGTACCAAGCTTACATGCTTCAGCCATACACATACGGATACTGCACTTCAAGCTTACATGCTTTAGCCATACATGTACCACACTTATGTCGAGGTCGCTGCTGCCTCGACTGTAGATCGGCACACCGATAATTTTGCTGTGCAATCTCAATCCTCAATGTCAAAATATCTGAAGCCGATTAACGGGATCAATTCTTTTCTCGTGATCATCTTTATGTGGATTGTTCCAGAGTTGGAAACAAAGACAATTTTTTCACACCAGCTCCTACAGGAAGGGCTAGCAACATGCTACAAAGAAGCATTGATTTAGTTCATCAAAACCTCAAAATAGGACTGAAGTAGGTATTGCTGTGCAAAGCAAGGGTATGCCTGCTAGCAGATTCCTTGTGTTAAACATGTTCATTGGGTTACACATCTCTGATGGGGCCACCTGGAACCACCACTATATTGATAACGGCTAACTACATAATATTCAAGACAAGAGGTTGGTTGGCATACCCCTTGATGGGTGACATGTCTCTGAGGATTTTGATAGGTTGGCACATTGCATACAAATCTTGGACGCTTGGCAGGTTGTCAGGATATGGGCCAGACAGAGAGTAGGGGGAGAGAGACCAATGGAATATTCTTCTTTAAATTAAAAGTTACCCTCCCTTATTCTGATGCCATGAGACCAGGCCATCCCTTTGTACGTATCCTTATGTGGCACCTCATGTCTATGTGCATAGGTAGGGAGTATTGCAGGTGTCCTATCTGTGTTTGCTTCTGATGAATGACAGTGTTCTCCAATGATGGGTCATGTGAGATGGGACCATGTTTGGAATAGATTGACCTCATATTAATTGGGATTTCAGCTAATATTGATGTGTGTGTCATGTTTTCTATTACCACTGGGGACACTCTTGAGTTACTCTTCATGGAGTCTTTTGTCTTACTGTTATGCTGCATCTGACTAACAAAGGCTGGTTCTGCTCGACTACAAGTCTAATTAATCTGGGAGTATACTGCTTGCATCTTGGGAATTGCTATCTCATGCCTTTGCTCCATTGTTCCGATCCTCACCAATTTCACTCTAACCTTGGCACTAGTTGCCAGCTACTATATGAGCTCTGCACGTATAGGTGTTTCTGGCTTTATAGTCAATGCATCAAAATCGATGCATCGACATTCCAACGCATCTAAAAAAATGCATCGGCTAAGAAAGCTTTTGACAGGCCATCTTTTACAAGTAAACGTGCCTTTCCATCGAAACCAGTCCATCGAAAATATAAATGGACTGGTTTCAATGGAAATGCACTTTTACATGTTAAAGATAGCATTTGTTGTAACACCACCGAAACCCACTTACCCTAACCCAAACCCCAATCTAACCCTAGCCCTAACACTAACCCAAACCCTAACCCTAATGTAAACCTTAATCTAACCCTAGCCCCAACCCTAACCCCTAACCCAAACCCAAATCCTAACCCTAACCCTAACCCTAACCCTAATCCTTACCCTAACCCAAACCCTAACGGTAATCCTAATGTGACCCTTAATCTAACCCTAGCCCAAACCCTAACCCTTACCCTAACCCTAATCCCATCCCTAATGTAACCCTTAATCTAACGCTAACCCCAACCCTAACCCTAATCTAACCCTTAATCTAACCCTAGCCCCCACCCTAACCCCAAACCCTAACCATAATCCTAATCTAACCCACAGTTTTATATTACCAATTTCGATGGAACCATTAAATTATATTCAGCGAAATGGACATTCGATGGAATGGGATTTCATTGCCTTTAATTCGATGGTTTGGTGTTAGATGCATTAGTATTAGATTGATTGACCAGATATCTTGTTTCTGTGGATTCAGCCTTTTGAGTTTCCCATCGGCTTTGAGGCCTGTGCTCATTTAGAGACGTGTTGCAGCTACCATTTTTAATAAAATGGCCTCCCCACTACACTCTTGCTTCCATGTTATTGAGCTATATTTGCATGCTGTTCATGTTTCATTCACTTTATACATTGATCATGTTACTGTTCTTCATGTCTGTGGATGCTATGTTAGTATTACATGTCTAAATGCATATGTTACCTACTGTACATGTTCCACATGTGGTGTGCATGTTTGCTTCGTGTCTAATGCATGCTCAGTTACTGTGACAACGTTAGTTTGAATGCTTTTTCCGTCTTGAGCTCACATTGTTCTCAAACCCTCCTGTACCTGTGGGGGATAAGTGTGGAATGGTACTTTCAACGTCTTTCAACTTTGCAGTATTGATACCGGGGAAGGGCAAAAACTATGGATGACATATTAATCTGCCTCCCAACAGTTATATTATTAAAGTATGTGTAGGCTTTGGTTCTGCCCACACTTACTGGAATGTAGCCATTCTCTTGTTGTACCATGTGTAGTCTTTCTTTTTGCCTACACTTACTGGAATGTAGCCCTTCTCTTGTTGTACAATGTGTAGTCTTTCTTTTTGCCCACACGTACTGGTATGTAGCACTTGTCTTGTTGTACCACGTTTAGTCTTTGTGTTTGCCCACACTTACTGGAATGTAGCACTACTCTTGTTGTACAATGTGTAGTCTTTCTTTTTGCCCATACTTACTGGAATGTGGCATTTCTCTTCGATTGTTGTATCATGTGTAGTCGTTGTTATTGCTCACACTTGCTGGTATGCAGCACTTCTCTTTTTGTACCATGCGTAGTCTTTGTTTTTCCCCACACTTCTCTAGTACTTGTAAGACAAGATAGCTGCACCGTGTGAGGGATGGGGGTGCAGGATTCACTTACTCCAACATGGCTCAATAATGAGGACTCAGTAATTTGGGAAAGGGAATTCTGTTTAATGACAAGTACATCAAACAGGGAAGCAGTTGGGAATCAGCATCGTTGAGACCACCTGTCTCGCTCTGACTTCCTCGAACTTCAGTTGAACAGCAATTTTTATACACAAAACTCGTCATCATTGACGTCTAATTCTAAAAAAACTTGTCATGCAATATAATTGGTTAGGAAAGGTAACTTAAATATAGGTGCTATATATGTATATGATAATGGAGCATGAGGACTGGATAACTCTTATCTGGTGGGCGTCTACACCCCTCCCTCTACATCATACGTGATAGACATCACTACAAGTACAACGTCTCATTGGTTCTACAATATATAGGACCCTAGATAACTTGGTCCATTGTGATTGGGCAGGTTACCCCTAGACATAAATCTCCACTTTTAATTAGCAGCATGCAGAATGGACACCCAGGTGCCTGGTGTCCCAAGTTCCACCCTGCCTCCCTTCCATCAATCAGTATCTTGGGCTATGTGTCAATTAGTTGGCTGGGTATGGCCTCGAAACTGCAGCCTCTTATCAGGAAACGTTAAGGCATCCTCGGGTTCTGGGTGACATCAGGCGGTGGTACCTCTTTGCCCCTGGCTGATCACGTGTTCGTTCAACATGAATCTGCTTCATTTTCCAGCTTTTAGTGTATTTGTTCTTCTTTAGCCTCGCCACCTGCCTGGGCCCCCCTTATCTTGACCTTCATGGGGCAGGCTGGTATGCTCTGAAGTTTGATTCTTGTTAGCTGACGCTCTCCTCCCTTTCTCTGGATGACCTCGATTTCCTAGGCATGAGCCGCTCTTTGTTGAGTTTCGATTCTGCTCCTTCTCTTGACTCTGGCTGGGTTATGAAACTTGGCCTGTTAGGCCTCTGGCGACCTGGGCACATTTCTGCTTTACAAAATGGAGTCGCACTGTTATAATGTGCCTTGTTGAGGTAGATATATGATTGGCGCTTGCCGCTCTACTCTTCTACTAAGCATTGCTAGCAGTATCGTTTTCTTTAGCTTCTTGCGTTTCAAGCCTATTTACACACGTTTAAATGCTTGGTTGCTGCCATCTTGTCTCGTAGCAAGGTTTCCTTATGTTTTAACATTGTCTCTTTCCTTTGTCCATTACATCTATTTTCATAACTGCTTGCACTGGCGTGCTGTCTTCGATAGCCATTTTTATTCATTCACGAGTCTGTCCAGGCCCTTGTGTCATTTCCACTGGCCTTCCATTAAGGCTATTTGGGTCTCTTCATGGACCGTCTGTAGGTACTCTTCATTTCGTCTCAGCGGCTGGTACGGCTGTCTGATAGGGTACCCTGTTGCCCAGGGTTGTCTGGTTATGGGCGCTTCTACAGGTATGGATCTTCTGATGTACACTGGGCAGAGTCCCAGTGCAGCTCTTTGTTGCTTCATTTGTTCCTCATACGTCACATACCTTGGCAAGTATGTTCCTGGTACTTCAAAATGGGGGCTGGGGTGCAGGCCATGCCTGGGACCTCCTCTACACTGGAATATAGCCCTTCTCTCGTTGTACCATGTGTAGTATTTGTTATTTCCCACACATACTGCTTCTCTTGTTGTACCATGTGTAGTCTTTGTTATTTCCCACACTTACTGGAATGTAACTCTTCTCTTGTTGTACCATGTGTAGTCTTTGTTATTTCCCACACTTACTGGAATGTAACTCTTCTCTTGCTGTACCATGTGTAGTCTTTGTTATTTCCCACACTTCCTGAATTATAGCACTTCTCTTGCTGTACCATGTGTAGTCTTTCTTTTTGCCCACACTTGCTGCAATGTTCATTTTTGCCTATGCTTACTGGAATGTAGAACTTCTCTTGTGCCATGTGTAGTCTTTCTTTTTCCCCACACTTGCTACACTGTTCATTTTTGCCTATGCTTACTGGAATGTAACTCTTCTCTTGTTGTACCATGTGTAGTCTTTGCTATTGCCCACACTTGCTTGTATGTAACCATTACCTTGTTATACTACTTGTAGCCTTGGTTTTGCCCTCACTTCCTGAAATATAGCACTTCTCTTGCTGTACCATGTGTAGTCTTTCTTTTTGCCCACACTTGCTGCAATGTTAATTTTTGCCTATACTTACTGGAATGTAGCACTTCTCTTGTTGTACCATGTGTAGTCTTTCTTTTTGCCCACACTTGCTACACTTTTCATTTTTGCCTATGCTTACTGGAATGTAACTCTTCTCTTGTAGTCTTTGCTATTGCCCACACTTGCTTGTATGTAACCATTATCTTGTTATACTACTTGTAGCCTTGGTTTTGCCCACACTTCCTGAAATATAGCAATTCTCTTGCTGTACCATGTGTAGTCTTTCTTTTTGCCCACACTTGCTGCAATGTTCATTTTTGCCTATGCTTACTGGAATGTAGCACTTCTCTTGTTGTACCATGTGTAGTCTTTCTTTTTGCCCACACTTGCTTCTCTGTTCATTTTTGCCTATGCTTACTGGAATGTAACTCTTCTCTTTTTGTACCATGTGTAGTCTTTGCTATTGCCCACACTTGCTTGTATGTAACCATTATCTTGTTATACTACTTGTAGCCTTGGTTTTGCCCACACGTCCTGAAATATAGCACTTCTCTTGCTGTACCATTTGTAGCCTTTGTTTTTGCCCACTGGAATGTAGCTCGTCGCTTTCTGTATCATGTGCAACCTTTCTTTTGCCCACACTTACTGGAGTAGAGCACTTCTATTGCTGTACCATGTGTAGCTTTTTTTTTGCCGGTATGCAACACTTATCTTGTTATACTATGTTTAACCTTTGTTTTTGCCCACACTTACGGGAATGTAGCACTTCTCTCGTTTTACTATGCGTAGTATGTGTTTTTGCCCACACTTACTGGTATGTAGCACTTTTCTTGCTATGCCATGTGTACTTCTTGTGCGATACTCCTCCCCTCCCTTGAGTGACCATATACAATGACTACATGCAGCTGGTAGCTTAAAAACGAGAACACATAAATAAATACAAAAGTATGACAGGTTATAGTGAGTGCTCCTATTACTCTCGGCTATGTTATGCAGTAGTGTGCCTGATTATGTAATGGCAGGGCAAGCCAATGTCTTCCAACGCTGTTCCCCGATTGATACAGTGCTTCGTGTTTCTACTATGGCAGTTAAGCAGTTTACACATGTTTTGCAACATCACATATTCATATATTTATATACATGGAATATCGATTTCATCGAAACTGCCGTGGGGGGTGGGGAGGGAACAAGGTCATTAATACAAGTCCAGGGTAGATGCACACGAACAAAAGTACTGAGTAAATCGTGGTAAAGCTCGAGGCTCAGAAATGGCTAGAAGTAGGTGATAGGCAGGCGATAAGTAAGTGATAGGCAAATAACATGGCAGTTCTAGTGGTCATTATACGAACTCAAAGTAAAGCAGTAATAACAACAAACAAATATCCCGACTGTCTTTGGGGAGTATTAATGTAGTTACAGGTCAATGTTGAATGTCTTTATATGTATTTATGTATTTATGTATTTATGTATGTATGTATGTATGTATGTATGTATTTATTTATTTATTTATTTATTTTCCATGTGTTGTTCATTTGCATGGCACCAATCGCACAGGACATATGGAGTTCACTGGGCAAGTGAAGTGGGTTAGCTGTGCGGTGGAGTGCGTGGGGATGGTGGGGGTCCCCCAGGCTGGCGCCTGTTGCTAGGTGGTTTCCACGGGTCCTCGCCTAGGGCAGCAGAGCTGGGAGATATATTGGACACACACTGAGCCCCTGAAAGGCGTCCAGGGCAGATGTGCTTGGTAACCGTCTGCGCTCTCCCGCAGCAGGACAGCGGAGCAATATCCAGTTGGCATGGAGCGCCGCATGCATGCGCATTCATAATCCCGGATGGGGCGCGCGAGGGGGACAGGTCCGGGGAAGCCTCAGGGCGTGAGGCCTGGGAAAGGGGTGATCTTAGCTCAGCTGAACGCTCTGTCACTTGCAGGAACAGCTTGAGAGCTTGCACCGTTTTCCTGCGCCACGGCGGGCAGCGGGGCTCTGAGCACCCCCCACTAGCTAACCTGTGGCAACAAGGGCTTTACCCTGCGAACATTGCCTTAAAGCGGCCGAACCAAGGGCGCTACTGTGTTTCCTCCAGGCCAGTGGTTTTCCAACTGTTTTACACTGAGCACCCTCTTGAGTAAAAATACAGTTTCTGCCCCCCCCCAAGCAAAAATTGTTGATATGTTCTATCAATTCTTATATTTTCTATTGAAAGCCGTCAGTCTAATCTCTTTAGAAAGTGCCTTGTGCCCCCCTCCATCCCGGACACCTGTCGTGCCCCCCTAGGTGCACAACCCCAGATGAAGACCACTGTTCTATGCCAATTGCACATGTAGTCCCAACCCAACCTTACTTACTTTGCATGTTTTTCATACATAGTTGGCAGGATTATATGGGATTTCACGCTGGAAATAAACATGGAGGAGGAAACGATATATTCTTTAAGCTACTAAAGTCCCTTCCCAACATATGTTAGGGCTGGTGCAATTATGTAAACAATCTGCAGTCCTAGAGTATTTGCGGATAGTGTTGGATAGTGGCTGAAAAAACTCTCGTTTACCCTTTGATGTTTATTTTTACCGATTAAATCACTGGGTACCTACTGGCCCTATTTGTTCAGCATAACCATTTTGCAGTCCTGGGTTTTTATCCAACAGTACTTTGCATGATGGGGATTGAAGTCCCCGAAAGGAAAGGGTTTTTCGATGAAAAGCCTGGAATGGATACATTTCACTCAGATGACATGAGGCAAAATGGCAAGTATGGCTACAGGCTGTGCAGCACTAACATTTCACAATATGGCAATTTCACAGTGCATTTACAAGCTGCTGCAAACTCAGGAGTGTGCATCAACCATTAAAGGGGCATTGACTCAGTAACATTGATAGTTTTCATATATTGGGATTGCTGAAAAAGCCCCCTAGGACCATTCAGCCTCAGCATTGTGAGCAGGTGTCTAGCTGCCTGTTAACATGTGGCCAACCTGCACTTTACACAATTGAGCCCCAGAAGATCCCATCACGAGCAATACACTTCCAAGGTCGATAAACTGATAAAAACCATTACATTGGCTTATTATAGTGCCTAGAAAAGAGCAAATCTGACGTGAAGCATTCGTTTTAAGCCAGATGTTAGAATTATAATTATTCTTAGTAGTATCTATAAGTCCTAAACTGCCTCTGCTTTACCCTTGCTGACCACAAACCTTTCAGCCATTCGGGAATTGTACGATTCTTGCAGTTCTGTTGTTTCACTATCCAATCACTTATCCATTCTCACAGGGTGTATACTTGGTATTACATCTACTTGCCAGACTGAAGTATTACCCAACTAGACAGTAGGCCTCATTACGAGTTTGGTGGCGCTCAGTTACCAAAATCGGTTACCATTACTGCCACTTGGTAACATGGGTTTACCACGGGATTACAAGTGGTGGTATGACGTTAGTCCCCATTTCTGGCATCCACTGGACTCCATGGAGATGTTGGCGGAATGTCACGACAAGTCTGCCGATTTGTGATGTTAACGTGTAGAATTTACCGCCAGCAAGATGCGGGAGATAAACCCTCCACTTCAACGTCAAAATCGGGATTTGGCATCAAAACAGCAGTAATTCCGTTACCGCATACATGAGTGACAGTAACAGAATAATCACCACTTTTTTAATGCTACAGCAAACTCGTAATGAGGCCCAATGTGGTGTGTCTTTGTGATGTGTTGGAGTTGGCATGCAGAGTGATGCAGGAGGGTGAACTGGTGGTCTTGGAAGCTAGCATTGAATGTGGATAATGGAAGGAGGTCTGTGTAATAGAAAACAAGAATGATAACTTGAGTCAGATCGTAGATAGAGGTGTTCCTAGCACCACCTGGAGTCGTACTCCTATGCACCTGCGTTCCAATGTACACAAATACATATTTCAAAGCTACCTTTATATTTGCAGTCCTCTTGTCATTTTCTATTGGTTGCAAAAGCACCATAAAGTAGTGAGTGCACTGCAATCTATACTTTAAACTCTGTTGCTACAACCCTTTGAAACCATGACAAAATCCTAAATTCAGTCTTCACTAGAAGACTAGAATTTTTTGTGTCTCTCAGTGCCAATTGCTCTCTTGAAGTACTTTCAATCTAAAAGCACATTTCTACCTTTGAACAGTGGTGAAACTGGGTACTACTACCAGCATTGCTTAGATCTTCAAATGCTACTCTTGAATACCCTGATACACATTAGTGTAATGTTTTAGTCCTAGAGTTCATCAATGATCCCTCCTAAAGTTGGTGTGTTCTTTTTTTGTTCTTTTTCTCATTGCAGTGCTTTGTATTCCTTTGCTATGCCGGTCAACATATATAGACCTGCTTGGTGGTGGGGCCGGTGGTTATTGCGGACTGCAAAGAGGAAAAGCTGCTGACATGGTATAGACTTTTACTGAACAGAGAGCATGATTGGTGCACTTGGGGAACGGGGTGAAGCCTCATAGGAGGGATTGTGGCAGTCGTACATTACTTTTTTTCAAAATGTTATTATCTTTCTGCTGTTAATTAAAAAAAAGAGAAATGATAAATACTTGCTTCTGTGCTTTTAATCAAACCAAGACTGACTGCCGTAAATTACTAGGACTAATCTGTATTGTGAGGGTGATCCAAGGATTTGTTGGTTTGATTAAAGCCAATGAAAATTGATTCCATCAGCTCCACTAGTTGGTTGTAAGTGAGGCACAGAAGAAGCTGTTCCTAACATTTGGGCTTTTCATGGCCCACCGTCCCCTGGTCCTTTGCCTTTACAGTCTACCAGTCTAGCATGAATCTGCTTTTATGATCCTTTCCACCACTGCGCAAGACATCTACTCACACCAGTGGGGAATGATTCCACCATGGTAGAAATTGCTACTTTTAATGAATTCACTGAATCTGAATACCTGTACGTCGCTGAGGTTCTCATTAGAATTCCTGGCCTTTTCTGGAGGCGGGAGCCGCATATGGGTTCGGGTGCATAAGAAAACAGCAATACTGAGTAATTGCAAATGATTCATACAGAAGTATCTTTTATAGTCCTGGTACATGTACATGTATGAACAGTCTGCCCCCAAAAATATTTTTCACAATACCAGCATGGCGGAAAACCTAGCGCTGAAGAATCTTCTGAACAATCAAGATATAATTATTCGCAAAGCAGACAAAGGCGGTGTGATAGTTTTATTAAACCGGGAAGAATACATATTGGAGTGTAATCGACAGCTGATGGACACCACCTGCTACCAGTCCCTTGAGGAAGATCCTACATCCAGACTAATGAAACAGATTTCCAATAAAGTCGCGAAAGCCAGAGAGAGAAAGTGGATAACAGATAAAGAGGCAGACTTTTTGGTCAAAGATAAACCTTTGATCCCACAGTTTTATGTGCTCCCTAAGATCCACAAATTGCTAGTGAAGCCACGAGGGAGACCTATTGTATCTGGGGTCAACTCTGTACTGGAACCCTTGTCTCGCTTTGCAGACCGGTTTCTACAACCTTTAGTCAAGAAAATGGCCTCATACCAATAGGACACAACACAAATTATCCTTGAAGTAGAAGGGATGTCTTTCAACTCACAGACAGAGATACTCTTGAGCCTGGATGTGGTAGCACTATATATGAATATACCACAACAAGCCTTGTTAGAGATGATCGAAGAGAAACTTTTAAAGGATCACACTGTTAAGAAGACCCTGATCTCTTTCATGCTTTGGTGTGCCGAAATGGCCCTGACGGAAAATTACTTTCACTTTAATGGCACATTTTTCAAACAGATCCAGGGCACGGCCATGGGAGCCATGCTGGCACCGAGCATGGCTAACCTCTACATGGAACTCTTTGAAACCAGCACGATAATGATAAACAACAACCCTTATTGTGAAAATATTAGGGTTTGGCGTCGCTACATCAACGATATATTTGTCATCTGGAATGGCACCGTAGAACAATTGGAAGAGTTTCTAGAGTGGTTAACTGTACAAAACATGTTCCTGAAATTCACCTCTTCACACAACAAACAGACAATTGATTTCCTGGACATCACGATTGTGGCAGATGAGAAGGTCAAGGAACTATATGTGAAGCCCTTTAATAAACCGACAGATAAGAACTTGTTGCTCCACTACGACAGTTTCTATCCCAGGCATGTGCATGACAATTTACCCTTGAGGCAATTCCAGAGGCTGAAGAGAAACAGTACGAAACATTTTAAGAAAGAGGCTGAAGAAATGCACACACGCCTTTTGAAGCGAGGCTATCCCAGTAGAACAGTCAACACTGCCCGGAAGAGAGCCAGCAACAACCACAGAGATTCGCTCTTACAGTATAAACAACACAGAGCAGATAAAATAGGACTGGTCTGCTTGGTATTTGTAAATACTTTTAGCCAAATGTCAAACACAATCAAAAAGATGATTGGGAAACACTGGAACATCTTGGAAAAAGGCCCAAATCCAATTGCAAGACCGATCATAGCCTTCAAAAGAAGTAAAAATATGAAGGAGCAAATCACCAGAAATGATGTGTCGATAAGATCTAAAACCACCCCGACACTAACACAACAATGGGGAATGCAGACGGATATGGGACATTTCCCTTGTGGCTCCAACCAGTGTTGCATATCCACCAAAAAAAGTTCATCCATAGATATTGGTCTCAAAACTCCATGGCTACAAAAGACACTGACCAATTGTAACACCAACTGGGTGATTTATGTAATATGGTGCCCATGTAAGAAACGGTACATAGGTAAAACGGAAAGAAAAGTGAAGACACGCATAGGAGAACATCGGAGTTGCTTAAAGAACCGCACCAAAAATGTGCCGCTGGTAGACCACTGGATAGAAAACATCCATCAGGTACATGATCTATCATGGTCTGTCATTTATAAACTTAAACCTAGCAATGACATCAACTGTAACAGGTTCACCCTTTCCAGGAAAGAGCGAGAATTTATTTTCTTAACGAAAAGTATGACAACTGGCTTGAATGAAAGACTGGTTCCGGGTAGGTTCAGCGTAAAAGATCACGTGATGTTGACTTAGGACGGAATACGCACCAGCGGATTGGTCTGATTACAGCCACCTGACCCTGTAAAAAGGGAATCCTCCTGAGCTCGGTCGAAATCGGAGGACGGTTTAATTCGACTCACGAGCGGAACCACAAAGGAGGTATCACTCGACTGGAGTCTGACGCGGAGCCAACCACTGAAGGTAAGCATATTTGCTCTTCTCGGGGGCGTCACAAGCGGTTTTACCAGACATCTTTGCCGCATGACTGCACTATACGGGAATGAGGGATCGCAGCATGCCGTAAACCCGGCATGACACACTACACTCCCTTCTTTCCCTTAAGTCGTTCTTCTCCGGTTCGGGCATACAGCAGACTACCGCGTAATGGTACAGCTGCTTGAGAATAAGGCACGGTGACGCACAATACATTTGTAATCGAGCCCGTGTTAACATATATTTATGCGCGAGGGCTTGTATACTTATCTGGGAAGTTGTGGAGACACAGGTGTTTAAATGCCCAGACTGAACTGGTGGTCATTTTCTTGACACATTCTATAATTGGGCTACATTTAATCACCCCTTGCTTTTCTCCCTGTTCCCCTTTGTTTCCCGTTGCCGTCCGGGTTCTGATTCGTGGACCAGACCTCGCCATCGGTGTAGATTCTGCAGATTTGTTCCTCTGCTGACCAAATTTTCATGGACGGGTACCAATGAAAGGGATGCCGTGACCTGGAGCAGCACAATGAATTGTTCACTGAGTCTGTCTGCCACTGGGGTAAGGGCCCAATAAGGGGGACATAGGGGATTATAATATAATGCTCTTTTCGGTATATTGTGTTTAAGAGGTTGGGTTTAAGAACACTGATTACAACTTATAACTCCTCCCTCGTCTCCAGAGCTGTGATGCGTTATCCATCTGATGCCTGATACACCAGTGAGGGTCTTCACTCGTGGGCATGAACAGGATACTGCCGGTAGACACATACAGCTAACTTTTGCCACATGGCACAACTGTGGAGTTCTCAACGAGGACGTAAATTACTCAGTTAGGAAAGATAGGGAAGCCATTTAATATCCACCTACCTCCACCCTGACTCCCTAACTGTGGAACCCTACTGGCTAATGGGACTAGGGTACTCCACACTACATATGGCATAGTGGACACGGTCGAGTTCAATTGAGTGGAAGGTAGTTATGTGCCCCATCCAAACGGCAAGTAGCGGGGGGTGTTAATTCTGTACCAACGTGACTGGCTGATAGCCCCATACTTCTTTAGCCATGATATTCTTGGATGTTCTCTTGAAATGCTTGTGTCCCTTGTGTGATGGCAGGAAAGATCATATGTTTGGCACTTAATTCGGATTAGCATTGGTTTTCCCTATTCTTTGATAATTATCCTGCTCCCAGAAGTTAAAGAGGATCTATGAATGAGGTGTGGGTAATCTGCACTGCCTTCGAAACCGTTGTGAACAGAACATTGTCTGTTTAACTAAACAAGTGAGTTGTAAGCTTGATATGCTCTCTGAAACCCCATTGATTTTGGTTTTAACACCAATTAGTACTGTCTGTACTTAAATTTGTCGCTTAGAAATCTGTATTCTAAGTTGTATACCGCTCTTGTACAGGGGTGACCACCTGTTGAAACTCTTGTACGAGGAATTCAAAGGAAATTAACTTTGGGAACCCAGTGAAACTGACACACAGACCGTGTTCGTCCGAAGATTCTTTTTCCCAGAACATTTTATGAATTTCTGCGTCTGTGCTATTCTCCCTCTTTGATATTGCCCCTGAAGAATTTCCATGGAGTAAATCCGCAATAGGGAAGAAACATGTTGGGCTGGTTTTTACGCAATGTTGAACTTTACTTGATGTATGAATGAATGAATAATGGTTCATGAATGAGTATGATTGGTATGAATGTCATGAGTGGGAGGATAATTGAATGAATCATTGAATTAGTTTGTTTTTCATTATTTAAATTCAGAATTGTCTAGTTGGGTAGGCTCAAGTCACGTAATTGCACTGCCATGGCCCTACTTAGTGTGGTTGTTTGTTAAAGTTCTTGTCTAATGTTTTAACTACATTCTGTCTTTCCTCTGTTGATTACATCTATGAGAGGTGTATGAATTTTGCCAACACATCAAACCAATATATTGAATATGTGTTTGAAATAAACGTGTTTTAAGAATAACAATAATTTTGGCATTCTTTTCAATCTGTGGCTAATAAGATTGATGCTGGCTCATTAACTTGAGGTCGATAGCTGGTTCCTTTTAACCCTGATAAAGTAGCGGAATAAATTTGGAGTCACCAGCTCTTTTGTTGTTTGGGTTCTGCCCTTAACGTGAGGGTCTGCTGGTGACTCGCCTTTTTCCCTCAACCTCTTTGTGTTAAGATACATGTATGGAAGGCCACATATTGGATTCTCCAAGATCTCTTGAGTCCTCCTCCAATGAAGGGCTACTCCACCATTGGAGACGCTGTTCCTACAAGATGCTGATAAGGTGTGACTGAAGAGCAAAAAAGATGTTTCCCCATAAGGCCAGCAGAGGACTGATCATTTCTGAGTGTGCATCACAGGTTTGTCCAGTTTTTTAAGGCACAATTCTTAGTTGTTAGGCACTCTTCTTGGAGTCTCAAAGTCAAATGAGTAAAAGTAACATTAACAACTAGATGGCATTAAAGCACTGTTTCCTCAGCTGTTACCCCCCCCCATCCTTGTCCTTTACTTTGAACCACAAACTTGGAGAGTATTTTGTGGTTTAACCCACTGTGAATTGTGGAACACCACTGAACCTGTGAGTTTGTATTTGTATTTGTATTTATTTATTTGTAGTGGACACCTTGCCCTGAGGCATCTGGGCGCATGTTTAAGAAGCAGTTACAAGTTTAAGAAGCAGTTAAAAGTTACAGCACAAAAGATGAAATATTTAAATGTACAATTTACACATATTTACATAAAGTTTAGAACATTGAAAAGTGAGGGAAGAAACGAATCTGAGAATACAGTAGAAAGCAGTCTATGTACAAAGAGTAATCGGTGTGGGATAAACAGATGTATCGATTATAGAGAGGAGGCAAGGGCCACATGTAACCACAATTTAGCTTTGGCTTTGAAGGAATGGATATCAGGAATATTTCTGAGAGCATTACGGAGGGTGTTCCAGAGTTTAGACACGAGGACTGGGAAGCTCGAACCCCTGGCTGTCTGTAGCTTGAAGCGAGGAATAGTCAAGGTGTGAGTCTGTGTAGATCTTAGTGGTCTAGATGCTGTATGTTGTGTGAATCACGTGGAAAGGTAAGCCGGGTCTGCATTGTTCTAGGCCTTGTGTGTTAGAGCGAGTGCTTTGAGGGATATGCGGTGAGTGATGGGTAGCCAGTGCAGGTTGCGTCTTGTGGTGGATATGTGGGAACGCCTCGGGATGTTGAGAGCTGCCCTTATGGCGTTGTTCTGCGTGACCTGGAGTATATCAATGTTTGTTTGACTAGTCCCTAGGTAGAGGACGTTGCAGTAATCGATTTTGGACATGATTAGGGTTCTGGCGAGAGTCAGACAGTTCTCCATAGTTTGAAAGGGGTGACATGCTGTGATCAATTTGCAAGTATAGGATGACGCTGAGCAACTGAGTTAGTTTGTTGATTGAGGGACAGAGTAGAGTCTAGATATATTCCTAGGGTTTTTTGTGACGTGAGAGACTTTGATATCATTCCCATCAATAATGAAGGAATTCAATTTAGGGTCAAGTTTGGTGAGTTTTTATTGAGAGCCAAGAATGATTAAGTCAGTCTTTTCATCATTGAGGCAAAGCCCATGATGAGCCATCCAAGCCTGGATCACAGTGTAAACTGCATTGAGCGCTTTAGCATCTGTTACATAATCGCCAGCGATAGGGATGAATATCTGGGTGTCATCCGCATAATTTGTGTAGGAGACACCCAGATAGTCAAGTACATCAAAGAGTGGTTTAGTAAATACGTTGCAAAGTGTGGGAGATACACAAGATCCTTGTGGAACTCCGCACGACACGTGGGCTGGATCAGCTGCGGCAAGGGGAGAGAAGACCCTCATGGTTCTGTTAGCCAAAAAAGAGATGATCCAGGATGTGGCTGTGTCAGAAAAATGGGCCGCAATTTTGAGGTGGTGGCAGAGGATTTGATGATCGACCAAATCGAAGGCTGCTGAAAGATCAAGGAGGAGCAGGAGCGCCAGTTTACCCTTGTCTTTCAGCTACTCGATTTGGGTTTTCAAATCAATTAAGGCTGGCTCAGTACTGTGTCTGGGACGGAAGCCAGATTGTCTGAGCCCTAATAGATTGTTGTTTTCAAGATATTCCTGGATTTTTAGATAGGCCGCTCGATCAAAAACTTTGAGAAGGTATGGCACCGTGGTGATGGGCCTGTAGTTAGAGGGATTGGTAGGATCGAGATTAGGTTTCTTGATTAATGGTATGACCCAAGCATCCTTAAGGTTGTCAGGTACAGTGCCCGATTTGAAGGAGGCATTAATGAATGAGGTAATGAACGGGGCCAGATCATGTGCAGCTTCCTTTATGACCGGTGCAGGGCAGGCGTCACCTTGGCAATTGGAAGACTTAAGCTTAGTTATGATATTTTCGACTTCCTTGATGGTGAGTGGTGCGAAACTGAATGGTTTGAAGGAATGTTTAGGAGAAGGGGTTTTATAAGACGGAAGGTTACCCGATGAATCAGGGAGGTAGCTATTTTTTAGTATTAATTTTAGCTTGGAGCATGGCAATTTTGTCAAGCAATGCTTTTTGAATGTTAGAGCACCATTCAGTGTCAGGGGTGCAGGTATCAAGCGGGGCAACAGGGGCCTCAAGTTCCCTGAGGATCTTAAAGAGTTCCTTGGTATTTGATTGGGCTTGAATGATCCTATTGTTATATACTTCCTTTTTTGCAGCTAAAATGGCTTCTTTGTAGGTAAGGGAGGCTGCTGTAAGGTTATTTTTGTTGACTGGAGAAGGTGAGCTTTTCCAGTGAGCCTCAGCTTTTCTTTTTCTTTGCTCAGATCGTGTAAATGCGGGGTGAACAAAGAATTAAGGTGGAGCCGCGGTTTTTGTTTGCGCAGTTTGAGGGGGGCAATGGTGTTTAGGGCTTTTAGAATGGCACGGTTGTAGGCATCTACTAGCACTGTGGAGTCCAGGCAGTTCACTGTGGACGCCGAATTCAAGAGAGGAAGGATAAGTGGGAGTAATTTCTCAACTGTAATATCCTTTTTGTTGCGTGTGGAAGTGGGAGGGGCAAGGTTAGGTTTATCTGTGGGTGGACTGGATTTGATGGAGAATAATATTTTGTGGTGATCAGACCATGCACATGGAGACACAGAGGTGACGTTAAGCGCACAGTTCATGTCAGAAACCCAGTCGAGGGTGCGACGCTTGATGTGGGTGGGCTCATTGACATGTTGATATTGTTGATATTGATATGTTGATATGTTGGGTCAGAGGCCTTGGCATCATTCGTATCAAGGTAACCTAGATTGAAGTCTCCCAATATAATGATTTGAGAGTTGGGCTTAGTGCTGGTGGCTAGGATAGATGAAATGTGCTCGACAAATGAGGAGGTGAGGCCATGGGGCCTGTAGATGAGATGTACGGTGGCCGTATGATTAGGTGAGATTGCCAATTTAATAGACAATAGTTCCGCTGATGGCAGCTGCAGACTGTTGGCGAGATGTCGCATGGGCAGGGGTGCAGTTTTTGGTGCACTATCAAACGAAGGTACGCAGTGAGGGTGATAATCAAAGGTACAATGCATTTTAGGGCCAAAAATGCTGTGTTACATGTTGATATCATTCCCTTTCCCAATATGCTGGCTAGGTTGCATGACTGGTTACCTATCTAGGAATAGCCAGAGATTCTGCACCAATGGAGTGATAGTTCTCAGAAAATGAATATATGAATATATGTGAAATCGATTAGAGAAGGTGACAGGAAAAGTTGGAGACCCGCTACCAGAGATCTTGACTGCATTGGATCGCTCTTGCTAATTGCTGTCTGCCTTGAACATAACTTGAAATTGTTGATGGTTCTAGATTGCTTTTGTCAATTATTATGTTTTCATTAATATTTGTTTTGACCAAAGTATTTTAAACTATTTAGAAAATGTGTTTGAAGTATATGCGAATGTAGACATGTAAGAACTGTTAATTCATTTTATGATTAACTTCTTTTTTTCATTTTGAGTGAACGTTTATTTAGAAAAATTAAACATAATAGCACTCTTCCAAAAGATAAAAACCTCCCTCCCTGCTCAGGATTTCAGAACCATGATCCAGACCCCAGTAATCTCAAACGTTGATGGCGGGAACGTAGACCTCACCACCATCCTGGCCACACACCCGGCCTTCCATTCTGCTGACCAACACACTGCTGCATGGCTCATACTGGGAACCACACAATTTGACTGCATTCCCCTTATTCTAAGAGAATTATAATGGGAAATCATTGCAGCCAGAATACTCTTCAAAGCTCCCCGCATCACATGTAAGGCATTTGCCTGAACCCCAGCTTCTCTAGCCTCACAGTGACAATAAGAATGGTTGAGAGAAAGTATTCGCGCGCAAAGAACTGTATTCATTAACACAAACAGGCTGTTTTTTGTATCTGGAACCAATACAGAATAAACAGGACTTTGGGCCTCATTCCAAGATTGGAGGTAGTCATGGCGCTATTAGCACCATGACTGCCTCCAATAACGGTAACGAGTCCGTCCTGGTTCAATGGGGACTTACGGTAAGTCCCCATTGAAAATGGCAATCCCCATTCCCATTTGAGCCCGCGTAGGGTAGCCTGCGTAGGGCTCAATGGGAATGGGTAGGGCGCAAATAACGGGCTCGCTAATGGTTTTGCTCTGACCAAACGTACCTTACGGGTCCCATTGGGGGACCTCTGAATAGGTCGCATAGGGATAACCAGCACCAGTGTCCTTACCGGTACCCGGCATCCCTTTGCGCCCGGGTCGGAATGAGGCCCTTTGCGCCCGGGTCAGAATGAGGCCCTTTGACGTTGGAGCCATATATTATGAGAAATTTGTGTTAATGAATGCAGTTCTTTGAGCGTGAATACTTTCTCTCAACCATTCCTATTGTCACATTGATGTTTTAAGAATCTTTTGGGTTGGTTCTTAGCTGGGAGAATTTTCGCTGCCATATCTTTCAAACCATGATCAATGGAGAATAGCGCACAATAACCCAGGTCTCTAGCCTCAAAACCTGCAGGTTCAGGAGGGCCACACTCCTCCAGGTGACCGACCATTGTGACGTTTAAGACGTAACTGACGCGAAACAAGATAACCAGGAAACAAACTTTCATGTGTCAGGGAACATCATCTCACTGCCAATCAGGACTGCTATAATGATCCTACAGTTCAGGAAGGAGCTCAACACCCTGCTCTTCAGGGAATTCCTATTGGACACTTGGGCCTGCCACTGCTAGGTAACTCCCACTCCTATAGTAAGGGATAATCAATATCATGTAACCTTCACTTCCACTGATAATAACCCTACATTACTTGTACAGCTCACGGTTGCTTCCTAGCTTGATTTTTGTTATATTAAACTAACTACAAATACAAAAATAAAATACATTTGCATATCAGATTTTAAGAAATTCTTACTATTTCAGCAATGATCATACAAACCATGGCATATAAACCATGTCATACATAAAATATAACAAGCCTGGTTTGGTCCCTCTCAGTTCACCTCTTTATGCCTTTAGTCTGTGCCCAGGTTTTGCATGCATTGGGTCATATTGGTTTACATGTTGTGCATGCTTTATAGAGGCTTTTTGGACATGCATAGATAGGTTGCTTTCTTTAAAGTTGTTCTGACGTGAGCACAGTTTGCAATTCTGTTTGCATAAAGAAAACATGTTAAAAAACAAACATGCCTTATTCAATCATTCATTCATTTTCTCAGTACTGACACTAGATTAGATAAACGACTTATCAATTAGAAAAGGTGGTTTCAAAGAAGCATTACTAATGCAAATAAATGATTCTTGGAAAATGTTTCAATCTTACTGGAAAAGGGAAATAGAATACTGCTGTCAGCGCCTGATATGGAGGGGCTTAAATATAGGTTTCAGAATGTTCAGGTCAGGAAGATTTTGAACGTTTGGTGCTGCATCACCTTGCATGCCCATGTACAAGGCGTATTTAGCACTTGTGGTGTTCTATGTATTAGCACCTCTCCTGATCCCAGCAAGCTGAACGTAAGGTAAAATGGGTGTGCGCAATGAGCCAATGAACTGGAGCATTTCACGAGACCAATTTAAGGTCTAGCATGCAAGAGGTTGCCATTTTGCCAAGTGTGCCAGGTGTTCTGCAGTGAAATATATATTAATGCAGACTATCAAACACTATGACACACAGAAACAGAGTGAAAGTCTTGGGCCCGATTCATGGAAAAGAGCGCATTAATGGCCCCACGCCAAGAACGACACAGCGCGACCCTGCGTCCATAAGTAAATACGCACGCTCCATGCATTCATGATTCCAAAAGCGCATTTTGATTGCATTTCCATGCAATCCAAATACCAGCCTTATTCCAACCTAAGCACAAACCTCTGCGTTCGCCCCTGATCCACCATCCAGCACCCCTGCGAAAACGCTAGAGCTCCCTCGCAAATCGAGGCTGCACCCCTGTGAAAGTGCACCCCTGCAAAAACCTGAGAGCTCACTCGTAAATCGAGGCTGCACCCCTGCGAAAGTGCACATCCTTTCGCGCAACTCAATGCAGCACCCCTGCGAAAACCTTGAGAGCTTCCTTGTAAATCAAGGCTGCACCCCTGTGAAAACATGCAGCCTTCCACGTAAGTCAATGTGGAAACCCTTGAAAAAATGTAAGCGCTCGCTCTTAAGTCGAGGCTGCACCCCTGCGAAAGTGCACGGCATTCCTCGCAAGTCAACGCAGCACCCCTGCCAAAACACGAGAGCTCCCTCGTAAGCTGAGGCTGCACCAATGCAAAAACGCACTGGCTCCTTCATAATTCAAGGCGGCACCCCTGCAAAACTGCGAGTCCATCCCCCTACACCCTAGGCACCCAATCTTCCAGCATATACCCTTACTGCACATTAACCCCCTCAGGTCCAGACTCCAGCAACCATCCCCCCTCATCTCGGACACTACCCCAGCCAGCCCCCTCAAGTCCAGACAACACCCAACAGCCCCCCCTCACCTCCAACAGTACCCCAGCCATCCTCCTGACAGTACACTCCCCTCCCCACATTGCCCTCATTCCGACACTACCCCGAGGCAGCCCCCTGACAGTACACTCCCTTCCCCACACTTTCCTCACCTCTGACACTGTCCTCAAGTAGACTCCTCAAGTCCAGACATCACACACCAGCCCTCCTTACCTCTGACACTACCTCAGCCAGACCCCAGAGAGTACACTCCCCTCCCCACACTTCCTCACCTTCAGCACTCCTCCAGGCAGCCCCCTCTATCCCAAACACCACCCATACGCCCCCATCACCTCTGACACTACCTCAGCCAGACCCCAGAGAGCACACTCCCCTCCCCACACTGTCCTCACCTTCAGCACTCCTCCAGGCAGCCCCCTCAATCCCAAACACCACCCATACGCCCCCATCACCTCTGATACTACGCCAGCCAGCCCTCTGGCAGTTTACTCCCCTCCACACACTGTCCTGACCTCCGACACTATCCCAAGGCAGCCCCCTGACTGTACACTACACTCCTCACACTGTTCTCACCTCTGACACTAACCCCGGGCTGCCTCCTCAAGTCTAGACACCACCCATCACCCCCCTCACCTCTGACACTACCCCAGCCAGCCCCCTGACAGCACAGTCCCCTCCCCACAATGTGCTCACCTCCGACACTACCCCCAGCTAGCCCCCTGGCAGTACACTCCCTCCCCACACTGCCTTCACCTCCAACACTACCCCAGCCAGGACCCTCACATTCGCACACCATCCACCAGCACCCCCACACCTCTAACAATATCCCAGCCACCACCCTGACAGTACACTCCCCTCCCAACACTGCCCTGACTTCCGGTGCTAATCCCAGGCAGCCCCCTGAAGTCCAGAAACCCCCCACCAGCCCAACTCACCTGCAACACTACCTCAGCCAGCCCTCTCAAGTCCAGACACTACCCACTAGCCCCCCTCACCTCTGACACTCCCCCCAGGCAGCCCCCTCAAGTCCAGACAACACCCACTAGCCCCCTTCACCTCTGTCACTGCCCCAGCTAGCCCCCTGAGAGTACACACCCCTCCCCACACTGCCCTCATCTCTGACACTACCCCTTGGCAGCCTCCTCAAGTCTAAACACCACCAACCAGACCCCTCACCTCCAACACTACCCCAGCCAGCCTCAAGTCTAGACGCCGCCACCAGCACCCCTAACCTCTGACAGTAGTCCAGCCACCCCCCTGACAGTACACTCCCCTCACCACACTGCCTTCACCTCTGACACTACTCCAAGGCAGCCCCCTGAAGTCCAGACACCACCCATCAGCCACCCTCACCTCTGGCACTAGCCCAGCAAGCCCCCCCCAAGGCCAGACACTACCCACCAGCCCCCTGCACCTCTGACAAGACCCCAGTCAGCCCCCTGACAGTACACTCCCCTCCTCATGCAGCCCTCACCTCTGACACTACCCCCAGGCAGTCCCCTAAGGTACAGACATGACCCACCAGCCCCCCCACCTCTGACACTACCCCAGCCAGCCCCTTTAAGTCCAGACACCACCCACCAGCCCCCTAACCTCTGATACTACCCCTGCCAACACCCTGACCGTACACTCCCCTCCCCACACTGCTCTCACCTCCAACACTACCCCCAGGCAGCTCCCTGACAGTACACTCTTCTCCCCACACTGCCCCCACCTCCAGGACTACCACCAGACAGCCCCCCCAAGTCCAGATACCACCCACCAGACCACCTCATCTCTGACACTAGTCCAGCCAGCCTCCTGATAGTACACTCCCCTCCCCACACTGCCCTCACCACCAACACTACCCCAAACAGCCACCTCAAGCCCAGATACCACCAACCAGCAGTATGCAGTAATACAATGACTGCAAAAATGTCACCTGTTCAAAACATTGCGGCAAAAATGCTGTGGTTTGACCCAGTAAAGGTTTACCCCATTATACAATTAAGGGAAGCAGGAGTTGCGGGGGTGTACCCCGCTCCCCTAAGTGGTATAATGGGTCTGGGCGTTGCAGGGGTGTCCCCCACATCCTTTACATGGATTCCGGCGGCAAAACCACAGCCTTTTTGCCGTGATTTGTTTTGTAAACAGCCATTTTTCGCGCGGTTTTAACACATGGAACCCAACCAGCCCCCTTCACCTCTGACACTACACCAGCCAACCCCCTGACAGTCCACTACCCTCCCCACACTGCCCCCTGAACCCGGACACTAACCCCAGGCAGCCCCCTCAGGTCCAGGCACCACCCGCCAGCCATCTTCAATGTTTATACCACCCCAGTCAGCCCTATGACAGTACACTCCCCTCTGCATATTGTCCTCACTTCAGACACTACCCCAAGGCATCCCCCTGACAGTACACTTCCCTTCCCACACTGCCCTCACCTCCGAGACTACCCCCAGGCAGCCCCCTCAAGACCAAACTCCACCCACCAGCCCCTCTCACCTCTGACACTAGCCCCATGACATTTTCCCACACAAAAAGTACAATGCATGGCTGCAACTCACCTGAAGCTCTGTGGTCTGTCTCCACCATGAAGCTGAGCTCCAGCATGTGTACTGACAACACGATGAACAGGATGCACCGAACACCATTCCAGTACCAGACCATCTGCTGTCACTCACTTGACTGGAACCTGCAGCACCCCAGCCAGACTGCACCATATTGCACCAACAACACTGTGGCCACCCCACCCACATATGAGAAGTGAATGCAATGCAGAGTGGCCTTTCATTGTTGGCCCTGGGTCACTGCAAAGGCACCAAAGCACAGCAAATGAATGTGACCTCATCACAGAAGTAAACCCATTTGAGCATTGGCCAGATCAACAAATAATGACCTACCACCTTACAGCCTGAGCATAAGTGATCGGGTGGAAGGGGTGGCAAAATCCCTGTCAGGGACCATAGCCTGACTGGCCAGTGCATGGGTGATGTGAGGGAAGTCAAAGAGTGCATGACTCACTGACACAGGAAATGTATGCTGCCACACAGAATGAGCAAACATGGGTCACAACAGCATTCCAGGGGCACATGTGCAGGCCGTGTTTGACTTCACATGCTGGTGGGTGTGTATGCATGACATGGGAGTGAAACGGCAATGATAAAGCAATGTGCATGTGATGTGACCACACCTAGGACTTGACGATCCTAAAGATGGTAAAGCCTCCACACTTAAAGACACTATGGGCCTCATTCCGAGTCGGGCGGTAAGGGTTAACTGTCACCGGTAACGAGACCGGTGCCGTTAAACCCTTACCACCCTATTCCGAGTTCCCTTTGCGGGTTGGAACTTAACACCTGCTTTTTGCAGGCGTTAAAAAACCAACCCGCAAAGGGACCTTGGAGCTAATTACGGCACCGTAATTTACGGTGCCGTAATTAGCACCTTCCCCATTCCCATTGAGCCCTATGGGGCAAAAATGGGAATGGGGAAGGGCCCATGGTGAATGGGGAATTACCGCCCCCGCCAACCTTGGAATGGGGCGGTAATTCCGCCATTCACCATGGCGGAGTCGGAGTGATAACGTCGTCAACCAAGGCGCTAATAGCGCCTTGGTTAACGCCAGGGTCGGAATGAGGCCCTATGTCAGAATTGGGGTTTACACATCGTATAAATAACCCAACACACAACAAGGGCCGTACTCTCGACTGGCTAGCAGATCTTAATTGCTCCATTAAGTTACTGGAAAACACACCTTGCGCTTGGACTGACCACCAATTAATTACCTTTGCCATTGACCAATCGGTAACCAGCACATCCCCCACAAAGGCACCAGCTTTAATGGCAAGAAGAAAACGGAACCTCATCCAAGAAAAATTGATACCACTACTACATCCTTTCATTCAGACTAACCCTAAACATACCGACTCCTCTGACCTAGTGAAGTTATAAAATGAAACTATGACTAAAGGTATCAATGCCCTTGCGCCGTTAAAACTACAGAAAGCTAAACTGCACGCCCACATAAACAAATGGTACACACCTCAGCTAAAAATCCTCAGAAAAGAGAAAAGGGTAGCAGAATCAAATTGGAAAAAACACCCGTCTACACAAAACAAAGATATATTCAGTGCAGTCTCACTCAACTACAAAACAGCCATTATCCAAGCTAAGAAAAATAATTACAATGACCATATAGCACAAGCTAATTCAGATACAAAGGAAATATTTAATATAATAAAAGAACTTGAGTCTCCTGCCCCCATACGTGACCCGTGCATAAAAGACACCCAATGGTGCACTAATATTCAAAATGCGCTCCAAAATAAAATCACAATGTTACTAGAGAAAATCAACACAAAAAAAAACCTCATCAACAACACCTACCCCCGAAACTACCCACGCCACTGCTGGCAACACTGCCACAATTCAACTTTCAACCTCCCTCCAGTAAAGAAGTTGAACAGATCATACTTAAACTTAAACCTTCGAATTGCAAAGGCGATACCTGTCCACCCACCTTAATCAAAGAAGCAGCCTCCGTGCTCTCCCCGTTCATAACAAAGTTTATCAACACCTCATTTGCTACAAGTTCTGTACCTACGAGCCTAAAAGATGCCTGGGTACTCCCACTATTGAAAAAGCCTACGCTTAATCCTAACAATCCATCTAACTACCGGCCAATCACTACAGTGCCCTTTCTATTGAAAATACTGGATTGAGCCGCCTATCTACAAATACAGCATTACCTAGAAATTAACAATCTACTAGGCCTAAAACAATCTGGATTTAGACCCAGACATGGGACAGAGACTGCTCTTGTCGATCTCAAGAACCAAATTCAGGCATTAAAAGATAAAGGTAAATCGGCCTTGCTACTACTACTTGACTTATCGGCGGCATTCGATCTAGTCAACTATGACATACTATGCAAGCACTTGTCATCCGCTGCACACTTTTCTGACCAAGCCAACATGTGGATTAGATCATTCCTTAACAATAGATCCATGCGCGTCTTTGCCCCATCAGCCTCAGCTACACCATCACCGGTATCCTGTGGAGTCCCCCAGGGATCATGTGTATCACCAACACTCTATAACATTTTTACCAAGCCTCTATTCGATATCCTGGACCATCTGGGTGTCTCGTATACAAACTATGCTGATGACACCCAGATCCTTATCCCCATCACTGGGGACAGACAGCAAAACTCTGAACAATATCTACGGTATAATACAAACCTGGATGGCTAATCACGGATTATGTCTAAATGATGACAAAACTGAATTCCTACTACTCAGTTCCCCCAACAAACTGAGCAAACTAGACACTGCCTTCAAAACATTTATCATCGATGATAACACCACTAATGTAGCTCATAGCGTGAAAACTCTGGGTATTCACATTGACGCAGCATTATCCTTTAAGAAACAAACTAATGTGCTTGCATCAGCTACAGCTTATACCTGTAAAATGATTACAGCCTGTCGTCCATACCTATCCACAAACAACTACGTATCAGTTGCAAGAGCATTAGTGCTATCCAAATTAGACTATTGCAACACGCTTTACCTAGGCACATCTCAACAAAATGTAAACGAAATGCAAGTAATGCAGAACAATGCAGTTAGATCAGCATGCAATATCCCAAGGAATCAGCATATATCTACTATCAGACCAAACCTTAAATGGCCAAACATCAACCAAAGAATTGACCTTAAAGTTCTATCATTAACACATAAATCCCTACACAATCAAGCACAATGCTACCTTTGTGATACCTTTACCAGGCACACTTCAGCCAGACCTATCAGAACAGCCCAAACTCATTGCATAAATATACCTAGAGTCAATCAACAAAGTGCGGGTGGAGTTAGCTTCCCTGTCCTTGCTGCAAAAAAATGGAACGCACTCCCCCTCACCACCAGAGCTGAGCCTTCTCTCATGATCTTTAAGAATAAGGTTAAATCAGGCTTCTGGAACCAAAACCACATCTAGCCATCCTACTATTCGTTTGGCGCCTGTTTACGCACCTGTATATATGTAAATGTTCTGCATTATAACTGTCGCCTATCTGGCCACACTACACTGTAAACTGTGAATATCGTTATGTACAATGTCAATGTATGCATAACATGTAAGATATGCGCTCAGCTGCCCCAGGGCCCCGATGCGCAATACAAATTAATTAAATACAAAAAAATACAAATACCACCCATCCACAGCGAGACCACCTCGGATCACAGCAACCACAATGTGAAATACACAATGCAGTGAACAAAGCTTGGTCACATACACAATTCCAAGCACGTGCAAGTGTGCAAAGTGGATACATGAACCTCAGTAGTCATGAAATGAAAACAATGTGAAATTGTGCAAACACACTGGAACAGGTGGCATTTTATCCAAAGAGTCAAATAAAAAAATAAAAAACACATCCACATGTCAATGCAAATATACCCAGATGAGCATCATCTCCCGCACACGAAAAACCCCTCCCCAAAAACATTGAGGCCAAACACACAGTGAAGAATGAATGTTGCAGACTCACAGATGAACTACATGAAGTGTGAAATGGAACCATATTAAATCTGTCTTAAAGTATAACTATATACAACTAAATCAGGGAAGGAAGGAACTAAATCAGGGAAGGAAGGAACTAAATCAGGGAAGGAAGGAACTAAATCAGGGAAGGAAGGAACTAAATTAGGGAAGGAAGGTACAAGAGGTGTCTGGCAAATGATGAAAAATGAAAAGCACCCCACACCTAAATAACTATATACAAAGGCAGTGGGCTAGTCCTCATCCCCAATGTTACTCAACCTGTCGACCAGGGCTGAGTCACATGCCACGTCCTCCTCCATGAATTCGGCTCTGTTGATTCCTGGAGGGCCTGCAGGAGGGAAAGCATATGCAGTTTGGTGTCCCGTGCCAACCTGCAAGGGGACTCCAGGATGGCAGCTCGACGCAGCGCAACCTCAGCCCTGGCCACCATCACCAGTGCCTCACATCGGTTCCCTGCATCGATGCTCCACAGAACCGATTCCTCCCTCTTCATCAGCTGCAGAAACGGTGGTAAAGGAGACACAGAACAGTGTCATCAGTGTACTGTGTTGAAGCTGGTACGGCGGCAACACCATTCACAGGAACATGATTTGTCAAAGGCACAACCAATAACATCCGAAACCTCACACAAGGACATGCAATCGACATCCAAACAGACACAACAACCAGGGGTGTTGCTAGGCCTGGAAAAGACCTGGGGCTGCGCTGATGTCAGAACTGTCTGGACTGGGGGCTAGGTAGCCTTTTGGTTTTAACTCCTGAGATTCTATCCGGGGCTACAATCAAAAGATCAGGGGATGTAGCCCCCTTAGCCCCCCCCCCCCCTTGCAACGCCTCTGACAACAACCCAGGCACGAAGCAAACCACAGTCATGACACATACACATTTAAAGGCCACAAAATGTGGGCATTGCACAACACAAACCAAGATGAATGGCATGTACCAATGTGAAAGTGAACATGGCACAACTGCAACCTGATGCACATCCATGGGAGACTTGCCACAGGGGCACAGGGGTGGACAGTGAGTTAACTGTTTGGATGCACACCCACCAAAAGCAAAGAAGCACTAATGTTCCAACCCACTGCTCTGGACACCTTGTGGACAAGACACACAGTGGAAGCCTGACCACCAGTAGCCTACCATAATTGCAATGCACCCATCATGGCCATGCAAACACCTGTATGGGCACCTCTCCACACAATCACAACCAAAAAATGCTTCTGTCACAACCCGTATGGCACACATTCAACACATACATGCCTCAATGGTACAGCCACACATTGGCATGCCATAGCCCCAGGTACATACACATGGTATGCACACAAATTGAGTGCACAAGCAGCGGCATGACCAAACACATCAGAGCGCCGGCAAAAACAATGCTGCAACGTAACAAAGCCATACATCCAAATGCACATTTCACCTCAATATGTCAGGGATGCATAATCACACAGTGCCTGTGTCAGTATAACAACGTGGATATCATGCATGCACCGCATAATCATCTGGCACACTTGGCATCCAAGCACATCTCATCCACTAGTGACATGGCATGTGCACAGTTGTCTGAAATGTACGACACACACTACAAATAGCAGCACATGCCCAATCCACAGACATCACACCTCACACATGGGGTGCATTGTCCAGGGACTGCATGCTGATGTTGAACACTGATAAACACATGCAGCCAACACAAGGGTTACGGTTACAACACAAACATGCATGCACATGAACGAAGCACATGCCCCATCGGGCAGTGCACCACATGCCTATT
The DNA here is from genome assembly GCF_040938575.1 of Ambystoma mexicanum. Taxonomy (NCBI): domain Eukaryota; kingdom Metazoa; phylum Chordata; class Amphibia; order Caudata; family Ambystomatidae; genus Ambystoma; species Ambystoma mexicanum. The sequence continues at coordinate 90,936,904 of NC_090930.1, read as the reverse complement.
CACCAGCATGCTCCAGATGTTCTTGCTACTCACAGACCTGGGCATGCAGCTCTGGGTAGAACCTGGCCAGGACCTGAATGTTGTTCGTAGAACACCTGCACCTGCATGCACGGTGCACCGCCACAGTTGCAATGTGCTTACTGGCGCGCAAGGCCTTGGTGTGGGTCCTGTATTTGAAGTCCTACCACCACTTGTGGATGGACTTGGAGAAACGGACGGCCACCCCTCTGCCCGTCCTACTGTGAGAAGAACCTTCCTTCCACCTATTCCAATAAAAACTGGAAACCCACTTGTTTAACAACACAGATCATCTGACTCTCCTGTTATTACCTGTTATTACCGTTTATTACTGAATACCTATTCTCACTGTCCGTGACAGTGCCTACATGCCCATGGGCTGTTGCGTGCTTCTATAAGTGCAAAACAAATACATAAATAAATAAAACACCTGGGCAGGAATTCCCTTCCAATTAAGAGTCTATTGTCTTGCTTGATACCCCCGGCTTCGCTTTTCACCATTAACTCAATGGGATTGTTGTCTCTCCTTTTCAAATAACACAACAAATGAACACGATTGTGAAAAATCCCACTTTCTTACCGGGTCATTCCAACCCTGAAGGACCCGGTAAATCCCCATTCAGTAAACCATTCCCCATTCCCATTTGAGCCCCCATAGGGCTCAAAGGGAATGGGGAAGGTGCTAATTACGGTACCGCAAATTGTGGTCTGACCACACGTCCTTTGCGGTTCCCTCTAAGGGACCTCGGAATTGGGCGGTAAGTGTTTACTGGTAACGGCATCCTTACCGGTGCCCGTTAACCCTAACCGCTCAACTCGAAATGACCCCCTATGATTCAGAAAGAGATAATCAGCCAGCAGACACAAACTGTTCAGTACAATGAGTTTCTTTCTTGAATTTCTTTCAGCTTTTTGTAATATCTTCAACGCACCTTCCCCAATTCAGCAGTGATCATAAAACCTACTTTTTTCCATAAATGCCTACTGTTATAATGCCAGGGGTGACTCTAGTTCCACATAGCTGTAAGAGGATTCAATTCAGCACTACAGCCAAGTCAACGCCTAGTCTAGAATACTGAATGAAAACCCTTATTGATATATCTTTATGTCCAGTTCATGCGTTCTGGATGACTACCCCTATATAACACCCCTCTCTTGGAATCCCCCTGACCCCACTGAGCCAAGAAGTAGTTCTGTTTTGCAAGTTTAAAAGGTTTATTTGATAATTTAAAATATATATATATCACACCTTATAATAAATTAATAATTGAATAGCACACTTAATCTGATATGATAAAGATCAACAACGGAGAATCTGGCACTAGCAAACTTCTTATGATCACTAATGAGTTGACATGAAATGGATAAGATAGCAACAATACTTTTATGGTTTCAAATGGATGCAATGTGGAATGAAATGCAGTAAAGAAAATAACTTGATAGAATTTCAGCAAAAGACAATGTAATCACTTTCTTGGAAATGGAAGGAAGGCACACAATTCTCAGAAATGCAATTCAAATGTAATTCAGTTCACCCAGCAACTTAGACTACAGAAGTTGAAAACACAGGCAAAATGCTTTGATATGTGCTGGCAATGGAGTGAAAATATGTTAAAATGCTTTTAATTCCCTCTAGAGGTTCAGGTGAGTGGTATCTAGTTAATATTAGTCCAGGCTCACTCTTGCAATGATTCAGGGATAATTAGCAGGTTAAACGAATTTCTGGCAAATGAAAGGCAAGCAGCAGCAGATTTTTACACGTGAAGAAATTGCAAATCGTGGCAAAATTCGCGAATGCGCCGAGCGAGATTACAGAGGAAATACAAGGACTATCACTATCGTTTTGGGGTCTTAAAACAGACTAGGATCTCAGCTTCCAGATGAAAGTTACTGCAAGTCTCTACGACAAACGGTCGCGGAGATATGAGCAATTTTGTGAAGGTCGTTTTCAGATTTGAAATTTTAAAGTTTCAAAAAAAAAACAAGTGCAGCTTGCAACTAGAAAATGACAAGTGACAGCTTTACAAATGACAGTTGACAGTTAGGAGGCAGTTCTACTTAGATTAAAATAGAATTGATTATATTATTTTAACTAAGAGATTGGTTCTGCACAGTTTTCTAGGTACTCACACTATATTCTTGAGTTAAATGGGCCACGCCACGGATCTGGTCAGGTTGTAGACTGGACTCTGGTCTCTGCACTTCACAGTGATCTGGGTCAGCTCTCTCTGGTTCTGCTAACAGGTCAGCTCTACTCTGCTGGTCTGGTCTGGGTCTCTGAAGGTTGATGGAGGTAAAGTATGGATTTTCCCGGCAGAGCTTCCAGCTGCAAATGGATTTGAAGGTCCCTATCTGTCCTGTCTCTCTGCTTTTATGTGTTTTTAAAATGGGTGTGTGTGAGCAGCATCACTAGCCAGCCCCTCTCCACTTATCATTGGCCAAGCTTTCATTTCTCCCCTGATTGGGGGAGCTAAGTTGTGTCAGAGTGATGTCATTTTACAGCCTGCAGAAAGTCCACTCCTCCTGTCAACTTGCACACAAATCTAGATTTGAACCAAATACATATTTCATAGCTACACAGTGGTTTGAAATTACATGCACCCATCACATATCACAGGAGGTATACCCTGTTCAAACTCTGCTCTTCCTGGGGGCTTGCATTCAGAATTAGCGGTATTTTGCACTTTTTAACTGGTTTGCAATCCCGGACATTACCCCAAATTTACACACATGTGCGCAAGGAGTATGGACATTAGTTGATGAAGTGTCAGATTTTTCACATGCACACATTTTGAGTAATATCCTCTTTTCCGCTAAAACCCCCCCTGAACATGCCACCGGTTATAAAAACCTCTTAAAATGTGGGCAGAAAAATCACAAGAATTATGGTGTCATTTATAAAATTTTCACAAGTCCGCACTATGAGTTATTCATCTTTTTCTAAAACCATATTCTGGCTATAGAGGTGTGTCTTTTCATGTCACATGGTACAGAAACCAGTCTTTCCAGTTTCTGCCAAGCTCAGAGACCCTGCCCCTCCCAGCTTCTGCCAAGAGGAAGCTCCATTTACGACTCCCGCCAATAAAACATTTGCCTGAGTCAGGACGGGGCTTTGTTCAGAGCTCCTGTATTCTGTGGGGGCTCCCCTTAATTCAATTATCAGAGAGATGGCATATCCTTAGTGTGGCCAGCAAAAGGCAGATAGGCCTGGGAACACAGCTGTGACTCAAGTTTCACTCCTGATGGGGGTAGTTGCCAGGCAAAATTGGAATCTCTTTAAGCCAGTTTTTAGCTACATGTCATTTCTGTTCCCCAGTTTAAGTCAAGACATTTTTTTTACATATGCAGCTAGGATGCTGATTCTAAGTTTAAAACTATGACATTTAAACAATTGCAACCTATGTGACACTCAAAGTAGGTCACTCATTTCTTTTAAACATTTAGATTTGTAGTGTCTTTCAGTCCAAATTTACTTAAACTGCTGAAATCCACAGCTCAGCCAGTCTTGTTATAAACCTTCAAGTCACTTGAGAATATAACTTTACATTGGATCCACCTCTTAAAATGTCTTTCTTTGGCATGTTTTGGGTTCATTTATTCAGTTTTCTACAAAATCTGGTGGTTTTAAAACGCCGGCTTTTGGATAGTGGTGAGTACTGGTACTGCACCCCTTTTTGGGATTTAAGAAAATGAATTCCCAACAGTTATGGGTTTGCTTTTGGCAATCAGCATTGCCACTCCCAATGGTTTCAGACTACTGTGTGGGTAGTCCAATGGTGGTTTTAGGCAGCGTCCTTCTGTGCCCATAACATCGGCAAAAATGAGTGGCAGCCTATTCTTCATGCATTTCCCTGTGCATTTTCTGGGAAGCTCTGGCCATCATGATGTTTTCCATGTCAATACTGCACAGTTTTGAGGTAGGGTTCGGATGCGTGGGTAAATACATCCCACAAGCCCCCCTCTTGCGATGGCCATTCTATTTCACGAATGGGACTCGCAAGACCTGGGATGTTTCCTCATCTTCTTCCAATAGATGGCACAGTTCAGCATCTTTTTCTCCATCCGGTCGGATCGATCGGTTCTCCTCGCCGGTCCTGATGGGAAAATTGGGCGGTACCCCGGGCCCGTTGCGTCTCTGCTCCCGGTCTCCGGATCGTCCTCCTTGTCCCGTCTCCAGGTTTTCTTTCTCCTAGGACGACAAAGGAAGAGCGGCAATACCTATTCATAGACATTTTTCCACCACTGTTGAGATAGTGGGGCAGCATATGCATTTCATCATAACGAAACATTACATTCTTATTTTGAAAAAAAAACAGTATAACTAAGAGACAGTTTCATGCAAATCACAATATTTTAGAGACTAGATGTGGTATGTTTTATGGTTGGAACTGAATTAATCTGAGGCAGTACCCACTAGGATTCCAGAGGATTCCTCCAGTTGTTGCAGAGTGTGCCTGGGATGGCAACATTTCAACTGGTTTATGTGGACCCACTTGTCTTCCCCCGCTGCCAAAGGACCTTTGGGGATGTGGATTTTGTAGGCCACAGGGGAGATCTTGTCGATGATCTCAAAGGGTCCCTTCCATGCAGGCAAAAATTTGCGCTGCTTGGCCTGGTTCCTTTGGAAGTTGTATAGATAGACCCGGTCCCCCACCTGATATTCCTTCCTGGAAGTTTTCAGGTCATAGTGGGTCTTCATGCTATCAGCCGATCTTTCTAGATTCCGCTGAGCATAAGCAAAAGCATGTTGAAGGTGTTTCCTTAAATTCTCCACATACTCATGAGTAGTGGAGGCATTTATCAGTGTCTGCTCCTGGGTCCTATAGAGCAAATGCTGCGGAAGCACCATCTTGCGCCCAGTCATCAACTCAAATGGTGACATTTTGGTTGCAGATGAAGGGGTAGATCTGATGGCCATTAGGACCAGAGGTAATCGGATGTCAAAACTTGGCCCAGAATCTGCCACAAACTTTTTTAAGATGCTCACAATGGTTCGGTTGTAGCGTTCTACTGCTCCAGAAGAAGCTGGCCGGTAAGCAATGTGTAGCTTTCTCTTGACCCCCAGTATCTCCCACATCTTTGTCATTACTTCACTGGTGAAGTGGCTACCTCTGTATGACTCAATCCTTTGAGGTAGACCAAAACGGGAAAAGATGTGGTTAATCATCAGGGCAGCTGCAGTTTCTGCCTTGCAGTTTGGGGCTGGGAGACATTCCACCCACTTGGTAAACAAGCATGTCACAGTCAACATGTACTTATTCCCCCTAGCAGAGCGAATCACGGGGCCTACAAAGTCGATTTGTAAATCTGACCATGGCAGTGTCATCCCCCTCTTTTGGAGAGGCGCGCGGTGCGTGAGGGATGATGGCTGAAATTGTGCACACACAAGACACCCCTTCAAATATTGGTCGAGGTCCTGCCCCATGTGTGGCCAGTATGCAACCTCTCTTAAGATTTCCAATGTTGTGTGAAACCCCCTATGACCGGCGGTGGCCGCATCATGGGCGTGACTTAACATCAGGCTTCGGAATGAGGTAGGAACCACCCACTGGTCATGGCCAGCTTTGGATTTCCTTACCAACAACCCGTCTTGGATTCGGAACATTTTTGGACATTTCATCAACACTCTTAGGTCCTCTTTCCCAATGTAATCGGTATCCGTCAGGGGAAAGTTCTCAGGGTCCTCAAGGTGCTGGTAAAATTTACCAATTACTGGATCCCCCTTCTGAGCTGTAATCAAATCAGCATCAGGGGTCTCCTTACTCCATTGTGCAATTGAAAGGTCGTTGTGAGCATTTGTCTGGGACCTAGTGATAGCAGTGACCTGGATTTCCCCCAACAGGGACTCAATCTCAATTAGATCCCCTTGGATGGCCCCGGTTTTGGCCAGCTGATCAGCTAAGTCATTTCCAGTTTTGTCTGGTCCCTCTACTTTGGAATGACCCTTGATCTTTTTCCAATAGATGGTCATCTCATTCGAGGTGACCAGATCATCGATGTTTTGGATCAACTTCCCATGTTTCAAGGGTTTGTTGTTAGCACATAACATGCCCCTGGCTTTCCAATTAACCAGGTGCTCCACGAACCCGTTCCGTACATAATCCGAATCTATGATTATGACCAGTTCGTGGAGTTGATGCTGGACAGCAGTGAGGATGGCCTGATGCACAGCCATCAATTCTGCCACCTGACTACTTCGGGGACCAATTTTGTACCCAGCGGAGGGTTCTGGGGACTCATTCACCCATGCATTTCCTACGCCGGCCACCAGTTCTTTCTCCCCGTTGTTGTCAACATGGTAAGAGCATCCATCCACATAGACAGTGGGCATTCCCTCACACTTGTCCTCTTCAAAGACTTTGTGTGGGGAATTAAGGTATGCCTCCGTGTTGTCCTTGATTTTTAGACTTTCATCCTCGAACAGTTTTCTCTGGCACAATCATGCAAGTCAGCCAGACCTTGCGCGAGGGGACTCTTCTTGTTTTGGCCATATCTGACCTCCACAGGAAAGCCTTGCATTGATAGAATCCAGGAAGTAATCCGGGAATTACTCACATTTCCGGCCCGGATTCTGTCACTTTGGAGATATTGCAGAGGCTGGTGTGGAGTCTCCACTATGATGTGTTCCCCCTGGATAAACGGGCGGTAATTCTTCAATGCCCACACCATTGCCAGGAGTGCCTTCTCACAATCGTTGAATTTTTCCTCCACAGAGGATGAAGTTTTGCTCGCATAGGAGATTACTTTATTGACCTTGTCATGCTTTTGGTATAATACTGCCGTCAAGCACGTATTAGAGAACCCCGTCTCCAGGAAGAACTCCTTGTTTCTGACAGGGTAAGCTAGGCAAGGCGCTTGTGAGAGGCTTCTCTTGAGTTGTTTTACCGCCTCGGCTTGTTCTGGACCCTATTCCCACTTGACCCCCCCCTTCAGGAGATGAATCAGGGGTCTGGTGATCTCTGCGTAGCCCTCAATGAACTTTCTGCTGTAATTAGTCAGTCCAAGGAGGCTCCTTAGTTCCCGCAGAGTTGTGGGGTCTTTCAGTTTCTGAAGTGCTTCCACTTTCTTTTCCTGGGGACAGAGGCCCTGAGGAGTAATCTCATGCCCCAAGAAATTAACACGGGTTCTACACCACTGTGCTTTCTGAAAGGAAAGTTTTGCTCCGGCGGCCCTCAACTGCGTCAGAACATAACAGATCTCCGCTATGTGTTCCTCCACAGATGAACTTTTGATGAGGACATCATCTACATAAGCCAGGTTACCCCTCGCACCCAGGTCGGGCATGGCCTTATGTAGGAAAATGTTGAATTCATTGCCGGAGTTGAGGTATCCGAAGGGAGTCCGGGTCCATGTGTATTGCTGGCCCCCAAAGGTAAAAGCCAGCTTGTATTGGTCCTCCCTACTGACAGGCACAGTCCAGTATCCATTGGTCAGGTCTATTGCAGTGAATACCTGTGACCCCTGGATCTGGGCCAGCCCTTGGTCAATGTAGGGCAGAGGCCATCGGGAAGTATGGACCCGTTTGTTGAGCTCCCTGAGGTCAGCACAGAGTCTCCACTGGCCGTTTGGCTTCAATATTCCCAGCAGCGGATTATTGAAGGTGCTGTGGACTGGACGGATTATTCCACGGGACTCAAGATTCTTAATTATTTCAGTAAGGGACTCCATGGATGCGAGAGGCAAACGATATTGCTTCACAAACATTGGAGTCATGCCAGTGTCCGTGGGGATTGTTGTTGTGTGGATGTCGGTGCGGCCACAGTCATATGAGTCTACCGCAAAGAGATCTTGGAAATCCAAGAAAACTTGTTTCAACTTTTGCTTTTGTTCCAGAGTCACACAGGCATCAGCTAGGTTGACTCTCTCTTCCACCATCTGCCTGAAGCCTGGAAAGACTTCTGGTTTGGCTATCTCCGCGGCCTCCTCCAGCTGGGTGGAGAAGTCCCTGGTCAGAGTGCTGATTTGGACTGGAGGCTTCAGGTGGGAAAGGCAGCCCTCATGGACTTGGAAAATCACCTCATCCCTCCTGAAGTCACAAGTCACATCTTCCTTACCATAAGGGCAAGAAGTGTACACCAGGAAGTTCCCCCCTCATGCCGGGTAAAAATCCTGTCTGGTGTTGTATTGTCATCACTGTCACTGTCAAAGCAGTCCTTGGGGATTGGTCCTAACAGTTCATTTACTAAGTCGATGGAAAAATGTCGGTCATCAACCGCCGTTCCAATAATGGTGCCTGCGGCTAGAGTAATACTCTTTAAGTCGCTGTTATCCACCTCTATTGGAATGGTGTCATGTTCTATGTTGACTAATGGAGTTGGGTTTACCCCCAACCCTTGCTGTTGGATAGAAGCGTTTAGATGTATGTAAGCATCAGGGTTTTTCAACTCTTGTCCCCTTTTAACTTTCACTTCCAGGGAGAATTGTCGGGTCCTTTCTGGGATGGTGACTTCCTCTTTAATCTGAATTTCAACTGCATAAGGTAGCAATTGAGCTGACCTAAATGCTTTTTCTGGATCATCAAAGCCCATGGGATTATCCGCTAATCGGGACCAAGCTTTGAAGTTTATTAGGTCCAAACTAATGGCAAAGCGATTGAGAATGTCACTGCCTAAGTAAAAGGTGGCAGGGACGTCTCGCACGACCCAACAATTGTGGACTATGCTCTTGTTGCCAATGGAGATTTTGAGCATACACCTGCTTGGCAGGAGATGTTTGGAATTAGGCGCTTCCAGGTCCATTTCCCATTTGTCTATCAGTTTGAATGTGGGAATGGCTGGATCTTTTGGGAGTTGACGGAACATGGCTTCGCTGATGAAGCTCTTCCCGTTGTTCACACACACTCGAGCGAGAACAGAGTCCTTCCCATCATTTAATTGGACAGGGATGAACAACTGCTCTCCAATTTGCTGAATATCAGCCAGGCTCTGAGCTGATTTCACATCTTTCTGGACTATAGGAGTGGGAGTTTCTGATTGTGGATTAGTATAGAATCTCAGAGTGTTTCCTTCCAGCGTGGAGTACCACTTTAGACTGGAAGGAAGGTTGATTTTCAGAAATAGAGAGGACCCCCCATCACCAGTCTGTTGTCCTACTGCTATTACTGTCACGTCTGGAATCTAGTTGTTCTGGAAGTGAAATTCTACTTGGTCAGATTTTTGTTCAACCATGTGGCAGGTGCCGTTTAAACTAACATGGTTGACACTCTGTTTTAATTTTATTGGTCGGCTAGTCTGGGTCCAGAGGACCTTGTTTACACAATCTATTAGGGGTGACAACCTTCTCAGGAGGTCATTCCCTAGTAAACAAGGGGTGCCCTCTGGGGTCACAACTATGACCGGGTGTTTCAACTTGTGTCGCCCAATTTTAATGTCCAAATCTGCAGTCCCCTCAACGGGAATTTCCTTCCCGTCAAAGTTCTGGAGTTGTCCAGGAAGTGAGGTGAGAGGAATTTGGTAATTCTCTCCCCTTCCTGCATTCAGTTCGTCAAAGGCCCTTCTGGACAGAAGGGTAGCTTGAGATCCAGTGTCCACCAGTGCCAAAATTGTACCCTGTCCCTGTACTTGTACCGGGGCATAGTATCTTCCCTCCTTCTCCTCAAGGGGGCACAGATAATGCACATTTTTGGACAACTGGTGGGCTAACTTTCTGGTTTTGGACATTGCTAGCGAAGAGATTTGGGCAGAATTCTGTGCAGAGCCTTGGGAATCTGAAAGAAAAAGTTGGCAACTGGAGATCAGAGCCATTGTGGGTTCCCCTGGCTCCGGTTCCGGGCCGCCCCCCCCTTTTTGGAGGCAGTCACCAGGATGGGTTTGAACCAGGGGATTTTCTTGCTGTTGGTTCTGGGATGAGATGGTGGGCGGCGGTAGCTCAGTCTCCACATCTCCCCAGTCTGGATTTGCATCCCTAGGGACCCATTTTTCTTTGGGAGGAGTTCCCCCCTCTCTGAAGGAGAAGATCCTTTTCCCAGGATCCTCTGAGGATCCCTCTCCCTCAAATTGGAAGATCTGTACCTCCTCCTCAAACTGAGTCTGTTTGGGTCTTTTGTTTCTCCTACCCCCCCTCTGCTCCTTAGGAGGCAGACTTTCAGGGGCAAGAGATTTTGTTTCCGGTTCCTGGGTTTCCAGGGGCTGTTTAAAAGTGAGGAAGGAAGCTTCCTCCAAGGCTTTACGCCCCCCTTCCCCTTGTGCCTCCTCCCTGGGAACCGGTGTGTTATCGGGGTGCTGCCCCCGTCATTGTTCTGGGGCACCAGGTCCAGAGTTGGGTGCGTTCTGCGCCGGCATGCCGTTCTGAGGGTTCTGCTGCGCCCTCAGTATGTGACCCAGATCCCGCGCCATGTTTTGAACCTGGCGCTCTAACTGGGAAACCCGATCAGGCTGATACGGGGCCCTGTTTTCTCCCCTGGGCTGATCCCGGGAAGGGTAGCTGTCCCTTCTCTGGTAATACCCCGGATTGGGAAGATTTGGGTACCCCTCCACCCTTGGCCTCCCCTCTCCCGGATTAGGTTGTCTGGGCTCAGGGAATTGGGGAAAGAAGGATGGATGATTTTGGGGTTGGAACATGGGTGGATACCTGGGGAAAAAGTTCTGCCCAGGATTTGGAGAATTTCTGCCCTCCTGTGGGAAGTTGGGAGGGAAGTTCCCTGGGTTAGGTGCTTGGCTGGATCCCCCCCCCTTGGGCTGGAGGAGTCCACACATAACCCAGGATGGGTCGATTTCCCTTGTAACGGGGGCTTACATAGTCAGGAGAGCGAGGGACCCCATTGGGGGGAATACCTCTTTCACTCCCTGCCTGTGACTGGCCCGAGGATCTCCTGGGCCTAGCATTATTAGGTGCAGGTAGGTTTTTAGGCCCCCCCATCTCCAAATCCAAAACGGGGGTGACCTTTACCTCTGCCACCTTGGCAGCAGCAGGGGTGCTGTTGGCTTTGGGGTTTTTCTGGGCATTACTTTTGCTATCTACCGGTTTCTGCACCTCATAGATCCGGGTAGCCTGTTCAATGACCCAGTCTAAAGATCTTTTCTCGTGAAAATCCCTCACAAGCTGGGTCATTATGTATTTGGGCAAGGCATGAAAAAATGTATTAATGAATTCTCTACTGTCTGTGCGCACCCTTCTGGTGGTCTGCGCAAAAGCACGCTTTAACTCCTGCACAAATTCTTGTGGGGCCTGATCCTCCCCACATTGTAAATTGTAGGCTGCCTTGCGAGCCTCTTGAGGATTTCTATGAATGGAAAAATGTTTCAAGATGGCCGCCTTATAGGTGGACCATCTTAAATGATTTTGGTCCTCCAGCCCTGCAAAGAAACTGGAGTATTCCGGGGAGAAGGTCCACTTCACATATTGAATACAGCTTTGGCTGTCCTTCAAATGGAAAGTCTCCATCATTTGCTCAAACAACTCTAAGTGCTCCCAAACAGAATACTTAGTGTTCTTATGGTAAGGCGTGATGACGCTCCTGATCGCCTTAATCTGCTTTAAAGGGTCCTTAAGCAAGGCCCTTTTTGCCTTATTGGCCTTTTTGGTTCTGGTAACCCTTGTCCATTCATCCTCTGACTCAGAGGCACTGCTCCCAGAGGTTCCTGTCTGCTCTTCCAGGTTTTCCCGGATTCTGCGAGCCTGAAAATGGCTGGCCGAATGTGGGGACCTGGTCTCCTGTGTCCTGCGCAGTTCAGAGGAGTCTTCAGATTCCTCCTTGCTGCCAGGATTTGATGGGTACCCCCCCCACTGACCTAACTGGGCAGAGGTTTTCAGGATGCCCTTAATAGGCCTACTCTCCTGGGGTTCCCCATTAAATTGCACTGTGCTGGGGTGCCCATACCCGGATGCCCGCCCCTCCACACCTGGGTTGTACTGGCCTATGAGCCCCATACTTTTGTCTGGATAGTAGTCTGTCATCCCTGTAGCCCTGTGCTCCCGTGTGCCAGGGGACATGGGGGTGGCAGAGTCCAGGGACTGAGAGGTATGAGGGCCTCTGGTACTAGGGCTCCTGAGGTTATGCTCCGGAGTTTCCATTTCCCAGCGAACCTCATTTCTATCCGCCCCTGCTCCCTGTTGCAATGCAAGAGCCTGCATTTGTGCCTTCAGTTCCTCAGTTAAGGCCTTACTAGACTCTATCAGTATCTCCTGCATCGCTACCTGTTGCTGGAGCCTATCATTGTGCTGGCAGAGAGCCTCATTCTCTCTCTGTGTTTCCTGATTGGTCCTGGAGCACTGGGCCAGTCTTTGCTGCAGGAGGGTTACCTCCTGAGCTGTGTCCCTATTGGCCTGCTCCTTTCTTGCCAGAGCATCCTCCACCCTCCTGGTGTGGTCTAACAAGTTCTGGTGTTCTTTTTGGAGGTCACCCAGTCCCTGGTGGGCCAGGTGATTTTCTTCCATTTTCCTTTTTAAATGGCAGACTTCCTGGCCTAAGGCGTCTCTTTCCTGACTAAGAGCCTGCATTTGTGCCGCCAGGTCGTCCCTTTGCCTTTGGAAGGCACCAGCTTTCTGGCGTTCTTCATCAAACTCTGCCTGGGTATCCAGGTCTTTCATAATCAGCTTGTTGCTCTCTACCTTCACTCTATCTAGATGACTTTGCAGGGTGGCTACCTGCTCCGTGCATGCCCTGTTAAAGTCTAATTGTTGCTCCAGCTTTTTCTGGCTCTGCAGTAAGGAGTCCAAACTGTCTCGGTGCTCCTTCTGCAGGGCCAGAAATCTAGTATCCTGGTCAGCCTTTTCCTGTTGCAGTATATCCATGTCCTCTTTTATTTTAATGATATACTGCCTACTGTCATTTTCTGACTCCTGGCTCCTCTGCAGCCTCTGCTCAGAAGAGTCCAGATCAGATTGGGCCTTCTGTAATGCCAGCAGTTGCCTACTCGCCAGATCTTGGCCTTCAGCACATTTGTCCTGCATGGCTCCCATATGTAAATATAAATATGCCGCTACCCTGGCAATCTTGTTGTGCTCATCCTTGGCCTTAGAGGACATATATAGTTCACTCAGGGCCACATGTAAGGGACCCTGGTCTCTCCATTTTTCTGACCCTGTTTCCGTGATTTGGGGTGTGATGGCCTGCAACCAGACTGTTTGGTCCTGGTGAGTCCACTCACCTCTCACAAATAACTTATGTAAGAAGTGCTCTCTGGCTATTTTCATGTCTACTGAGGTCGTCATTCTAGAGATTGGTCTCTGTCCTGACTTACAGAAGTTTGTATTTTATTTTTGCAAAACAGACCTTTTTCTTAGAGCGTTCCTTTGAGAAGTGCTTTACAGCGTAACACAGCTTGTGCTCCGACCGGATATGTGTATCTGGTCAGCTGGCACGCTGTATTAATATGCACAAGTGATAGATCTAATCCAAACGTCCGGCACGAGCCCCCAATTTGTAAGAGGATTCAATTCAGCACTACAGCCAAGTCAACGCCTAGTCTAGAATACTGAATGAAAACCCTTATTGATATATCTTTATGTCCAGTTCATGCGTTCTGGATGACTACCCCTATATAACACCCCTCTCTTAGAATCCCCCTGACCCCACTGAGCCAAGAAGTAGTTCTGTTTTGCAAGTTAAAAGGTTTAATTGATAGTTTAAACAATAGGTATATATATCACACTTTAGAATAAATTAATAATTGAATAGCACACTTAATCTGATATGATAAAGATTACAACGGAGAATCTGGCACTAGCACACTTCTTGATAATCACTAAGGAGTTGACATGAAATGGATAAGATAGCAACAATACTTTTATGGTTTCAAATGGATGCAATGTGGAATGAAATGCAGTAAAGAAAATAACTTGATAGAATTTCAGCAAAAGACAATGTAATCACTTTCTTGGACCATTCACCCCCCCTTTTATGCAATGCAGGGAAATGGAAGGTAGGCACACAATTCTCAGAAATGCAATTCAAATGTAATTCAGTTCACCCAGCAACTTAGACTACAGAAGTTGAAAACACAGGCAAAATGCTTTGATATGTGCTGGCAATGGAGTGAAAATATGTTAAAATGCTTTTAATTCCCTCTAGAGGTTCAGGTGAGTGGTATCTAGTTAATATTAGTCCATGCTCACTCTTGCAATGATTCAGGGATAATTAGCAGGTTAAACGAATTTCTGGCAAATGAAAGGCAAGCAGCAGCAGATTTTTACACGTGAAGAAATTGCAAATCGCGGCAAAATTCGCGAATGCGCCGAGCGAGATTACAGAGGAACTACAAGAACTATCACTATCGTTTTGTGGTCCTAAGACAGCCTAGGATCTCAGCTTCCAGATGAAAGTTACTGCAAGTCTCTACGACAAACGGTCGCGGAGATATGAGCAATTTTGTGAAGGTCGTTTTGAGATTTGAAATTTTAAAGTTTCAAAAAAAAAACAAGTGCAGCTTGCAACTAGAAAATGACAAGTGACAGCTTTACAAATGACAGTTGACAGTTAGGAGGCAGTTCTACTTAGATTAAAATAGAATTGATTATATTATTTTAACTAAGAGATTGGTTCTGCACAGTTTTCTAGGTACTCACACTATATTCTTGAGTTAAATGGGCCACGCCACGGATCTGGTCAGGTTTTAGACTGGACTCTGGTCTCTGCACTTCACAGTGATCTGGGTCAGCTCTCTCTGGTTCTGCTAACAGGTCAGCTCTACTCTGCTGGTCTGGTCTGGGTCTCTGAAGGTTGATGGAGGTAAAGTATGGATTTTCCCGGCAGAGCTTCCAGCTGCAAATGGATTTGAAGGTCCCTATCTGTCCTGTCTCTCTGCTTTTATGTGTTTTTAAAATGGGTGTGTGTGAGCAGCATCACTAGCCAGCCCCTCTCCACTTATCATTGGCCAAGCTTTCATTTCTCCCCTGATTGGGGGAGCTAAGTTGTGTCAGAGTGATGTCATTTTACAGCCTGCAGAAAGTCCACTCCTCCTGTCAACTTGCACACAAATCTAGATTTGAACCAAATACATATTTCATAGCTACACAGTGGTTTGAAATTACATGCACCCATCACATATCACAGGAGGTATACCCTGTTCAAACTCTGCTCTTCCTGGGGGCTTGCATTCAGAAATAGCGATATTTTGCACTTTTTAACTGGTTTGCAATCCCGGACATTACCCCAAATTTACACACATGTGCGCAAGGAGTATGGACATTAGTTGATGAAGTGTCAGATTTTTCACATGCACACATTTTGAGTAATATCCTCTTTTCCGCTAAAACCCCCCTGAACATGCCACCGGTTCTAAAAACCTCTTAAAATGTGGGCAGAAAAATCACAAGAATTATGGTGTCATTTATAAAATTTTCACAAGTCCGCTCTATGAGTTATTCATCTTTTTCTAAAACCATATTCTGGCTATAGAGGTGTGTCTTTTCATGTCACATGGTACAGAAACCAGTTTTTCCAGTTTCTGCCAAGCTCAGAGACCCTGCCCCTCCCAGCTTCTGCCAAGAGGAAGCTCCAATTACGACTCCCGCCAATAAAACATTTGCCTGAGTCAGGACGGGGCTTTGTTCAGAGCTCCTGTATTCTGTGGGGGCTCCCCTTAATTCAATTATCAGAGAGATGGCATATCCTTAGTGTGGCCAGCAAAAGGCAGATAGGCCTGGGAACACAGCTGTGACTCAAGTTTCACTCCTGATGGGGGTAGTTGCCAGGCAAAATTGGAATCCCTTTAAGCCAGTTTTTAGCTACATGTCATTTCTGTTCCCCAGTTTAAGTCAAGACATTTTTTTTACATATGCAGCTAGGATGCTGATTCTAAGTTTAAAACTATGACATTTAAACAATTGCAACCTATGTGACACTCAAAGTAGGTCACTCATTTCTTTTAAACATTTAGATTTGTAGTGTCTTTCAGTCCAAATTTACTTAAACTGCTGAAATCCACAGCTCAGCCAGTCTTGTTATAAACCTTCGAGTCACTTCAGAATATAACTTTACATTGGATCCACCTCTTAAAATGTCTTTCTTTGGCATGTTTTGGGTTCATTTATTCAGTTTTCTACAAAAGCTGGTGGTTTTAAAACGCCGGCTTTTGGATAGTGGTGAGTACTGGTACTGCACCCCTTTTTGGGATTTAAGAAAATGAATTCCCAACAGTTATGGGTTTGCTTTTGGCAATCAGCATTGCCACTCCCAATGGTTTCAGACTACTGTGTGGGTAGTCCAATGGTGGTTTTAGGCAGCGTCCTTCTGTGCCCATAACATCGGCAAAAATGAGTGGCAGCCTATTCTACATGCATTTCCCTGTGCATTTTCTGGGAAGCTCTGGCCATCATGATGTTTTCCATGTCAATACTGCACAGTTTTGAGGTAGGGCTCGGATGCGTGGGTAAATACATCCCACATAGCCTAGTGTAATTGTGTAATTACATGTGTATCCCTTAGGGTTCTAAAAAGAAGTAGTGGAATTATGTTCCCTGCTAGCCTGCCCCCACTCTACACAAACCCCATTGCCACGCACTTGCGCAGTGCAAACCCCATACCTGGGACCAGGCTTTTCTCCATTCCACCCCTGCCACTGTGTAAAGGCTGAAACAAACACATGGAGAGAAAATGCAAAATGCATTTTAAACGATTCCCCTTACCTTTATTCATGGCCCCCCAAAGCATGCAGTTTTAGGCAGCCCCTCCTTATCACCCGCCATTCGCACCTCTTTAGAGGCATGCTAAAGACTAAAGCCACCCCTCCCACCTACCCATTAACTGCACGTACAGCTGTGCCTGCACCATTTTCAAGTTAAGTTGCTTAAATGCAGAAGAAACATTCTGATTTCTGTGGGAGAAGCGATATGATGGGGCTTAGGGATGGGATTTGTCCCAATCACGCCACTGAAAAGATAAGAGCATCCCAGCATTTCTATGATATCACCCCATGGTGAGGTTGGAGCCAATCCAGCAGGTCCCATCCCCAGCAAGGTGAACACAAAAAACGAATGTGCCACAGTACAGCGAATTGTAAGTCTCAATTTCTTCCTAAACTTTTTTTTTCAAAGCAAAACCGTCCGGGAACAGTTTATTTTTAAAATAAAAGTATTGGAACAGTAAAAACAATATTTAAAAAAGTAGAAGAGCAACGCTCTGATCCGTTCCCGCCCACTTTGACTGGTTCTAGCACCTTGAAATGAAATATACATAACATAATATAGCATAAATGGATACATCAACTTAAGCTACACATTGGGTCTCAGTGAGTGTTGTTGCCATGACACACTAGAGCATTTAGCTCTGCTAAGACAATTGGAGTAACATTCATTCAACTTTAAATAGGCCTATTTTTCTTTGCACTTTCTCGATTGTATTAAATGACTTTTTTTCAATACAACAACGCTTATTTTGTGCATGCTTGCATTGGGATAAAGGCAAAGTGGAGAGCATTTGTGGATGAACAGTTTGAGGGAAACTTGAACCTGTTTGGGTGGTTTGTGATCCTTCAAAGTATCACATTTTTGCAGATCAATCGAAAACAGTTGGAGGTTCAACGATGGTGAAAGTTCTGTGAGTGAGGATGAACTGGAATCCTATCAGGGCCCTACATCACGTCCCACCACCCTGATCAGCCCTAGAACCTGTACAGTGTATTAGTGCATTTTGAACTTTTAGAAAAAAATATGTTTTTCAATGATGAGGGACAACTGGCCTTCTAATGGAAATAGAAAGCATCAGCCAACAAAGCTTTCTCTTGCATTTCTAGCACACAAGGATGTTCCAGATTGACCTTTCTCCCACCGAGTAGGATTTAAGTAAGCAGGACCATGGGAAGGGAAAAAGGTTCAAGAGGGTGCCCTGGAAGTAGTGTCTGAGGTGAGTTTGTAGAGGATTTTCACAAAGAGTCATATGTCCCCTGTAAAATGAACATGCATCTTGTCTATGTTGTTTGCACTGCTGCTCTTCTTTTGTAAGTCTGTACTAGGCAAGTATTCTGCAACAGTGCCACGATGCCCCAGGGCCGCTGAACGCTATATAAATTTAAATAAATAAATAAATCTATGCACCACTCTGCACACTCTGAAAAGGGCAGACACTTTTAGTGCACAAAATGGGCTCTAAAACACCTTCTAAGACTTCCGCAGAAGCAGAACCTTATTTCTTCCTTCATCACAGACTTGCAAAGTACTTAATGAAATGCTACTCTTTGTCACTCCTTGCAGTCACATTTCCTTACAAATTAAAAATGTATGGCACTGGTTTGCAGAAACGGCTAAAATGTGAGAACCCATGCTCTGCCCTATATATTTTATTTTGTGTTTGTCTTTTTTGAAAATGTGTAAAGTGCACTTGCTATGAAAGCCATAAAGTGCTGGCACGGAGGTGTGCATACTGGGACAAGACATGGAAGGCTTGGGCGAAAGCACTGGTCTTCAAGTTGTTCCGAAAGTGGTAGAGGTTGACAAGGACACAGAGATAATGAAAGAGAAAATTCCACAGTCAGGTCCAGTGCATAGATAATCTCCTGCCTCCCCATGATAAAGGATTTGCAGGCTCTGACAGGGTATTGTTGGAAGAACATCTGAGGAGTTGATTAGTGGAGATCAGGTTAGGTAGGTAATCAGGAGCGTGTCAATGCAGTGCTTTGTGGGAATGGACTGTGGATTTAAACCTTGCATCTTTCTATGACAGAAATTGGATGTGGTCTTGTCAATTGATATTAGAGAGGGGCCTAATTCTGTAGAAATTGCAATTTATTTAACAGAGTTGAGCTGACTGCTGCTTACAATTGCACAGTTTCTGGCAAACAAACATCTGTGGTACGGTCTGAATATTTGAAGTGCATAGAAGTTTTTGGATGAAGTGGTTGGACCTAATAATTGAGTTGATATGGGTTTCAAGGGAGTGAAAGGGGTCAAGAGAGACAACAATAATTTGGGGATTTTCAAGCAACAAAAATATTGTGATTCCAAATCAGGGTCCCCCCCGCAAGAGCAGGTGAGGACAGAGAAAGCCTCGGGTGATCCTAATCTAAGGAATTTTGTTCAGGACTTATTCAAGAAAAGCCTGTTGGGAATCATCCAAGTCTGTAAATGTTTCAGGGTGGAATTTGTTTGATTTAGTTGGGGGGATCCGGTTCTTCGGAAGATGATGTAAATGTCAGGGCCATCAGCCATCAGAGGGCACTTTTAGATGTTGGAAAGCATAGGTGATAAGAATGACCCTTGCGAGACTCCACATGTCGACAGAACGGCTCCAGTTGTTACGAGGCAATGACAATCTGTTGGAGAAGGAGTGAAACCATTTGAGGGCCAAAGTTGGTAGATTGGCTACTGAAGCAAGGTTTATGATAACGATTTGGTGTTCTAGGGTGTCAAACTGGTCAGAAAGGTCAAGAAAGACCAGGAGCATGCATTTGTTGAAGTTGATGAGATGACAAAGGTTGTCGACCGCAGATACCATAGCTGTTTCCGTACTATGGTTGATGTGGAAAACAGATTGCTTTGAGTTGATGCTCTGGTAACATTCAGAAGTAGTTGTTTGTTGGAGTCAGACTCAGTGGTCGAAGTGGGCGGGAGCGGTTGGGAGCGGTGCTCCTCTACTTTTTTAAATTAAGTTTTACTGTTCCTATACTTTTATTTTAAAAAGAAACCGTCCCCGAATGGTTTTGTATTAAAATAATAGTGTAGGAAGCAGTTGAAACTTGCACTTCACTGCACTGCCCCGAACGCTCCCCTAAACAGTAGGCACATTTGTTTGGGGCTTTGTATTGTGCGTGGGAGGAGGCATGGTGATGGGGTTAGTGGGGAGCCGGGCAGTCTAGCAGGGAACATAGTTCGACTACTTCTTTTTAGACACTTCGACCACTGGTCAGACTCATTGACCTTTGCTACGAAAGGAAGCGCAATAACTGGTCTGTAGTGTACTCGGATCCTTGGGTTGAGAGTGGGTTTCTTAAATTTGGGATTAATCCAGGGCAGTTTCAGATTGTCTGTCAAGTCGACTCGAGAGAAGCTGCGGTGGCATAGGTGTGAGATAGTTGGCATAAGTGCTTGACTGATTTTTATTTTCATCGAAGTGGGGGAGCCGCAGTCTGATGCGGACCCAGAATATTTGATGTCACTGCTAGTGGACTGGGTGCATCGTATAGCGTTAGTTGCGAAGAGTAAGGGCAGGGGGAATAAAACACAGTGACAGCAGGGTTCTTCCATTGGAAGGGATGTAAGAGATCTTGGACCGTTTACGAGTTACTTGGTATTTCGGAGGTAAATCTGCCGGAATACTGCCAAACTCGATTACTGTTACTGCCACTTTGTCCTGTGCATTTACCACAGGATTACAAGGGATGATAGGGTAGTGCTACTCCCCATTTCTGGAGTGCATGGGACCCCAAAAGGATTTCAGCAGAATTACTGCCTGCAGTAATTCTGTTTATTTTGCCGTTTTTTAGCAATGTGGAGGATTTACCATAGTTAAATCCTCCCCTTACCACCAAATGTGTAGTGCGGCAGTGCAGCAATGTGGCAGTCACCTGGCTGCAATGGAATTACGAACACGTTGCCGCCGTTTTTGTCTTTTGGACGGCAGGTTTTGGAGGTCAGTAAGTCCTACATGAAGATAT
Source organism: Ambystoma mexicanum (assembly GCF_040938575.1). Lineage (NCBI taxonomy): Eukaryota > Metazoa > Chordata > Amphibia > Caudata > Ambystomatidae > Ambystoma > Ambystoma mexicanum. The sequence goes on along the minus strand of NC_090930.1, from coordinate 90,916,358 downwards.
GACGATTTATAAAGCTATATTTTATATAAAATGGATGGATTTTCTGATACGTTGCGCCACGTTTTCAAACTTTACGACTTACTGTAAGAATACATGCTCCTAAACTACATGGAAAGGCGCCTTTTTGCTACCCGAACAAACGCTTGCTTTAGTAACAAACGGATCATGTTTATTGTGGACGTGTCCCGCAGTCATACATCAATGACCTTTATGTCATGAATGAGTGTTTCTACATGATGTGAATGCACGTTCGTGCACTGCGTGGGTGTTCCCCGCAATACTGCCTTTAACAGGCAACATTAAACTCTTAAAAGAGAGCTTTCTTTCTAATGAATGAGGGGCTGTAAGCTCAGCTCAGTGTGGCCTGTCGATTCCTTTACGTCCCTGTCAGTGGGCTTGGATTCCAGACAATGTCCTCCACTCCACGAATGGGGAGACTTAAGAGCCAGGAATATATGTGTTAGTCTGTCCTGCAAATAGGTGTTCCTTCACTGCAATCATACTGAAACACAGTACTCTAGTGTCTTATCTTACACCCAATGCCAACATCTGTTCTCGTTTGCTATGAAGAGGTGTCGTCTGGTTATAGGTGTGTCCCATCAATGGCCGATTGAATGCTGTGGACGGGTAATGGGTGGCATTGTAGTGTGTGTTCGTGTGTGATTGTGTGCGTGTGTGTGCGTGTGCGTGCGTGTGTGTGCCTTTGTGATAGTCTCATATAGGAATAGGTGTCCCATACCATACGTTTTGCCTGAGCACATAGTGCCAAATAGATCTGCATGTGTTTTGCGTTTAAAATATGATTTTCGTCACATTCTATGAACTGTTTTTTTCACACTCTGAATCGGTGTTTTACCCTGCGTGAATAGGCTCGTTCACGTGCTAGAAATGTCTTTTCTTACGCAGTGGTCGAAGTGAGCCGGAACGGACGGGAGCGGCGTTCAACTACTTTAATGTTTTACTGTTAACAGCTCCAATACTTTTTGCAATAATTTTCACAATTATGGAACTGTTCTTTGTGAAGTTAGAGCACACGTCTACATTTTACCACCTGATATCAGTTACAGCTACATTGAAATTTGCTACAGCTCAATGGGCTGTCAAGCAACATGGCTGCAACCCTTGAAAAATGTGCCACGCAGAGTCACAGTTCCACAATTTGTTTTGGTACACTTCCATGGCTGGCAATGTGAGAATTGTGCTCTCGGGAAGAGGTGCTTCTGGAACTGGGGTTAGGATGTTCAAAGAACTTTTTCTGTTGTGGTGAAATATGTTTAGTGTGGTTCAACATAAAAAGGGCAAAAAAAAGAAAACAAACAAAACAAGCACTTTTAAAATTAAGTTGTTGTGCGAAAAAGTGAACTTCAAAAGGAACATTGTATGGAAATGCAGAGAAAAAATCATGAAAAAATCTCTTGCATATCCGAATAAATGAAGTGTACAAGAAGATCACATTTGTGGGATTGTCAAATACTTCCTACAAAAAGCTCCTATGGGAAGTGATGCAATGTATGGAGATATTTACAAACAAGTAAACAGAGTGGTGAACTGTCTCAGCATGCTGAATCAGAATTGTGCACTCTGATTGGATGGTGCCTTACCAGTGTGATGCAGGGAGATGGATGGGCAGAGTGCTGCAGTCAGGGAGGCTTCTTTCAACCCCTCCGGTGAGATTGTCCGTCCTGGGACCAATGTCATATGGTGATACTGTGAAAGAACCCAAGCAACCCATGACATGATATGCTTCGGCACAACTGGTCATTCGAGCATGGACAACATGCTTGGAAATGGCTGGCTGCGCCCTACCACATTGTGTACTTAATTCCTTGCAATAATCATAACCACTGAGAACAACAAGGTGGAAAAAATGTCTAGGGTTGCTTTGGTTCCCCGTGCCGTGTCATCAAGGCCTAGCAGTTTATGATGGACTGCTCTCTTTGGGATCAGTCGCAAGACATATTTCATGGGTCCCCTCCTATAATGGATCAGGTGGTACGCTTGGGTCATCCCTAATAGTTGCAACATGAGAATTGATACAAGGGGAAAATTAGTGATTGGCTAAACTATAATGGAGTCAGTGGTTATCCCCTCGTATTCTGATTGGTTCACCCGTGAGCCCCCAAACCTGGGACCATTGCAGTTCCCAGCTCGCGGTGTACCTGGTGCTGTCAACAATGTATGGCTATGTGTCAGTGGTGGACATTGGACAGGTCTGATTATTGGCTGTTGGGTGTCCCTTTCCCATCACTGTCGGTGTCCAACTTGTCACTTCATTGTTGCAGTCTGTGTCCCAGAGCTACCTTGGGGCTTGGCATCGTATCAGGTCGGCCTGGTCACGTGTTGTGAGACCATGCTGGAGCAGAATTACGGGTATTTGATTTGTATTTCGGCTCTGAGGAGCGTTTAGCAGTAGCAGGTGTAACCTTGGTGCGGGAAGCGTGGCGTGTAGATTGCAACTTCATGGCCTTGGCTGTGGGGCTCTCGTCAGGGTTCGTTCTGCATGATCAGCATCTTGCAGCTTCGTCTGAGCTGCTCCAGCCTGGGGTCTCTGGTTTGCAGCCTACTTTGGCCTAGCTCATGGGTGGCGGTATACAGTCCATAATACGGGGGTCGCGAGGGGCCACATGGGTTCTTATGCACTAGTCCATGTACAGGGGTACATCTTCATAGTTTTAGTAGCGAGGAAGCGTCTGCAAGCATGTACACAAGCTCTTCTGGCATCTTGCGTTTCTGCAGTGCAGTAGTTTGCCTATGTGAAAAATAAGAACAATGCATATGTGAGTGTGAGTGGTCCTCTACATCATAGCACTGAGTATGTTCTTCGTGTGGGTTGGTGTGCGTCTGATCCATGTGCTTGGTGGTACGTGTGTTCTTGTCCGCTGGCTATGTCATCATGGCATCTCTAACGATGGCGATGTTGGTGGGTGATATCTAATCAAGTTGGTCCATATGGTCAGTGTCAGCTCCACCCAAGGTCCCAGCCCGAGTTTGGGATGACGCACAGCTTGCCTTGGTATGCGGGGCATGGCCATGGTGGATCTTGACGTCCAGGGAGGCAGTGAGCTGGTCGAACTCCACCTGTTGCGGGTGCTTAGGTCATGACGTCATAGGCCATGGTCTGGATGAGAATCAGGGAAGGGATCATCCCATTTTCCCTATTCATTCCCCGCCTCTGGTCGACTTGTCAACCACAAAATTGTCCACTCTCTTATCTTCTTGTACTCGCCATACATTTGTTATTCCTGCCAAGTTTCTGTACCGGTCCACATGGTCTTCAAATGACCTGTACATATATACACATCCACCACCGGGCTAGAAATAAACCCATTTTCCAACATAGCTTTTCGGGTTCCTTGGATTCTCAACTTTAATGGATGGTTGGTACAAGTCTGCTTCTACTATCTGCTGGTGCATACGTTCACATTCCTTGATGATGATGTCTGTGTGTTTATTGTCTTCAGCTGGAATTAGGACGTGCATGCTGATAATTTCCTCAGCAGTACGCTTTGACTTTGCCTTCAATAGCTTTATTCCCAACAGAGAAGCCATTCCCAAAATCACGCATCCTGACACAACCTTGAGGCCATCTGAGAGCCATGATGGCATCCAGGACGAGATGTATGAGAACCAGCTATCATCCTTCTTCACTCCCTTTGCTTCTTTTTCCATCTTGGCATGCATCTTGGCCAGCTGTGATACCGCTTGAGATAACGTACCGTTGTCCTCGTCATTTGCAGGAATGAACGTGCAGCATAAACTTCCAATTTTTACACAAACACCTCCTTCCATTGCTGTCAGAAGGTCCAGCACATATCTGTTTTGTAGGGCCACCATTCTGATCACTCTTAATTCTTCCTTTATCGCGTTGAATCCATTAACTGTGGAGTTAATCGACATAATTAGCTCCCATCTTGTTATATGTCGCCATATTGTGTTTGCATACGCCTGTACACCTGGATGCATAATGGAGGAAAAGAAAATAGTCACTCTGCTAAATAGCCTGTGTGCTGATAGAATGTTACTCAGGGCTGTTTCTGACTTTCCCCACAGGTAATTTCCTGTCAATGGTTCTCCTTGTGGTTTTACTTTGGATAAGTGTGCAGTGTCACTCTGTGCCTTGCTTACTATCAACTTCAGGGATCTCTTCTTCCTTTTCTTCCCTTCGTCCATTTTAGGGAAGTTCTCCATGTTAATGTGCTTTTGTGGTACAACCAGTGATGGCACGTTAATGTGTACCATAGTGCACACTCCATTTCACAACAGTGGCAAGCTGTTGTATGCCTGGTAACGCAGTGTGGGTGCTGTAAGGGGAATTGTTGTTATGGTTCTTCTTCTTTATCTAACCATGTTACCAATGCAGCGCTCTTTGTCTTTTCCTTGTAGCATTTGTCGATTTCTTCTTGCACTGTCATCACTGATGATTTTGCCAATTTCAAGGGTTTACTTCCCACAACTCCATCCACCCATCCGTTCTTCGTGTATACTTTGCCATATATTGGTATTAGTGGCCTTTCCCTGCACCCTGGCTCACCCCAACCTCTCGTGCGCTCCACTGGCATGGTAGATAGCTCAGTGTAACCTCTTTCCTTTCTCCTTTGTCGGGTCCATCTGTTATGTACTGAAGTCCTTCTGTTAGCTGCCAGGAATTGTCAAACATTGGTAGTGTTTTGATGAAGTTGTCTTCATAGGGGTATGTCGACCTTGATTTCCATCTTAGTGTTGCTCTTTTCCCTTCAAATTGTCCTTGTGTTTCAAACAACGTTAAATATTACAGGCATTCTGCAGTTATTGCACGTATTTCAGTTGCCACAAATGTTCTTGAGGTGCTCATGGCGTATGGGATCAACAAGCACACATAGCAATTGTCCTTTTTCGTGTCCTTACCAATTTTGGACATGTGCTTGTACCACATGTTTTTGGAGATGTGTGCTGACTCTGTGACATATGTGTCCACCCCATGTATATCAATAGAAACACTAAGTTTATCCCTCTTTATGTTGGACTCCGTTCTACTTGTACCACCTGACACCAAGCTCTTTGCAGCCATGGTAAAAGAAATGTTGGTAGTGGGAGATGCCGTCACATAAAAAGCATAGTAGGCCTGCCAGACAGTGGCAGTAATCAGACCAGTGGTGAGAAATATCCCTATCATCTTGATTACAGTAGCTATTACAACTGGCATTTTCCTCTTACCTTTGCTGCAGTCCTACAGCTACTTTACTTTAGATGATATAGATGCCCACCTGAAAATCTCTCATAAATGTGCATTATTACTGTTAGTACTCTTATTCAAGCCCTGCGTATCAAGTGGTCATTCAATGCCCAGGCAAAAAGCTATTCCCATGCTTTCCTTACCATCCTATCTCTTAAGGCAGGTGGTGCTGTGTGGAGGTGTGGAAACGAGCGTACATTTAGCAGGAGAAACACATTATGATAGATGCGTATCCTCTGTGGTTTTAAGTATTTTGTCCTTTTTTAATATATACAAATTGGTGTGACAGAGATTATGGTATATTGTCTATGGGCAGCACTAACATACACAATAACATTGCGCAATATCTGCAGGTGCGAGACAAAAAGTGAAGAGAGCATGCACGTGTTTACACAGTGTGGTGTATATTGCAGATTCCTTTGTCAATGTTCTTCATTAACTGGTGGCTGGTGAGTGTTAATTTTAGCTAAACTTATTTATTTTGTCTGGGATCTTGTGATCATGGGGTGGGCTATGGGTGGTTGATCTTTGTGTCTTTTGGGGTATTTGCTCTTGCGCTGTGTCGTTGTTTCAGTTGTCATTGCTGAAGCGTTTGCCACTTCTCTGAAGTGTGGGCAGGTCTGTGCTTTGTAGGGCTTGATGTCATGAATGTGTGTCCACACGTCCTTATCGTGCATCTTAACAGCTCTAGAGGCTACTTTCTGCACTATATGGGGCCCTGTGAATGTAGGGGCGTTCCACTTTCTGTGATAGTTCTTTAGGAGTATTTCATCTCCTTCTTTCACTGTCCACTATGCAGTCAGTTACTGTTCCTCGTTGGTTGCTTCTCCCTGTTGGTTGTTCTTCGACCTGCCATGTGTCTGTTGGATCTGTTGAGAGATAAAAGCGGCACTAGTAACCAAGGAAGAGACATATTCATGCATTTCTTCACCAAACATAGTACTTGATATGTTACAATCACTCATTGCCCTGGATGGTGGTGTGAGTGGCAGGTGCATCTGGTGTCCGGTCACCACCTCATGGGGTGTGAGGTGGTGGTCCGACCCTGGTCTATTTCTCAACTCTAACAAGGCCAAGGGGAGCCAGTAAAGCCAGCTATTTTTGGTTGTTTGCTGGATCTTTGCTATTTCTTCTTTTAGGAGACCATTGAGGGGTTGACAGATGCCATTGGCTTGTGGGTGATACGTGCTGGCAAACTTATGTTTAATTCCTAGAAAGGCAGTTAAATGTTGGAACAATTCATTAGCAAAGTGAGGACCATTGTCTGACCTCAGTACTTCACATACGCCCCTCCTCGGGAATACCTCCCTTACCAAGAACTTAACTGCTCTGAATGCATCTGCATGAGAGCATGGACCCGCCTCGATCCACCTTGAAAATGGGCACACTATTACAATCATGTATCTGTAACCTTGACATACATTTATCATGTCAACGTAGTCAATGTGTAGGTGCAAAAAGGGTCCTTCAGGCCGGAGTATTGTACCTTTGATCACTTGCAGCGTGTGACCGGCCGTGTATTGCTGACATGCGAGACAATTTCTAATGAAATTTGCAACGTGTGAGTTTAGCTTGGGGCAGAACCATGATTATTTTATTTGTGCTGCAATTACTTCTTTCCCTGTGTCTGTGGGATGGTGTAGTTGGGTCAGAGCTGTTTTCAGTAGGGCGAGGGGCATCACAACTTTCCCTGTATTGGTCTGTCACCATAGTGCATCTGTGGGGGACATGAGGCATCCTCTTTTGACCCACAGTTCCTTTTCTGCCATTGGTGATGTTGCCTGCAGCTCCGTGATCTGTTTCTCTAGGATGTGCATATACCCCTCCTTCATTAAAATCTGTCTTACCTTTCCCCCGTTATCTTTTTGTTTTTTTCTGGGATGTTCCATGTCTCACCAAAGCATGCAGCATATTTTTCATGTGCGTCTGCTGTTTCATTACCTTTTGATATTGGATCGTCACCATTAGTGTGTGCCTGACACTTCACCAGTGCTACCTCTGCTGGGTAAGTTATCACTTCAATTAGTTCACCCAGTAGGAGAGCATGTTTTACAGGAGTAGCATCTGCCCTTCTGAATCCTCTTCTTTGCCACTTTATTAATCCTGAATGTACTGCTGTCGTAACATATGCACTGTCAGAGTATATAGTTACTTGTTTCTCATTGCTGTCTTCTAAGGCCAGAATAAGCGCTACTAGTTCTGCTGCTTGCGCTGAATAGTGCTGGGTAGTTTAGCACATTTTACTGGTATGTAAGTCAAGTCTTCCCTTAATCTCATTATTGCTGCTCCTGTCCGTCCTATTCCATCACTTTGATCAATAATTGATGACCCATCGATCTATATTATCTCACCACCCTCTAGGGCATTCTCTTCTACTTTTCTTGTGCATGAGTAGAATTCAATCGCATGTGCACAGCCATGTGCATGCTCTCCATTTTCCACTTCCTCTGCTATAAATTGTGCTGGATTGACATTAAGGCACCTTACTATTTTCAGCTCCTGTCTGGACATTATAATCTTGTACCCTGTTGATCTTTGGGTAGTCAGTGTGGATTTTGGCTTGTTTAAGATTGCAAAGAGTGTGTGTTCCACGTACAGTGTAGTGGAGTATCCCATGGTGATTGATGATGATTTTTCTCTACTGCAAAAGCTGCTGCAGCTAGGCTTTGTTTGCATGGGAAGTGTCCCATCATTACAGGATCCAAATGGCCACTGTAAAATGCCACTGGTTTGTGTCCCATGCTTGTCTTTTGTGTAAGTACTGCTTTCATTACTGCACTATCATAATGTGAGAAGATGTTGAATTCCTCTTCATAATTAGGTGTGCCTAGTACTGGTGCTGTTGAAATGGTGTGTTTGAGCTCATTGAATGCATCTGTCATTTCTCTTGTCCATCTCAACTTCCTTGCTCCCCTCTTTGCTTCCCTGAGGGACTCTAGCAGTGGTTCTATGAACTGTAATCAAATACCCATGATCTACAGTAGTTGCATAGACCAAGAAATTGCTGCAATTACCTTACTGTTTGCGGCTGTGGGGTATTCTGTATTGCTTGTGCACTTTGTGGTGCAATGTTCCTACCCTTTTGTGAAATGGTCTGCCCGATGGAAAGTACGTGTTCTTGGCAGTATTGCAGTTTCCCCATGTCAACCTGGTATCCTTTCTCAGCCAGTACTGTAAGCATCTTCACAGAGTTCCTCCTGCACTTTTCCTCAGTGGTGCTGCAGATGATGATATGTCTACATACTGCAGCACTGTGCTTTCCATCTCTATGTTTCCTAGGTCCATGTGTATCACTCTGTTAAAGATGGATGGTGACTCACAGTACCCCTGGGGTAGTCTAGTGTGTTTCCTCTTTGTGTTGCGGTATGTGAAGCTTGTTAAATCTTGTGAGTCAGGATGCAGTGGTATTGAGAAAAATACATTTTTGAGGTTGATCACTGTGAATCATGACGCCTCTGCTGGTATACCGCACAGTGAGGTAGCTGGGTTAGCTACTCTGCCTCCACAATATGGTTAAGAGGCATCAAATCTTGTATGAAACGCCAAGACCTTCCCTTTGCCTTGCATACAGGATATACCACAGTGTTGCACGGTGACTCTGATGGTACCAATATTCCTCTATCTACTAGGGCAGTTATTGTCTCGTAGATCCCCTCATCAGCTTCCTTAGATAGTGGGTACTGTTTCACTCTGGGCAGCATTGTGCCTTTCTTTAGCTTTATGTGTAGTCCTCCAATGCTTTTTATGCAACCTACATAAGGACTAGTAGTCCATAGAGAGGTGGGTAAAGCTGCTAAGTCTTCCTCGTAGAATCCTACTTGGGTAGGGATGGGTGCTTCTAGTGCTAATGCCATTTTCTGTGCTACCTCCTTGTAGGTCACCCTCAACCAGACATAGACGTTCATCAGGAAGACCATCTGCCCATCACCTGCTTTGTCTGAGAGCAGCTCCTCATCTGACACTTGTGTCAGCCTGCATCCTTCAGCTCATGCTACTACTGCTCTCCATGCTTTCCCTTCCCCATCCTGGGTGTGAACTGCAATGTAGTCACTGGTTGCTAGAATACTCTCGATGTCCACTGATATTATTGCCCCTTCCTCCTCACTAGTGGGTGTTTCTGGCCTGAAAAGGCACGCTGCTGGTTTCCTCCATATCTTTCCCTCAATTCCTGCTTCTCCAGCCCTCCAGTCCTCCCCACTTTTGGGCAGCCTCTTTTTGTTTTACTCAATTCCTGGTAGCCATGCTATTGCCATGTCTGTTCCATATTGGAAGAGGTCTCTGTCCACTGGTTCTGCCCTTGTTACAGTTTTGCCACAGTAACCCTGGAGTATGTGTCGTGCTGTGAGCATGTTTATGCCTGGTGTGGTGCACACTATTCCCTTGTCATTGAAGGATATAGTCATGTTCAGTCGGCTCATGATGTCTCTCCTGAGTATATTTACTGGTGATTGCTTTGAATTTAACAGTGGCAGAGATAGGTTTTGATCTCTAACAGATAAGGAGATGTTCTCAGTAAAAGGAACCAGCCCTCGAGTCCCAGAGAATCCTTGAGTGTGCATGGCCTCACCTGACAAGTTGAACTTCCCTTTCCTAATACAGGACCTAGTGGCCGCTGTGTCAACTAAGAAAGAAAATGTTTTGTCACCTATCGCCACCTTTATGTATGGTTCCTTTGCAGAGTTAGCTGTTAGCGATAGGATGGGACACAACAAGGACATCTGAGCACTGTCCTATTGGGGGTATAGTGATTGTCCGTTCCCTGTGTATGGGTTGTGACCCAATATCGTCACCTTTCCCAATTGCGTCTGTTGTATTGGTGTGTCTCCGGGTAGTTGTTTACTGTCCTGTATTTGTGTGAGCTGTTGTACAGTCTAGATGTGTTGTTGTGCCGTTGCCATTTGCTGTTGTGCTTGTTGCTGTGCTGGTTGGTACTGCACTTGTGGTGCAGGGGGCGTTGTGTATGTTTGCTGTTGCGGCTAAGGTGGCACTTGTTGTTGGGCTTGTGTTTCTGTCACCTGTTGTGGCTGTTGTTGATAGTATTGGTGTCCCCATTGTAACCCTGTTGCCCTTGCTCTCCCCATCCTACTTGGGCCGGTCTTGCCTTGCATGTGCGTGATACGTGTCCTACTTGTCCACATGTCCACCACGTTTGCAGCTCTCAGGCTTGCCACGGGTATCCTCCAGTGTTGCCTGAGTACCCCTGCTGTCCATATTGGTTGTACCCTCGAAACCCTCCCCCTTGCTGTGTTGCTGATGGTCCAAATCCCCTCCCTCTTGCTAACTCACCCCTTCCCCTGTAGTTGTTTGTGTAGCCTATGTGTGTTGGGCTGTGTATGGAGGTGGTAGTGGTAGTTGCTGTGTTGTAATCTGTGTTTGCTGTGGTTGTGCTGCTAGTTGTTGCGGTTGCTGTGTAGTAGCTGGTAGTTGTGTGGCTGGTAATGCTGTCACCTGGGCGGGGTATGTTATTAGCGCACCTACATGGCATATTTGGACAATTTCTTCAATTTCTTCTGGACGAGTTTTGCCTCCTCTGCCTTCCTGTCTTCCTCTTTCTGTTTCATCCTTTCTTGCCATAGCCTACAATGGTGTACTATTGTTAGCTGTATCTCTGGCCATGCTTTAGCTTCCATTCCTGCCAACTTTTTTACTGGTTCTGGGAGTCCCTGTATCGGTATGTGGTAAAATATTGCTAGTGTTTTGTCCCATGGTTCCCGTGTTTCCAGGAGCCACTTCTCCTGAATTTCCTGGATGTAATAAACAGGGTCCTCATTCTCAAGCATTTTGCATGACGTTATTGCCCCTATGTCTGAAGTGTCTGGATATTGCATGCTCAGTGCCGGCCATAGTGCGTGTCTACAATTTGCAAATAGTGCCCCATCATGTGACGTGTCACTGATTGTCACCCTTGGGAATCCCACCTTCTTCCAAATGTCATCTGCTGCGTCACCCAGTATTGAAATTAACAACCCCTTCACATCGCCCAAAGCTAGCTTTTCTCCTGCAGTTTGCTTTTCCATTTCATATATCCATTTCCCCGCCCGTCCGCTCAAGGATGGCAGTCTACATTTAATGTTTTCCTTGTCTGCATGTTTCCATGGAACATATTGTGGCCTTGCCCCCCCTCGATCTAGTAATGGCATTTGTGTGTATTCTCTTATCTCCCCTGGCATGCGTCTGTGTGGTGATGTGTGCATGTACTCGCTCTCTTCTTCCATGTCAGAAAATTCTTCAAGAAAGTCAGTAATGTGTTGTGTGAGCCAAGTATCTCCTATGCCCTTATGTCCTCTTCGTTGACCCATATGATCCTTGTTGTGTGGGGTGGCTGATCCCTCCATTCTGCGTCCCGGGAGCTCTCTAAGCCTATTAACATAGGGCGTGTGTTGTGCTGGTGGTGTCAGTGGCCGCTGTGTCCCTTCTCTTTATTGTCTCTTGCCCTCCCATCCTGTTTTCCCATCTTCTTGTGTCTTACACTCCCATGATGACCCGCAGTCTGTGTGTGTTATGTATAACTTACTTAGCCCCTCCCCACTACCATCACTCCATCCTCTGCAAGATCCCTCTTCCTCCTCATGGCAAAACCCGTCTGAGAATGTAAATGTTACTGTTTCTAAGTCTATGTCTGTGTACTCACCTGTCTTCTCTGTGTCTCCCTGTATGTGTTTCATTGTTACTTCCTTATTGTCATACACATGTGTTTTAGCCCCATGTGCTTGGCTAGTTCCTCTTAGCCCTGTGTTACTTTGTTTGTTTCCTTCATCCTCTAATTCTGTTCTTGCCCTGCAAAGTTTGTTCATTATCGTGTCGCTTACCTGTTTTAATACCTTTGCGTCTCTATCCTTGTTGTTCTATATCCAATATACTCTCTATTAGTCTCCCTTCCTTGTACTTCGGTGCGCTTTGTGCTATAATCTTCCTCTTCCATAGCGTCATCTCCCTGTCGTTCTCTTATCGTTCCTCTTCTTTCCTCCTGATCTCCCACTGCTCCATGCGTGCTACTCTTTCTGCAATCCCCCTTATGCGGTCCTATTCCGTTTCCTTTTTTCTTCCTCTTGCTGGTTCAAAACCCCCCGCTCGATCCTCTTTACTTCCTTCCTCTTAACCTTTCTCTCCCGTTCCTCCTGCTCGAGCTGTCTAATCAACACGCTCTGTGCTTCCCTCAGCTCTGCTCATTTCACCTCCAGCACTGCCTCTTCTTCCCTTGTCATGCTTACCCTTTTTCTTGTACTTACCTCACACCATCTGTGTGTGTGTCCTATCTCCTCCTTCCCTACCCTCTTTACCGCTTCTTCCTCTTCTCCTGTTAACGTCCCTCAAAGTTTCAGTAACACATGCGCTAATTCGTCTGGCCCTATGCTTGCCAAATCTATTTGTGCCTTTTATATGCTCCTGAAGGTTACCTGTGCTGATTTTGTGTCTGCTGCACTCCCCGCACCCACCACCTTTTGGTATTTGTCTGCTGGCATGTATGAAGGTGGGCTGTATGTAGGGTTTGAGTATCCTTCAGCGACTGTTAACTGTGGTTGTGTCGCTTCTCTCAATGCTCATTTTGGATACAGCCCTTCTGTTTCTTTCCTTACGTCTTTAGTTATGGGTATCTCTCCTTCACTTTCCTTTTTTATCTCCGCAACTGGGTATGACCCTTCTGCCTCTTCCTCACTTTCTTCAGTGCTGGGAGGAGCTTGGGGTGCGCTACTGCTCCCGGCCTCCTAGCTCATCTTCTCCTCCTTTACCCCCTGCATGCTGAACATCCGTGGTACACCTGGTACAAATCCTTGAAACATCTTCCAAAGATCGAAAACTTCTAGGTGGCTCGCTAACTTCTTCCCCTTATATGTGTTATGTAAATATGCTAGCAATGAATGTTGAGTAGACATGTCAAAGCTTCCGTTGGGCGGCCATGGTATCCTAATTCTGTTACCCGTCCCTTTAGCCCATTCAACACTAGACTTTACTATTTTATCTCTGTGCGTTCTTAGTGTTGCGCAGATATGTTGGAGTGGTGTAGTTAAGGTGCTGGCTCTGTATCCTGTCCCTGCCCCATAATACATAGACATTTTGAAATAATGTTAACTTTTTCAATACCACCGTTACCTGGCCCCGTAGGTTGGGGACTTTTGACTTTCCGCTACAAAGAAAAGCAAGGTTTTTATTGCAATACATTCATGCTGGGCGCCACCACTCTCTTTGTCTTTACAACACTATCACCTTCCTTTACACTCCTTCTTTCAGAGCTATGGCCCCCTTTGACCAGTGGCGCGCGAAGCCACCTGCAGCTTCGTGCCCCACACAGCGTGCTTCTGAGCCACCCCGACTTTCCTGCGCCACCGCTACTTGGAGCCCCTGAAACATACTTATAATTCCTCCTCCTTCCCCTCTGACTTTATCCCCTGCGCAGTGTATGCCCTTCTCTTCCCCCTCCCACTGGTCACACTACCTCTCAGTGCATCCCCTGTGATTGAGGATGTGCCGGCGTTCTCTGTGCGCGGCCGCCTCTCCCCTTTCACCCCTCCTTTACCACGTGTCTTTGCCCCGATCACGCTTGAAAAAGACTGCAGTGTCCTATGCAAACTCTATTGGTGACGTCACCAACTACTACAATGGGTTACCGGTACGTACAATTATAACAGAAAATTAAATGCACGCTATTTTTGACAATGTTATTCCCCACAATCTCCACAGCTGTCTTCCCACCACGCCTGGAATGGAGTATTCATTAATCACTTTGTTATTACAATTGTTCTGCACACACTGCGTCGCCTCACGTGTGATACGTTCCCTCACTAGGGGAACTTAACCAGCCAACTATCTTCCGCACTGAGAAACAATCTAGCTACTTCCTGCGGGAATATGGGAATATCTCTAACCATGGCGATGTTGGTGGGTGATATCTAATCAAGTTGGTCCATATGGTCAGTGTCAGCTCCACCCGAGGTCCCAGCCCGAGGTTGGGATGATGCGTAGCTTGTCTGGGTGTGCGGGGCATGGCAACAGTGGATCCTGAAGTCTGGGGCGGCAGTGAGCTGGTCGAACTCCTCCCGCAGCGGGTGCTTATGTCGTGACATCATAGGCCATGGTCTGGACGAGAATCGGGGGAAGGGATCGTCCCATTTTCCCTCTTCACTGCAGCTGTAATTCTGCCAAAACTGCCCCATAGAGTCCAATAGACTCTCAAAAAATGTGGAATAACTCTGTCACTGCCACTTGTAATCTGGCGATAATGCCACCCAACTCGTAATGAGCCCCAATGTGCTCAGTTAATAAATTCATGGTATTAGTATTGACCTACAAACATTTGACCTAAAACATTTGATCACATGTTTGTTGACCTTTTCTTTCAGTCAAATTGTATTAAATATAAATATGGTGGTGGGTAAGGTTATATATTAGATTGGGGGCAAGTAAAGGGGCACTTGTGGGGGTCTCCCGCCGCAATTTACACTGAAAAAAAGGTCAAATAAATTCAATCAAATATGTTAGGTCAATTACACCTGAACGAAATTCACTCTATTTGTTTTATTATTTTTGATCATGTTTATAGTTACACATATGACACATGCAAAGGTACGATTACAAAAACTCAGAGTTCATTAAACATCATTATAACTCTATACACAGCACACTAAAATCTGCTGATTGAAAGCAAATGGCATGAACTAATCTCTCTCATTTAATTTACACATGTCCGCCCAATGTTTTGGGATAAGCACCTAGAACCTTAACCAGAGCTATAATACGTTTTTTTTTGTTTTTTTTATGGCACTCCATCAGCTTATTGCAGAGCCATTCACAATGTCTGCTGTGTGTGCTACAAATCTATTAAAGTACAATTTCCTTATAATCACTGTTGATGGATAACACGTTTCCAATGCTTCAGCATCTCTAGGCTATCCACGTTCTTGCGCAAGCAATCTACTTTACCAATTCTTTCTCTCTGTTAGACAAATCAGGCCCCATCTCTGTAGGGGCCCTAGTAGGTTCAACCTAAATTGAAGGAAAACCAAACGATACTTAGGGAATGGGAATCTCTCTACATGAACAGGCACGCTCTGGTATTGCCTATGCTAATTGGCCACGTCATTGTAAAATTTGAATCCTGCCAGTAGCTCTTGATCACTACAACATTGTGCATTTTTTTAAACTTTTTTTTGTGCATTGGCGTAATTACAAACTTTTAAGCACATTTATATAAGTCAAACAATAAAAAACAAGGAGCTTAATTTATAAATACCCTTGTGCATTTGTTATACTATGAAATGCTCTACTAGGATAAGCAAGCAGCTGACCACTGTTTGATTTCTTTGCTCTGCAAGATTGTCTCACACTCTTCTTCGAATTAGAGCAAAACTTTGCAAGTCTTTAAAACCAAAACCTCATTGTACGTTGGATCTGCGGATAGTTGCTTAGTACCATCCTTTTTTAGTGATACATTAGCTGAAAATTTGTAACAAGCTATAAGTGCAATTAATAAAACAACATCAAAATAGCCTGTAAATCCAGGAGGATCGAGGATTTTCTTCATGGACACTCCCCCCTATTCTTCAAAAACACCCACAAGAAACACAACCAGAATGCAGCTTCAGAAGGTCAACTGAAGCTCACCCAGATCCAGTTGTCTAGAGCCTGCTTTCCTCATTAACCCAAACAAATGTATAATTCAGGAAAAATGAAAAGTTATTTCTCTTTGCAGACCTATAAGACCCACCAGCCCCTTTTTTCTATCATGAAAGTCTTGAGGAGGATAACTCCTAAAGCTGGCCTTGGAAGCTAGACGGCGCAGAGCAACACAGGTTCGATACCTGGTTCCGCACTTAGAAACCTCTGGGTATTAATCATTGAGGATGGAATGGCAATGACATCACTGGACAAACAGAATGCTCCACTCCGGGGTCTTATCACGCGAGTGGCTATTGAGGCTGCTGGTAACCTAACAAGCTGTGCCAAGCATGTTCACAGCATCACAAGTTTACTGTGCTTTTGATTGTCCTATGTGAATCTCACTATGTGCATTACCGTGCCACCTTTGAGAGTATGGTATATATAGGACACAATATTATTTAAAGTAGCCTACTTAGAGATGGCCATGCGGTTTAGTGATGAATCTTGTCTCTGGGGCAGCCAGTAGGACCACAGAAATGTGCGTGTTGTTAGTCTACACAGAACCACACCTGTCAACCATTTCCTACTGGCATCTCGATGTGAATTATCAAAGGCCGGACACTGGCTGCCTTTCTTACAGTCTGGCCATTCGGACCCCATTCTCAGAATAGGAAACCACTCCAGATCAGGCTGCATGATGGATGCAGGATGCCCTCATGTGTATGGCGAGCACACTCTTGCAAATGGGTAAACGCTGATTCAAGATGGCGTGCTCACAAAGGTAGCGGGCATGAATTCCTTAAGACGGAAGTCGTCTTCTGGACCCTTTTTGTAACAACAAAGAGAACATGTAAAGTTTGGGAAAGGGCCACAGTTTTCTCAATGAGGCCTAGTCATTTCTTTCTTTCATCTTTCAAAATGTATTTATTTTAAGATTGATTCTAATGTGTGTTACTCTGGTCACAACGAGAGGGTCCTGGTGATTGCCAGCTGTAAGAGGATTCAATTCAACACTACAGCTAAGTCAATGCCTAGTCTGGGATACTGAATGGAAACCCTTATTGATATATCTTTGTGTCCAGTTCATGAGTTCTGGATGACTACCCCTATATAACACCCCTCTCTTGGAATCCCCCTGACCCCACTGAGCCAAGAAGTAGTTCTGTTTTGCAAGTTTAAAAGGTTTATTTGAGAATTTAAACAATATATATATATATATATATATATATATATATATATATATATATATATATATATATATGTGTATATATATATATATATATATATATATATATCACACTTTATAATAAATTAATAATTGAATATCACACTTAATCTGAGCAGTAATCAATAATGGATAGTCTGGCACTAGCACACTTCTTTATAATCAATAATGAGTGGTTATAGGATGGATAAGATAGCAATAATACTTTTATGGTTTCAAATAGATGCAATGTGGAATGAAAACGCAGTACAGAAAATAACTTGATAGGATTTCAGCAAAAGACAATGTAATCACTTTCTTGGACAATTCCCCCACCCCCTTTATGCAATGTAAGGAGATGAAGAGGAGAGCACTCAGTTCTTAGGAATGCAATCAAATAGAATTCAGTTCAATTCCCCCCCAGCAGCTTATACAACAGATAGGAGTTTTGAAACACAGACCCAAGTGCTTTGAATGTGGTGGCAATGAAGTGAGAAATATGCTGAAAATGCTTTTAATTCCCTTTAGGAGGTTCAGGGTGAGTAGTAGCTACCTGGGATGAGTTCAAGCTCACTTTAGCAATGATTCAGAGATGGTGATTAAGAGGCAGACGAATTTTTAGCAAGGAAAGAAATGACTGCTGATGGTTACACATGGCTGGATTTTTAACCAAATCGCAAATCGCGGCAAAATTTGCGAGTGCGTGAATCGTGATTACGGCAAAAGTATAAGGAATATCAAGTCGGTTCTAAGCTTGTTGAAAAGCTGTGATTCTAAGCTTTCTAGCACAATTGGTTACGGAGTTATGAATGATTTTGTGAAGGTTGTTTTTCGGATTAGGCATTTTAAAACTTCAAAGCGACAGGGTACAGCTTTGCAGCTGCAGAATTGACAAATGACAGTGGTGCAGCTTTACAAATGACAGGTGACAGTAAGGAGGCAGTTCTGGTTAGATTAAAATAGTTTGGATTAGATTATTTTAACTAAGAGATTGGTTCTGCACAGTTCTGCTAGGTACTCACAATATATTTTTGAAATAGGCCTCACCACGGATCTGGTCAGGTTTTGTACTGGACTTCGGTTCTGGTCTCGGCACTTCACAGTGATCTGGGTCAGCTCTCTGGTTCTGCTAACAGCGGTCTGGGTCACTCTGGATCTCTGGCCTGTGGTTCTGGATATTGCTCTGCTTTCTCTGGGTACAGCACTGCTTCTGGATCTTTGTGGCACAGGGTTTCAGGCCAGAATCAACAGCTGGGTCCGGCTGTGAATAGTCTACAAATGATTTTTGGGCCTGCTGACAAATACTTTTGCTTGCAGTGGGCCTTCTTGGTTCAAAGTTCTGTAGTCTCTGTTTAGTTTGGAAGTCTAAGTGTAGGATCTCTGGATGTGAAGTCGTCGGTCAGCATGTTCCGCAGCAAATGGAATTGAATCCCCTCTAGCTTCCAGTGGCTCTTTTTATGTCTTTTGAAAGTGGGTGTGTGTGCAGCATCACTAGCCAGCCCCTCTCTAAACTGCCCATTGGTCAAGCTTTCCGCACTGCTTTGATTGGGGGAAGGAAATGTGTGTCATGGTGATGCTGTTTTATGGTCTGCAGAAAGGATACTCCGCTGTCAAATTGCACACAAATCTATATTTGACCCAAATACATATTTGCACAGGTACACATTTGTTTAAGATTACATGCACCCATCACATATGACATGAGGTATACTCTGATCAAACTCTGCTCTTCCTGGGGGCTTGCATTAAAAAATGGAAACATATTTTCTATTTTAGTGGGTTATGCAACCTTGGTTCTTCATTAAAAGTTATACACATATACACAGGCTGTCCATACCTACTCCAGTAAATTCCCATATCTCTAACTTAAACACAGACTATGTGGTGTCAATAAATAGCAGGGTTTTGCCCCAGAACATCACACAAATTGGAGTTTGGGCTTGAATCGAAGGTACATTTTTTAAATTAAGGCTCTCAAAGTTATACATTCCTGTCATTTGATTACAAAGAGTTATCAGTATTTTTATAAACTGTATTTTTACTGCAATTCAGCTCTCAGAGCGTTAGTCTCCTCCTCCTAGAGACTTGGGTGGGTCAGAAACCATGCCTCTGCTGGCAGGCAGGCCTTTGTTGACAGGAAACAGTAAAAATCAACATATTCTATTCAAGTGCAAGAGCCTATTGCGTGGTCTCTGGGAGGCTTGGGTCAGCAGACCTGGGGGTCACTTTGCATTTGGTTATTATGACCATGTGATATCCTGGGCTGTGGTGTGAATCTCTTGAGGTGAGTGGGTTTCCCAGGCGTCTGGCCTCTGGGAACAGCAGGTGGCAAATTTTTGATTAAAATGCAGCCTTTGAAGTCAGCTGAGTCAAATTCCTTTGTCAGCAACTGCACTCAGTTCTCCTGCTAGAGTTTAGACCACTAGCACCGCCTTGAGGATTTTGTTGGTACTGCATCCATTTTTGGGATCTTTCTTGGATTAATGCATTCCAAACAGGAATGGTTCTTACATGGTAGTAAATAATCCTTGCTTAACATTGTTTTGATGGGGCTCCTTACAGTAAAATGGTTATGTGGAACCTCACAAAAGGGTTGAATCTTTAAAGTGGTCCGATGAGCCACGATTTCACCAACTTTTTGACATCAGTAACAGTGGATTTTGTTAACAAAGATCTTTCTTTACACTGGTGGGTGGCAAGTTAGGTAACCATTTTGGTGTGTGCACAAATTGCGTGGTTCTCCTGGATTCTGGCGCACATGTGGGCTTTTTGGCCATCTTGGATTTTCTAAGCCCACAGCACCAAATGTTGCAGCATGATATCTCAAACGTGGGTCAGGACACCCAACAAGGCCCCCCCACCTGACTGCACTTTGAATTTGAGTCGATGGGGAGTCGGGTGCACAGAAGGTGATGACCCACGCACTGGTATGTCCGCATAATCTTCTTCCAATTCTGCAAATGGCACAGTTCAGCATCTTTTCCTCCATCCGGTACTGATCGATCGGTTCTCCTCGCCGGTCCTGATGGGAATATTGGGCGGTACCCCGGGCCCCTTGGGTCTCTGCTCCCGGTCTCCGGATCGTCCTCCTTGGCCAGTCTCCAGGCTTTCTTTCTCCTAGGACGACAAAGGAAAAACGGCAATACCTATTCATGGACATTTCTCCCCCACCATCGATATAGTGGGGTGTCATATATATTTTAGAACTCAACAGATATGAACATGCACATTTTTTTAAATTAAGCGACAGGAACACATAAACTTGGGAAACACAGAATTTGATAGGTTATATGTAGGATATTTTAAGTTAGAACTGAATTAATCTGAGACAGTACCCCCTGGGATTCCAGAGGATTCCTCCAGTTGTTGCAGAGTGTGCCTGGGATGGCAACACTTCAACTGGTTAATGTGGACCCACTTGTCTTCCCCCTCTGCCAAACCGCCTTTGGGGATGTGGATCTTGTAGGCCACAGGGGAGATCTTGTCTATAATCTCATAGGGTCCCTTCCATGTAGGCAAAAATTTTCGCTGTTTCGCCTGGTTTCTTTGGAAGTTGCATAAATAGACCCGGTCCCCCACCTGATATTCCTTCCTGGAAGTTTTCAGGTCATAGTGGGTCTTCATGCTATCAGCTGTTCTTTCTAGATTCCGCTGAGCATAAGCAAAAGCATGTTGAAGGTGTTTCCTTAAATTCTCCACATACTCGTGAGTTGTGGAGGCATTTATTAGTGTCTGCTCTTGGGTCCTGTAGAGCAAATGCTGAGGAAGCACCATCTTGCGTCCGGTCATCAACTCAAATGGTGACATTTTGGTTGCAGATGAAGTGGTAGATCTGATGGCCATTAGGACCAGAGGTAATCGGATATCCCAACTTGGCCCAGAATCGGCCACAAACTTCTTTAATATGCTCACAATCATTCGGTTGTATCTCTCCACTGCTCCAAAAGAAGCTGGCCTGTAAGCAATGTGTAGCTTCCTTTTAACCCCCAGTATCTCCCACATCTTTGTCATTACTTCACTGGTGAAGTGGCTACCTCTGTCTGACTCAATCCTTTGAGGTAGACCAAAACGGGAAAATATGTGGTTAATCATCAGGGCAGCTGCTGTTTCTGCCTTGCAGTTTGGGGCTGGGAGACATTCCACCCACTTGGTAAACAAGCATGCAACGGTCAACATGTACTTGTTTCCTCTAGACGAGCGAATCACAGGGCCTACAAAGTCGATTTGCAAATCTGACCATGGCAGTGTCATCCCCCTCTTTTGGAGAGGCGCACAGTGTGTGAGGGATGATGGCTGAAATTGTGCACACACAAGACACCCCTTCAAGTATTGGTCGAGGTCCTGCCCCATGTGTGGCCAGTAGGCAACCTCTCTTAAGATTTCAAGTGTTGTATGAAACCCCCTATGACCGGAGGTAGCCGCATCATGGGCGTGACTTAACATCAGGCTTCGGAAGGAGGTAGGAACCACCCACTGATCATGGCCAGCTTGGGATTTCCTTACCAACAAACCGTCTTGGATCCGGAACATTTTTGGACATTTCATCAACACTCTAAGGTCCTCTTTCCCGTTGTAATCGGTATCCGTCAGGGGAAAGTTCTCAGGGTCCTCAATGTGTTGGTAAAATTTACCAATTATTGGATCCCCCTTCTGAGCGGCAATCAAATCAGCATCGGGGGTCTCCTTACTCCATTGTGCAATTGAAAGATCATTGTGAGCATTTGTCTGGGACCTAGTTATAGCAGTGACCTGGATTTCCCCCAACAGGGACTCAATCTCAATTAGATCCCCTTGGATGTCCCCGGTTTGGCCAGCGGATCAGCTATGTCATTTCCATTTTTGTCTGGTCCCTCTACTTTGGAATGACCCTTGATCTTTTTCCAATAGATGGTCATCTCATTCGAGGTGACCAGATCATCAATGTTTTGGATCAACTTCCCATGTTTCAAGGGTTTGTTGTTAGCACATAACATGCCTCTGGTTTTCCAATGAACCAGGTGCTCCACGAACCCGTTCTGTACATAATCAGAATCTGTGATTATGACCAGTTCATGGAGTTGATGCTGGACAGCAGTGAGGATGGCCTGATGCACAGCCATCAATTCTGCCACCTGACTACTTCGGGGACCAATTTTGTATCCAGCGGAGGGTTCTGGGAACTCCTTCACCTATGCATTCCCTACGCCAGGCCACCAGTTCTTTCTCCCCGTCGTTTTCAACATGGTAAGAGCATCCATCCACA
Source organism: Ambystoma mexicanum (assembly GCF_040938575.1). Lineage (NCBI taxonomy): Eukaryota > Metazoa > Chordata > Amphibia > Caudata > Ambystomatidae > Ambystoma > Ambystoma mexicanum. Next base: position 90,894,104 of record NC_090930.1, on the reverse strand, counting down.
TAGACAGTGGGCATTCCCTCACACTTGTAATCTTCAAAGACTTTGTGTGGGGAATTAAGGTATGCCTCCATGTTTTCCTTGATTTTTAGACTTTCGTCCTCGAGACAGTTTTCTCTGGCACAATCATGCAAGTCAGCCAGACCTTGCGCGAAGGGACTCTTCTTGTTTTGGCCATATCTGACCTCCACAGGAAAGCCTTGCATTGACAGAATCCAGGAAGTAATTCGGGAATTACTCACATTTCCGGCCCGGATTCTGTCACTTTGGAGATATTGCAGAGGCTGCTGTGGAGTCTCCACAATGATGTGTTCCCCCTGGATAAACGGGCGGTAATTCTTCAATGCCCACACCATTGCCAGGAGTGCCTTCTCACAATCGTTGAATTTTTCCTCCACAGAGGATAAAGTTTTGCTCGCATAGGAGATTACTTTATTGACCTTTTCATGCTTTTGGTATAATACTGCCGTCAAACACGTATTAGAGAACCCTGTCTCCAGGACGAACTCCTTGTTTCTGACAGGGTAAGCTAGGCAGGGCGCTTGTGAGAGGCTTTTTTGAGTTGTCTTACTGCCTCGGCTTGTTCTGGACCCCATTCCCACTTGACCCCCCCTTCAGGAGATGAGTCAGGGGTCTGGCGATCTCTGCGTAGCCCTCAATGAACTTTCTGCTGTAATTAGTCAGTCCAAGGAGGCTCCTTAGTTCCCCCAGAGTCGTGGGGTCTTTCAGTTTCTGAAGTGCTTCCACTTTCTTTTCCTGGGGACAGAGACCCTGAGGAGTAATCTCATGCCCCAAGAAATTAACACGGGTTCTATACCACTGTGCTTTCTGAAAGGAAAGTTTTGCTCCGGCGGCCCTCAACTGTGTCAGAACATAACGGATCTCCGCTATGTGTTCCTCCACAGATGAACTTTTGATGAGGACATCATCTACATAAGCCAGGTTACCCCTTGCACCCAGGTAGGGCATGGCCTTGTGTAGGAAAATCTTGAATTAATTGCCGGAGTTGAGGTATCCAAAGGGAGTCTTGGTCCATGTGTACTTCTAGCCCCCAAAGGTAAAAGCCAGCTTGTATTGGTCCTCCCTACTGACAGTCACAGTCCAGTATCCATTGGTCAGGTCTATTGCAGTGAATACCTGTGACCCCGGGATCTGGGCCAGCCCTTGGTCAATGTAGGGCAGAGGCCATTGGGAAGTATGGACCCGTTTGTTGAGCTCCCTGAGGTCGACGCAGAGTCTCCACTGGCCGTTTGGCTTCAACATTCCCAGCACCGGGTTATTGAAAGTGCTGTGAACTGGACGGATTATTCCCCGGGACTCCAGGTTCTTAATTATTTCAGTAAGGGACTCCATGGATGCGAGAGGCAAACGATATTGCTTCACAAACACTGGAGTCATTCCAGGGTCCGTGGGAATTGTTGTTGTGTGGATGTCGGTGCGACCACAGTCATATGAGTCTACCACAAAGAGATCTTGGAAATCCAAGAAAACTTGTTTCAACTTTTGCTTTTGTTCCAGAGTCACACAGGCATCAGCTAGGTTGACTCTCTCTTCCACCATCTGCCTGAAGCCTGGAAAGACTTCTGGTTTGCCTATCTCAGCGGCCTCCTCCAGCTGGGTGGAGAAGTCCCTGGTCAGAGTGCTGATTTGGACTGGAGGCCTCAGGTGGGAAAGGCAACCCTCATGGACCTGGAAAATCACCTCATCCCTCCTGAAGTCACAAGTCACATCTTCCTTACCATAGGGGCAGGAAGTGTACACCAGGAAGTTCCCCCCATGCCGGGTAAAAATCCTGTCTGGTGTTGTATTGTCATCACTGTCACTGTCAAAGCAGTCCTTGGCCCTAACAGTTCATTACCTAAATCGATGGAAAAATGTCGGTCATCAACCGCCATTCCAATAATGGTGCCTGCGGCTAGAGTAATACTCTTTAAGTCGCTGTTATCCACCTCTATTAGAATGGTGTCATGTTCTATATTGACTAATGGAGTTGGCTTTACCCCCAACCCTTGCTGTTGGAGAGAAGCGTTTAGATGTATGTAAACATCAGGGTTTTTCAAATGTTGTCCTCTTTTAACTTTCACTTCCAGGGAGAATTGTCGGGTCCTTTCTGGGACGGTGACTTCCTCTTTAATCTGAATTTCAACTGCATAAGGTAGAAATTGAGTTGACCTAAATGCTTTTTCTGGATCATCAAAGCCCAGGGGATTATCCGATAATCGGGACCAAGCTTTGAAGTTTATTAGGTCCAAACTAATGGCAAAGCGATTGAGCATGTCACTGTCTAAGTAAAAGGCGGCAGTGACGTCTCGCACGACCCAACAATTATGGACTATGCTCTTGTTGCCAATGGAGATTTTGAGCATACACCTGCTTGGCAGGAGATGTTTGGAATTAGGTGCTTCCAGGTCCATTTCCCATTTGTCTATCAGTTGAATGTGGGAATGGCTGGATCTTTTGGGAGTTGGCGGAACATGGCTTCGCTGATGAAGCTCTTACCGTTGTTCACACACACTCGAGCGAGAACAGAGTCCTTCCCATCATTTAACTGAACAGGGATGAACAACTGCTCTCCAATTTGCTGAATATCAACCAGGCTCTGAGCTGATTTCACATCTTTCTGGACTATAAGAGTGGGAGTTTCTGATTGTGGATTGGTGAAGAATTTCAGAGTGTTTCCTTCCAGTGTGGAATACCACCTTAAACTGGAAGGAAGGTTGATTTTCAGAAATAGAGAGGACCCCCCATCACCAGTATGTTGTCCTACTGCTATTACTGTCACGTCCGGAGTTTGGTTGTTCTGGAAGTGAAATTCTACTTGGTCAGATTTTTGTTCAACCATGTGGCAGGTGCCGTTTAAACTAACATGGTTGACACTCTGTTTTAATTTTATTGGTCGGCAAGTCTGGGTGCAGAGGACCTTGTTTACACAATCTATTAGGGGGTACAACCTTCTCAGGAGGTCATTCCCTAGTAAACAAGGGGTGCCCTCTGGAGTCACTACTATGACCGGGTGTTTCACCTTGTGTCGCCCAATTTTAATGTCCAAGTCTGCAGTCCCCTCAACGGGAATTTCCTTCCCGTCAAAGTTCTGCAGTTGTCCAGGAAGAGAGGTGAGAGGAATTTGGTAATCCTCCTTCCTTCCTGCATTTAGTTCCTCAAAGGCCGTTTTGGACAGAAGGGTAGCTTGTGATCCAGTGTCCACCAGTGCCAATATTTAACCTGCCACTGTACTTGTACCGGGGCATAGTATCTTCCCTCCTTCTCCTCAAGGGGGCACAGATAATGCACATTTTTGGACAACTGGTGGGCTAACTTTCTGGTTTTGGACATTGCTAGAGAAGAGATTTGGGCAGAATTCTGTGGGGAGTCTTGGGAATCTTAAAGGAAAAGTTGGCAACTGGAGATCAGAGCCATGGTGGGTTCCCCTGGTTCTGGTTCCGGGCCACCCCCCCCCGTTTTGGAGGCAGTCACCAGGATGGGTTTGAACCAGGGGATTTCGGTATTGTGGGTTCTGGGATGAGATGATGGGCGGCGGTAGCTCAGTCTCCACATCTCCCCAGTCTGGATTGGAATCCCTTGGGACCCATTTTTCCTTGGGAGGAGTTCCCCCATCTCTAAAGGAGAAGATCCTTTCCCCAGTATCCTCTGAGGGTCCCTCTCCCTCAAATATGAAGACCTGAACCTCCTCCACAAAGTGGGTCTGTTTGGGTCCTTTGTTTCTCCTACCTCCACTCTGCTCCTTGGGAGGCAGGCTTTCAGGGGTAGGAGATTTTGTTTCCGGTTCCTGGTTTTCCAGGGGCTGTTTACAAGTTGGGAAGGAAGCTTCCTCCAAGGCTTTACACCCCCCTTCCCCTTGTGCCTCCTCCCTGGGAACCGGTGTGTTATCGGGGTGCTGCCCCCGTCATTGTTCTGGAGCACCAGGTCCAGAGTTTGGGGCATTCTGCGGTGGCATGCTCATCTGAGGGTTCTGTGGAGCCCTCAGTATGTGACCCAGATCCCGTGCCATATTTTGGACCTGGCGCTCTAACTGGGAAACCCGCTCAGGCTGATACGGGGCTCTATTTTCTCCCCTGGGCTGATCCCGAGAAGGGTGGCTATCCCTTCTCTGGTAGTAACCCTGGTTGGGAAGATTTTTGGCACCCCTCCACCCTTGGCCTCCCCTCTCCTGGATTAGGTTGTCTGGGCTCAGGGAATTGGGGAAAGAAGGATGGATGATTTTGGGGCTGGAAATTGGGTGGATACCTGGGGAAAAAGTTCTGCCCAGGATTTGGAGAATTTCTGCCCTCCTGGGGGAAGTTTGGAGGGAGGTTCCCCGGGTCAGGTGCTTGGCTGGATCCTCCCCCGTGGGCTGGAGGAGTCCACACATAACCCAGGATTGGTCGGGTTCCCTTGTAGCGGGGACTTACATAGTCAGGGGGGCGGGGGACCCCATTTGTGGGACTACCTCCTCGACTCCCTGTCTGTGACTGGCCCGAGGGCCTTCTGGGCTGTGAATTATTTGGTGCAGGCAGGTTTTTAGGCCCCCCATCTCCAAATCTAAAACGGGGGCTACCTTTACCTCTGCCGTCTTGGCAGCAGCAGGGGTGCTGTTGGTTTTGGGGTTTTTCGGCACGTTATTTTTATTTTCGATAGGCTTCTGCACCTCATAGATCCGGGTAGCCAGTTCAATGACCCAGTCTAAAGATCTTTTCTCATGAAAATCTCTCACGAGCTGGGTCATTATGTATTTGGGCAAGGCATGGAAAAATGTATTGACAAATTCTCTGCTGTCCGTGTGCACCCTTCTGGTGGTCTGCGCAAAGGCACGTTTTAATTCTTGCACAAACTCTTGTGGGGCCTGATCCTCCCCACATTGCAAATTGTAGGCTGCCTTGCGAGCCTCTTGAGGATTACTGTGAACACAAAAATGTTTCAAGATGGCCGCCTTATAGGTGGACCATCTTAAATGATTTTGGTCCTCCAGCCCCGCAAAGAAACTGGAGTATTCTGGCGAGAATGTCTATTTGACGTACTGGATGCAGCTACTGCTGTCCTTCAAATGGAAAGTCTCCATCATTTGCTCATAGAGCTCAAGTGTTCCCGAACGGAATACTTGGCGTTCTTATGATAAGGCGTGATGACACTCCTTATTGCCTTTATTTGCTTCAATGGGACCTTAAGCAAGGCCCTTTTTGCCTTATTGGCCTTTTTGGTTCGGGTAACCCTGGTCCATTCATCCTCTGACTCAGAGGCACTGCTCCCAGAGGTTCCTGTCTGCTCTTCCAGGTTTTCCCAGATTCTGCGAGCCTGGGAATGGCTGGCAGAATGTGGGGACCTGGCCTAAGGTGTCCTGCGCCGTTCAGAGGAGTCTTCAGATTCCTCCTTGCTGCCAGGATTTGATGGGTACCCCCCCCGACTGACCTAACTGGGCAGAAGTTTTCAGGATGCCCTTAATGGGCCTACTCTCCTGGGGTTCCCCACTAAATTGCACTGTGCTTGGGTGCCCATACCCGGATGCCCGACCCTCTATTCCTGGGAGGTAATGGCCTATGAGCCCCATACTTCTGGTTGGATAGTAATCTGCCAACCCCGTAGCCCTGGGCTCATGTGCGTGAGGGGACATGGGGGTGGCAGAGTCCAGGGACTGAGAGATATGAAGGCCTCTGGTACTAGGGCTCCTGAGGTTATGCTCAGGAGTCTCCCTCTCCCAGCGAACCTGGTCTCTATCCGCCCCTGCTCCCTGTTGCAATGCAAGAGCCTGCGCTTTCAGTTCCTCAGTTAAGACCTTACTAGACTTTATCAGTCTTTCCTGTATCGCTACCTGTTGTTGGAGCCTATCATTGTGCTGACAGAGAGCCTCATTTTCTCTCTGTGCCTCCTGATTGGTCCTGGAGTACTGGGCCAGTCTTTGCTGCAGGAGGGTTTACCTCCTGAGTCCCTTCCCTACTGGCCTGCTCCTTTCTTGCCCGAGCCTCCTCCACCCTCCTGGTGTGCTCTAACAAGTTCTGGTGTTCTTTTTGGAGGTCACCCAGTCCCTGGAGGGCCAGGTGATTTTCTTCCATTTTCCTTTTTAAGTGGCAGACTTCCTGGCCTAAGGTATCCCTTTCCTGACCAAGAGCCTGCATTTGTGATGCCAGGTCGTCCCTCTGCCTTTGAAAGGCACCAGCTTTCTGGCGTTCTTCATCAAACTCTGCCTGGGTATCCAGGTCTTTCAGAATCAATTTATTGCTCTCCTCTTTTTCTCTGTCTAGTTGGATATGCAGGGTGGCTACCTGCTCTGTGCATGCCCTGTTGAAATTGATCTGTTGCTCCAGCTTTTTCTGGCACTGCAGTAAGGAGTCCAACTGTCTTGGTGCTCCTTCTGCAAAGCCAGAATTCTGGTATCCTGGTCAGCCTTTTCCTGTTGCAGGATATCCTTATCCTTCTTTATTTTAATGATGTACTGTCTACTCTCATTTTCGGACTCCTGGCTTCTGTGCAGCCTCTGCTCAGAAGAGTCCAGATCAGATTGGGCCTTCTGTAATGCCAGCAGTTGCCTACTCGCCAGATCTTGGCCTTCAGCACATTTGTCCTGCATGGCTCCCATATGTAAATATAAATATGCCGCTACCCTGGCAATCTTGTGGTGCTCATCCTTGGCCTTAGGGGCCATATATAGTTCACTCAGGGCCACATGTAGGGGACCCTGATCTCCCCATATATCTGATCCTGTTTCAGTGACCTGTTACGCGATTGCCTGCAACCAGACTGTTTGGTCCTGATGAGTCCACTCACCTCTCACAAATAGCTTATGTAAGAAGAGCTCTCTCGCTATTTTCATGTCTACCAAGGTCGTCATTCTAGAGATTGATCTCTGTCCTGACTTACAGAAATTAGTATTTTATTTTTGCAAAACAGACCTTTTCCTTAGAGTGTCCCTTTGAAGAGTGCTTTACAGCGTAAAACAGCGTGGTGATCCGTCCGGATGTATGTATCCCGTCAGTTAGCACACTGTATTAAGCTGCACAAGTGATAGATCTAACCCAGACCTCCGGCTCGAGCCCCCAATTTGTAAGAGGATTCAATTCAACAATACAGTTAAGTCAATGCCTAGTCTGGGATACTGAATGGAAACCCTTATTGATATATCTTTGTGTCCAGTTCATGAGTTCTGGATGACTACCCCTATATAACACCCCTCTCTTGGAATCCCCCTGACCCCACTGAGCCAATAAGTAGTTCTGTTTTGCAAGTTTAAAAGGTTTATTTGAGAATTTAAACAATATATATATATATATATATATATCACACTTTATAATAAATTAATAATTGAATATCACACTTGGATACGATAGCAACAATACTTTTATGGTTTCAGATAGATGCAATGTGGAATGAAAATGCAGTACAGAAAATAACTTGATAGGATTTCAGCAAATGACAATGTAATCACTTTCTCGGACAATTCACCCCCCCCCCTTTATGCAATGTACGGAGATGAAGAGAAGAGCACTCAGTTCTTAGGAATGCAATCAAATAGAATTCAGTTCAATTCCCCCCCAGCAGCTTATACAACAGATAGGAGTTTTGAAACACAGACCCAAGTGCTTTGAATGTGGTGGCAATGAAGTTAGAAATATGCTGAAAATGCTTTTAATTCCCTTTAGGAGGTTCAGGGTGAGTAGTAGCTACTTGGGATGAGTTCAGGCTCACTTTATCAATGATTCAGAGATGGTGATTAAGAGGCAGACAAATTTTTAGCATTGAAAGAAATGACTGTTGATGGTTACACGTGGCTGGATTTTTAACCAAATCGCAAATCGCGGCAAAGTTCGCGAGTGCGTGAATCGTGATTACGGTAAAAGTATAAGGAGTAGTAGGTTCTAAGCTCGTTGAAAAGCTGAGATTCTAAGCTTTCAGAGGAAAGTTAAATCAAGTTACTAGCACAATCGGTTACGGAGTTATGAACGATTTTGTGAAGGTTGTTTTTCGGATTTAAAATTTTAAACGTCCAAAGCGACAGGTTACAGCTTGCAGCTGCAGAATTGACAAATGACAGTGGTGCAGCTTTACAAATGACAGGTGACAGTTAGTAGGCAGTTCTGGTTAGATTAAAATAGTTTGGATTAGATTATTTTAACTAAGAGATTGGTTCTGCACAGTTCTGCTAGGTACTCACAATATATTTTTGAAATAGGCCTCGCCACGGATCTGGTCAGGTTTTGGACTGGACTCCGGTTCTGGTCTCGGCACTTCACAGTGATCTGGGTCAGCTCTCTGGTTCTGCTAACAGCGGTCTAGGTCACTCTGGATCTCTGGCCTCTGGCTCTGGATACTGCTCTGCTTTCTCTGGGTACAGCACTACTTCTGGATCTTTCTGGCACAGGGTTTCAGGCCAGAATCAACAGCTGGGTCCGGGTGTGAATAGTCTGCAAATGATTTTTGGGCCTGCTGACAAATACTTTTTCTTGCAGTGGGCCTTCTTGGTTCAAAGTTCTGTAGTCTCTGTTTAGCTTGGAAGTCTAAGTGTAGGATCTCTGGATGTGAAGTCGTTGGTCAGCATGCTCCGCAGCAAATGGAATTGAATCCCCTCTAGCTTCCAGTGGCTCTTTTTATATATTTTGAAAGTGGGTGTGTGTGCAGCATCACTAGCCAGCCCCTCTCTCAACTGCCCATTGGTCAAGCTTTCCACACTGCTTTGTTTGGGGGAAGGAAATGTGTGTCATGGTGATGCTGTTTTATGGTCTGCAGAAAGGATACTCCCCTGTCAAATTGCACACAAATCTATATTTGACCCAAATACATATTTGCACAGGTACACATTTGTTTAAAATTACATGCACCCATCACATATCACATGAGGTATACTCTGATCAAACTCTGCTCTTCCTGGGGGCTTGTATTCAAAAATGGCAACTTATTTTCGATTTTAGTGGGTTATGCAACCTTGGTTCTTCATTAAAAGTTATACACATATACACAGGCTGTCCATACCTACTCCAGTAATTTCCCATAGCTCTAGTTTAAACACAGAGTTTGTGGTGTCAATAAATAGCAGGGTTTTGCCCCAGAACATCACACAAATTGGAGTTTGGGCTTGAATCGAAGGTACATTTTTTTAAATTAAGGCTCTCAAAGTTCCTGTCATTTGATTACAAAGAGTTATCAGTATTTTTATAAACTGTATTTTTACTGCAATTCAGCTCTCAGAGCGTTAGTCTCCTCCTCCTAGAGACTTGGGTGGGTCAGAAACCATACCTCTGCTGGCAGGCAGGCCTTTGTTGACAGGAAACAGTCAAAATCAACATATTCTATTCAAGTGCAAGAGCCTATTGTGTGGTCTCTGGGAGGCTTGGGTCAGCAGACCAGGGGGTCACTTTGCATTTGGTTATTATGACCATGTCATATCCTGGGCTGTGGTGTGAATCTCTTGAGGTGAGAGGGTTTCCCAGGCTTCTGGCCTCTGGGAACAGCAGGTGGCTAATTTTTGATTATAATGCAGCCTTTGAAGTCAGCTGAGTCAAATTCCTTTGTCAGCAACTGCACTCAGTTCTCGTGTCAGAGTTTAGACCGCTAGCGCTGCCTTGAGGATTTTGTTGGTACTGCATCCATTTTTGGGATCTTTCTTGGATTAATGCATTCCAAACAGGAATGGTTCTTACATGGTAGTAAATAATCCTTGGTTAACATTGTTTTGATGGGGCTCCTTACAGTAAAATGGTTATGTGGAACCCCACAAAAGGGTTGAATCTTTAAAGTGGTCCGATGAGCCACGATTTCAGCAACTTTTTGACATCAGTAACAGTGGATTTTGGTAACAAAGATCTTTCAGTTTCACTGGTGGGTGGCAAATTAGGTAACCATGTTGGTGTGCGCACAAACTGCGTGGTTCTCCTGGATTCTGGCGCACATGTGGGCTTTTTGGCCATCTTGGATTTTCTAAGCCCACAGCACCAAATGTTGATGATAGCTCAAACGTGGGTCAGGACACCCAACATAGCAAACAAGAATAGGGCAATCATTGGGTGTCTATGCATGGCCGCCCTCTCCTTTTGGGGTATACCTGCAGGGATTGCCCTTGAACCTTTAACATGACCCCGCCAGAGGTGCACTGACCTACAGGGAACTCTGGACATGTCCCAATGACCTGACTAGAGGTACACTGACCCAAAAGGGAACCCTGGAGATTTCCTGGTGAGCCTCCGACCCATTGGCCTTTTTGTGCTGTGCTCCTCTCACCCACTCTTCTATACGCCCTGCCCCCTCCTCCCACCTCTCCTCAACCTTGCATCCCTTTATAGTAAAGCGTGTGCAATTATGCCTACAGTATGTCATTCATCGCTCTGAACACCTGCTGTGTTACCATTTGTTGTTATTTCACTACTTTATAATCCATATTTAAGGGCAACTCTTGATATATAAAGCTGAATGTATGTGTGTGTGTATGTTTGTCTGGCTATACAAATCCACACCATTGAACCCAGGTCTACCAAATTTTGCATGAATTAATTTATCTGGGGCAAGATTGTAGTCTATGTTTGGATGTATAAAATATAATCCGTAGACACTGTCATTTACTGATGCTCACCCCAATTCACTACATTAGGTACTAGAATGAGGCAACATTTAGAAATGTGAAGCACAATTTTCTATAGTTCGATTATTCCTTTAAAATATATTACTATGGTATACAGTTCAAAACTGTTTCATTAAAGGGGATTAAAACAAAAAAAAAGAATTTGACATTTCTTTTTATCACGGCACTCCAAATTTAGGACATGGCAAGGTTACAGTTCACTTAAGTTCATTCACGAGAAGAGAGCACAATCAATCAATCTTCCTTGGACATTTTCTTAAATGTGCTGAAGCCATTAAGTGACTGAAACCTGGCGCACAAAAAATGAACATCACTTGGATAAGCTCCATTTGATGCAAAGCGAAAATCAATATCAAGAGCTTCTGAAACACAACAACAAATATCAGCACAACTTGCTGAAATGAGGACAAGAGCAAAATACTCCAGGGCACTTGAGACACCAGAGCAAACTGAAGCAAGACTTGCCAACAAGAGGACAAGAGCAAAATCCTCCAGGGCACCTGAGACACCACTCGACCATGACACGGGCAATGCCGGGTACCCCAGCTAGTGTTCTTTAAAACTGCCTTTTTAGACCATTTATTTTCTAAATGTTCTTATGGAAAACTTCCCAAGCCCCACTTAGAGAGGCTGAGCTTGCTTGCACTTGTAGTATGGGGTCACATTGAAAAACATTTTCAGGGCGACTTTTGGTTCTTAGTCCACCACTGCATCTAACGTGCACTTTCCTTCACTAAGTACCACTCGCAAGGAGCAGATGCTTCTGGAAAAGAGGCAATAAGAACCTTACCTGTCCCTTGGGTCTGCTACCTCCCATCAGCAGGGCCAATGAAGTTAACACCGGACTGCATTTGATAGAGATCTGTGACTAGTTCACAAAATTCACACATTCCATGCGCGGTCGGATGTTTGCCACGGCATGGCCTAAAGAAAATTCTGTATCATACCAAAATACTGCAGTCCATCATTGCGAGGCGCAATATACCAAATTTCTAAAGCCCTATTTCACCATGTATCTATATATCTATATGGGGGTTGGGTTAAGTTAATAAAAAAGTTGGAGGGGTATGTGGGGGTGCTGCTGGTGGTCTCCCCCTGCATATATATGTTGTGAAATGGGGTACAAAAAAGGAATTCAGTATTTCGGGCTTTGCAGTGATTTTTTCAACATTACCACATATATCCGAAAAAACGCAAGGCAGATGTATGCCATCTGTCCCCTGGACTGCTACCGATGTCACTCAAGTAAAGTCTCCAGGAGGGGGGCACCACTACTTGGAGCATTAAAAGACACTCAATGGTGCACAGGTCCTAGAATATAGTGGCATAGGTTTACAAAGGAGGTGTCCTCCACGGTCATACTACCACCAGGATATAACAGGGTGCATTAATATTCTGCTCCACAGGGTTAAAGTTTTAGTGTATTGCTAGTTGTATCTCTTTCATTTATTTTTATTTATTTTATTTTATTTATTGTTCAAAGCATAAACATATTCCGAAAGCAGCGGAGCTCTATACAGAGTGTGGGTAGCCAGCATTTGGATTGGCATTCTTTAACAGTAGCACAGTACTGTGAGGTCTGCATGTCAGTATGTATGTCCATTGGAATTAATCCTTGGTCAGGTTTTGTTGAAAGTGACATGTTTTGAGAGATTTTCAAAATTGGGGAATTATTGGGGCATGTCGGGCTGACACCAGGATTGATTTCCAGAGGCTGAGGTGCATGACAAGAGAGGGTTTGTTTGTGGGTCCTCTCTTTGCGGATGAGTTGTGAAATTTGATGAGTGAGGAACTTGTGCCACCAGATATGTGGATATTAGCAGCCAGGATCACTGATGTGCTACTCGTGACTGCATTGTAGATAATACATGGAGTATTGAACAGTATCCTGGCTTGGAGTGGAAGCCAATGCAGTTTGCGTAAAATGGGGGTGATTTGCAGCCCTCTGAGAATGCAAGAGTGCTTCCTGGTCTAATTCCCGTACAGCTAGGATTACATTTGAAATTCCAAATGCACACTGGGGATGTAGAGGGGGGCGTTTCTTCTCCTTATATACTGAGCCTATTCCCATGCCACCTCATGCTTAAACATTGCACTGCCAACATTCATCCTACCAAGCATTGCCACCCACCCCTTCCCCAAAAACACAGTTGGGATTTCACTGCAACATTCCACCTCTATGTAAGGCTCTTGGGCTGCTGCTGATCTTCCTAGTCAAAACTGGCTGCCTTTGTTAATCAAGTTATTTCTTGAAGTTGGAGCTTATAAATATCCCTGGAGTAGTGTGCACATCTGTCTCTAGCAGGCATATGGCATTGGATAAACCATATTGACATTATAATCCTTCTGGAGGTTTCTTCCCTTTTGTATTCCCTAGTAAGGCAGTAGACAGTTGTAAATTGTAATAATAAAGTTACGCTCCCTGCTTCTCCCTGAGACAGGGACTATGTAATTTCTGTTTCATGGTGTTTTTTTTTTTTTTTTTAATGGATTGATTGAGGTGGGAACTGTATCGGTCCCAGATGGGTTATTTAAATGTGTGTCACAGTGGGATGGATTGCAGGAGATTGGGGATGTGTCATACGTGAATTGGCTGTTTGTAGTGTTGAGGATGGGAAGTGTGTATAACTTGGATGGACAGTTAGGGGCGGCAGATGTATTGCACGCAGATGGACTGAGGAAGGTGAGAAATGCACCGCTCTTCGAGGTATTGGTTGGGGGAAGATACCGTGCGACTCTCAGATGGAATGTAAGTTGGGGACTAGGAATCTGTCTGACCCAGATGAATCACTGGGGGTTGTAGATACATTGCAGTAGAATGAACGGTTTGGGGTGGAAAATGTATTGCATTTAGACCAAATGTTGGGTGTGGGAAATGTATTTCCACTAACTAACTGTACTAATAACTGACTTTTATGCATATGCATACTCAAACTCTGAAATTTAACACAACCAAACATCTACTGTGTGGGGTGAAATAGCCCTGAATGCCATAACTAAAGGTCAGAGTCAGTCTGAGGGATCCCCAAAATGAAAGGCCTGCGTAATGTGCAAAATGAGGCCCTGCAATTTCATGGTGAAAAGGAGCGTAATTAGGCATCACAACTTGGAAATGTCTAACAATGTTCATTGTTTCATCAAAGGGAAAGACAAATGGCATAATTTGCAAAAGTATGAGAAAGCTGAAATAATATCGTCCAGAACTACAGTCCACAGAACCCTACATGGGATGGCAGCATTGTGAGCAACAGTTACTGTGAAGCAGAATGCACTTCTGCAGAAAGATTAAAGGAAATGTGTAAATATGTGTTCCCTTTATATTAGAGACATGCTCCTGAACATGTGTGCAAGATGTTTAATAGATGAACTTAAGCTTTGTCCATCAGGAGCCAATCACAATAGGAAACAATACTTTGCAGAATCTACATGGAGATGGTTATTGCAGCAGAGTGAAAGTCATTCACGGCTGGAATTGACAAAGGACATTTCAATTGTGTCTTAAAGGGATATGTTGAGCTTTCACCTGTACAGCTGAAGTCTTTGAATATATATTGTGTTTCCCTTCTGTAATCACTGTTTGAAGGTAACCACTGTGTGAGGGTTTTACATGTTGAATGTGTGCAACTCTAAGAGTTGATTTAAATGTAAAATGTTCATCAGTGGCAGGCCGGAATCCTGGTTTCATTTCTTTGCTGTGGCCTTCCAAGTGTAAAACTAGGTTTGAAAGCTCTGTTGTCAGTAGACTGAGATGAGGAATTCTCCTGCTCCCCAGGTTTTATGACTAAAACCACTTAGGCCATCATAAAGCTGGCAATCAGCCATTGAAGCTGTGGGCTAATCTAAACAAAAGCCTCCCTGTTGACATCAGAGCTAAATCCAGACTTTTCCAATGGTGGGGGCAGAGCTGAGGAGTAGTTTCATAACCATTGCACAGAATGGGAGATATGTTCTGTATGCGATAACCTGGAAAACATTAATCACATACCATTCATGTTCAGATTTCTGAAAAGCTGTCAGCAAGCCGCTTTAGGTGAGCCAAAAACAATTTTGGAAAAACTTGATTGTGATTTCTGTATAATGGGGAAAAGCATAAACATTTGAGCAAATATGTAAAATATTATCCATATTCCACCCACTTAGTGCCATATTTTTCATTAGTATAGTTCATGTGTGAATGAAAAAATATTGTAGTTTTGCACCAGTAGGTCACACAGACATCAAACAAACAAGGTTTATGGGATTCCCTGAAAAATGTAGTATTAAAAAATGCTGGCATATGTGTCATAATCTGATGAGAAAGGGCATTTGTCATGCAGTGAGATTTCCATGTGCAAAAACCAGATCCAATCAGGACTCTCCCTACCAGATGATTGATGGGCTATCCTCCCTTGGCTTTCCAGAACACTCCCACTTTCTCTGGACCTATCGGCCCACAGATGGGAGGGAACCCTTGAACATGGCCCTATCAATTCTGTGAGAACTATGACACATATATGATGTCACTTGCCTTATAAATAGGTCACTCTGCCTCAAATCAGGACTCTCCCTACCAAATCTTGAGGTGTGCAGCAGTCCAAATCTGGAACCATGTATACAGAAACATAGAAAGCAGTTACCCCATTCTCCACATTGACTTATTTTAAGTTAGCGCACCATCAGAGCCATACAGACACCCCAAGTTAAATTTCAGGAGCAGATTAGTAATTTCAAATGACTCTACCAATCAAAAAAACAAGTAGAAAATACAAAATGTATTACAAAATGATTACAAACAAAATACACAAAAAAACATCATTGAATTACTAGATTGAATTACTATTGCAAAATCACAAGGTGGGTGGTAGCAGAGGTGCAATGTTTATGGTCTCTAACATTAAGGCTAGAATATCTGTAGCCTGTTAGATGGTGGACATATGTTTCGGCATATTCTGTTCGATAAGGCACTATCTCTAGTTTCTTTCTCTACTATTGTGCCTATCATCACGACAATAGCAAAGACACTTAAAAGATATTGTTGTTGAGATTGGGGTAACTTCTTTCTATGTTCTCTGCATACGTGTCTCTTCCCCCAAAGAAGGCCATGCCCCAATAACAAAAAATAGGGGTCACCTTTCTCTTTCTACCAAATCTGGAACCATACTTGCAGCCAGGGGCCTAAATATTGGAGAGAAGACAGGAGCTGTAGTAGTTGGAGTGGGACTATTTTGGAGGACAGAGATAATCCTTGACTGACCCCTTGATTGTCCCTGCAGTGATGCTAGGTGCTCCCTTGATGTGAATCAAACTATTCCTATATGTATATACATCCCGAGCCATAGATTAAATCAGCCCTATCTTCTTCAGCATTGCAATAGAGATTCCCCCATGGAAAACATCCAAATCTTCTTTGTTTTTGTCATTCAGTCATTTTCCTATTGAAAGATATTTCACTTGCCTGTGCATTGTAGTAATTGTTCCCATTGAAAATCCGTTGTTTGCCTGTGCATTTCTGACATTTCCCATTGAAGAATCTCCAGTTGCTTGTCTAGATCCCTAGTATATATGTTTACAGTAAATCAATTAATTTCCACATTATTTCACGGGACCGGTATAGTTAGAATTCAAAAATATCTATTTCTTCCAAGTGGCTTGTGAATTGTTATAGTTATAAAGTGTTCCCCCAAATAAATACAATTTGTCCGTCTGTTTAAATGGTGTTTTACAAAACGAATTTCAATTTGCATCTGATATTTTAAACCCAAACCGATTCCCTTTGTGAGCAATCCCTTTGCACAGAACCTACCTTTTAAGTGCCTCTGTCATTTTAACTGAAAACTGATTTTCCTATCATGAGTTCGCCATTGCTTAAAGCGTGTCTGTCATTTGCAGACTTAGTAGAAACAAGTGTCATTTGCGTTTTGTTTTTCTGGAAATTTCGCTTAACCTTTTCAAAACCGTTTTTCCTAGTCTATCCCTCCTCCCCTACTTTATTTTGATAACAAATGTCCAGTTGCATTCACTTTTTATGTGCCCATGTGTTGAATGTACTAAAATCGATTTTCCTATTGTGTGCTGGCTAGTTTGTTCTGAAGCCCCATTTGTCTTCTAGTTTAAGCAGCACAAAGTACCCTTTTGTGCTGTCTCATAGCAGTTGACCGAACTAAGTGAAAACCCAATTTACCTGGTGCATAAAAAACAAATTGCCCCATTCATTGCTGACTCGCATATAGTTTCTGAAAAACCCCATTCAAAATCCTATTTTAACCTGGTGATCCCATTCCTTGCCACTGCCTTCCATCCCAAGCTGACAAGCCTAGTGGGCGTTTAGGGGGGTTGAGGGTTGCTGGGACTCAAGAATCCTTTGTCTGCACATGCATTTTCCTGCGGGAGGTGCATTTATTTGCATGGTGTTTTGAACTGTTGATAGTAGCAGTGAAATCAGTAAAGTAAATCTGTGTGCCATACATTTTTGAGTCGTCTTGATGTGCTAATTGACAAAAAGGACTCTAAATTTGTGTTGCCACACCTTGGTGGCTATTGTAACTGTTTATTCAAAGTTCTCATTAAATTACAAATTAATAAAATATTCATTGATAACACACCGGTCTGGTTCCTGGCCTACTGTGACACGGGATGCAGGTGGAGGTTGGGTGTGAGACGGGTTGTAGGCCTCCATGAAAACAAAGTGGGATTGTAAAAATAAAAAAGCGGTTTTATTGTGCGCCATATTCATTGCAAGGGAAAGAGATCCCTGACTTGCTTGTGCTGTATAATATACCGTGACCACGGGCCACAAACCACATGCACTTCACAACACCCGACATGAAAACAAATCATACCCAATCACACCAAAACATCACGTGACGGCTCCCAACTGAAAACGCACTAACGCTCCGTGACCGATTTCTCCGAACTGAAGTGGCCTACAGCACATCAATGCTCTCTTGCTCTTCTCGCTCTCATTTCCAATTACACACCCTGCAACCCTCCTTTCATTGCAGATGCGCCAGAGCGCCAAGAGACCACGCAAGTGGCAACAGTGCACAGTTCAAAACCCATTAACATTACAGTGGGAGACAACGGAAGCTTTATTAAGATTATAACCAAAAGAACTTGGATGCTGGGCATTTCGTTTTGGCTCTCGCTGTACACTTCTGGTTGCCTCAATGTGCACACCTAAGAGATATGATCAACTGTAGTCAGGAACAGGGCACTTTTAAGTTTTGTTGGATTACACAAAATGTGTTCTCCTCTCCTTCACCCTCAGAGTATGTTGTGGTTTTCAGTGTGTGTTTGTGCGATTCTTGTCTGGTTGTCTGATATATGGGTCCTCAATGGCAATACGGATCTCCATGTGTGATGGCTGAATTCTGAAAATGTGGTGTGATGTCACAGGGTGGAGCGGGGAATGTGGCTGACACACCTATCAGGACATTGACATCCAAGTATTTCTCCACATCCAACAGGAAATGTGTATATGTCATGTCCAAATACTTTTATGCATTTTAACCACGGCTAATGGAACACAATTGCCAACGCTTCCTCAATTCTTTTGCTGCCCCTCATCTCTACTATCACCAATGTGGCTCATCAACAAAAAAAGAGGATGTTTAGGCCATGTTGGTGGGATAGAGAGGGGGACAAGTTCAAATGTTGAGGTGTTGCTAAGAACAGGCCGTATTTACCAGTCCTGAATACAGGTATGTGGTTTGACAGGGACAGTTAGGTGTGTGTTTTATCTGTAGAGGATGTCTGGCAGACCTCCAGACAACCAGACACAGAAACACATGCAACCAGCTATGGAAAAAAAAACGCAGACCATCTTTTGCAAGGATAGCAAGTTTCGTACTTCCAAAAAGTAAAATGCATGTCAGCGGGGGTGTTCAAACCTTACTGCCACACAGCGCACTGGTCAGATCAAAGCAAACACAGCATTTTGAGGAACAGCAACATCACTCATGACGCAAACAGTATACACTATTTTCTCAACATTCTCATTGGTGAGGCCCCTATATAAGTAATGTTGGCCCCTTGTTGTCCATCAGATGATTGGTTGCAGTTGCTTATGTCGATCTTCGTCCACATGGTCCTTGTCTTCCATAAGTTTACACCATAGCAACACAAGTAGCTCATTAGATGAATAGACCTTTCAGTTCGCGTTTTGACCATGTGATGTGCTCCTGGTAATTAGACATGAGTTCAGTGGATACGCTCGAGGTCAAGATAGCTCTCAGAAATCATAGGAGCTTTGTTCAATCCCAGACTCTCTGGTGCCCCCACTGAAGAGGCAAAATGAGATGATCCCTTTCCCCGATCCCCATACAAACTATGGCCTATGACATCACGACCTAAGCAACCACCGTGGGATGAGTTCAGCCCCTTGACCGCTGCCCTGGACATCAATATATCAATATCTACCGTGGCCGCACCCTGCACACACAGACAAGCTGCACGTCATCCAACCACGTGGTGGGACCTCAGATGGAGCTGACACCGACCATATGGACCAACTTGATTAGGCATCACCCACAAATATCGCCATTGTTAGAGATGACATGACGACATAGCCAGGGGATAAGAACACACGTGTCACCAAGCACCTGGATCAGACACACACCAACCCACACGAAGAACATACTCAGTGCTATGACGTAGAGGAACACTCAAACTCACATATGCATCATTGTTATTTTTCACATAGGCAAACTACAGCACTGCAGAAATGCAAGACTCCAGAAGAGCTTGTGTATATGCTTGCAGGCGCTTCCTTGCTACTAAAACCATGAAGATGTAGCCCTGTAGATGGACTAATGATTAAGAACCCATGTCACCCATGTCGCGACCCCCGTGTTATGGACTGTATGCCGCCACCCACAGACTAGGCCAAGGTAGGCCACAAACCAGAGTCTCCAGGCCGTAGCAGCTCAGCAGATCTTCAAGATGCTGATCATGCAGAACAAACCCTGATGAGAGCCCCACAGCCAAGGCCACGAAGTGCAATCTGCACGCCGCGCTCCCCGCACCAATTACACCTGCCACTGCTAAACACTCCTCAGAGCTGAAATACAAATCAAATACCTGTAATTCTGCTCCGGCCACGGTCTTCCAACACATGACCAGGCCGGCCTGCTACGATAACAGGCCCCAAGGACCGGAGAAGCTCTGGGGACTCACGTCTGGGACTCAGACTGCAACAATGAAGTGACAAGTTGGACACCAACAGCGATGGGAAATGGACACCCAACAGCCAGTAGTCAGACGTGTCCATTGTCCGCCATTGACACATAGTCATATATTGTTGCCAGTATCAGATACACCGCGAGCTGGGAACAGCGATGGTCTCAGGCTTGGGGGCTTGCGGACGAACCAATCAGTACGAGGGGCTAACCACTGACACCACTAAAGTTTAGCCAATCACTAACTTTCCCCATGTAACTATTTTCATGTAGCAAATCCTAGGGACGACGCAAGCGTACCACCTAACCCTTTCTCTACCAATAATATTTCCTTCTATACGTGCCTATACTGACTCTAATACTCGGGAAGCCAACCGGAGATAGCGTTAGGTTTAGGGGCTAGTTTTCCCCGGTGACGCAGGTAGTTGCGTCATCGGGTTACAAAAAGGGCCTGCGAGCCCACCACAATGACATGTTCCTTGGGTACCTGTGCTCCGAGAACCTGTCCCTGTCTGTTTTGTGCAATAAACAGCAGTAACTCTTTGCTCTTATGTGTGCCGCATACTCCTTTGCGACGCGGGAGGAGTTGGGGCCTCCCAACCCCAGAGATCCTCAAATGGCACTGCTGACCCCCAGGAAATTACCCCGACACCACCATGCCTCCCCACCATTGGCCTAAATTTGCTATCCTCACTCTGCGCACCTCGCAGTATAAATCACATACTGACCTTTATAAAAACACGCTACGGGAGGATAGCTCAGGGCAACGCGTTTGTCTTGGAACCAAGACAACGCATTTCAATACAGGTTTGAACCCCAGGCTCACACTTAGAAACTGGCCTCTGGTGTTAAGTCCGTTATAAAAGAAGAATTATAATAACAATGTATCAACAGTTGAGGGATTTAGGAGTTGGGATGGTGGGCCTCTGGTAGTTTGTATAGAATGGATGTGTGTTCGGGGACATGGGGGCTCTAAATCTGATATACATGTTTTGGTAACTTAAGACCTTTGCCCTGCCTCTCATGAGGTCATCCTCCAGAGCCATGCGCAACCCTGCCCATGCTTCGCTATGCACATTCCTTTCACAATACATGGGCCTGCAGTGTAAGACAAGAAATGGTTCTGTCTTCATTGATAGAATGACCTTCTTGGCTATTGCCCGTCATGGGAGCAGGCATAGAGGTGGGTATTCTTGCTGAGGCCTACATTTATTGTTCTCTAGTACTGGGTCCTGGCCTTGCGCAGCCTAACTTCCAACATGGCAACGGTTCTGTATACTTTCATAGCTTAGAAAACCAAACAACTACAACACTTCCTAAAGGCTTCTACATCCTATTGTCCCTTCTGTACACCTCTCCCCTCCCCCTGCAACCTTGTGCCATTAGTTGCACACACTCTTAGCATATTGGTCTCAGTCTGAACCGCTTGGGGGGAGGAGGGGTCATGCTATGCATCCCAACAAGGAGAACCCAAGATCAGATAAATTGCATTGCTTCAAGGGTGCGTTAGGACTGTGATAGAGCCAACGATGTGAGCTATGGTATTGCTCCATCCAGATTAATGTGGTATTGGTAGGCATGAGGGTGCCATGTGTGAGGTGGCCTGTGTGTTGTGTAAGGTGGCAGAAGATTTACAGTGAGTCAGCCCATTAGAGCGAAGAGAGGGTGTGTGATATGTGAGGACTGTTATTAAGCTCCAGTGTGCAAGTTCCAGTCTTTTCTTCACCTCAGGTTTTAGCCATATTGTTCTCTAGGCTGACCTCCGGCTTAACCTTGGATAGTGTGTTTCACTTCTATCCTTCTTTTTGGTTTTATGTGTGTACGTGTTATGTCTTACTCGCTACATAAAATATATAAATAAAGACGGCAGAGTTATTACAGATACTGAGTTTCGTTTCAAGGCAAGAGGAGGGGAGACTGACCCAACTGAGTACAATCTCGTGACTGAGGTCCAGTTCCTAGGATTCTGGCATGTGCTTTTAAGTCTTATCTGAAAGAGTTCCATCACTGCTCATCTTGCTTTGCAGGTATTCTTGTTGTCACTTCCAGGTCATTTTGATTCCAGGTGGAGGATGCTCATTTCTGTTGGTGTTTTCTTGTCAGAATGGTTCCAGGGTCTTTTGTCTCTGCGATGGCTGTTGGTTAAGAGTGGTCAGGTTTGATTAGGTTTGGTTGGGTGCCATTATAGTCTGTAGGATGCACTCTTGTGAGCAGCTTGATTTTGAGGGATTGTCTGAAGATGAAGTGGTCTTCAGCTGTGCACAGGTGCACTGGGATTGAGCTGAAGAGCTTGATTGACAGGAATGAGAAGGAAGATTTCTGTGGCGTTTCTGGTTGCAGGTTGGCCATCCTAGTAAAGCTGCATTGCAGGAGAGGAGTGCTTTGGTTAACTCATTCTCAATTTCCTCTGGTGGATGTACCCGCTGCAGCCTGCAAATTGCGCTGGGTTATGAACAGGCTTTGAAGGTGCAACACAGATCTCACTGTCAGACAGTGGAGTCTTCAGAGGGCTGGGGTTGTGTGCTTGCATCTTTGTAATCTAGGACGGAGTTTAGCTACACATTTCAGATTCTTTGTAGAGGTGTGTGCACGTATTCCACAAAGCACTGAGTAGCCTAGAGAGCACGCGTGTGATGACTGGCATGGACCTCTGCTGGAACGTCAGATATAGACTGAGATGATGGATCCTTCAGGTCTGGAAGAAACATCTTCTTATGATGGATTTTACCTTAAATTTCTGGATTAAAGGCTATAAAAATATAGAGTGCAAAATTTGGAATTATCACAGTATGTTTGTGTCTCACATTTGTTTGGGCCAGGGGACTGATGTATGGGTGATTGGTTTGTGCTGTAATTCAATGCTTCAGTTTTGGTTGGGTTACTTTTGCTACCGCCCTGCTTGGAGAACCGGCTCACTCGCGGAAGGTTGGAGGGATGGATCAACCCCCAAACCCTCTCAACACCATCATTATGCCGACATACAAATTACACAAATGCTTCTAAAATAGGGACACTCTATCAAAATGAGCTGGTATTTCCCCCAAACCTCTGCTCAGCATGTTCTTGTGTGCCCTTCCACAACCTCTCAAACCAAAGTCCAAGTTACCACAGTTAACATGCAGATCACAAAATGCTCCCATATGGGTGGGAGTAATACACCAATAAAATGACTCACTGTTCAACAATTACAAATGCCTGACAATCTCAACAGATCTGCACACATTGTAAGCGTACATGGATAGCCAGCATCGCGACTTAATTCCAAGGAAAAACAAATATTCTGTTTATACATAATATATACATATATAACATATTCTTGTAAAGAAAAAACAACACTGGGATAACAAGCATGTTTTGACTTGAAGGCAATGTATACTTCTTATCATGATCCTTCCAGAACCTACAGGTGTTTCAACGTCCAGCATGTAATGCAAATACAGATGTATATGACCAGTCTGGTACAATGATGCCCAATTTATATATGTTTTTCTTTTTGTTCTGTTTCACTGCAACCCTCCCTCGTCTTCTTCAGGGTTTAGGTAGCATTACAAAAACTCTGAAAACAAAAACAAAAAATATTGCCAAACTATGTCCTATCCCCAAATATTTCACAATGAAATGCCTCATTGCAGGTTTTGTGGTAATTTGATGATACATCTGCTGAATTATCGCCAAACTCCATTACCGTTACTGCCGCTTGATCCTGTGAATTTACTACGGATTGCAAGTGCTGGTAGGGCATTGTTTTTTTCCCATTTATGGAAGCATTGCATGGGTATTTTTTGCGGATTTACTGCTGACAGAATGAACACACAGTAAATTCACTGATTTTGGAGCTAAAGTGGAGAATCTGTCTACACTAAGAAGCTGGTAATTACGCCAGCGATAAATATGCAAAAACTATAATTTGGTGGTGCGGGAAAAATTGAGGTAAATGCGTTACTGCCAAAAGAAAGTGCCGGCATTGGAATTACTACTACTTTTTCAAATATTCTTTATTTAGCATGGACAGTCTACCTATTTGCTTATTTTATGTCACATTATTGCAATTATTGTGCTAATCAATAACTCCAGCCCTCTCTGGGTGTTACAAAGACACATCACTAGGTGTTGAGAATCTCTGTTTTCTATGTTTACACAACATCTGCACGAACTTCTGCGTAGATGCATAGTGTCATCCTTAACATAACCTGTGATTTTAGACCATCATTATTGAAAGAAGAAAGAACACAAAACATGTGTAAAAGACATATCAATTTAGATTCCTACATAAAGACTGGTAACTCTTCACCCAATCATGTCTGCGCTCTCTGTTAATTTGTGAATTCTTATCTCTGTAGTCAATTTCTCTGACATGTCCAACAAGGAATTTGCTTAGGCTCCATATTTAGGAAAAGAATTGGACAATCCCAACATAACTTTCAATTATAATTCATTCCTGACATTCTGATAAGTATTGCCCTTACCTAAACATCAGGAGGGTTTCCGTGTCTTAGTTCCCAAAAGATGTCCTGTGACTTAGTTATTCACTAGACTGATTTCGGGAATCCAGGTGATTCAAAGCACTGGGCCTCATTACGAGTCATCCGGTACGCCACCGTTGTTTCCATACCGGGTGATTCGGAGTCCTGCAGGCGGAGGTGTCATTTCCACCAGGTCTGACCTGGCGGGTTTAACACCGCCCACCTGCAGGCGGACGTGGAAACACCAGCACCATCACGAGATGGTGCCGGTGTTTCCATGAACCCCATTCCCATTGAGTCCTATGGGACTCAATGGGAATGGGGATTTACCGAATTCCGCTTCCGGAATTCCTGTGTCACCAGGGTTGTAATTCCCCAGGTAATTCCGGAAATCATAGAGGTGGAATGGTAACACGAAAAACCGGCAGGTTCCCGCTAGTCTCGTAATGAGGACCAGTGATTCTTTGCAAATTGGATTAAAAGGGGGAAAACCAAATCTATTCTTAAGGGACCTTTATTTCAAAAAGTTTTAACATAAATGTTATTGTTCTTTTACTAAACACTATCTGGTCTGCCTTAGATTTACTGACTCTGATGAAGCTATATGACTTCTCAATTTACGCATGTTAATCACTTGACTTACTTCTTGGTGCCAACGTCCTGCATCCTCGTGGTCAGCTGGACCCTCTTGGACGCCATCTTGAATATTGGCGTCCTCTCATGTAATTAAACGTGTGATGTCATGACGTTCTGATTTTGCGTAATCACTGAACATCAATTTGATCACCGTAGATTTGTAACAAAGGTAGTGCATATGATCGGAATCACTACATGAAAATTTCACATGGAAATTGATGAGAGTGTGTTACATTCATCTTGACAAGATCATCTGGGGTGGGGTAGTTTTGACAAGTAGGGGAACAGTTTACAAACTGTGCAGATGATGATGTTTGGGGCCCAAAACGAACCCATACATTTTAGCTTGAAACTAATTAATCCCTCTCATTGAGACAACCCTAGACAGAGTTGATCACAGCCATCCAGTACCTGTCCCCTTTGTTTACTTTACCATAAATGACGTGTGCTCTTTTCACTAACCCTACATCTCAAATATTCCACCCCATGTGATTTCTCCCTGAAGTGGTGAACGATTTATTTGGTCCAATCCTGTTCTTAACCTCAAGCAATAGCTTTCTGTTGTAAATGGTGTGCTTTCTTTATGAAGTCCGAATGGATAGCTGAAATGTACTTGTGTCAGAAAAGTGCCCATAGGGTTAAGTCTTATGTACAGGCTCAGACTGACTTATAGGGCAAAATGGCAATGCACAAACCAAACATACAACATGCTAGTGTGGGCCAGTATTTTTGGTCAAAGTGGGCCACTTTTTGGCCATTGTTGGCTAGTTTTAGTAGTATGAGGCTAGTAGTTTTGGCCATTGTTGATGAATAATTATTAATTAAATTGCACAATTTGCATCACATTTTAGTGCCCTTGGGTACTATTCAAACAGTCTGTCACAAAAGGAATGAATTGCCATTTGCAACTGTGGGCCACTTTTTACATTGGTGCCCAAGACAATTTTATGCCCCAGGCCGACCCTGCTTACATAGGAATACTGTGTGGAAACTGTCTCAGTGTAATAACGTGTTTATGTTTGTTGATTTAAAAACAGCCTTAGTTTTAAATGAGCCGCCGCCATTCCAAATGCATAGCCGTAAGAATGCAATATCTCATAATATATAGTGAATTTACAATTAAATGTGGGAGCAACTTTCAAAGGAGCTGGCATTTACCACCAAACTTACACTCATCACCCATTTTGCAATACAACCCCTTCTCAAACCCAAAGACCATTTGGCCACGGACATATGTAGACACAAAATTATGATATCGTCTATAATAGTGATTTCATCTCCATCTCCTGAGGTGGCTTGTCATTCGATGAAGAGGAAGTTCCTGAGGTCCTTTCCTCAAATGAAATTGCATTAGACGAAAGGACCACAACAACTATTATGCATGATGTATGAGCCTCAGGCCCATGAGGTTGTTTGTCACTTTGTACAAACACCATTGCTTTGTTTTTTTTTTTTAATTCGTTTTCTGAAGACTCAACAACCTCCACAACACTGCTTGCAATACATAACATACAATGAAGGGAGCGCTTAGCCGAAGCACAACGACTTGTGTTCACCCTGCCCACACTCTAAGACCTTATATTTTTGCTCACACTAATTGGCGTTATATCAACACCTGTGTGCCAAAAACTAAAATGTGGTTGCTTGTACAACCTCTTGAACCATGTATACGTACGTTAGTGAGATTTTCCCTGACTGTGGCAAGGTCTACAGTTCTCTCATGTCAAACGATGCACGCTATATCTGTCTGACAGCAGGCAGCATCCAATCAGCCTCAGCGAGCACTTTGGAAATTCAGCAGTGACAGACTGAACAGAGAACCTTTATTTACAAATCTGGATTCAGAGAATTATGAACACTTTGGCTGTCTGAAAATTCATTCTCGGTGAGAGGCTGAGGTTAAATGGGAACGTGACGATATGAAATTCCCAGCAATAAGACATGCATTAAAGCAGCTGACAGGCCTAAAAACTGCGAGCTATGATTTAGCTGTCTCTGGCATGATTACCCAGACACCCCTTGGGCATTGCAGTGGTTCCAGGCATAGCTGCTGAGGGACGCCAGCAACTGCTGAAACCTCGAAGAGGACAAATGTGAGAATAATGCTGGTGCGGGCGCTAGATTCTCTGCAGGAGCTAAATTCACTCTGCTGGGGTGGTAGGTGCCTCAAGCCCTTCACCTGAAGACTTTGCTTTCCTGCACACAAAGGTCTGATTTAGAATGTACCACCCTGCGTGTGTCCCTCCAGCAAAATGGCCGCCCTCACAAGATTAATCTCCTTCTAGTTCGTGTGGAGCCCTCTGCGGTTTTCTGGACTCAAGTCGGCACCTTTTGGTGAGAGGAACGAAAATTGGGCTACATTCTGCAATTGCCTGTATCCTGGTGGTAGAGCCGCCAGGATACCGGAAAATCTAGATACCATTTCTGGCACTCGGTGCAGTGGCATTGCCACCAAATTTCGAGTGACGGTGTAAATCCACATTCATGTAGTCCCATATGACTCCATGAGGGGATTTGACGTCATTACCGGCACCGGCAATGCCGGTGCTGATAATGAGGGCTTTTATTGCTGGTAGAGTGACTGCTTTACCTCCTTCTGGATGGAGCCAAGGCAGGTGCCCCACTGGCAAACCCGTAATCAGCCTGTCCGGTAAAGTGCCGGTATCCACGAATACCGACACTTTTTTACTAGACCAGCCGACTTAGCATGAGGCCCATTGTTCCTGTGTCAGGATAAGGCGGTAAAACGTACCCGACTACAAACAGCTCTCGTTCCTTATAATACATGGCAGCCGGCAATATCCATAAAAAATCCAGGAAATAATTGTGTTATTACAGGCTAGCTGTGACATCACAGCTGATCTGTTTTAAGAAAAATACATCACAGCCGTGCTGTGATGAGTTATTCCGCTTCTGTTGAGGCAACACGATGCCTGCTGCATGAGCCAGTAGAGAGAATTCCAGCTGTCACTGCAGCACTTAATTAAAGCTGTGAAAAGCTTTTCAAATTCCTTGCTTGCAGAATAGGTTTCAGGGTTACTTTACATCTATTAATTGACAAGCAACTGTTCATGGTGAATTGATTAATGTGTGCACTGCTGCAGTTAACATATGTGAGCACGAATCTGCATGTTATTATTCATGTCAAAGTACAAAATGAAAAACATTTTTTCTTTACATGTTTAAGCTCTCTGAACTACTTTTCCGCAACACATTTGTATCTGCAATTTAGTTTTTCTTTTTTAAATAGAAACAGATTCTATATTGATTATACATATCAATAAATGGAACATATCTTACATTATATTAAGCAGGAGATTAAGTATTGTTGGAAAGGAGATGGTCCTATCCCACCCCCATGCCCTTCTTTCTGTAAATAGATCATGTGCATGCAAAGGGGGGAAAACCCCCCTCCCCCAAAAGCACGTCCCCTCATGATACAACATAGAGACTTATACAGATGATACAGCTCACACCCCTGAGGATCGATGCCATTTTGTATCAAACCAGACGCCATCTTTTAACTAGGCCCAAAAATCATCCCTTTGTCAAGCTCAGCTCTCTGATCGGCAGCAGCTCGCACAGAGAGCCCAAGATATGGCCACCACCTGCCAGCTGTGCACGAGCCCTGTGCGCATGGAAGTCCAGCCATTTACTGTGGCAAATGTCTAGTATCATTTCCACAGAATGTGCTCTCTGCAGAGCGTGAGACCAGAGCTGGCCCCAGTGCAAAGTGCCCATCCATCTTCCCACCAGGCCTTGGCCTATCAGTCCTGACCCTCCAATCTCTTTCATGTTGATACACATCTTACACCCTTACACTGATCATTCTAGAACATCCACCACAGACTTAATCCCGTGCAGCAGTATATTCTCCGCAAACCAACACACGTCTGATCGTATCATGAGGCACCAGGAAAAGTAAACAGTATATCAAACTCCCAGGGGGAGATACCTGGAAACGGGACCCTGGGATCAATGAATCGCTGAGTGTAGAGTTTGGAATGCCACTATATTGCTCCATCGTCTCTAAGTACCCCCATTCATGCAAGGATGTATGTATGTCATTATTCTGTATATCATCCGTTCCTGTTGTTTACCTTAGACAGTCAGCTATGTTTCACATTCGGCCGGACCTTCACCGCGCAAATGAACTCAGATGACTACGTGCCACCCAATCGACTGGGAAGCAGCAGCCAATTGCAGCCTGGCATCCCCTATAGAGCAGGCTGTGCCATACGGGTCCACCAATCAGAACTATGATTTTGTACTGTATGTGGTTAAACCATTCATTACGAAAGTGTTCCTTACAATGTGCTGCCCGTGTAGGTTTTGGCAGAGCGCTCTCGGGCAGCAGAGCTCTTTGCTTGCCTACTTTATTTTATATAAACTTTGTTATCCTTGCAACTCATCTCTTGGTCTAATTCCCCAAAGGGACGTATTATCTTTAACATGTTTATGAGGACACGTGTGTATTGGGTGCCTTCATTATTAAAGGGAATGACAGTCTCTAGCCATGCATTATAAGGAATAAAGTACCCCCTGCCACACACAAAAAGGATATTGCAAGTCAACTTGGAGTTGAACTTATAAAGAACACATTTTGGTCACAAAACTCCTTGGTGCCTTGCACTATCCTTTTGCTATCTGGTACATGGCACATTGTCCCATATATAATCTTCCTTTGCCCGCTGAAAATAGTCTCTTGCCTTGCTGCTGTCATATACTGTACAGGTCCTACTTAATGTGAAACACATTTCTTAAGAATTGACTAAGCAAGGAAACTGTTTTCAAAATGCTTTACGTAAGCATTTAGCAAGCACTACCCAGACATGTTAAGGGCAGGAACCATGCAAATTAGCCAAAAAAACATTTTGTGGTTGACTCAGTGCTTAGAGAATACATGATCTGCTTGAAGAAGAAAAATGCTTAGCACTTCTCCAGCACGTTTATTTAGACATTCCAACTGCTTGACAAGCGTTTTAAAAATATCAGGCACAGCTTTCTCTTTGTCTACATCTGCGTTTTGTAGCTGCTGCGGTGGGAGTTTAACGGGAGATTTCAAAAAGTACAACCTAGACCATGTGAAAATAAGGTCTAACTTGGTCGTTAAATGGACACAGACAATAATGAAAAAGTGCTCCAAATTGCAAACAGAAATGTATTCATTTTTTGGAAAGAGTGATTACCCTCCAAGGGGGAGCATTTGACAAAATATGGTGCAAATAGTGTTTTGCAAACCATATTCAGTATCATTGGTAAAACATACCAACTGTGCAGTACAGGCAAACTGCCCCAACTTCGATCAACACCTGGCCCTGTTCTTCAGGCCAGTCCCTATTGACCGGCAGGCCAGTCCAAGCATGATGGCGGGAAAGATATGTATCTTTGAATATCTGACACTATTAGCTACCTCATACTGTATAAACCATTTGGAGAAAATTCGTAGGCAGCATTTTAGATGATTAATGTTAAATGTCATAACATGTTTTGAAGAGCGCATATTAGTTAACCCTTTAACTGCCAGGCTATTGTGCAAGAACGCCTTTGGGACTCGAGGCACCATCGAATGTTTCCAGCAGTAGTAAGAGTTATCAACACATTATTGATAGTCACTCAGCTCGTGTGGAAGGAATTCTGAATTCCTGCACAAGGATAGAAAAGGAAGATCAGCTTGACCCAGCCTTTTTGTATCTAGGCACTTAAATGATGATTGGAAAGCACATGGTGTATTGTTCTTTAAACCTTTCAGCAAAGAGCAGCAGTCCCTGACTATAAAAAAGCCGGGGTAACAATGCAAATAGACTTTGGGGGGTCATTATGGAATCTGTTGACCACGTGCAGTAAATCATCTGTGGTTCACTGCAGTGTTGGGTATTATTGCCCTGCAGAATGGAAAACATGTAGATTGTTGTAGTATTGCAGGAATTCTGCCTTTTCTACGTTGGTAACTCCCAGACAATCCATCCCCATCTCTGTTTATGAGAAGGAAATGGAGCAGGTACCCTAGCAGGATATACCACTACTGTACCATGTGCAGTAATGATTAGCTACTGTATGTTGGCATAGTAATTGGACCAATTATTAAAACAAGTTTAAAGTAAGAGAAACATGTTGAAAATTGATATATAGTTAAAAGAAAATTTAAAAATACTAAAAAAACACTATCAAAGCATGTTACCTGACATTGCATCCGGTAGAAAGCACGTTATGAAACAACAATAAATAAATAAATAAATACATACAAGAATTAATAAATAAATAAATAAATACATACATAAATAAATAAATACATGCATTCTGTGTTCTACATGCTCCTTAAAATGTCCACTGGAGCAAGCTGCATGTTATTCTTTGTGTGTGTGTGTTTCTGGAGAGGTCGACAAGTCCATGAACAGAGCAAGAGTTCTCTGAGCCCTTCTCCCTGTGCACCAGAGCGAGAGCTTTTTGTGAACCAGGATGCACTGGTGGTTGCACGGGCAGGTTGCCATGGCGCTGGGCGCCCAGGCGACTGTCAACATGTTAACATCCCTTGCCCACGGGCTGATGGCTGGGAACTGATACCATGTTTGAGCTCGTCTTCGGAGTGCCAGCTCTATCAAAGGGATGGCTTGACCCGCTCTGGCGGGAAGACTCATTAGCGATTCCACCTGCCCCGTCATCCATACACAGCGCGTCTAGCCAAGCGACCCGGGTTACTGGCGCGACCTCTCATCAGCGCCCTCTGAGCTATCTCCCAGGCAAGTCGCCTGCACCCTTGGGTGGCGGCGGCCTGTGTAAATATCAATCTTATTTGTGATTTGGAAGAGTAATCTGCCGAGGCACGGGGGTCATTATGTATTAACCCGACAGCCGGGAGAGCGCTTAATCTTCCGGTGTCTTGGAAGGCCAAGCGCGGCAACGCAATTGTTTCAGAGGAGCATCGTCAGATGAAGAAGCAAGGATGGGTGGGACACGATGTCTTCGCTCAATGGTCTGGTTGCTTCGCAAAGCGGTTAATGTCCTTAATATGGATAATGGCCTTTTCTCCGATTCCCACAGAGGGCGTGAGAAGCTCAGCCAAGCGAGCATTTGTTGAGTGGGTGTCATGAAGGAGGGTTTCATTTTCTACCACATTCCATGAACGTATCGGATGTATACATTACAAAGGTATCTGGAAAGCGACAGAGCACTCTATATAGGACATGCATCCACAGGGTTAAAAAAAAATAAGGTAGGGAGTGGGGTTAGATATGTATTTTCATGTATACAGGGGTGGACTGGGAACCAGTAGAGGCCCTGGAAATCATGTTCAAAATGGCCCTGTATTCCATATTTTCGGCAAGCCCAACCCTTTTCCTATGAGGAAATTTGGAAATGCCACACAAAAGAGGCCCAGGGTGCAGTGGCCTTCCTGGAAATCTCCAGAGTTCTGTACAGGCCAGTCCACCACTGCATGTATATGCGCCCAGCTCAAACTCATTGGGCCCCCTTCCGAGTATGGAGGTAATCATGGTGCTATTTGCGCCATGACTACCTCCCATACCGGTACCGAGTCCGACCTGGTTCAATGGGGACTTACCAGTCCATTCCGACCTTGGAGGGACTGGTAAAGTCCCCACGGAAAAAAAACATTCCCTATTCCCATTTCAGCCCCCATAGGGCTCAATGGGAATGGGGATGGAGCTAATAACGGTACCGCCATTTGCAGTACCGTTATTAGCTCTAAAGTCCCTTAACGGGCCCCGTCTTTAACACCTGGTCAAGCCAGGCATTAAGGAAGGGACCCTCTAAGGGAACTCGGAATAGGGCGCAAAGGGATTACCGCACCGGTGTCCTTACCGGTGCTGGTAATCCCTTTGCGCCCAACTCGTAATGAGGCCCATTGTCTGACTTCAAAAGAATTAGCAAACCTATGACAAGTGTAGGCAACGCACACAGTTTTGAATTTTCTGGAAACATAGGGCAGGCATTTGCAAGGGACTGCCAAAATGGTACAATATATAATTATTAATGTGTTTAATTAATATTTACAAAGAGAAGGACCTACCCAGAGTGTTGCACAGCACTTTACAAAATTCAAATGCAAGAGGTGAATAAAAAGTAAAAAATCGTTCGGTGCATGCGAGGAAGATCAGGATAGATAACGGTTAGCAGGAGATGATCGGGCTAACTCAGGTGAGGAGAAATTTGTGGAAGGTGGTGAAAGAAGGGGCAGCCTGGATGTGGGGCGAGAACGTGTCTTAGAACCCTCAGTGCCCATTGGGTGAAAGCCGTTTTTATGTGGAGGAAATGTTGCAGCGTGGGATGTGTAGGAGATTTTGGTTGGTGTGTCTGGAATTTGTTTAGCTGATAGGCGTAGGTGTATTGTAAAGAAGTGATGAGGTTCTGAGGTGGATGGCCTTACATATGATGCAGAGTCCCTTAAAAGCAATCCTCTGTGGAACAGAGAAATAGTGGAGCTGGGAGAGAGAGCTGGGATGATGTTTGAGTGCTTGGGTACACAGAGCATGAGTCGTGATTCTGTGTTCCTCGCGGGTGGGTTAGCGTGTTGCTGGGCAGTCCAGTGAGGTTCATGTTACCATAGTCCAAGTCGGAGAGGATGAGTGACTGGACTACTGTACGGAAGTCGTTAGTAGGAAGGATGTGTCTTTAGTTTCGTGGGAGGTGTAGCCATAGGTTGCCTGTTTTGGTGTTGGCAGCTATGTGGTGTTAGACAGAAAGGAGGGGGTTGATGCAGAAGCCTAGGAACTTTAATTGGGGGCAGAGGAACACATGGCATTTCTCTACAACAAGTTCATTGTCAGGGGATGAGGTGGGTTTATGTTTAGGGACAGATGTGGTGATATTTCGTGTTGGGTAGGTTCGGTTTTAGGAAGTTGTGGCCATCCAATGTGTGATTGAGACACATATTTTGAGGGAGTGGAGATCTGAGGGGTATCCTCATACACAGGTAGGAGCTTGTAGGAAGGTAGGACCCCTGTGCTGATCTGCTTGATGAATGAATGTTGTGTTATTTTCCTGCAGCCATTTCTAGGGTTCCAGCGGGACAGAGCTCCTGAAGTCCAGATGTTCGTGAGATATGAAAAGCAGGTGTTGGAACCCTGGCTTAAGTGGTGCTGAGTGTGACTGTTGTCATAAATCAGGGTAGTGCCTACGTGTAGGTTCATGCAAACACTGCTGGCTGAATAGCTTCAATTAGAGACCACATTTCTGCGCACATTTGACGATCGCCGTGAGCGACGCACCTTGCCTCAGCAACCACATCCAGGACCTCTTAGTGCTGCTCTTCCCTTCCTCGATAAAGAGCCCTGGTCAAAACACGTGCTGGCTTTTTTTCAATATGCAAATGTACCAACAATTGTTTGCAAGACCTGGGCAATCTATCGCTCCTATAAAAACCTTATGAAACTAAGCAGCATGACAATCAAACTGTGTCCAGCAGTGTTTGCGTCAGCCTACACATAGTCACTACCCTCATTTATGACAGCAGTCACTTCCAGTACCACTTAAGCCAGGGTTCCAACCCCTGCTTTTTGTATCCTCAAGTACATTTGATTGCCATCTGCTTTTTGATGAAACTGGATTTTGTGGCTGCTTAGAGTTTCAATGAGGGATTTAACGTATAGGTTGAACAGGAAGAGATACAGGAAAGAGACAGCTGATAACCAATATATGACTTCTGTGGGACTCTATCAATATGGAGGCATGTTGTAGATGTGTGTCATGAGGAAAGTAGTAAACCAGTTAAGAAGAGTGCATGAAAGTTATATCCTGTGGGATCGGATCTTTAGGAGAATGATGTGGTCAATTATTAAAACTGCAGAGCGCTTGATGAGCACTTGAAGACATGTCTGTATTTTGTCAGTGATGTAGATCTTACAGGTTTCAGGTGGATTGCAGCCTTGGTACTTTGACTGGGGAAGATACCTGATAGGGATGGGCTGAGAAGTTTTGGTTGTGATGTGATTTGTTGTTGGAGTTGGCTTGTTGCATAGCAGTCCAATATTCTGGGCGGATATGGCAAGATTTTGATGGGACAGTAGGTTTTGGGAGCTGTGGGGTGACAGATGAGTTATTCAGGAGGGGTAGATCTGTCTTGTTTTGAGTGTGACAGATGGTGCCATGTGAGAGCTGATAATGTTGACCCTATGTTCAGTCAGGGTGATGATGCACTTTGATGTGGCATGAAATGAGAAATGTTGTACAGGAAGTGGACAGGTTTGGTTCTGGCTATTAGAGACATGAGGTTGTTATGGTCATTGTTTTGGAACCACAAGTTCATCAACACCCCTCACCATCCATAAAACATAAGTTGATGCTTGCCAATGTCCGCTCAGCTATCACCCATGCAGCAGACATTGTTGACTTCATCACTACACACAACCTTGATGCCATCTTCGTGACAACCAACTCCACTCACATCCTAGACATCCTTGTCCACAGCGACTACAGCATACAGCACAGAGATCGGCTGAAAGAGACAGCAAGAGGCGTAGCAGTAATAGACTAGACATCAAAGCCCTGCACCAGACTTGATGTCGACAACATTGGCTCCTGTGAAGTCCTCTCCTGCCACTTCCCACTCTCCATGATGGACATAGCCACCTTCCATGTCATCTACAGACCACCCAAACCCAAAACACCGACTTCATCACAGACTTCACCGACCTGGACCCGCCAAGTTCCTCACGCATGCAAACAACATATTCCTAGGTGACCTCAACCTCAAAGGCAACAAGGCAACCAAATCAATGAAGGAAGATCTCCCCAGCCTTCGCAAAACCCTCAACCTCACAAAGCACACAAAAGAACCAACACAAGAGAAAAATAACATCGTCATCCTAATCCTCCCACACTGTCTTCCCTCCACTCTTGCTCTCCTCTTCTGCTTGACAGGCCTAACCCCCTATCCGGGCCTTTCAACATCCTGCACACCACCCCAGTTAAGCACTGCTAGCAGAAAACCAGCTGACAAGCCTTCGGGTGTTTCAGGAACTTCCCAATGTAAGCCTCTCACAGAAATCCTTGCCAACCTACACCTCACATGGACTGAACACACCCAACCTAACTGCAACGCTATAGTGGAAGCACACTAGGCCACATTCTCAGCCTTCATCAACCAACTTGCACCTCTGAAACAATGCACCTGCAAACCGAAACCGTCAGCACCCTGGTACACGCACAAACTCAACCTCAGAAAAAGAGTCATCAGGAAACAAGAGAAAACCTTGCACCTCTACAAGACCGCATCTGACCAGCCACTCTGCAAGGAACTCCGAGCACTACTGATAAGATTTAATAAAGGACTGTGTATGCGTGTTCAAGAAATTTACCTTCTGCAAAGCTGACAGCGCTGCAAGTGAAGAACACAAGGACACCCTTCTAATCCTCTGGACTACAAGTAAGCATACTACCATAGCCACGGTACTAGGCCTCAATTTCAAAATGGAATCTACCTTCTAAAATGGAGTTTCATTACACACGTGATTCTTAATTTACAAGTCACTACGTTTCCACTACAAACCACCTTCTATGAGTGGACTCCCTCCGCCTCCATTCTTCCAGCTCCCCTACAGCATCTCCTTCTACAACTGACTTGTCCTAAATCGCCAGGAGCCTGGGACTTTCACCCTTGCTTCCTAAAATATTTTTAGAGCCTAGCAACCCATTTTCATTACTTAAATGGAAAAGAGCAGGCCCAGGCTTGGCCAGAATTACACAGACCTTTATAACAATAGGCCTTTACCATAGAAGGAAATATTCCAATGCGGGCCAATCAGATTGTTAAGGATTTCAATCAGGTGATGCACACCTTAGTCTCGACCTAGTATGCAGCGCATAATTGAAATGCTTATGTTTTTATGTTAGATTCAATATTGAGATAGTACAACACTCATATCCCACACCCTTTTCAAATACCCTGGGTCACAATGGACCATGAACCAGGATGGTTGTTAAAATATAATATTTATTTATTTGCAAATTAAAAGAAATCATACACTTTTTAATATGGGGCCGCAATCACTAATGGGGTGTTAATAACAATAGGAATGTAAGCAATGCATTTAGTTTAACCTTCTATTGACGCATCTACAAAACACCAGGGAATAGGAGCACTTTTTGATTTTAGATAAGATAGCACTTGAGTTAGAATATCCCTCTTCAATGTTCCCTCAACCCACTAATAATCAATTCTAAATGGATGAAAAGAAGCAGCAGGTAATCAGGAATGACAAATAGGAAACAGAATTGATATCCGACATTCCCTCCCCAAATAAGAGGCAAAAACAGATTTCAAACCCTGGCAATGCTAAAAATGACACTGGGAAATGGATGAATAGAAGAATGAATGTGTGTAAAAACCCTGAAGCAAATATTATTCCTCACTACAGCAACAATGCAAATATACTAACAATCCCTAAGAATGGGTAACCAAGAGCATGCAGTTCGAAAATTAGTGGTAGGTTTTAAAACATGTTGCAGCAAATGACACGTTGGAAACAGCAAACTTTGCAATTCCCGCCTGAAATTACCCAAACGGTTGTTAATAAAAATCGGGAGAAATATTGTAAATCGCAATGCGGTGTTTGTGTTGAGGTGGAGCTGCAGACAATAAGTACAATATGGAAGTGAAATTAGGTCTCTAGCTGGTAAATTCAGTGAGTTATGCAAGACAGAGTGAGGTTTGTTTTTAGGAAAACAGAGCAATGAAAAACAGAAAAGCAATTTTAAAATGGATTGCACATTTTATTTAAACTGGATTTAATGACTATGAAAAAGAGAATGCCACCTGTGAATCTCCACTATTACGCTGCAGTTGTAACCCTTCACGTGGTGTACTCCGTATCCTTTATGGAAAATTAATTTATTTAATCAAAATCGCTAATGGCTTAGGTTTTATGCGAAACAAAAATGATGAGAAAATTGGCATTAACACTAGGAATCAAAGCAGAGTTTCACAGATAATGCTGACAATTTTAACAAGATATCGGGGTCAGGATAGGATAGCTTAGAGATTGGGATAGGACAAAGCAAGGCGAGGTATACTATGGATTTCTATAGGCTCCTATTGATACTCACAGTCCAATTTAGTGTAGGGGTTTTGGGCAGTCAGCATTCTGGTCACCACATGGATCTGGTCTAACAAAGGACAGCCGGACACAATCAGTGGTACAGGATCAGCTGGGCAGGGACTGGATACCAAAGGATAGTTCTGGATGGCATGATTGCAGCAATTATTGGGTGGAAGCAGCATGCAGTGAGTGGGATCAGGAGGCTTTCTAAAAACACCACAGCTTTTCCCTTTGGTTAGTTGGGAATTTTAGTGGTTTTCAGATTTGAGGCCTTACTGGGAATGATCAGCAACACTTGGCCTGGTATTTGGATCTGGAGTCTGGGTCAATGCAAGACGAAGGCAACAGGAACAGGACGCTGTGCAGGAAATCAGGAAGAGAGTGTGTAGAGTCTTGTCAGGGACCCTTATTTATAGTGCATAATGACATCACCAAAGTAGAGGCCGGGCAGGGGTAACTAAGCATGCCTCTAAACTACTAGGATTGGACAGGGGTGCTAATCTCTGCCTTGCTCTCAACTGGTTGGATTTCCAAGGGAATGATGTCAGATTTATGAGGCGAGTTTTACAATGTCCAAAAACTCCCACATTT
This sequence comes from Ambystoma mexicanum, assembly GCF_040938575.1. Classification (NCBI taxonomy): domain Eukaryota; kingdom Metazoa; phylum Chordata; class Amphibia; order Caudata; family Ambystomatidae; genus Ambystoma; species Ambystoma mexicanum. The sequence goes on along the minus strand of NC_090930.1, from coordinate 90,855,649 downwards.
ACCTTACTTAAAATCAGATTTTTCCAAATACATACATTTACACCATTGCAATCTCTTGGCAAATTATACACACAGGTTACATTTTATGTGCAGCACATATCAGTCCATTCCTCAAGTCTGTGGGACCTTGTTTCACCCTTCTGATACATTTTGGTAATTTTGAGCATGAACGATTTGGCCTAAAATTCCATAGCTTTGTACACAGATGCAAATTATCCCCAGGGATGTATGTACAACATTTTATGTTTGCAACATTGATACTTTCCAATTTATCCTCAAAATGTTGCCCCCTCTGTCCCCAATGTGTCAGTGACTTCCATCACGTCTCAAACAAAAGCATGAAAATGTATACTTAAAACTGTGAATTTTTACTAATTCTTGCTGCAGAGATAAACGTCTTTGAAGTTTATTCCTGAAATAGTCTTTGTGAACAAATGGCAGTTTAATTGTTGGGTCATTTTCTTTTTTCTTTAACTTCAACTGCTGCCAACTGTCATTTCCTTCAGCATGGTGGGAGTTTCTCAGCTTAATTGAAGGTTTTATTGCCCCTTCACACTTCACAGGTTAGTGTCCCAGGACTTCATTGTTTGGGTCCCAGCAGAGACAAAAGTCTGTTCAACCCTGTAATTATCAGGGGGTTGTCAGTATCTTCTGAGAGTTTTTATGATAGTCCCCTTCCCCTTGGGGGAAGTTTCAGCCTGCCATCTGGAATAACATGTTTATTTTTAGCTTGCAAGTTCAGCACAGTTGGTTCAAATCATCATTTCCTGATGTGTGGGTCCTGAAGTAAACACGTTTAAGGAATAACATATAGCTCATGGCTGTACTTTCCCCAGCCACAAAATCTCTTCACATATCTAAATAAGGCAGGCTTTCATTCCATAGTTTACATATATAATGGGCATTTTTTTTCTTTATCTTGCACAAGCCCATTTTACCACATGTTTTAAAACTGCTAGCATTTCTTTCTTTAAATTCAGTTTCCATCTGTCTTTGCAATATGGTTTACACAACAGTCTGAACCAGGCAAAGGTCTCCATAAAATTGACATGTGTACATACAGCTCTGATTACTTTTCAAACAGTGATTTTGGCGCTGTTTAGCCAAAGTTAAGCCCTTTCCTGTGTTGTATGCAGTACAGCTTTTGTCAGTTTTCAGGTTTTGGCTAGCACAGCATGTCATTCTGGAATAAGGCTGGGTTTTGCTGAGGGACAGTGGGGATATGCATGGGCATGGCAGGGCCTTATTAATCACAGTGGTTGGAGGAAGAACAGATGGAAATAGTGTCAGAGCAGAATTTTTAAAGGTGAAAAGGGGTTTCTTTTCAATGGATATTTTGCTTTGGCAGCAAAGCAACGCTGCTTTTTTCACTTTCTTTCTTTTATTTATGTCGGAACACACTGGCAGTCTCCTTTAATGTGCCCCTTGGTTCTATCTTGCCCTAAGTGTGCTAGGCAGGATGGTGCTGCCATCTTTTTGTTGCTGCCAAAACATAGTTTTGAGGTACTGGTACGCACAGGAGCCAGCGCAGCAGGTTGCTGTTACTTGTGCAAATGCAGCTTAATGATGTGGGGTAATGCCATTGAGTGGGTCAAGATATCCCAAAAAATTGAGATCCTCCGTTCAACAGGTCCAAGTCATCCCTTAGGGCTTAAGCACCCATCGTCACGCCAGACTTGTTCAGCACTGTTTTTGAGAACCTTTTCATCCTCCTACATGCCACCAGGTAGGCTACCACTGAACCGGCCTACAATATCATTAAAATTGTCCACCCCCAAATTCTTATTGGCAGGGTTCACAGGTAGAACCATTCTCCCAGTAGTTCGACCAGTTGATGAAGAACTACCACATTGCCTGTATAATCGCCCCACGTGTGATACCTATTTCCTAGCTCAAAGAGAGTGGATTGTATTACTGATTAACCATAGGTGCAGTATGTGTTGGGAGAATGTTTTCTTGGCTGGTCTTTATTTGGAACCAACTCTGCCAATTTTCAGATGCATCTGACGGCTTGTTTCATCCACCACTAACCTTTCATTTTGAACTACCTTTTGCCAAATTCATCGAACATCTTGGTCGCACATTGCAAAGCAAGCAGAGGCATGTACAGAGCTACTCAAATGAAACATTACAAGATAATAGGTTATGTCATTTCCACTTTTGGTATGTGCTGCATGATAAACGAAGATGCTTCCCAGCTTTTAACAGTACATTAAAATATTTTAAATGATAGATTGGGTGCTTTTAAAATTAGGTCATGCAATTCTAAGGAGAATCGTTTGTGGAAAAGTTTTCACGTTGTTCTCTATTTTCTTAAAACGTGTCTTAGAGACCGGTATACCGTCGTTTCATCGACAATAATGTTTTACGACTGTCTTTTTTACAAATAAAGAATTATGAAAAAGGTCAAAATGTTGGGGGTGGGAAAGAGCAGATAAGGGTTTGGGGGGTCTAGAATAGCTAAAAATAGGTGGGGGTGATTTGGGGGGCAGAACCACCCAAAAAATAATTGATGACCTTTTTCGTAATTGTGTACTCGTAAAAAAGGCAGTCGTAAAAATGACTGTGGATGAAAGAACATAGAACCTAGAGACCACTCGTCGGGTTCATTCCATTTGGCTACTATTTTAAAAAGAAACAGTGAAGTGAACTTTTGAAGGACTGGGGTGGGGATTGGAACAGTTCTGGCTGGCTAGGTGTGTATGGACATAGGAACAACATTGTATTGTTCCTTGACATTCAGAATAAAAATACAACAAGCAATATTTATAACACATCAGAGCAGGTGTTCTTATCTCAGTAAGGAATACTCCCAGTTTGAAGATTTAAGTGAACGCGTGCTTGCAGGGAAAGTAACAAGGCTTTAACTGAGGCACAGAGTTCCACATGGAAGCACTCCATTTCAGTTCCCATATGAGGCTCTAATAATTGTCAATCCACGGAGGAGGTTTTCCTCAACCGGGAAATCGTATTCAAATCAGAAAAGTGACAACACATAAAATTCCACTGAAATAATCTTTACCATACCCTTTTCTCCAGTGCACTGTCAGAACTAAGGTTTACATTCCACAGTAAAAAGATCACAAACAAAAATTGAACTCCATAGGAAAAAAAAAAACACAAATAAAATGAATTCCCCAAATGGTCCTCTAGCAGCAGATTATTGTCTTTGCAACCCACAAATGATTAAGCATTATAGACTGATGTAGGATGACATTGTCCTGCAATGAGGCCCACCCTCACAGTATTACCTATGTTGAATCTGTAGGCAACATTTTGCAGAACGAGGTGCAAGGTTATTGGAAGGCCCATAATGATATTATGTCCAGGGGTAGAGAGATAGCACTCCCCCATTGCCCAATTTCTGGGTAGTACAAGCGGAATGGCTCAGAAAATATTAGCCCAGAAATTGGGCAATGAAGGAGGCTGGCCATTCTCTAGGGCTCTCTGTGCTGGCAGTATGGCACTCAGTGCTGCGCTACCTCCCATCACCGGAGTGCCGCACTGACAGTCATGCTGTCAGTACGGCTCTCTTCCTTGTCCGAGCTGCCCCTGAGAAATGTGGCCTGCACACCTAAATCAACTGTGCCCCCATTCCTGACTTGCTTAGGGTGGGGGTATGGCATGGCAGCGCTGCTCTCCTTCTCTGCCTGAGCCACACCTGATTAATGTAGCCCATCTACCTCCACCCATTCCTTATTTATTAGAGTGTGGAGCGGCCATCTGACAAAACCTGGCAGACGTGGGCCAGTTTGTTCTAAGCCTTGATACTCCCTCCTCATGGGAGTAGCAAGCTGCTACTCCCATGAGGAGGGTTCCCAAGAACTAAGTTTCCAGCAACCAGACCAAGCAGATTGCCTTTTTTCATTTTTTTTTCTAGGCACTTAATCTCTCTATAGACAATGCCCTCAGGCCTTACCCTGAGTTATGGACCCTGATTATCTCATTTAACTCCCTCTTGCTTGGGACTTTAACTTGTGTTGGGGACGGACCCCCAAGTATGCCAGAGGGACACTGGAAGTCCGCAGACTTGGGGAGAGCCCAACACCATTCTTCCCAAGATACACAGAGGACTCAGTCAATGGTAAGTTCAAACTATGGTTTATTACAGGCAAAACCAACAGGGATCAGCACAGGAACAGAGAAAGTACATGCACAACTTGCTCTTCCTCAGCTCGCAGGCCAGTTTTACAATCCCATTATGTCAGAGTAACGTCTCAACCTGGGACTTTCTCCAGAAAACTTATCGGACCATGGGATTGGGTATTGAGTATTATGCCACCTAGAGTGGACTATATAGATGTTATTCTACTAGCTCTCGCATGTCAGGTGGTTGGCCTTGTCCATCCCCAAGTTATGATCTATAACAATGTTGCAGTGTGGTGGATTTACCATTGGTTCTTACCCATTTTTACCGACACCTAGGGTACTAAACTGTGATTGGCTAGAGCGGATGTCCCCAGGCCTGGAATCTGCAAGAGTTCTCAGCTCTCTGTGTACCTCTTCACGGTAACAAGAATGACTATGGGCCTCATTACAAGTTTGCCGGTCTGGGAACTACGGTAGCGGTAAGCTTGCTGTACCGTAGTTCCCGACCGGCATACTACAAGTTGTGCTCGTGGGTGCCTTTCTGCCCGCCAGGTCGGACTTGGCGGGCAGAGCGGCTCCCACGAGCACAGCATGCGGCATGCACCGGCACCATTCGCACAATGGGGCTCAATGGGGCTCAATGGGAATGGGGAAGAATTTTTTCCGGCGGCCTGGAATGGTCCTCCAAGGTTGTAATACCTCAGTAATTGCCCATTCCATGGCGCCTAAAAAAAAATGACTCTGGCGGCAGCCGTGCCTGTATTACAGGCACGGCTCCCACCAGGGTCGTAATGAGGGCCTATGTGTCTGCATTGTAACTTGTGTACACCGCCTTAGCCCATGAGAGTGCTCTCGTGATCAGCACAACACTTGTAGCATATTGGTGAAGACTTGTCACTCTCTGGGCCTCATTACGACCCAGGCGGTAAGGGGTTAACGGCAGCGTTAACAGCGCCGACCCTTACCGCCTGAGTACGAGGTCCCTTAGCGCCATGGCGCTTTTAACACCTGCTTTTAGCAGGTGTTAAAATCCATGGCGCTAAGGGACCATGGAGTTAATTACGCCACCGTAATTTACGGTGGCGTAATTAACGCCTTCCCCACTCCCATTATGCCCTATGGGGCAAAAATGGGAATGGGGAAGGGTAAATGGGGATTGGGGACTTACCGCCCCGCCAAGGTCGGAATGGGGCGGTAAGTCCGCCAACCACCATGGCGTAAACGTAGTTTACGCCATGGTGGTAAAGTCACGGCCCAGGTGGTAACTTACCGCCTGGGTCGTAATGAGGCCCTCTGTGTCTAGCGGCCTGGGACCAGTGCTTCTTTACCACCGCTGATCGCTGTCCATTTTCTGCTTCAGCCACATCACGTTCAGAGATCACAAATTTGAGCTGTGCAGCTCTGACTTATGAGTATGTAATAGCTGTTTCTGCAGCTGGTCCCCTTGTCGTCTGTGGATTGGAATGTCATCCGTATCTCTTGGCTCTCTGGGCAGCCTGAATTTCATCTCAGCTCGATTCTTGCTGAGGGTCTGTGGCCTTACAATGCGGTTCCTACAGTGTCCATACTATGCAACATTGCCATAGGTTAGTCACACTTGGTTCTGCCAGGTCATGTGGGTGCTCCTGCAGTTCCATAGGGTTAATTGCATGTAGCATCTCAAAGCTATGTTCGGGATCTCTTGTCTCTTGCGGGATCTGTTTTGCTGCATTTGGTTAATGGCAAAAATAATAAAAAACATTGACAGTATGTATATTGATCTGTCCACTACCTAGAAATCTATGCTCATGTTCTATATGTAGTCGAGTGTGTTTTTGTGTCCCGAAGTGCGGATGGCATTTGTGCTTCACGTCTAATGCTGCTATGTCATGGGGTCTCTAACAACGTCAGCAACATGGCTTCTTGGTGCCTAGTCCAGGCTGTCAATAGAGGTGTCTTTGATCATGGCCTGTGCTCTTCATCCACGCTGGGGTAAATCTGTTACACTCCTGGTTTGTAGGGCTGGCTGAGGGGGCATCTCTCTACATGTTTGTCGATAATGAGACCACTGGGTACCGGTCCGAAATAGAATGGGTCCTTGCAGTATTTCCTGGCCGCCTTCCTTGTCATGAATTTCGTAGGAGGGGGAGGGTGTGGTAGGCTTCCCCAGGCCTGTTCACTCAGTGTTTATGGCGCATAACTCCCTGTACAGCCCTCTAATAATAAAGATGAATTAGAGCCTCTTTTATTACTCTCATTATTCTATTTTGTGTACCCATGTCAAAGGATAATGACTGTCATGAGATTGACAGGCCATCATTCCAAGATAGTCTGACAGTGAAACAAAGCTTGCTGCTCAGTGAGTGCATGTCCTGTTTCTCCACTAAGATACACGAAAGGAGGAACCAAAGGATGTGGGAACAGGCCAACAGAGTGGAGCCAATGAGAGTTTCAGATCACCCGGAAGAGGTGTGGCAATAATCAGGAAGCCAGGCATGCATGTAGGAGTGCAGGAGTGAAAGTGAACTGGGACATGAACCAATGGTGAAGCAAGTCAGAATTCTTAGATGAGGTCTATTAATATTAATTTGCAGCTAGCTTGTAGAAACTATAATGAACACCTGAGTCAGTTGCAGCAGCAATTCAGTTGCTCAAAACCAGGGTTGAATCTAACATTCTCAGTCTGCCTTTGGAGAAGGTTTCACACTGTGCACTCTCAGCCTGCCATCTTCTGCTTCGCCCCTTCACTACGCTCGCCGCCTACTATTTGAATAGGCCTATAACTTTGGGCCCAGACCATCAACGCGGGGATTGGGTAGGTTTCTATTATAGGAATGCATTTGTTGCGATTAAGCCATTAAAGAAGGAGAAGAATGCAGGTTCAGTGGCGAGTACTCATAGAAGGTGACCGCCTTGGCAATTTATACAGTTGGGGGAGCTTGTGTTTGGTCACCTTTGGATGAAGCTGATGCTATTAGTCAGAGTCTCAGGGTCTTCAAATGTCACAGAGTCATTTCATTTAAAAGCAAGACTTGCATTCAAGCAGGGCTCAGAGCGTTTGGAGACTTTGTTAATACCAAACCATAATGAATTTATAAACCACCACCCCGAGTTCTATAAGAGTAAAGTCAAGACTCCAAATCATTCCAGTAGTTTAGAACCCACACAGGGTCAGGAATATGCGGTGCATCTCTTCAGCCACATGGAAGCCTGAGATGCAGCGTGGGGCTTCTAGGCACTCTGTGATGAGGCTGGTGGTATGTTAATCCAAATATGCATGGACTAGGCAGCAACCAGGCATCGGCGCTATGTTCACCAAAAGGAAGTAACAAAGGGGCTTGTTTTTTGGGACCATGCTTTCAGGCACTGTGACAAAGCTCTTGCACTCATAGAGTAATTGTGTGTGCTCTTCAGCAGACGCTTTTGCATAGAAGATGATCAGTAGTCTCAAATTGGCCCCCAAAGTACAGCACTTCAAGCGGGTGCTGTGAGATGGGACTCCTTCAGAGTAGGTGCACAGATATCACTGGATTACGGGTGTCTCATGAGTAGGGCTAACATCCATTGAGTATTCGGGCAGCTCGGCCTTCGCAAGGTCACGCTGCAAGAGAATGCCAAGAAAATGTACTTCTTTTTGGGGTCACTTATTCAAATGCTTTAGAGTCAAATAGACAGGAAAGTCATATTTAGATGTTTGGGCAAAGACACACCTGTAGTGAGCAGGTGGGGAGCATGGCTTCTGCAGGGTCATACTTCATGGGGTTGACACATTGATCGGACCGTGATGGGACAAAAATGCGAGTCAGTCACAAAGGTATTGTTTTCTCAATGTTTGCATTTTATTAAAATAAAAAGGTTGGGATAAACACCTTTCTTTGCCTAACATAACAAGAATATCCCTACCTAGCAAACTAATACTAGAGAAAGGTGACCTAGTGTTAAAAAAGCATCTAACCCTCACACCAAAACATCCAGCACAAATGCATTACGAATACTTGTCTATCTTCAGTTCAACAAACCAAGGCAAACGTTCAAAGGTGCAGTTTTAAGAAAGTACTCCTAGTGACCAGGGATGGGCTCCCTTCCCCTGGACCAATTCCAGAATACCCTTAGATTCGTTTTGATTTAACAGGGAACTGTTTAATTCAAGACACACATTTCTTTTGCATCCTCTGAATCTTTACACTTGGCACTAAACATTTATTTTCCATAAAAACATTTTCAAAACTAAAGCAGCAGCTTTCTTCTGCAATATCCTTCTCAAAAATGTCAATTTCATACACACTAGTTCATAAACCAAGGCGATTGTTTTCCTTCACAAAAAAAAGTATATTTCTCAGGTTTCAAAGTAACTCTTAACTCATCACTAGTATTCTTCCAATGGAATGTTTTTGTCAGGATAGCAGAACCATTACTTTTGAGGATGCAGCACTCTTTATAAATGATATAGTTATCAGTGTCTCTCCACAACAGTTTTTACCGCTGGCACATTGCTTTTATTCAACTGTTTCTTTCCTGGTCTAATCATCTGCCAGGGCTAACTAGAAACAGTCCCTTTCCTGGTTCACTCTCCTGCCAGGAATAAAACTCCTACTACTACGACAGTTGATCTCTTCTTTAGTGGCAATATGGGTTACAGATCTCCCCAAACTGGTGTCTCAGGAAAGTAAAATTGCACTCTCGCTGCCCTTTTAGCTCTTGTTTAAAGTGTCTATATTGTTGGCGAGGTGGGTTACAGTTTACCACAAGTTGAGATCTCATAAAGGGAGATGTGTGCCCTGTTTGCCTTCTTACTTCATCCTTAGGATGTCTTGGCTGTTGGCAATGTGGGTTGCAGTTTTCCCCAAGTTGACTTCTCATAAATGGAGAATTGCGCCCGTCTTGCATTTTTACATCTCTCCAATTTAGGGGTTTGATTAGGCATGCATCCAACTCTCTTTGCCGCCCCCTCCCTATGTCACTTTGCTTTTGGACTTCCCGTAACTCAATTGTCAGAGCCGTAAACGCTGTGAAGTGTCCAGTGTCCTGTGTTTCTCTAAGGCTCACTGGTTACTGTTGGCAGCTTCAGCATCCGCCACAGGTGCTGTGCAGCCCAGCAGTACTTCTTTCTGGTATTTCGGAATCTCTGGAGTCTCTTCGATTGCTTGCCATCTAGGTCTCTCTCTGTCTAAGAGTCTCTGTTGCTCCACTTTCGGCAACCACAGCTCTTCTGACTTCCCAGTCCCCTTGCACACGCTACTGAATCCATTTCTTCGCCTTTCTGTATATCTTGCTACTCTGCATGCAACCCAAGACGCAGCTTGGGAGAGTGAAGTCTCTCCTGCTCTTTCTTCTTCCACCTCCAGCACACAACTGTGGTATACTTACAGATTTATATTTCCTGCTCAGATGATTTGCCTCCAAGAAACTAGACTGCTCACTTACTTCAGTGGCACTTTTGATCCTCATTAACTCATGGTCCCTCTTCCTCGTCCAAGTACTAAAGGCATTATGGATCTTGGAGTACATAATGAAACAGAGTCTTTTAAGTCTATTTATTTATGTTTATTTGTTGAATTGAAAGTTATTCAAGTTAGGAGAAGTAACATGAGGGATGTGGGACCTATTATTAGGTCTAAGATGTCTACCCAAGACAGACTCATGGTCAGAAAAGGATGTCACCTGTAATTCATGAATTCCCATATAACGCACTCTGCCTAAATGAATCTTCACAGAATGTTCCTTCAGTTTCTTCATTAGTGGGACTTTTAAAATGACAGCATACCATTACAGGATTCTCATCCTCACACAAAGATGAATACTGCGTCCCTCCTAAAGAAGTCACCACTTCCCCTTGACAACCATCTCCTCCCATGTGAACCTTCCTCATTGTACCACCCCCAGGTTCAGGATCAGCTAGCAGCTGCCATCTCCTAGCCACATGGGAGGAGATCTTAGGCTGGGGTTCAGTGATGACTCTGCAGGATTCATCAAAGGACTGAACTACACAGATTGGGAAGGTAGTGGCTTATGGTTGGCTTGGACAGCTGTGAGAAGATGACTAATCACATCTCAGGATTCCGGCTCAAGTTTCAGGTTCAGGATCAAGGTGCATTACCAGGTTTAGAAGAACATGTCCTCAAACAGGGGATGACTCCATTTTCTTTGACGGATGTGTGGATTTAACAGGAGTGCTGGAGACGGTTGGCTACTGGGGCTGGCAGAATAATGGGGACTTGGGCCAAAATGACATTTCTCTCTAAGGGAATACCCAGATTACTCCCAAGAGGTCTTGTCCTCTTCAGATTCTTTTATGCCCTCCCTTCAAAACCAATTTGGTGCCCTGGAAGCCCAGGACTGAATTTAGATGTGGACCAGTAACAGTTGTATTTTTTTCTTCTTGCGAGCAAAGAGTGCATTCTCGCAACCCCAATAGTTGAACACAGAGGTGCAAGGCAATGCCAGTCCTGCCAGTGGTGCTTTCAACATAAGGACATTTCAAACAAATGCCATGAACGTAGTCATTGTCATAATGATATTAAAGACTCCTGTGTAATCATCACCACAAGCCCACTGCAGAGGGTGTGATAGGAGCGTGATTAAACCATTGGGACAAGGGGTATAGGATTTTACCACATTTAATTTGTCATACACAGCCACTATGTTTGATCATGTGACCAGTGAGGAAGGTGCACCTCACAACATTGCACTGTAAATTTGATGGACTGCAAAGGATGCAATGTTGTTATCAGTCCATTGAGGGTTGACTATCAGGGGAGTGGCGCATGATGCTAAAACCCACAAAATAATATCTTTGCCTCTTTCATACCCCCATGTTTCTCCGCTTCCCTGGGACACCTAGCATCATCCTTTTCTTCGATGGAACAATAGAAAAGGCACACCGGTAGTGCAGAGGTGCATGCAAGCTGAAGAACCCTCTACCAACACAAAAGTCTAGCAAACTTGCTGAGGGGGCTGATGCCTGCCCCAACAGTTGGCATAGTTGAGAGGAGTGATGAAAGGGATTGAAATCCCATTTGAGAAGTTATACAGGTAGGTGGGGTCTGGGTAGTTGTGTTGGGTACCGATGGCTCAGCACGTATTGATCCACCGATCCAGAAGTGCGACGGACTGGCAGTGAGTGGGTAGTGGTCAGCTGAGTATTTAACAGGTTGCTAAGTGGTGCTATGGGTTTCATTAGTTATAGATGAACTGGAAACATGTATATATTGTGGTGAAGTGTAGTTGCAAATCAGAAAGGTAGGAACAGGCTCTTGTTCCCCATTTTCCAAGAATAGGTGCTGTGGCAAATCGGAGCGCCCACGTTTCTGCCACCATGATACGATGGGCCACAGCCTAGTGGGTCGGAACCGGGAGTCGATTGAGGGACTCCGAAGGGAAAGGAGAAAGATAATTCTGTCACTGGGGCTCCCCAAGATAAAAGCAGAGATTAAAGCACTGATGGATTTGGTGATCTCAGTATCCATAATGCAAGAAAGGACTAAGAGGTCCTCATGCAAGGATCCAGGAGAGGGAAGGGTTCAGATGCTAAGGGAAACTTGGCTTACACTACATATGGGGGCACTTGGATTTATCAGAGAAGGGTATAACCCCATATGAGAGGAACTGTTACTCATCACAGGTGCCTATTATTATAACAATTTATGGAGAGAATATGAGGGAATGGGTAGACCCCCCCTGAGAAGTGATTCCAGAAAGTATGTCCAAGAGAAACCCAGTTCAAGGCCGCAAGCCGGTGCTTTCTGAACATGCAGTGGCATGGTCCATGGTGCCTGATTTAACAAATAATAATCCATGGACACAGCGGATATTGCCCATCAAGGCACAGAGGGCCGCAAAATTGACTCAGCCCTTAAGAAGTGCAGGGACCAATATGGCTTTCTAGGCAGGTGTCTTCCAGATGTCTAATGCTACATATGCACTTAAACAATGTGCAGTCTGATGGAGGAAAAAGACTGCTCTGCGGTTCTCAGTCACATTGAACAAGAGGATCAGCTTTTTTATCAGATCTGGACATGGATGTTAACTCACCCCATCCTCTGCAGGTTGTGCCACTGTGTCCTCACGCCAGAATAGCTATATCAAAGAATGGTAGTGAAACCAAATGACTACTGCTCTGCAGGAGAACAGGGATAAGTAGTGGCTAAACTGCCTACTCAGACTCACACTACTACAAGACCACAGTGAACCCACTCATAAATGTAAAATATATACAGCATAACGGGTATACCTCATTTGCCTCTTGTGCTAATGTGGACGGATGGCATGTTATTCTCCCAGGACGGCTGTGAAGTGGTGAAAACAGCAAACCACACAGCAACAGTTCAAAGACTCCAAAATAAAAAGATGTCAAATCAAAGTTCTGAAACATATATATGCTTTAGTTAAACAATCAAAAATGCAAATGACTAGATCGAAAAGACAAGAAAAAACCAGCCCCTGTGGAAAGATCCCAGATAATGCAGATTCTGTGTGCAATTACCTTCTGAGTACCTTTGCAGCGGTAATCTGGCAACTAATTGCAATTAATCTCACTTGAGAAGGATATGTTCTTTTAGAAACAGGTGCAAAATTGTCTTAATAGTCACTATGATCACAAAAGTAGACCAGGGAGTCTAGGTGCATGTTGGGAAGCAGGGACGGAAGGCACAGGTCCCTCAGCGATTTAGGACAAGACGATTGTAGAAGGGGATGTCATGGGGAGCTACGAGAATGAAGGGGTGAGGCTGGTCATCCATAACAATTGAATTGTAGGGGAATGTAGTGGATTATGGCAGTAGCATCCCATGTGTAAGGAAAATCCATTTTAGAAATTAGATGCAATCTTGAAATTGAAGCTGAGTGCCATAGCTAAGCCACGCTTAATTGTAATTGGTTATTTATAACGCGCTTAATACCCAGAGGTTTCTAAGAGTGGACGCATGGATCAAACCTGTGTTGCTCCACGTCGTCTTGCTTCCAAGGCGAGCACATTGCCCCTGAGCTATCCTCCCAGCCCATCAAGTTCCGAGGGCAAGAAGGGTGTGCGTGCATTCTTTGCTCGCATCCCTGGTAACTTTGCAGAAGGTTACTTTCTTGAACACACACACACAGTTCTTTATTGTGTCGTATCAGCAGTGAATGCAACCCAGAAAGAATGTGCCCTGCAAGGCCAAGAGAGGGCCAGAATGGGTCTTTGAAGAGTTATCCTATAAGAAAGGGGGGGAGGGGGCGAGTGATTTAGGCCTTCACTGTCCAGATCTATTAGTTATAGCACCTGGGACCCCCAATCCCCAGACACAAATATTTGAGTACACTGACCAGCCCAAGACCCTTGGCCATAAAACTGTAAAATGACCAATCGATCAGGAAGTTCAGATATCAGGGGCGGGCTGCCCCCAGCATTAGTTCATGTGATTTGTGCTGCAAGGTGCCAGGGGAGAAGGTAACACATTTATGCTGTGGTGTGAAAGTTGTGGAGGTACTGATGCGTCTGGGGAAGGAGCGGGGGTTTTGAGAAGTTATTGTGACCTCGAAAGTATCCGCCTCGTTCTTATCCTTGGTAACAGGTGCACTGTAGAGCTATACAATAATGAAATGGGTAACCAGATTGCCAAGTTCAGTCTTTGTACTTGATGACGACAGAAGGAGATTCCACCATGGAAGAAGATGGACAGGCTGGGAGCTGTCGGAGTTCCTTCTTCTCCCCTGTGGTGCCTAGTTCTAGCACAACAAGCAGCATGCTTGCTTGGATCACCAGCAGTTCACACCCAATACTCCCTGGTGATGCTTAGGGGACAGAGTTCTCCTCTGCCTTGGAAGCATCTGTCTTCACCTCAATGGCAGAGATCTTTGGAATGGCCTGCACTCCTAACAGACAGAATTCCAGACATGTATTCTTCTTAGTGTCCATGAAAGAATCAAGGAAGGAATGCAGAACTGCTGCCTTATAAAGGTTAAAGTCACAGGATATTGGACAGAAACAATCCTGCTGGTACAGGCCAAATTCATGTTGCTATAACATGTGTCCCATGACTTGTTTCGTAATACACAGAGTGCCTTGTTCCGCAGAAAAAATGGAGGCGAGCATCTGTCTTCACCTCAATGGCAGATATCTTTGGAATGGACTGCACATGTATACACTATGCTTTTGACATGGAGGTTTATGAAAGGGGGTTAAGATTAGCAGACCCCTTTCAAAAACAGAACGACCGACTGCATGTCATTTTAACAAACATCAAAAATCCAAGCTTCCACACTTTCACAGATGGAAATCTGTCACAGGAAGAAATAGTAAAGCGAATAATTGCATTGCTCACATGCCCTTTCTTGGGAATGCATTGTTTGGACTGAAAAATGATTAAATTGTTAACACACAATCATGACAACCAGGCATAATCAAAGAGGTTGCAGGGGAAGCCAAGAAAAAAAGAAAATGTCCTGCATGGCCGATGGTGAGGCCTTTCAGAAGATCACAGTGTTAGGCACAGAATGTCCCAGGATTGAGAATTAAAGTTCAGTCATTGAAATCTGGGAGACTTAGAAACAGCAGAATTCCTGAAAATCCAAGCGCCCGGAAGGATTTGACCATCCCAGTAGGGAGCAAGCTAATGGCATTCCAGGAAAACTGGTGGACACTGATTTCAGACCCTTGGATAGTACAGACTATCTCAATCAGTTACACCTGTGGATTCTCAGAACTTCTTCCACAGACGGGTTCAAGTCATTCATAGCTTCCGTGGGGCAGGGTCAAACAATGAACACTGCAGATGATGGAAAGATCAGTGCTCACAGTACCACAGAAGTGCAGGTCAAGTGGTACAGGTGAACTGTGATAGTCTTCAATTTAAAGGCCTTGCATCACTGTATTCCATATCCCCACTGTTCTATGAAGGCATTTCAAAAGATCTTCCCACTGCTTTAGCAGGTTATTTTACTTACTTCTTTTGAACTTCAGGATTCATACCACCATTTGCCGATAGTTACCCCTCACCAAAAACATCTTTGGTTTGCCATGTGAAGAATGCCTCTTCAGTACACAGTATTCTCTTTTGGCATAAAGACAGCACGCAGGATATACAATAAGTTTGACGCTCCAGCAAGACTTGACACAGTTTTTCTAAGGATACATGGCATTATCACAGCATTCATGTTCCTGGTGCCCTGGGTTCTATTTCATGTAAAGGTGTTGGTCAGTCATGTGCTCAGATTCTGGGATTTGGTCAGATGATCTTTGTTTGGAAGAGGTGAGAAAGACTATGGATAACCTTGTGGTTGAATCAGGAAAGCATAACAAAGGGCTACTTGATTGGGCCATTGGATTCCAAAATGTTGACAAAGGATGCCAGGCATGGCTGAGGAGCTATTTTGGATGGTCATTCTGTTCAACCAGGATAGCATGTGCATATCTAACGGGAGGGAATAAGTCATCTACAGAGCCTTTATGGTGTTTGCTCCATACCTGAAGGGAGGAGCGGGTCTTGCCCAAATGAACAACACAGAAACAAAGCCCTCCAGCAACCAACAAGGGGGAACTAAGGTTTCATTTTTGATTTGGTGGCAGAGATGAACTTCTGCTGTGCCAAAAGATATTTGACCTCCTTGTCAGCAATTCACAATGAGGGGTTATTGAATGAAGATGCAGATTGGTTGAGCCAGGTGTTACCCTCCACTACATTGAGGAGTCTGATAAACAAAGGATTCAAAATAATGTCCGGAGGTTTAGCAGAATGAACATGAATATATTCAACTCCAGGCTGTGCATTGTCCCATTTCTGCAAGAAGGGGATCAGACCATCTGACCGCGTGATACAACATTTTAAACTTCCTTCCAGAGCGCTTGATCCTGAGGATGCTTTGGAAGTGTGAGGAATTTGACCATCCACACAGGGAGAGTGTGCTCGCCTGGACTTTTCTGATTATTTGAAAATGAAAATGAACGATGGGAGACCAACCTCCGAGAAATGTGTGCAGCCATTCTGTACCCATTTCATCTACTTCCTGCACAAAACGCATAGTCATATTACTCTGCCTAGAGGCACTGTCTTCCCCTGTTATATTCATCTGTAATGTGACAGCCCCAGGTACATCAAATCATCTCCAGAAGGGGAAAGACACATCTTCCTTCAGCCATGAGCAGCCCAATTTAAATATCAAAGGCTCCATGGATCTGCAATCCTTTTGTCTACTCTGGCTGGTGGCAGTGCATACTAACAAGATAATTGAAGCAAGCCTGCTGAGAGGCTTGGCTGCAGGATAAACAACAGGAAAGACTGGGCTAACACCGCCTTGGTATGCAATGTGTCAACTTGAAGCTAGTTTCCATATCTCTGTATGAATGTATGAAAGGCAGTGAATGGCCTGTCTGGGTCAAGGTGTCTTTGCAGAGCAGACCCCATTCAGATGGGAGAAGTATGTGATTTGGGGTACACAAGGAGTCTGCTATTTCCACATACTTCAAGGGAAACCTGTGTTTCTAATCAAGATTCATAGAGGGTCCAGTTAACCAGATAGAAACTTTGACCTACAACAGACAGGAAGATGGGTGGGACTTAGGTATATGTTGTCACCCCTTCTTTGTCCTGTTGCAGAGCACTCTGGTCATGAATTCATGCATACCAGAAGATTGTTGGTGGGGCCCCAGGATTGGTTCATTAAGGTTGGCTTAGCCTGCACCTATCACTGGGGCCCATTTGGCTTTAAATGAGGGCTGAACCCCTCACTTAGCAGATCATCCAACAACATTGAAAGGAGTAAGAAGAAGGACTACTTTGGACCCGAGCAGAAGGTACAGTCTATCTCACATCTTCCACCAGTGTAGGAAGGCCAGGAGTTCCAAGAGGGAAGCAAGATCTTGCCCCTAAACATCTCCCAGGGAACAGAGGGAGATACCGGACTCAGAGGACCCATCCAGCAGCACCAAAACCGGTACCAAGCCAGCACACAGTGTGCCCTGCAGAGTTCTGACAGCAGGCTTCCTAGGAGGGAAGTGCCAGAGAGTTTTTGGACAAAAGACAAGGCTGTTGCCAGCAAACATTCTCCTGCGCTTTGAGCTGTCTGCCTTGAAAAGATAGGAGACCTGCGAAGAAGCTAAGAGGAGTGCCACACAAACATCATCCAGCATCTATCTTTTCGGGACATTTTCAAGACAGTCGATTCTTTGCACTGCATCCAACTGCACGGCTGCCTGTTGTCACACCGCATTCACCAGAGCCGTCCCAGGCGCCTTGACCAGCATTACAAATCCGCCAATTTAGCACAGAGACAATGATTCTTGGCCCTGAGCCACCGCGCCGGACAGCCTGCAAATGTCCGTCAGCCTCGCTTACTGAACTACCTGCTGCCTGCCTGCTGCCAGCTGTCTCCCACCACTAACTCTGTCTCAAGGGCTGCCAAACACCCTGGAACCACCTTGACGCTGTCGAGCACCAAGAACATCTTCAGAACCAGGTACATTATGGTTCTTCCCACCTGGTCCTTCTCCGAAGGCCCATAGAGACAGTTACGATCATTTGCCTCCTTGATTCTGGAACCAAATAACCTTGAACTGTAAGACTGATGACTTTACCAACTACCCTCCTGTCAGTATACAGAGTGCATCCCTTTCCTTAGTGAAACTATCTGTCCTCTGTGTTCCTTTACAGGGCGGGATGTATTTTGTAGTGTGCTAGAACTTTATGTTGTAGTAATAATAAACTAGATATTTGTATACAAACTTGACTAGACAGTCCCTTTTATCATTGGGTAATAATTGTATTTTCGCTGTGTTGCAACTAACCAACGATCTACGACCTTGCAGAGTTAAGCCTGCCATTCCGTCCATGTTACCAATATTGGACAAGGAGGTGTTATAATTCACTTGTATTCCAATCTGTTTGGATCCCTTCTGCTGTACTAGAGGTGTGGGGTTGATTGGTGGTTTAGAAACCGATATTCATCCCAGGATCACTGGTGCCCCAGATGTTGATTCATCAATTCGTCACAGGAATATCATTTTGAAGGGAGCAGATTTGATCCTGGTGGTTCTCCGGTGAATGTCGCTAGCATTGACTCATGGCCTTATTATCCCTCTGGCCCCTTCCCCTCCAAGGGTTGTCAATGCTGTAGTAGTTCTGGCACAGACACTCAGCCTGCAAATTATGTGCAAGGGCTCAGGAATCCAAGCCTGTCTGATGAGGCATAGCTAGCCATTCATAATGCTAGATGGATATCCATGAACCAAGCACACTCCCATTATTAGTGTTCATTCCAGGTGTACTACAGAAGAACTCCGCCCGCTGCAGCATCCTCCTCCGTGGATCCTTAATTTCTTGTGGGGCGGGGGTTGACATGGTTTGGCAGTAGATCCTTAAAGGTCCAAAGAGCTGCCACCAAGACCTTTAGGTAGCATTAGGAGAGTAGGGACGTGCTGGAAGACCTTCTCACTAGGTTATTTAAAGGGTTAATATTGGATAATCCTGCTAGACGTAAATTAATATCATGGGATCTCTTGCTTGTGTTATTTCTAACTAGGCCTACCTCTGTACCTCTAGACTTGACAAGTTTGACATGGGTGTCTCACAAGACCCTACTGCTGGTTTGTATACCTTCCATTAGAAGGTTTGGGACTTTAGGAGTGTGTGATGCAGACCATCTTACTTAAGCATTCCTTCCAAGCGCCTATTTTTGAGGGTAGGTCTGGGAAATCTTCCACATATATGATCTTGCCTTCATTTGAACTAAGACATAGTTCTTCTGGCCTTGAATATCTTTCTGGCTCAGAACAGGATAACAGACTACCCCTTCTGGATGTTAGTGGTGTGTTAATGCAGTACTTAACAAGGACAGAGTCCTTCTGAACTTGTGCTGAATTGTTTGTCTTTTTAGGGGTCACAAGAAAGGATGCAATCAGACACTTCTACTCTTAGCCATTGGATCAGGCTGGGAAACTGAAAGGCATATAAGGAGGCAGGTATTCCCTTTCCATCCATGACACTGGGAAGACATTGCAGGTGAGTGGATGTCTCCTTGGCAGATGTTATTGGAATTTCTATGAACTATATCTGCAGGGCTGCAACATGGATGTACTCGTCTATGTTTATAGGGCACTCCAAAGGGAAGATTCCAGGTGCAGAGTATCTGGTGGTGGGTTTAGTAGGGCTGGGATCAGTGATCTCTTGATTCTTGGATGTGTTCCCCTGCGCCATTTGGCACGAGTGTACGCTTGGTGTTTGCAATGACTGCACACTGTCTCCAATGTTTGAGAACAAATGAGGAAGGTAAAGAGGGAGAGGATCTGGGGGTAACACCTAGATCATTGAGGATAATCCTTTTTGTTTCAGTAACCATCCCTGCTCTAATTTTTCACATTCCTCCCTCCTTGACATGCATTCAAGTGGAGGGGTCTTCACATCCCTGTGTTTGAGTAACTGCAGAACAATGATACCCCTGAGACCTATGTATGAGTGGCACATTAAACAAATAAAAATAAATAAATAAAAATAGGTGCCCCTTTCTCTGTTATTTGCCCAGGGAATTGGAGGGCCTAGGAAGTGAAGTGCATCAGGGTGTGAAGGGGAACTAATGATCTTGGGGAAAAGATTATATGGTGAGGTGTAGGAGACCTCATGAATGAGTAGTGTGGCAAGTAGTGGTAGCTGAAGTAAAGCCGATTGACATCTGTTATCTGGGTGTTAACCATCAGTATGCCAACATAACGTGAACCAATCAATTGGGACATTGTATATGTGTCACTGGAGTGCTTAGATAGCCAAGTAAAATAACATGGTATCATTAGTTCTGTTCTTAACGAGAGTCAGAACCATTGCCACAGCAATGGAGTGTCTGTGTCTGTAGGTGTGTGTTTGTGTGTAGGTGTGCAGATATCGGTTCTACAAATCAAGGCCATTTAACCACAACAATCGCACCTTTCCACCATGCCACAAAGAATGCCTCCAAAAGACAGGTTTGCCGAAAGGTGTTCTACAAGCGAGGGTCCATTCTTGACGCCCCTTTTTTATAAACAAAACATGAAATCACCTGGTGCCCCTTCAATTAGAACTGCTGTCCCAAGAGTAAGACGTCTTCCATCCAGGGCTCAAGTCGAGGGTACACACAGGTGGACGGCCTCCATCCACATGTTCCAGAGGGCGAACGTTGTACCCCTGGCTATTGTAGACTCCATGTGTAAAACAACACACTTTGTCTATTTCAAATGTATTTTGCCACTTGGGAGTCGAACTGCTGTTGCCAGGTTCACAGGTCAGGCACTTCACCTCTGCTCGATAGAGCCTGATATAAGTACGGAACCAATAAAGGTGAAAAGTCACATTGTGGGCCTGCAATCTCTAGGGATAACATTGGCATTGATTCTTGGGGTTTACAACGTGTAAACTTTTGTTTTACATATTCAAACACCATTAGAAGAAAATATCCTCCCTTGTGTTTATGTTTGTGTTGATTTCATGAAAGGCAGAAGCACAATAATCCTCAGAAATGTGCATGCTTAGGCTAAGTCAATTGAATTAAGTGTGCATATTTCACCCAGATGTGCTAATTTCTGGTGACACTGCATCCTATTGCATATGCTGAGTCCCCCCACCTTTATTTTTTAGGACTTGACCCCTGCTTCCAGCAGTCAGTTTTCGGACAGCTTGCTGCAAGATGCCCCCTGTGTGCTGGATGGTTGGCAGCATAGGAGGTATGCCAGTTATTCCACTAGAGACTGCAATTATATTGGCGGCTGCATGCTTCTACGTTTAAGTTCTGTTAAGGGACTTCAATTCAGCACTCCAACTAAGTCAATGCCTGGTCTGGGATGCCCAAGGGAAGCCCTTATTTATATATTTTTATGACAAGTTCATTGATCTGGATGATAAACCCTTGTATAACGCCCCTCTCTTTGAATCCCCCTGACCTCACTGAGCCAAGAAGTAGGTTTTATTAAAAGATTTATTAGAAAAATAAACAATATATATATATATATATATATATATATATATATATATATATATATATATATATATATATATATCACACTTTTATAATAAATTAATATTTGATCGCACACTTATGAATATGACAGTGATTAACAATGGATAATATTACACTAGCACACTTTTGTAATCACTTAGGTGTTGGTATAGAAAGGATAAGTTAGCTGAGAATGCTTTTATGGTTTCAAGGATAAACAATGATGGATAGAATGCAGCACAGAAATAAACTGATATGGTTTCAACAAGAGAGAATCTAATCACTTTTCCCATTGTGGCAATTCACTCCCCCCCTATGCAGTATAAAGAGATGGAAGGAGAGCACACAATTTTCAGGAATACCATCAAATGCAATACCAATTCAGTTCCCCCCTAGCATGCTTAGAGCACAGGGATGATTTTAAAACACAGGCAAAAAATACTTTAAATGTGATTTGCAAAGAAGTGAAAATATGCTAAAATTATTTTAATTCCCTATAGGAGATTCAGGGTAGGTGACAACTACTTTGAATTAGTTCAGGTCTACACTAGCAATGATTCATGAGGGATTATCAGGTTGAAAACAAATTTCAGCAATACAAAGCAAAAGACAGCGATTTTTGACAGGTGGTGAAATGAGCTGGTTGCAATTCGAGGCACTTTTTCCAAGTGCATTGAGACCGATTACGAAAAGACTATAAAGCTGAGGATCTTAGCTTTAAAATGAAAGTTAAATCTTGTTCCTTGCACATGCGGTTCCAAAGATACGGACAATTTTGTGGAGGTAGGTTTTCAGAAATTAAAAAATGATTCAGAATGGCAAATTACACTTTCACAGGTTTAAAGTCAGAGAATGGACACGATTTCTATGATGCATTTCTGGACAGGTTAAAATGGCTTGAATCAGAATATTTTAGACTAAGAGATTGGTTCTGGCACACTTTTCAGGATACTCACTCCTAGTCTTGGAAGGAATGGGCCTCCGTCACAGATCTGGTCAACAGGTTTAGCTGCGGTTCTCTCGCCACGGACGGTCTCTGGTACCAGTTCTGCTCACTGCGATCTGGATCAGCTCTGCTCTGCTGGTCTGGATCTCTGGTTCCGGCAAAAGTTCTTGACACTGCACAGCAGTCTGGTCTGGATACAGTACTGCTTTCTGGGTTCTGGCATAGTGTTCTAGCCAGAATCAAACAGCACAGCCCGGCTGTTGAAGAGTGAGGTTGCAAAAGATTTTGAGGCCTGCTGTAAAGGATTCAGCTTGTAGTTCAGGCCCCTCTGCTTAAAATTCTGGATTCTGGAGTCTAAGTTCTGGATCTGAAGTCTTCTGGATATTGTCTGATCCGGCAAAATGCTTCGCAAGAAATCAGTTTGAAATGGAAAAGTGAACGCCTCTTCCTGGGTCTTAGTGGCTCTTTTTATGTCTTTTGAAAGTGGGTGGGAAGGCTGACTTTCTATGCCCAACCCTCTGAGGATCCTGATAGGTGAGAGAATCTGCCGTCCTCTGATTGGGGAAGAAAATGAAGTGTCATCGTGATGAGGTCGGTTTATGGGTCAGAGGATCCTCCCCTTGTCAATTTGCACATAAATCTATTTTTGATCCAAATACATATTTATCTATGTACAATTTTTCTAATATTACATGTCCAGTTAACCTATTTTCTGTAGCACCAAATCATCCGATCCCTGTCTTTGTAAGATGTTGTGTCCACTTCTGACAGAATTCTGCCCTTTTCATCAAGAACACAACCTCTAAACTTTTCCAGAATTTACACAAACATGCGCAAGGAATATGGCCATCAGATGATGAAGTGTCAGATTTTTAACATACAGACATTTGGAGTAATACCTTATTTTCTGCTACTACCCCCCAGAACATACCACAGAGTCCTAACACCTCTTAAAATGCGCACAGAAAAATCACAAGAATAAATGACATTATTATATAATTTTGACAATTTCGTACTATGAATTATCCATCTTTTTAAAATTATGCTCTGGCCCAGATGGGTGTGGTTTAGGTTCCAAAGCACATGGGGGGATTCCAGCTCAGGTGGCTCCCAGAAGCACTGCTCCTCCCAGTTTCTTCCAAGAGGAAGCCATTTACGACCCCCCGAATTTAACATTTGCCTGAGCCAAGGAAAGCTCATTGTTCTGTTTCCTGCAGCCCCAGGTACCCCATCCCTAATTCAATCAGAGAGGTGTGATCTCCTTTTGGTGGGAACAGCAGAAGGCAGCCAGGCCTGTGAATGCAGTTGATGGGCAAGTTTCAACTCCTGTCGGGGTAGCTGCCAGGCAGAATTCAATCTCTTCAAGCCAGGCTTCAGCTAAATGTCACTTTTGTTCCAGTTTTCTTCATTGAAATCAAACTTACAATTTTTACACATGCAGCTAGAACGCTGATTTTAAGTTCAAAACTATGACATTTAAACAGTTGCAACCTATGTGATACTCCAAAGTAAATCATTCATTTATTTTAATCATTTCGATTTTAGTGGCTTAAAGTCCAATTTCACTTAAGATGCTGACATCCACCGCTCAGCCAGTTGTGTTATGAACATTATTTTAGGCTCTTCATCTTTCCAGATTTTGTATGCACACAAGACTACATTCTGCCAAATGTCTGCTGGTGTTCAGTGAGATTTTCGAATATCTTGCAATGTTTAAAATAGGAATTTTTAGCTTGCATTTCAGAGAAACAAAGGTGATTTCAAGGCACTTTTTTGAGCTAACCAGCACTGCTGTTTTTCCTTTGGCACCACGTTTCACTCCTGGTGCTTCTGGTCCATCACGCTCGCACTGGTGGGTGGCAGGTCAGGCGACCATTTTGGACACCTGACAGTTCTGATTTATTCAAAAGCCATTATAGTGACACCGTTACTACAATAGTGGTCTTCCAGCTCCAGCAAAAAGGTGGTTTCTTGTCTCCCTTTTACAGGGTGAACCCCACTGGGTGGTCTCCTCTGATCAGGTGGGAAGATATGCCCTGTATGGTGAATATGCTAAATTTCTCACTAAAAGGGAACAGCTTCCAAAATATTTTCTGATCTTTCCGTGTCCTAAACTAAGGACAATTTATCTTTGCTTTAGGCTAAACCAAATTTCTACGCTAGAAAGAACAAGCAAGTGGGATTCAGGTCTGGGTGACCAGTCCTGAAGATTTTGCATTCATTTGGTTGCTAAATAGACTATTAAACATCTAGTAACTAATTGCCCAGCACTGAATGATGAAAGAAAAATATATCTAGGGACGTTAATCGTAAATGACATCATGTGGTCTGACTTGATGCGAGGTCGACGGCAGAGCATGATTCTTGCATTATGTGGTTTTCTCACCTTGATAACAAAAAGAATTGCAGAGTTAAGATTCTAACTAAGAGAAAGCACCTTCTCCAATGAACTTTTTTCTTTTAACTGATGTCAATTTAATGTGATTTTTGGATAATGGTGAGCAAATGGGGAGCAGGTGCAAGTGGATCTAGGTCACCTGGCCTAAGCCCCACCCACCTGGTGCCTTCCTGCCTGTCGCTCTTTTTCACCAGTTAGCAAGCCCCGCCCAACTGGTGCCTTCCTGCTTGCCGCTCTTTTTCACCACTTAGCAAGCCCCACCCACCTGGTGGCTTCCTGCTTCCTGCTCTTTTTCACCACTTAGCAAGCCACACCCACCTAGTGCCTTCCTGCTTGCCGCTCTGTTTCCCTACTTAAGGAGCCCTCCAGCTTATTTTCCTTTGCAGGTGGGGAGCAGGTGCAAGTGGATCTAGGTCACATGGCCTAAGCCCCGCCCACCTGTTACCTTCCTACCTGCTGCTCTTTTTCACCACTTAGCAAGCCCCGCCCACCTGGTGCCTTCGTTCACCATCACTGTCTTGTGGCCAATGCTGGATTTGACTTTTATGGATTCATTCACGGTGCGTCACTCTTTCTCAACTCTCATGCTGGACTTCCTTTGCATCTTGTACTCATGGGGGCCCTAAATCATGCTGTTCCCATCTTCATCGTGTATCCTTGCTTGCAACATTATGTGCTACTACTGACTTCTGCAATTGTATTCGCTCTCCACTCTTGCTTCTCCATTTTTTTTGACTGCTTACTCTCTTTTCTCTCCTCCTTTCCCTTCTCCCTTTTCCTATCTCCTCCCCTTACTTTCTTCTATGCACTTACTCTATCAGAATTGTCCCTGGACCTAATATGATAGCAACCTCGCCAGTTTCCTCCACCCTCCCATTACTGTTTTTTTCCTCCCCACAACCCCTCTAGCACTATCTGAAATGTCGTCAGGCCTAGTATGATAGTCGCTTGTTTTATTCCTCCCCGCCCTTTCTGCACCCCTCTCCCTCACCTTTTGTTTTTCTCCGGCTCCAGCAGCAATGTCATCAGGCCTAGTACGGTAGTCGCCTGTCTGTTTCCATTTCCTTCCCACACTCCCCCTCCATTCCTTATCTATGTCTTAGCTCTTGCACTATCTGAAATGTCGTCAGGCCGAGTACGATAGTTAATTTCGCATCCTTACTGTTCATGGCCTGTAAGAATGTGGTTGTATTTTTCCTGGTTCCCTCCCTTGCCTTGAAGCGCTTTGAAACACATTGGCCCTCATTACGACCTTGGCGGAGAACCATGGTGCTATTAGCACCATGGTCCATGGCGCTAAGTTGCCAACTCCGCCATGGTGGTTGGCGGACTTACCGCCCCATTCCGACCTTGGCGGGGCGGTAAGTCCCCAATCCCCATTTACCCTTCCCCATTCCCATTTTTGCCCCATAGGGCATAATGGGAGTGGGGAAGGCGTTAATTACGCCACCGTAAATTACGGTGGCGTAATTAACATCAAGGTCCCTTAGCGCCATGGATTTTAACGCCTGCAAAAAGCAGGCGTTAAAATCACCATGGCGCTACGGGAACTCGTACTCAGGCGGTAAGGGTCGGCGAAGTTTACGCCGGCGTAAACCCCTTACCGCCTGGGTCGTAATTAGGGCCATTGTGTATAGGCGCTATATAAATAAACAATCATATCATATCATAACATTTTTTCTGGATAATTTTCTGTAAATATGTATGAGGATGTTTTCTTTTTTATCTTTTGAATCTTTTTCTTTCTTTTGTATAATAGTGAAAGGTTTGTACATTTGATGTCTGAACCAAAACACTAATGAAAAATAAAAACAAACCCCACTGTTATCTGTGGATGAAAGGAGGAGCAGATGTGATACACATGGAGAGGAGGGAGTAGGATACTAACGGAAAGAGACCATGAAGTTGGGTGAGAGGGACTGTTGTTGTGGTTCTGGAATTACATGAGCAGTTTTTGCTGATCAGCAGCGTGGTGATCAATTCTGCTCATAAAGCCAAGCTTTTTCTATGAAGGCAGATTTGTACACATTGTCAAGTGATCTTAGTCAGTGCAGGTTGTGTGATGGGCCGGGGATGTGCTCAAGAATACACTTCAGGTATGTAGACATCTACACCAGGTAAAGTTTATAAAGCATCCACCATTTCACACACCTCCTTTCAAATACATTCCTATTCAGATTCCGGCCATGGATTGGAAAAGGCCCTTCTGATGCATGATGGTACATGCAGTGTGGTTCTGTTGATCTTCTGCATGGAATCTGCTTTGGACTTGGGCACATCCCTTATGATGCATGCTGGTATTGCTGTGACGGCGTCCACAACTAGGGAGCGGCTGGCAATCTTACAAAAACCCAATCTCCTCTCTGCCGCCCTTCTTTCCCTACTGAAAGTCCCAGCATCACATTCACTCTCGTATGCATCATTCAGTCCATCCTCGCTGAAGCAGGCCTACATGAAACGCCTACATGCATCCTTGATAACAGCTGTCGCCCCTTGCCCAAAAACTTTAAAAGCCACCAGAAACTAGGGCAACACCCTCCCCTCTCCCATCGTGCAGTCCCTCACAGGTGATCTGCTCATCCACATCTTCAATTTGATCAGCATCAGACAATCACAGGGAGTCTTGACAACATCCTTCAAGGTGAACACCTACAAAAACAAGGTGCAAACCATGGACACCTACAAAACCACTCTAGACTTTAGAAACCTCAGCAGCTATTAAGCAATACGCCATCTGCTTTGGGAAAGAGACCCACATGGATGGATCGCATGGCTTCCTATTCGGCTCCAGGGCCTGATGTTGCATGGTAACGGTCACCATTGGTTTGCTTCATATGTTGGATAATGGCACCCCGTTAATGCCAGTCTTATTGGACTTAACACTAGAATTTGCCACCGTTGACCACCAACCCTTCACTGATGTGCATACCTCCGGAATGTGCATTGATGTCCAACCCCCTGATCTGGGTATACCATACTAGCTGTGGACCCATTGAGCAGTTTGATTCATGATGCATTATAGTAGTTGTAGTACGATGTTGCCATGCAAGCATTGAATCCTCTTCAGCCTCTGACAAGGCAACGCTGATGCATTCTGGTATCACTGTAGATACCTGCATGTCTCTCCCACCACAGCAGGGTCTATAGTGTGCTGCTCTACTCCCAAGCCCGCAATAAGAATTCCAAATCAGTCAAATAGTATTTTGTCTGCCTGCCAGAAAAATAATGAATTTTATCATGTGCCCCTAGTGAACAGCAATCAGAAATTAAAACAGACTCGATTAAAGAATATTTATGTGTCAGCACAAACAACTACAAATGCATACATGCATTTAGTAAACACGAAGCACGCATTGGTAATGCCAACAGTTTGGGCTTTTGCCTATGCACTGGAAAGGCTCTTTTCAGGCATAGCCGTAGTGGTATTAACTGGCTATTGATGGTAGCAGGTGCAAAATGGTGCGACTGTCTGGGCATCTCATAGAAGTACTTATGCACAAGCCAAAACGGTTCGCTTTGCCCATGCTCGTTGTTAACAGGACTTCAGAAATGGACACGCATAGTGCTTATACCTTTGGTGGCTAAAGGAAAGATTGGTTAAGACATTTTCATTACAACAGCAGAGAGTTCACAGCTCCAATTAAGTCATTAACGCTCATGACTGTGTTGAGAAAGCACTGGCAGACACTTCAATGCATAGTTTGATGGTAAGGCTTCCTCAAAGCAAGCTTAAACAGTTCCCATGAGAAGGTGTTTTGGGCAGGGTTGAAACTTGGT
Source organism: Ambystoma mexicanum (assembly GCF_040938575.1). Classification (NCBI taxonomy): domain Eukaryota; kingdom Metazoa; phylum Chordata; class Amphibia; order Caudata; family Ambystomatidae; genus Ambystoma; species Ambystoma mexicanum. Next base: position 90,827,531 of record NC_090930.1, on the reverse strand, counting down.
GGGATTGGCCATAGGGATTAGCATCGCCAGGAGCAGACACTGGGTGGGCAAATCGCCAAACAACACCTACACGCTTTGTGTCCCTCCTCGTATGCCATTTCACCCTAGCTAGAGGCGTAGGCAGGGTAGGGCCCACCCAAAATCTTTAAATGCCGACCAAGCAGCACTGGGTGGACACTTACAGATGTTAATGTCACTCCTGTGGGCCCAACTACGTTAGATTCAGCCCGCAGTTGTTAGAGAATCCTGGCTACGCCTCTGTCCCTAGCTGTACACTACTGTAATAGTTTTGGCTTATAGCTAGCACTAAAGCACCATCTAATAGACCAAGCTAAAAAGACACACATCACAAGCCCTGTCACAAATTGTCAAAAGCTTCAATTTCTGCAAATTTGCTGCATGTTGTCTGTCAGCAGTCATTAACGTATTGGCCTTACAGTTTCTGTTTACAACTTGAATTGTGTTCATGTCAGGCGCTTTAGCTTGTAGGAACACATGCAAGGAACATTGCATTAAAAGGGTCCTACACTTTAAGGTTTAAACTCTGAAACAGAGCTTGGAGCCCGAAGACGCGTAAGGGTTAACATGACTTCCTACAATTGACCTGCAATGCAGCACAGGGGTTTCTGGGAGTTTACGTCCATGCGCGCGCTGGAGAGAGATATCAAGGATAGGAAATGTTTAGTGCGTTGGCACAGCTCGGGTTGCCGCATACAGAAATGCCCTGGGAAGAAGCACTGAACGTGGTGTGTACACATTTGTTCTGCCCAGCTCCAGTGTGTGTTATCACGCCCCAGATGCCGCAGTCTCGCACTTCACACAAAGGGTGGCGAGCAGCCCCCTCCTTTCACGCGGCAACTGGGATTATCGCCTCTTGCCAAGTTTGGGGAGAAAACACGCGGTTCTTGTGAAGCGCTGTCGGATCAGACACACTGCATGCAAATCTCTAATTAACTTGCTAATTATCACGGCACCCTCTGCAGGTTTGGCGGCTGCGCATTGCAAATACATGCATACTGTTGGGCAGCAGAACTGCGCTCCGGGTAAAGAGCCCTCAAAGAAAACAAGCATTGACAAACCTAATAGGACCAGCATTCCACTGCCTCGTCCCAGTACTATAAAAGAGTCCCTTTTAGCAGGGGGAGGGATAAATGCTGCGCCCATCTCCCATGAAAAATAAAACATCAGTGTGTACATAGATCCCCACGGACCATGGTGGAGTTTCACATGTCAGCCCATTCATGTATTGCTTTAAGTGGTTTGATATGATAGGTTATTTAAAACGTGCTTAATACCCAGAGGTTTCTAAGCGTGGACCCGTATCATCACTGTGCTAAATGCTGAATCTAGAAATTGTGCCTAATAGCGTAACTGTGGTATTGTTGAACTTAGAAATTGTGTCTAATGTACGCCCTCTGTCCTGCTCTCGTGCTTGTTCGCAGGCGCTTTAATAATAACCATCATATCACACTACTACGCTTACTCTCCCCATAACACAATCATTCAACTAGAACACAGCTGTACCATGACACATTCGGTCTAGCTGTTCTCATAATAACATCACCCCACAAACTCCACACCATCCTAATTGAACACATCTAGCTGAGCACATTCCGGCTAGCTTAAGTGTCTCCTCAGGCCTAACGCAGCCAGAACTCAGTCTAGGTGTCCTCCCTCCGACTGAACACATCCAACTGATTTCCTCAGCACCACACCTACTGCTAAGAAGCAGCTATTATGCACCAACCACATCAGCTGAACACATCACCGGTGCACCTACGCACCATACCACACTCTCTCTCTCTACTAACTGAACTACGGGGTCGTTCAACCTACCAGCACTTTGAGGTCATACCAATGATACATAAGGTGCTATATAAATGCCAAATAACATAACATAATATAACATGTGGTGTTGCTTGCAAGGCAAGCACGTTGCCCCTGAGCTGGCATAATATGCATAATTGAGCCGGTATTCTTAAGGGTGTGTGGCCTGACAGGGAGTCAGCACCACAATTAAGAGGAACCCCTTCCCTAACTTAAATGCCACCTGCTAGGCCACGCCCCTTTTCAACCACTGCTCTATAAGAGCCTGGCTCAATTTTGCAAAAGGGCTGTGGCCTGGCATTATTGTCAGGTAAGTGTTGCAGCTTAATTACGGCTTTGACCTCCTGTGCTGTGGTGCAAGGGTGATGATCCATGCGTTTCCAGTTAAAGGGGTACCTGGTGGGAGTGGAAACAAAGGAAAAGAAAGAACATGTGAGTCTTTTTTTAATTCTAAATCCTTAATCTCTTGATTATAACTACAGCTTCATAATTTAGAATAAATTGCCTTGGTTTATAGTGGGCTTGGGTTACCAGGGACCTTTAGGGAGCCTCGGCAAAGCTACGTCTCAAACACAATGTTTAGAGAGTGTGAGGACTCAGCCCCAGCTAGTCCTGGCCCCACTTAAAGGACTGCCCACATGATGTGATGTCTCTAGATCGGATAAGAGTCTGAAGGAATAATTTAGGGAGATCCTTGGAATTCTGTGAAGCACAAGTTGGGGGTAAGGGTGTCATGCACAGCACCACACCTTCCTTCTCAAGCTCAACAGATCCCCCCTCCTTCCAGCTTTCTGCCGAGGAGTCAAAGAAAGGACCCTCAGGCAGAAATCCTGTCAAAGAGTCCATAGAGGTGATGTGTGCTGACCACCTTTTCTAGATCATGTAATTTTCAGGCCCATCATCCAACCACACAGCGAGGTTGTTCAGGATATCAGCCAGAAGGGGCTCTGCTTGATTGTGTATGCCGGGGGAATGCTTGTGGACCAGTGACAGGGCCAGTGCCTATCTCACCTCCTCACATTTTGGTGAAGCTGTACCCACTCACTGGCACAGAGTCCACTCTTCCTCCAGCAGTGAGCACTACCTCCCTCTTATCAATCATCACCAAATGCCCATCTATGGCTCCAAAGAAGGCACAGGCCCATTGAGGTGCCTTCATCCCAGCAGAAGAATGTCCCGAGGATGTGTCTTATAGTGCGGAGACACCACTATGCTTGCTATGCTAAATAGGCTCTTCTTGAGGACTTCCAGGAACTTCGCACCAAGAAGAAAGAGGGAGCAGACTGTTCCGAGTTGGTGGAAATTTTACATCAGCCGACAGATTATCTGTACAATCTGGCATACCGCGGGGTTATGCTTCAGCCCTTACCATGGACATGGTGGTCCTCTGCCACCTGTATGGTGGCATTGGCATTTTGAAGGTCTTCTCACAGCTTCCCTGGCACATCTGAGATGTACATTGTAGCATGACTCATCACGGACTCTGTAAAATCAATCACACCACCTGACCCTAATGAAACTCGACTGGCACCCGCTACAGGCACATATAATTTTCAAATCCTGCTTCATTATCTACAAGGCTATTGCACTGAAGTCCCCAAGCAACCTCACTGCCCCAGCCTTCCCTGTGAGGCATCTCCTGAAGCCTATGGTCCACCAAAAGTATGGAAATATTATGTTATCTTATAATAGCATAGCGCCTCCTGCCACATGTAATAGTGTTGAAGCACTGTAGGAGGCATGGTCTGACAAGATGAGAGAGCGAAGCTATGAAATGCATGAAACAGGAATTGTAGTTTAGACACTTTACGGAAAGTAAAAGTGTCCAGTGTGGAGATTTTAGAAGCTGAAGTGTGGAAAGGGAAGAGGCAATGACTGCACTAAACATGAAGGGACTCATCTCAATGCAATGGGGCATAGAGCTACACGGAACGTATGTTCACAGTGAATGATATGCAGTCACATGCAATGGATATTGAGCATATTACTTAACTTGACTCTGCAGCGCTGCTGCAGCCTCACATCTTACCTGAGAGGTCTTCTCACTTCAAGCTCCCATATATGTCTCCCATTGCTGGGCATCCCATACTTTGAAGACATACAAGTCCTCTTTCCACATCAATCAGGTCACTCCACTGCTGTCATAAAGGCTGATGGCTGTGCCAGAGAGAGCCCTAGGCATCAGAGCAGACTGGGATGAGGCTGGTGTAGCACTCAATGACATCCCACACCATGTTGTTGAGCTCATGCCAGTAGAAGGCCACTTAACCTAACGTATTGAGCAGCTCCACTGCACCACACAGAGGTCTCAGCATTGGCCGCGCAGCACACCTCCTCCACCAATATCCATAGGGAAGAGCACGAGATTCAGACAGACTAACGCACGTTTGGTCTTGTCAGCCACTGATGTGTGAGAGTGTGGTTAAGAGGTGTTAAAGGGGAGAGCTTAGTCGTGGTTTGGCTAGTGTTGATGCATAATGGCTAGACCTGTGCTAGCTGTCTGTGAAGGGGTCGTGTGTGAAGTGTAAGGTGGTAGAAGATCTTAAAGGAGATTCGATTAGTTGGGGGAAGAGAGTAGTAGGCCTTAGAAGGCAAAACAACCTGCAGCCCTGCACTCCTTGCCCTGGCCATTCGCACAGAGGTCCCATGTCACCATCCCCCGAAGCCACCTCTCGCTCTCTCTCTCTCTCTCTCTCTCTCTCTCTCTCTCTCTCTCTCTCTCTCTCTCTCTCTCTCTCTCTATCTCTCTCTCTCTCTCTCCCTCTCTTTCTCCTCCATCCCACGCTCTCTTTCTCTCTCCATCTTAAATACATACATGGTTCCCCATAAGGAACGAATCAAGCAGCTGCTTCACTGTCACCCATTTCCCCTTCCTTATTAGGTTGGCTAGCCGGCTGAGATTCCACAAACCACCCTCTAACAGGTGCAATGCTAAGTGGCCTGCAGGCAGGTCCCATTTACGAGATCCCAATGCCACCCTCTCTCTATATCTCTCTTTCCCTCTGCCTCTCTATCTCTCTATCTCTCTCTCACTCTGTCCCTGCCTTTCTTTCTCCCCTTTTCTCTCCCTCCCTTCCTAACTCTCTCTATAAAAAACAAACACATGTTTCACTTTCACCATCGTTAGTATGTTGATCAGCAGGCTGACATTTTTTAAGCCACACTCTAACATAATCAGGTACTCTTCTCAGTGGCCTGCTGGGATTTTTGCCTGTCAAGGAAAGGGGTCATTGAGGCAGAGGAAGGCATGTGTCCTTTGTTCTTGAAGCAAAGGTCGGCGCAGTCGCCAGAATCCCTGTTTGTTTCACCCAGTGGTCTACCCGGCTGCCTCCCACTAGCCCCAAACTCTTCTCATGCAGTCCAAAATGAAATCCTCCCACGCTCACCAACAGCCGCAACTCACAAGGTTTTCACTTGGCACCAGACCTTGGCTATCACAGTAATGCTGCAACCCTGCAGGGAATTCTTCATGATGAAACAAAACGCAGAAAAGTTGGAAGGTGAACTATCGAGTGCTCAAAAAATGAAAAATGGGGTAAACTCAGTTCAACTATGCTTAGGGATATCAATATTGAATGGACTGCTGCTAAAGTAGGTGCACGTAAACTTCCCAACATCACACAAACTGTCCCATGTACATGCTAATGACACATTGGTTGGTACCTGGTCTTTGTATCAAATTCCTTTCCATCCATTTTTTTTTGCATCAAGTTGTTTTGCAATGTACAAATATGCATCAAATGCATGCTTTTGAGGGGTAAAAGGTTATTTTTGGTTGTGGTGGGTTTTAAAGCGTAAATAACATGGGGTTGGGGGGGGACCCTCCAAAAAAGAAAAAATGCATTTGATCCAAAAAATTTGTTGGAAATGTCCCTCGATGCAAAAAATTCGATGCAAAGACCACATTGGTTCTGAGCTTGCAGTTACAGAAAGATCTGAGTTAGCAGTCCGGTTGGTTTAATGTTCCCACCAACAAGGGCATGTCACTGTTGAGATTGCTAATAATCCTTTCTTATTCCATTTGCCTTAAGTCATGTATGTGCCTGAAACAGTACAAGTGTCCAAGTACCAACACGTATTTCGACCGATTATCATTGTTTCTCAAGGCTGGGCTTCCCTATCGTGCACATATCAAAAACAAATGATACAAAAACTGGGATTTCCCAATAGATTTGCACTAAATGGAATCAGTGTCCTCATATTCTGGGCTTCAAATCACTTGCATTCAAAGTAAATCCTAGTGGTCTCTTGTTGGTTGTAAATACTCGATACAGACCTGTTCAGGTTATTGATGGACCAAAATAAGGGAGTCTCCTTGTTAGAGAACATCTTCTCCCGCAGTGGGCTACCTCGTGTAAGTCTCCCCACTTAGACTATGAACAATAGTAAACAGAAAAACTGCCAATGCTTTAGTTGTTAGTCTCTGAGAAAATGTGGGTGGGTGGGGGTTAGTGCACTCTAGGCCAATGGGAAAATCTGCAGCCCAGACCTTTTCTCATGATACTTTACATCTTTGCACTTTCGTACAGAAGCACTTCATTGATTTCCACCCAGGCATGAGCCCTAGAAAAAAAAAGAAACCTCCATACATGTGCATGCATACATGCATACATACAACTTACAACAGTTAAAGGAATGCTTAGAGATTGAGGCAACAGGATTTCACCGGCGCAGTGCACTACATATGGCAGAACATATCTGTGAAGGTCAGAGTTCAAAGAGGTGGGGATCAAGTAGATATTGAAAAGGCAACAGGACTTAAACAATGGCACCTCTTCTCTGAAAAATATACCACACTGATCAGCTCTGTAACCATGCAACATGTTCTGACATTGCAGAAGGTGAGTACAGTGTGGCACTATGTAAGCCGTCTGCATGAAGTGTCGGTTCACATCTGGAAAGAGGGAGCAGAGTGAGTGATCGTTTAAGTTTGCACCTGGAACATATGTCTCAAGGGAGTCTTAGATATGTTCAATGTCCAGACCCAGAAACACTGTTGAGCATTCCAGCTGACCACTTACAAGTGTTTACCATTGCATTCAGCTGCGTGTGTATGTGCTGTTGGAAATCTCCTGAAGTGCCATGAAAAATATGCCAATTGATACCATTTCCATCGTGTAGCTTCTTATTATTTGTGGTTAGTGTTGACCTCTATTTGTTTTACCAGGTATTTTAGATATAACATGTCAAATGACCTATGTATGTTCAGACAAAGATGCAATTCAGTGTCACAAACCCCATATGATCCCCTCCAACTGGGTCGATTCACTGTTCCAAACCACAAATAACTCTCCACACTGAATCTGTTGGGTGTCTCCATGACCATCAGTCTGGCTTCAGAGCTGCCAGAGGCACTGACACTGCTCTCCTGAACACTCGTGAAGATCTGCTCTCTAACCTTGATTCAGTCATTCCTTCTGTCCTCATCCTTCTTGATCGTTCCTCTGCTTTTGATACTTTCAACCACACAATCCTGATCAATCGACTCTGTGAGAACATGGGCATCACGGATCAGGCCCTGGAGTGGCTGACCTCCTTCCTCTTGGACTGCCCCTCCCCGGTCCAACTTGCTCCCTTTCTCTCCGCCACCTCTCTCTCTCTACCTGTGGTGTTCCCTAGGGCTTTATCCTCTCATCCTGGTTTTTCAACCTCTACTTGGCCCCTTTGGCCTGTCTGATCTCTACCTTCTCCTCTAACTTTCAATGTTATGTGGATGACACTCAGCTTTCCTTCAGGCTCCCCTCATCCTCCTCTCTTCTCTCACTCATTCCTGACTGTCTATCCACAATTCAGGTTTGGTGTGCCTCCAACGATCTCTGCCTTAACACCAGTAAGACGGAGAGCCTTCTCATTAGGACCCTTGCACTTGCTTTCCCTATCTGGCTATCTGCCTTGGGCCTTCGTCCTTTACCTTCCTACGAGGCAAATAACCTTAGTGTCATCTTCTACTCCGCTCTCTCATTCTCTCCTCACATCTCGGGTGTCGCCAAGAAGTCCCACCACCAGCTGCATCTCCTCAAAGAGACTCTCCCCTTTCTCACTTTCCCCCAGGAGCGCCCTGTCTCCAAAGCCCTGTTTCTCTGTAGGCTGGACTACTGCAACAGTATCTTCCTCAATCTGCCTTCCTCTACTCTGCGCCCTCTGCAACTAATCCAGAACAGGACTGCAAGACCTATCCATGGCCTGAAGCCCAGGGACCATATCTCTCCAGCTCTGAAATCTCTCCGCTGGCTCCCGGTGGCGGCAAGGATCAAGTTCAAGATCCTTTGCATTGTCCACAAAGCTTTCTGGGGCCTTGGTTCACACTACATCCAACACTCTCTTTCAAAATACCTTCCTTCTCGAGCCCTTCACTCAGCCATCCCCAACTCTCTATGGGTTAGATGCTTCTCCAGGCAGAGAGTGGGGGGGGTAGATCTCTCTCTTCAGGTGCCTCCCTCTGGAATGGCCTCCCTGCCCCTCTCAAACTTGAACCAGCCCACCTGAATTTTCGGACGCAGCTCAAAACCTTCCTCTTCTCCTCTGCTCCCCCGACCCCCAGCTTACCTACATGTCTGCTGTACAGACTGGTTGTTTGGCTACCCTCACAGTCTCACTGGGTACCAGGCTTGTCCTTGATCAGTTGCCCTTGCACTGCCTCCGGGCTTACCACGCACTTAGGGGCTGTAACTGTGACCCTACAGTTCCTGTTCTCCTTGCACTACCGAGAGCCATGCTGCCCTGGCTGCACTTACTCATAGCATTGCTGCCCTGTTTTCCCCTTCACTCTCCCTTGCACTCCCCCCCCTCTTTCCACTTGCACTTCTCGTTCTAGCACTTGCACAATCTGAATGACACAGGGCCTAGTAAGATTGTTTGTTTTGTCCTCCCAGTGTCTTCCCTACCTTGTCTTGTTGCGCCTAGAAACACATGTGTACAGGCACGCTATAAATGACTTATCATATCAAATCATATCCAGCTGGGTCGATTCACTGTTCCAAATCCTGTATGACTCCATCCAGCTGGGTCGATTCACAGTGCCAAACCCCATATGACCCCCTCTAACTACGTCGATTCACTGCCCCAAAACACTTATGACTCTATGCAGCTGGGTCGATTCACTGTTCCAAACCTCATATGACCCCCTCCAACTGGGTCGAATCAATGTCCCAAACCCTATAGGATCCAATCTAGCTGGGGTCGGGTAAGGCCATTTTGGATGCTGCATCTCATCATTAATTCTTAAAGTCTTTCTTAGTAGCTTTCATAGCCCATCAAAACAGAAATAATGATCTCCCCACTGGAAGACAATGCAACACAGGTATACCTGACCTGGCCACTGGTCAAGGGAACCCAACCAGAGACATCAACACTGATATACAATCAGGGAGTTCTCATGGAAAAAGGCCCCCCTTGGGAATCACAAGCCAATACAATAGCAAAGCATGTTTTCTACTTCCTGTGATTAATAAGAGGGTATCCTCCCATACCTCAATTTCCCATACAGAACACTTGAGATAATCTCAGACACTGGATGCCACCCTCCCGGACACAACGAGTAGAGTGTGCATAACAAAGCACACCTCGAATGCTCTCAAGCACATGTGCCAGTTTCTCCTGGTTCTACACGCATCAACCAATGAGCACAACCTCAATCCCATCCCTCTCTCTCTCACTAACCAACCCTTCCCACTTCCTTTAAAGAGCAGCGTGAGCACCGGGAGGCCATGCAGATGGCCGCTGCGTGCTGTATAAATCAACATAACATCAATCCAGAAACTGGAAACTTGTGAGAACCAGTGCAAGTCTCTGCGTTCACAGACAGCCAACTGCCAATCAGTCCACATCACCAAATGATTATTCCTGTCAAAGCCCCACCTATCACGCAGAGCATAAACAGGGTAGGGCCTGAGCCGGCAAGGCCCACCCACAATCTGGAAATGGCCACTCAGCTGCGCTGTGTGGGCATTCAAAGATGTTAATGTCACTGTGGTGGACCCCATTAGTTTCATACTCTACTGGTTAGACAATCCTGGCTACGCCTCTGCACCTATCAGAGGTGTTGCTGGGGGGGTGGGCTAAGGGGGATAAAGCCTCTGATTTTTTGGTTGTAGCCCCAGATAGAATCTCAGGAGCTACAACCAAAAGGCTAGCTAGCCCCCAGTCCCAACAATTCTGACATTAGCTGAGCCCCGGGTATTTTCCAGACCTAGTAACACCCCTGGCACCTATGGAGCACCAATGGACATCCTGCGAGCACAGCAGTGTGAGAATTGCTTTGTTTCACATGTTTAGAGGAGTATTGGTACTCTGTAGAAACTGCTTACCAACCAGTGACGAATTATTTTGTTTTTGGGTGAAAATGCCGTTAATGACAAGCCATCTGCGAAAGTCAAGACATAATGAACAACTGGCGACGTGACCAGAAAAGCAAACCTTTCCCCGGCGCACAGACCAAACGTTTCCTCCCAGTGCGTTTGGCAAACCTCTTCCGTGTGCGCCCAGGCCAAACATCTCCCCCAGGGCGTATGGCAAGCATCTCCCGCAGCATACTGGCCTGGCGCACTTGCCTTTCAGCGCCTTGTAGGAACCATTTTCTCGAGTGCATGGACGGCGCGATTAAATCAACAGCACTCGTCCCCCTTTCATTTCTCGCTTTTCTGGTCGGATAGTTCTTCGCTCCTTGAAGTTTCCATGGAAATCCTGCCTCGCGACTAAGGAGGATGAGGGCGGGGGCTGCCTGTTTCTGAGCTCACACCAACTGTGCCATCTCCTAGGGTGTGAACTATGAGCATTCGCAGACGTTGCCAACGTGACAAGCGTCTGCGGGGGCACTCATACATTTACCAGTGTTGAACTGGACAGTGGGGCAAAGGGGTCCACTTCTTAAGGCGTTATGCATGCACATACCACTTGATTTCGGAACCTATAGATTAGTGATGGTCATGACCCCTCGAACCCTCCTTTATTTTAAAGCTCCTAATAAAGTCCAGTGGGTTTCATCAAACAATCAAGGCAACAGCATTCATTGTTATAGCACCATGGTGCCGTGTGCCCCCCCAACCTTTTCCATCATCCTACTTCATTTTCGAGCCACGTGAGGAATTTGGGGATACAATGTGAGTCGCATCTATCATTGTCATGCCAGATAGGTCAAGCTATGAGAGCTTGTTTTTGCCATCTTCCAATACTCAGGCAGACTTTTCAATGCGTTCCTAAAGAGGCGCATGCCTCTGAGGTTGGCCATGGACTCACACTTGGATTATGGCAATACCTTATACATAGTTATGGCTCATGCATAAACTTGGAATCATGCAAAACGCGGCTGTCTGGTGTATTTTCCATGTACCCGGAATCTCTTTTAGCTCGACTCATCACTGTCATCTCCCCTGGCTCCCAGTCCATCAATGCATTGTTTTTAAGACCTGGGTCATTATATGTTTTCCTGAATATCCCGCCGGTAATTCTGGGGGGAAACCAGGAAACTGACCTACCATTTCAGCCATCTGATATCCCGGTATAAATGGCGACGGAAATGGTGGTAAATCCTCATTTCGTGGAGTCACAGAGCACAACATGGAGATGATTGCCGGTATTTTCGGCACTGGTAATACCAATGGCGGAAATACTCAGTGTTTTTTGACAGTAGGGTCCTGGTTTACCTCCAGCTCTTTGCTGGAGTTCACTGATTTACCTCCAGCTCTTTGCTGGAGGTAAATCAGTGAACCCCCGCCGGAAAACGTGTAGTTTGCTGTTCTGGGAAGAATGCGGGTAACAGAATTTACAGCACTTTTCCCGGCCAGCAAACATATAATTACCCGCCTTGTGTTTGGCTTGCAAGCGTATACATGAGTTGGCTCAGCCTTATCTGTGTTCCCTGCTGTGCTATGGTCCCATTAGAAGTCTAAGATTGGAAAACACGCGTTCCCTGACTATTCCATATTTTCCACCCATCATTAGACGGGATTGATAATTCGCTTTGGCGAGGCTCACACTTTGGTACAAGTTGCCTGGAGAAATCCGTTCAGCGCTATTCTTAGGGTTATGTCGAAAAACAAATTCAAAATGTATCGCTTTCTATGTTTTGGTTGGAGTAGTAGGTGGGGTGTGGGTCACAGTTTGCTCTTCATTGTCTTTACATCTACGCCTACATACAGGTTCTTGTTTGGATCTGCCAGGATATGCACTCTATAAAAAAACTTGAAACTTAAAACATGAAATTTGAATCTATGTGTGGGATTTATAAGGTCCATATGTAGCTGGGCAGCAACGGTGCACTGTTAAGGAGGACACATCCAGGGAGTCACAAGTAGGGCACATGGGTATCAGAAGAACCTGATTGGGTAGGAGGAGCACTGGGTGGAATCTTCGATTGGCGAGATCTTCTTTAACGCAGGTCTAATCTGAATAGCAACATGGAGCAGGGAAATCTTAGTGATGTTTTACAAACCCAACACCCCCAGTGATGTCATAAGGGACTGCCATTGTTACAAAGTATTAGGGCTCAAATTCCAAAACTCCTTCATCAGGCCCTGTGGCTGGCCTGAAGATAGCTCAGCAGCAACGTGCTCGCCCTGGAAGCAAGACAACACGGAGCAACACAGGTTCGATTGCTCGCCCTGGAAGCAAGACGACACGGAGCAACACAGGTTCGATTGCTCGCCCTGGAAGCAAGACGACACGGTGCAACACAGGTTCGATTCCCGGGTCCGCACTTAGAAACCTATGGGTATTAAGCGTGTTATAAGTAACCTAACCTATCATATCATATCATATCATATCATAGCACTGACTGGGGAACAGATGTGCGAATGACCATCAAGGCTGACAAGCCCACTAGAATAAAGCTGTATAGACTGAGGGATTCCTCACTATTGTGGGATAATGGCCCGCCACCAAGTTATGGCTCTAGGTGAAGCAGACAGCCATTTGTTGGGAAAGGGTGATTATCCCAAGCGATAATTACCCCACCCAAGGTCTATAAGGTTATTAGCACATGGTGGTTGTAGCAATACAAGTTTTGGAGTTTTGGTGGTGAAGTACACAATGGGCCTCATTACGGGTCACCCGGTCTGGAAATAATGGTGGTGGTAAACCCGCCGCCACCGTTGTTTCCATACCGGGTGATCTCGAGTCTTGCAGGTGGAGGTGTCATTCCCGCCAGGTCTGACCTGGCCGGTTTAACACCACCCGCCTGCCGGCGGACGTGGAAACACTGGCATCATCACGAGATGGAGCCGGTGTTTCCACTTCCCCATTCCCATTGAGTCCTATGGGACTCAATGGGAATGGGGATTTACCAAATTACGCCTCTGGAATTCCCGGGTCACTGGCGTCGTAATGCCCTGATAATTTCAGGAATCACGGAGCTGGAATGGTAATACAAGTCCTGCGGTAACCTGCCGGAATTTCAGGCACGGTTACCGCCAGACTCGTGATGTGGCCCAATGTTATTTTAAGAGTCACTTAAATAAATAGACAAACTGAGTGACTATATTAAATGTGGTTTTGTTTTGTATTAATTAAATTACATGGTTGTCTTCATAAACTGAGCATTTTAATTGCAACTTGGTTGAGCTGGAACAATATTTACATGAGCATGCACTGGGTATAATGCAAAAGTAAATGGTTTCTGTTTTAGCTTTCTCTTTCGCGTGTTACATAGCACGTTACAGCCAAAAAAGGCCCTCTCAGAGAGCAAGTGTCTTGCTGAAAAAAGTCCTGCATCGACATTGTATTGCTGTTTCCCTGACGGCCTCTGAAAACAGCATATTCAGAATGCAGTCAAAAACGATAGTTATTGACTGCATTCTAAACATTCTTTTTGCCCGGGAGGAGATCAAAATCGACCTCAATGTGTCAATGCTTGTTAATGCATTTTCTCTTAGAGACAAACCCCAATAGAAATACCAAAATGTGACTTATTTACTAAGACACCAAAAAATAAACCACAATGCAAAGAGGTTCCATTTGCACCTACTCCGCTTGCCTGACACACATAAATTAACACATGCATGTGCGCACACACTCACAATATTTACTCTTTTTTGTGAAAGTGAAAGCATGCATAACAAGAAGCTGCACACTCTGGTCAGGATGACACTGAAGCAGAAACAGGCAGCTGTATCTCAACGTTGATTGTTCTGTCTGGATTAACATCTGGAATGTGCAGTATAAAAACCCTAAATGTATTTGGAAGAAACGTCAATTTGGTTCATTCCAGGTCTCTGATGGTCATCCATTTCTGGCTTTACAGCTCTTGCATTCTGGTACGTGCAGCTCTGCATGGATGATGGAAACATATCACTGCTAGTATTGTACAGGAAGGAAAGATGGCACTCATTAAGGCAGGACTTGCATAACATGTCTTGGGAGTTCTAGTTCTGCATATGTTGGTGTCATGAGATTGTAAGGGAACATATGGCAACTAGTCTACCATCACTACTCGATTTTGCAATGTTCTTCATTAGCAGTTATTTCATATGTAGATTGTCATTTTATGGCAGATGATAACACATGCAAAACATGCAATGACATGTGTTCTTCCCATGGAGCTAGATACAGAACATGTTGATGATTCTTATGGAAACTGGAGAACTGTAGGAGGAAGAATGATGCACTTTGTTCCATGGGACACTTGTCAGACCCTCTTGCCATAGCTTCAGCCATAATCTGAACCCAGACCTAGGCAGGATTGACATTCTTTGCCTCAGGCACAAAGCATCTATTGGCCCTCATTACAGGTTTGCTGGTACCCCGCTGGTACATCTTGGAGGGATTCTGGAAAACCCTGCCTTACCGTCTCTGCCACCCAATATTATGGGCAGAGGAGAGCCAGGAGCTTCCCATTCCCATAGAGTCCCTTAGGACTCCACAGGATGGGATTTCCTGAGTCACTGACACTGTTACTAACAATTCCAGTGAATCAGACATGTATTTGCCGGTAGGAGCCGAAACTCCCAGCAGGTCAGGCATGCTGTGAGATCCATGGCCCACCGGCCAACTTGATGTATTCCAGTCTGTAAAATATGCCAGAATTACCAGCATGTTTTTTGGCATTTTTTGCTGGACTGCCACACTTGTAATGAGGGCCGTTGTCTTGTGCTCTAGCGCCTTGAAGAATCTCTTGTGCTAGATGGCATTAACAATAAAATCTCAGACCAAATAACCAGACAGACTCAAAGAATATAGCAAAGTACTACTTTATTCTCAATTCAAAAAGCAGGGCAAAGTGGCAGACATCGGACTGATGCTTGCACACTGAAACACAAACTTTAATTCACAGAGGTCTTATACCCTAATATATGTCATCTATGAAGTCATCCTACGTGGCAAACTGTAAAATCTATTGACAGGAGGGATTGGTTAGGGGAAAATATCTACTCATAGAATACATATTTAGCTGTCTCTTATCGGTAAAACACGCCTCAAACTACCTATAAATATGTATAATACTGATTATATAGGACAAAATGGCAGTGAATTGGTCTATGCAACATTGTATAACACATTGCCCCCTAGACCCAGTGATTGGTTGGCCTCCTCACGCAACCTTGGACTTTTGGCTCAGCTAGCAGCACGTAAGTGAAATGAAACTCAGGTGCTTGAGTCACGTCAGATTACTCCCCACTTTCTCAATTAGTCCATCATCTCTGACCAGTCCAACCATAAACCAAAGGGTCCTGTCTGTAGTTGACCTTATAGCTTGTTCTCTGTTCTGGGAAATTCAAGGGAGTGTGAGCACAACACTATCTTCATCCAAAGCTTAATGAAAAGCCCTTATTTTTGACTTCTGAATCACATGTGGAGACCACAAATGTGTCCATTTCCACCTTTTATTTACTGCCATTTGATTTAATTATGCTGGGTGTCAGTGCTCCTCTTGGCCTCTAGAGACTTGCTCACTCTGTTGCTCACTTGATCTTGTATATACGTTATACTCTTTTAATTGTCCAATAGGTGGCTCTTGTGAATGTTTTCTTCTTTTTTCATTTAAGAGAAATAAGTCTCACATCCATGGCTTATGTGTCTGCATCCTTTTGTGCTGTGCAGCTATTCCTTAAAAATAGGATCCTTGATCCCAAACGAACATTGACCCCTCTTCGTTTTGCACACAAAGCTGCTTCCCACCATCTCCTGACTCTGTACCCCCGATCTGTCTCTGAGGTAGCTAAAATGAGTGTTAGCACAATCCGGAGTCCATTTTCCAGTTATGGCCATACGTACCACATTATATATGCCTCAATAGCAAACTTCTGTATATCGTATCTACCTTGCCTTGCTGCGTACTTACTCTTATTGATCAGGACGTTATTTTGTCTTCTTTCGCATATATGAGCACTTCATCATTTCTCAAATAAAGTAAGTCTGCCAGTGATTAAGTAGAGAACTTGCTTGTTCATTTGGGATAAGATCTCTCTGAGTAACCCCCATCTCAGGTCAGCTTCACATAAACTCCCAACTGACCATATTGAGGGAAAAACATTCCACAAAGGAATTCCACCAGGCAGGCATTCCATGTTCTGAGGATTACTGGCATAACATTTAAATAACACAATACAACACATCTCCTCTCCTTAACTATGTACAATATTATTTACAATGCTCATGTTTACTTCGTCCTTTTACTTGAAACTTATCGGCGCCACTCTGGATACATTCCAAAACTGGCCTCCACAAACTCTAACTGCCCCTCTCAATACTTCCACTGCCTGTACAGGATTTGAATACAACAGCTCCCCCTTCTTCCTTATCACTACTTTCCTAATCTGTACCCAGTCACCCATACATACCTTCACATGCTTCCGACCATGTTTCTCATTCTCCTTCCTTACCCAGGCATCTTTCTCCTCTCCACAGTTCTCCTCATTTCCTCCACAACACAACCTGTTTTGCTTGCCCTCCTGAGCCAGGGCGGTTTCACCTTGGTACTGCCTTTACTCCCCCTCATCAACTCGAAGTGACTCACTCCTGTGGTGGCATGGGGGAGCTATGCGTAATGCATACAATTTCTCCCTCACGACTACCTTATTATCCTTCCCACAGGCTTCTGCCATCATCACGGCCTCCATCACACACCTGTTTAGTCTCTCAACAGCACCATTTCCTTCAGGATGATATGCAACCATCCTCTTGTGCTTCACACCACAGTTCTTCAAATACTCCTCAAAACACACACCTACAAACTGTCTCCCATTATCAGTCAATACTGAGGAATGTAAACCCTCTCCCTCAAATATAAATTGTAGAAATTCAGTCACAACACTCCCGTGGTCTCAAAAACAATTTTAAACTCTGCCCACTGTAACAGTAAATCAATCAAAACCAAAATATATGTTCCACAACCACCTTCGACGGGTACAAAATATCCAAAGCTAGGTCACAGCATACATTTTCTAACACACCCACCTTCACCATTGGCTGTAACCATGCCACTATTCCCATACCTGACTTCTCACATTCAACATATCTCCCCAGTATCCTCTCTATATTGAGGTCAAATCCAGGCCACCAATACTCACTCCTCAACACTGCTTTCGTTTTAGTAATTCCTTTGTGACCCTCATGGGCTGTCTCCACTCTCCTCCTCCATAAAATCCTAGCACGACAGCACAATCCCACCAATACAAAACTCCATCATTGGCACTCAGTTCTGATCGCACTTCCCAAAAATGCTTCTCCTCATCACTCAACAATCTCTTTTCTGGCCAACCATGCCTCCCAAACTCACTAACTGGTTCCAGGATGCTCTCCTCTCTCACAGCTCTACACCACTCATCCCGTGAAACAACTTCATCATGTGTTGCAAATACAGTATCCGTCACTTCCGGAACCACATCTTCAGCCATACCTCTCCATCTTGATAAATGATCTGCTAAAACATTCCCTTTCCTGGTATTACCTCCATAACAAATTGTCACCCCTGCATTCAGGCCACCCATCCAGCAACTCTCCTCGACACCTTGTCTAAACTTTTCCTCAAATATTACTCTCAGGGGCTTATGATCAGTCTTTATGGCAAACTCTGCTCCCCACACAAAATTCGGAAATTTCTCTACTGCCCAATGACACACAAGGTCCTCATTTTCAAGAACGGAATAATTCCTTTCTGCTCCACTCAACATCTGTGAGGTTTGAGTAATCACACTTTCCAAACCGTTTTCATCCACCCGTGCTAAAATGGCACCAATAGCACTTCACTGGCATCTAGAGTGACAACACAACCCCTTGTTGTGCTGAACTGCACCAACGGCCTTGCCATGTCAATATTGGTTTTAATTTCTGCAAATTCCATCTCACACTGCTCAATCCACTCAAACTCCACGCCTTTTAACAAAAGTATTCTCATTTTCACCACCTTATCGACAGAGTTGTGAACACATTTCTGATAAAACTCAATCATTCCTTAGTTCGCTGTTGCCCTTTGGAGAAGGCACCTTCTTTATTGCATTGACCATGTCACCCTTGGGCCTCAACCCTTTTGCAGATATCTTGTGCCCCAAATTTTCCACACCGGCCTCCTTAAAGATGCACTTCTTCACTCTCAAAGTAATATTTTGTTCTTTTTTTGGATGTCCAAAACGTTCCTAAGATTCTCCTCATGCTCTCCTAAGGTCTCTCCACATACCATAATATCGTCCTGAAAACAATACACGTTCCACTGACCCTTCAACCAGATATCCATCATCTTTCAAAAGAGAGACAAAGCCAAGACTAACCCAAATGGCATGCACCGAAGCCAGGTAATAAACGCTGTAAAATGTTTTGACTGTTCATCCAGTTGTATTTGGTTATATGCCTTGCTTTGAAAAAAAATTGGCATTTACCACCAGTGTCGACATCTCCGTCATATTAGGATGGGGATGTCGCTCCACAACAACACACTTGTTGAGCTCCCGCAAATCTATACAGAGCCTCAACTCACTACTGGTTTCTTCACCACAACCAAAGGAGACACCCATTTCACACATCCTGCCTTCTCTATCACACCTGACATCGTTAATTTCTCGAGTTCTACTTTCACTCCTTCTTTCATCACCAAGGGTACTGAACGTAACTTTGCCGCTACTGAAACACTTCCCTCCTTTAACACTATTTTGTGCCTCATAAGTCACTTGTCCAATTTCTTTTGAGAACACACTAGGATGCAATCCAACTAAGCTCTCATTCTCTCTTACGTACAGCACATGTTCAATGGTTTTGGGATCAAGTCTTGTGCAAAGACCTTTTTGCTCTCTGCACCCCAATAGTGTCTCCCTACTCTTTGTGACATAAATCTTACCACATGCTTCTCTCCCCTTGAAACTCAACTTTGCAACAAAGTATCGAATGACATAAATTTTACCCAAAATATATCCACCCGGCCTTATATCAGGAGGCAATAGGTCTTTCAATTTTCCACCTACCTCCCTCAGGAATGCTTCCAGAAATATCAATGATACCTTTGCTCCAGAATTCGCATCATCCTTACCCCCTTCCCATCAATGTTAATTTCCGCTAATGGACTTTCACAGTCCTCATAAGCGGCCCAATTCACCATATTGACTGAAATTACTTCAACTTGATCCTCTTCCTCATCATCTGAGGTTTGTTGACCCTCCTCTGTCACATACAATACCCTCCACCCCCCCCAAGTGTAAAATCTTTGGAGCATTTGGCATAATGACTCCATCTTGTACATTTTGAACACATAACTTTCATTCTTAGAAATGCTGGAGACCCAGAAAAATGATTTACACTACCTCACCTAAAACACAATCGTTCATTTGTTTTCTGACTCCTGACCTTAAAAAAACCTAGGGTCTGTCGGCTCTCATACTGGCTGGACACTCCCTTTCTGCAATTTATTTTTGCTTTTCCACCTCCGCCCACCCTGAGTACTTCAATAGTGGGAGGCTTACTGTTTTTCTTCTCTGACTTTGTTCCACATGCCATTGAATGGTCAACTCTTTTAGCAACATTAATAACCTCATCCAAACTTGGCTCATCCTTGAGCCACAACTCCTCCCTTATTTTATCATTAATGCAGTGAATCATAACTACAATGCAGTTCTATTTATAAATGCAGTGGTTTTATTTTTAAGTTTCCTGGGCTCCTCCGGCCCTGGGGAGCCCCCAGCATTTATAAATACAACAAAGTTGTATTTATGAATGTCAGTACTTTTGCTTTGATTCTCCCGGGCTCCCCCGCACCGGGGGAGCCTGGGAGACTCAAAGTGTAAGCCACCGCAAGCATAAATACAACTCAGTTGTATTAATAAATGCTGTGGTTTTCTTTTTAGGTTTCCCGTGCTCCCCCGGGCCGGAGGAGCACGGGAAACTTATAAAGAAAACCAAGGCAATCATAAATACAACACGGTTGCCACCGCAATTACCCTATGGCTTTTTAACACGTTATTAGGCTTGGTTTAAGGTACCTGACTTGAGCTGCGCCCTCTCTCCTCTCAGAGTGTCTTATTTTTGCAATTTGACCTCTTGCATCATTATTCTTTTCATGAACCTCTCTGTCAAATTTATATTTATGGTTTAGTTGTGTGGTGGCTCAGAGAAAACTCTGGCTTAAAAAAACAGCATAGTCGGGTAAACCTGTGTTTTGTGAGGGTTACTTGCAAATAATCATTAAACCGCAGTAGTGAAGAGTTTGAACATACCAGACAACCACTCATGGATACCTCTAAAGCCTCTTCATATTGCTTCCCGTTCTTCCAAGATATCAGGAGAGACCAAGCAGTAGTCACCAGATGATGATCACTATTTACCTGGGGACTTACCACCAAATCCTTCACCCTCAAGTATATCTCTCTAGTGACTAAAAAGTAATCAAGGGTGGCCTGCTGGGATCCTTTAGACCATGTTATCGCAGCTGGCCTGTCTCCCGGTAAAGTACCATTTACCAAAAGGAAACCCATGGCATCCATCAGTTCTATCCATGCCTTGCTCCTAGCAGCGGAGCTAACGTCAGGTGGTCTGAAGCAATGAATGTTCAGATCCCCCATGATGATAACTCCCACCAGGGCTCTATCCAGCTCACATGTCTTGTGTTGAGGAGAGATGTTACTGCCCTCAGAAATTCTAAGGTCGTTATTGCAGTCAGGTAACAACATAAGTTTTAAGAGGTCTAAACAGCCACACAAATAATCCCATCTGAATAAAGCTGCCAAGGCATCTCACAGCAGTCAGTTCAAGTCCAAGGCCATTTTTGAATGCAGTCACCAGTCCCACCATGGGATGGCCCTTTTCACCTGTAAAGGCCGGCTGGTGAAGGCATGTATAGCCGTCAGTAAGAAGGGTGATAAGTAACCATGTCTCCTGAAGACAAAAAATGCCTAGAAAAATTTGACAGTTGTCATGATGTTGTGTGAGATGCTTATGGCTCCTTGTATTCCAACTACCGATGTAAATGTACCTAGGTAAGCCATCGCTTCTTAGCTAATTTCCTCTCACCCCTGTCCCAAGAATCCCTGGGAGCCAGGACCAATCCTCTGCATCACCATATCCTCTTGTGGGGGTGGGTGAGTTACCACCACAAGTCTTTGTTGTTGATGCATTCCCGTGGGGCAAGAAATCTTTAGTGGGGCATAAGTTGTGGACCCAACATCGTCTCTGCGATGGCCCGGGGGTGGGGAGGGCCATTTTACCTGCTGCCTTTCCCAGTCCGAGATCTGAAATAAAACATGGCCCAAAGAGCACACTTTTAAACTTTCTTTCATTACCACCTGCCTTACCACATCTGAGGGGATATGTAAAAAGGACTTGGTCCACCTCATGGTCAGATACAAATTCCATTTGGTGGCTATCACTCGATTTGATCACATTTAGGGTTGAGTTTGAGTAGAACAATCTCAAAACATTACATCTGTTTAAGATCAGCGGCTGACTTGTAGCCTCTAGAGGTTCCAGCAACAGGCAGTTATTCTTCTTTAAACAGTATTATACACTTCCTAATGCCCCAGGTTCACCTCTCTTACTACGCACCTCTGTGTGTGTTCAGCACCAAGACCTGCCCGATCACCCCAGTCTTGTACATCAGGGTCCCACCGACCACCAGGTCCCATAGGCACACCCTTATTAGTCGCTAACAGAGCCGTGGGCCCTTTTAAGTTAATTAATTGCAGTCTCTTTTCTTCCAAGGTGGAAAAAGAAATAGCCGCTGGTTGCTCTGAAGGGAAGGTATCCAGCAAGCAAAGGCCAGGCAAACAGTAGTCAGGAGGCAAGGCTTCATCGTCGACTGAGTAGGTATTAAGATCCAGCAGCTCCCTTTCCAACTTCATACTAGATGTATCCGAGAGGGAAACTATTGAGTCCTTAACTAATACAGGCTCCACCATCCCAGTTGGTGGTTTACGTGAGGCTTTGGTCTTTCTTTCCCTCAACCTCTTCAGTCTCAAGGGGGGCCTAGTTTGGGGTGCCAGGGAGGAGCCCAATGAACGCAAACATTTTCTTGAGCCTACTTTGGAGACTTTAATAACTGTGTTACTGTCTGAGATTTTTTTTATCAATTTTTGGTTTCCATGGTTAAGCTTTCCCTCTCAAAAAGCACTGGAGGGAGGAACATCCTCAATTGTTACATGCAGGTCTTCCCTCTCGGTGATACTGGCCTGGGTAGGGGGTTCCCAAAGCAAGGAGACCATATGGGATACAACCCGGGATTGTTCAAGGTCCCCTAGCTCAGGGGCAATGTGCTTGCTTTGGAAGCAAGACGACACAGAGCAACACAGGTTCGATCCCAGGTCCAGTGCTTACCAACCTCTGGGTATTAAGCACATTATAAATAACCTATCATATCATGTCCCCTACAGCTGCACCCGAAAGAGTTGAAGGAACAAAGAGCCTCCACAATGATATGATATGGCATTTTTAATGCGCCTATACACAAGTGTTCCAATGTGTTTTAGTCCTCCTCCCCCATCTTAGTTACTTTTGCCATCAGAGCAGATAGTACATTGTCTTGGACCAGAACTTTCTCGATGAATAAATCATAAAGTTTTAGCAATGAGCTAAGAGAATAATTTATTGCAGCTAACGTTAACTCCAGAGGGGGCTGCACCGAATTAGGGAGCCCAAAGGAGCGCCTTTGAGTAGGATGGGCAAATGAAAGGGAATAAGCTGCAGTCAATTCTGAGGAGTTTAGTGAATGCATGTATTAGGCCGGTGAGCGCGATAGATTATCATCCTGGGAAGGCAGCGGTTCTAGCTGCTGAGTCCCGTCCATCTGATTCAACATAGGCACACTGTCGTGGTCATAAAGCAGTTGGATTCCTTTCGGGATATTTGCCGGACATGGATCAGAGGAAATCATTCGGACCCTTAGGTCTCTGTGTGGGTCCACTTGTAGGTGCCCCAGAGTAATTTCGGTTTGGGAAGGAAGCAAGGCATTTTCTGCTGGTGAATGGAGCTGGACTATCATAGTGAAGGGTAGCAGAAGATCTATTGGTAAATCAGTCAGATCAGGGTGTTGCAGTCTTTCTTCACGAAGAGTCCCCTTCACCATGATCTCCTACATTTTGTTGTTGTTGTCCTCACAAACCGGGGTCGAGAAATGGGAGCCCAGTAACGCTGGCTTAATCTGTACTTCCATCAAAGCTGAGTCTGGAATTTCAGAAAATGATATCATTCAGCTTCAGGACAGACTGTATGAACAGAGGGAAGAGATACAGTTGCATCTTGTCTTTGATCTTGGGTGATCGGGACTGATTCACTCCTAGTGTTCAGGTAGTCCCTAATGCCTTTTAGTAGCCCGACCGGTATGGTGGTCCCTCTTGATCGTGAAGTTAAAAGCTGCGTTTTCACGGCATGTTTGATCTCAATGTGCAAAGGTCGAGACATCATTCAAATGGCTGAGAAATAGAATCAATGAATAATTGCTAGTGGGAAGTTCAGGGCTGCAGCAGGATGGTAAAGTCAACCAAAACAACAGGGTGAAACACTGAAGTCCATGGAGTATCCCTCTGTACCCCCAAGAAACACCACAGACCACTCAGCTCCCCACTTCATGCCCTTCATGTAATGCCCAACCAAGTTTCTTACTCAATTTTGTTTATAGGACCGGTACCTAGATATCCCACCATCCATGTAGCATGTTGAGTTGACCAAGGGGGAGCAAAGTTATAAGCAGCCCAAAAAGTGCTCTTTCTATGATTTGAGCAACTTAATCATAACTACAGGGCCTCTACTGCAGGCCCTGTAATAAATATATATATTCAATATAAAAAAGAAATTGTTAAAGAGACGTTATTATTACAAGTAAAACCAAAACACCCAGACATTTGCCAGCTATGGTAAGCTAAACAACCATAAGTCACGCCAACATCATGCACTGCTAAGACTAACACTCAGGACATGAAGGACATCACTGATGACATCACATATGAAAATCATGTTAATAAACAGTCCCTACAAGGAGTTGAGTTTATAATGTTGGAAACAAGATGTTAGGGGTAATTGGGAGAACTATCATGAGCTACTTAATGCATTAAAGAATGTTCTCTTGTAAACAAATCATTATATTCTAGTGTTGCTGCTAGCAGAGGAACCTATTCATACATACAGCTAGGCGCTAGGCAATGGTTGCAGCATGCACCATAGGAGTACAACATTTTTAATCTGGTAATTTCTGATAGCTGAATGATGAATGCTACCTTAAGAGAGGTTTGAGTAATGTTAAACATGGAATAAATAGATTACAATGGAAAACTTACCACAGACTTGTGTTAGTAGAAAAAATACAAATAGAAAAGCACAGCGCTTTGAAACACATTGTGTATAGGCGCTATATAAAAAAACTATCCTATCATATCAATGCATACTAATTAGAGGCGCATACAGGGAAACTAAAGTAAGGAAGAAAAAAAAACAGCACCAAAAAATGACAATAACATTAGAGTTAATCATTGGGTACACAATTTAATTGTGTGTTTGAGGCATGCTTCTTGCCCCATGTATGTGCACTATGAGCTGAGATTACGGAAAGTACTTTATGAATTTTAAAGAACTTTAAGAACCTATAAAAAGTTAAATGTGTAGATATATAGCACCTTTTAAGCTTTGTCAATTCTCATTGTCAGTAGAAACAAACAGCTAGCCTAATCATGTCAGTAAACAAAAACAAGTGGTCCATAAATGTGATGGGTGTTAGTTTTAGCAGTGCACAGTGGTGGTGCGAGTTACGTTTGCTTAGCTTAAGATAACTGGCGAATATCTGGGGGTTTTCGGTTTTACTTGTGACGATAACGTCCCTTTAACAAAGTTTGTTTTTAATGAATATATATATATATGTATACATATATATATATGTGTACATATATATATATATATATATATATATATACATATATATATATATATATATATATGAAGTTGCCTCGTACCACAGTATAAGGCTTTCGGAGTGCACTCCAGAAAACAAACCCACGTGGTGATTCCACACTGAACCCAGAATTACAAAAGACCAGCAGTCCTTCAAACGTCCAAAATATTCTTTTAATGAAATGCCATGGACAAAAGAGAAAGTGCGTGGACAACGACGCGTTTCGTGGCAAAGCTAACCCATTTATATATATTACACTGCCACGTTAGTGGCAGTGTAGTTATGGTTAAGTTGGTGTTAAGGAAGAGCATTTTTTGGGCGGCTTATAACTTCGCTCCCTCTGGACGAATCCTCACCAAACCTTGCAAAAAAAGTATATGGCCCACTCTGATTTTCTTTGCAAAGTTTGGAGAGGTTTGGTCAAGGGAGGATAAATTTATAGGGGGGGTCCCAAAACTTTTGTTTTTTCCCATAGACATAATGGGAAAAAAACTTTGCGCATGCCTACAGCCCAAACCTCTGGACGGATTTACACCAAATTTGCAGCAGGAGCGGGGGCTTTCTCCCGAAAGCATGCTTTTGCAAATTTGGTGTAAATCCGTCCAGTAGTTATTTTAAAATGACCAAAATGTAAGGCAAAAAAATTAGTGATATCTCCATTCGCTTCGCGGACGGACTTCCCGATTCGCTCCGCGGACAGTGCCCTGATTGGCCGGGGGCTATCGTGATGTCCGTGAACATGCAACGTGTTCGCTGAATTGACGGCGTGGGGCGTGGAGCGCGTCAGATTTTTTGTGGCGCCCGCCATCTTGCATTCGCCGACGACCGCGGACAGCGCAGTGAAACTTGGATTAAAAATTGTATTTAGTGGAGTGTGTTGGTGTGTAAGAGTGTTTGGGGAGGGTGGGGGAGTATGAGATAGGTTCAATGTTCTGTTTTTTTTATGTGCTAGACGCTTTTGTTGTGTTAGATTTTTCTGCGGACAACACGGCTGTTCTGAAATGTTTGTAAATAAACAGAATGGATTCGGTGTCAAGTTGAAAGTGATCTAAGAAGACTCGTGGGGTCCTGGAATGTTCTCAGGGGGTGTCCTGAAGACGTTGTCTGTATTGTTCGTTGTCAAGCTGAAAGTGTTCTAAGAACACTCGCTGTGTCCTGAAATGTTTGTACATAAAGAAAAAGGGGGTGTTCTGAGGACGTTGTCCGTATTGTTCGCTGGCAAGTTGAATGTGTTCTAAGAACACTCGCGGTGTCCTGAAATGTTAGAAAATAAACAAAATGGGGGTGTTCTGAGGATGTTCTCAGTATTGTGTGCCTGCCTAGCTGTATCCAATGAGGGAATGGCACATAGAGTGAAGTGGAAATGGTAGAAGGGCTGTCTAAGAGTTACACGGTCCGCGGACATGGCGTGCTACATCCGGGGTTTCCCAGCAAATCCAGCATGGAAAGAAGACTGTAGGGATCAGCCAATCAGATGTTGAGGTTGTGGATTTGTGTTAAAAAAAACTGTGTGTAGTGAAGATGGCAGAAGTGGAGAAAGTCAGGGTGTTGGTGCTTGGAGATATGTTTGTGCATGGTTTACACCCGTATGCTCAATGCAGGCATATTGCAAATAATTTTGATGTTAAAGGAGTGGAGGTGGTGTGGAGCACTGTGCCTGATTTCAATGTACAGGGAATTGTACAAGTTTGCGACGATATGGGCAGGATGAACAGTCCCCATGTGGTAGTTTTGCACTATGGTGCTTTCCATTTGGGCTATGTCAGTGCCCCTACTTTGTTGGCAGATTTGGAACACTTGGTTCAAGCAGTAATGAACATCCTTCCAAACGCCAAAGTAATTTTTTCTGGATTAATACCTAGGGCAATATGGGACAACCTCAAAGGGGAAATGGGGCACACTATTTAAATTTACATTCACCACAATGAGATTTTCGAAATGTCCGCGGACATGGCGGTAGTCCGTGGACATCGAAATCACTAGTTAGGGGTTCAGTATGTTCTATGTTACATGTATATAAAGTCAGGGATATTATGGTTAAGTTGTGCTACTAAAAACATGTGAAATTCAGTAAAAAAACTTTGTTAAAGGGACGTTATGGTTAAGTTGCGCTAATAAAAACCTATGAAATTCAATGAAAAAACTTTGTTAAAGGGACATTATGGTTCAACGTAAAATCGAAAAACCCCTGAAATTCGGCAGTTATGGTAAGATAAGCAACCATACCTCGCGCCACCGTGCACTGCTAACACTAACACACAGGACATCAAAGATGACATCACAAATGTCATTGATGACATCGATGAGGGGTTCTGTTTCTTCTGTATCGTATGGCACTGGGTGAGAAGTTTTCTTGGTGTGTGTCGCGTGGATCCAATTTTTCTGGCCTGCTACTCGCACCACCGTCTGTGTGACCAGTAGGACCTGGAAGGGGCCCCGCCAATGAGGTGCAAGGCAAGACGATCGCTCGAAGGCCTTTACAAGGACCCACTCCCCAGGTCGTATGCTGTGACCGGAGCCCTCGTATCATACAGGTAAAGCCTCTCGCACCTCGTGATAAATCAAATACAAGTTTTTAGTCAACTGGCTACAGTAATCAGAAGAAGTACATTTTCAACATTTCTCAAGGAACGGCATTTTGGAATGATGATGCCGTTGTGTCTTTCCACTAGTCCGGCACTCTGAGCATGTCTGGCCAAATGGAACCGTTTATTGATCTGTAATCCCGAGCATATCTGCAGAATTAAAGCAGCGATAAATGTGGACCATTGTCTGACCAGATGACTCTTGGTAGCCCGAACCTTGGAAAGTACTCTTTTAACATAGTTTTCGCAGTAGTCATGGCTGTAGCGTCTTTAACAAGAACAGCCTCAACCCATTTGCTAAAAGCAGAAATGACAACTAACACGTACTTCAGGTTGTTACATCGTTCCATTTCAATAAAATCAAAGTGTATAACCTCGAAGGGGACAGAAGGTGGACCAAAACTTCACCTAGGAGTTGAAGTGCTCTTTCCCACATTATGCTGATAACAGATCATACACCCCTGAACGAAGCGTTCAGCTACTTTAGAGATTTTATCGTTTTCACATACTTTTTCCAACATCTTTGTGATCTTGCGTGCAAATATATGTGTGGGACCATGAGCCATAACAACCATCATCATAATGTACGCATCAGAAAGTAGCCATTCCCCAAAGCTCTGTCCACCCAACACCCATCATCATCGAGTTTTCCCAAGCCCTCAGCCCATTTCTTAGACTCTTCTAATGTGGCATCGGCTTGGATATCCCTTACAGAATCAACACCCTTATCCATTGTACAGGCATTTGTGGCTTCCCTCGAAGTATACATGTCTAAAGAGAGATCAGTGGCAGTCTGTTTAGCTATCTGATCAGCAAAAGTGATCCCTTTTCCTACATCATCTACAATTTTTTGATGCGCTGCACATTTTACCACAGCTAACTGGGTATGGAGTGCAAGCGCTGAGAGTAGTCGTACTATCAGGGAGCCATGCTGGATCTTTGTACCATGTGAAGTTAAGAACCCTCTTTCTGACCATAGTCTCACAAAGTTGTGAACCACCTCAAAGGCATACTGACTGTCAGTGTATATATTCACGGTAAGCCCTTCAGAAAGTTCGCAAGCTCGGGTCAATGATATAATCTCTGCGGTCTGCGAGAAGTTATGCTTGATTCTCTTGGTTTCCATGACCGTGCTCAATGTAGTGATTGCATAAGCAGCTGCAGATGTACCATCCAGAAGTTTGAAGCAGGAGCCATCGCAAAACAGCTCCCCTTGTGGACTGTTCAAAGGAATATGTTTTAGATCAATTCTACCCTTTGTCTCTTGTTCGGTAGTGTAAAGGCAATCGTGTGACTCTTCGTCACCTTGCGGGAAAGGTAAGAGTTCAGCCAGATTAAGAACACAACACCTCTTAATTTGAATGTGTGGTGCAAACAAGATCAGTTCATATCTCGTCAACCGTGCAGAAGTGAGGTGTTCCGTTTGTGTTCTGTTCAGTAGAACATCCACAGAGTGAGGTACCATCAGGGTTAAAGCATATCCTAGGACCATTCCCTCACTCAGTTTTACAGACGCAGAAGCAGCAGCTCGCAAACATCTTGGCAAAGCACATGCTACGGGATCAAAGGCGGAAGAAAAGTAACCTCATGGCCTATTCTTCCGTCCACGTTCCTGCGTTAATACAGCAAAAGCACATCCATCACATTAATGCACAAACAACACAAAGGCCTTTTCATAATTTGGTGTGCCCAAAACTGGTGCTGAGCAAAATTCAGTCTTGAGCAAATCAAATGTTCGCTGGTGTTCCAAGTTCCACGGCAAAGACGAAGAAATGCCCTTCTTCATCAGAGCCAACATCGGCTTAATCGTTAACGGAAAGTTGGGGATCCACAGCCTACAGTAAGAAGCCATTCCTATCAAGGCTCTAACTTCTTTCTGTGTATTTGGGACAGACATGCTAGAAATGAGTTTTATCCGTTCAAACTTCAATCTTCTTCCCTCCTTTGACAGGAGATAGCCTAAATAGGCGACCTCCTGGCAACAATATTGAAGCTTTATGTCCATGTTTAGCCAGGTGAATAAGTAACACCACAGTGCCCTCCTTACAAGCGCTTCCCGAATCAGCAGCTAAAAGCAGGTCATCAACATATTGAAGCAGTGTACAAGTAGAGGGCAACTCAAGGGTATCAAGCTGTTCTTGCAAAGCCCTACTATAGATGCTCAGACTTTCCGTGTAACCTTGCGGTGCACGGTAAATGTGAAGGAGCATCCCCCTAAGGTGAACGCGAACAAGTATCTACTATCCTTGTGTATAGGAATACTAAAGAAAGCATTCTTTAGATCTACAACACTAAAGTGAGTAGCTGAAGCCGGTATCATAGTTAATATCGTCGTCACATCAGGCACAATTGGAAATTGTGGAGTGACGATCTTATTGATGCATGTAAATCAATTATGAAACTAAAGGGAATTGCATTATCACCTTTCTTGTACACGGGCAAAATCAGACTATTGCACAAACTACCTGCAATTTCCTCAATCACCCCTCGATGCACAAAATCGGAGATGATTCATTTCAAAGCTCGCTCACCATCGATCGAGGTCTTATACTGTGGAATACGTGGCAGCTTTACTCCATGTTTCAAGACGATTTTAACAGGCCAATTTGCAAAACACCAACATCATTGTCATCAATTGCCCACAAACACTCCGGAACATCACTAAATTCCAGCGGCAAAGGTCTAGTCAAGAATTGAGAAACAGAAAGTTGCTGTGGTGAAATCGTCAAACGCACTCCATCAGAAGAACATTGAATTACTGCATTTAATTCCTTCAGCAGATTCAACCCCAGCAAATTCTCTCCATAATTCAAAGTCAAAAGGAATGGACAATGGTCCGTAAAGGGATCCAAAGAAATAGGTACTGGCGAAGAAACTGGACAGGCAACTGGTGTGCCAGAAAACCCTACAGAAACGTTAGTTTGCACTGACAGTGGAATGTTCAATGGAACACTTCTGTGCCCCTGTATCTATCAAGAATAGATGTTTCCTATTTCCCACTATCATTTCAACATACGGACCTTTCTGAGTAACGGGATTAGGCGTTGGTTCCAAACCCTGCTTCGGACAAGCCTAACGAAACAGAATATCATCAAAAGGAAGTTCTTCAGAGAGGTAAGCGGTAGAAGGATGATCGAATATGTTTCTAGTATCCACACTTGGTGCCTGATTATCCTGTGAAAAAGGTTGCTGTGAATCTTGTGCAAACTGTCCTCTACCAGGGCCCCCTACAACCGGGCGACCTCTGGGTCATCTACCCATATTCCCAAATATGTTATTTGACCTCTGTCGAAGGACAAGGCATTGTGCACGCCAATGACCCTCTTGCCTACAATAGGCACACTGGTTAATGTTTGCAGGACCCAAGGGCACATTTCCTTGTGGAACATATTGACCTCTGATTTGTGAATTACCCCCTCTAGGGCCTCTAACAATTTGCTGTAATAATACTTTTGTCTTCAAATCGCCTTTTCTCTTTACGACTCTTGCCTTTTCATTATTGACACGATTCTCATAGTACTGAGCCATGTGCAGTACTTCTGATTGCGACTTCGCTTGCCGAACGCTCTCAGAAGACATGATTTGTGACTGGATGTCAGGCAGCAATCCACGCACAAATTTGTCTATGAATAATCTTTTCCCAGACGCTGTGCCTACGTCTTGTAGACTGAAATCCGAGAATGCCTGTTTGAACCGATTAAAGAACTTGGTAGCACCCTCAGACTTCACTTGGACACAGGCGGTAAGCCTGTCCCAAATAATTCTCTTTTCGGGATATAGTTTTCAATTTCGCAACTATTCTCTCAGGCAAAGTTAGTATCACCTGAGGCGGTCTTTCACCAGCTGGCCTTTCTCCAGTGAGTCTAATTATGTTAGCCCATGTATCTCCTAACCCTGCTACATCTTCTATAGTTCTAACCTGTTTCCACAAATCTACGGGCAGGAGTACGGGAAATAACAGATCAATATCACTTAAAGTGAATACTGAGGATTGCAAAACAGACTCTATTTCTATATAGAACCCTGTCGGATTTTTCCTAATGTGAGGAATAGATTGCCTAATGGTGTTCACTTCCTGTCCTGAGAACGGGACATGAACAAACTGCGACACATAATGTGCAGGAATATCCTGAGCAACTGCACCCGTTGCAAGATTGGCCGGAATCTCAACTTTTTGGACAAATGTCAGTGGAACCTCTCTCATAGGCAACTGAGAAGTAGGCAACTCCGAACGCTTACTAAGCAACAGAGACAAATCGAGTGCTAAAGCAGCCGAAGAAGTGTCAAGTGAAAAAGCTCTCTTGTAAATGCTCAATAAGTCTGCGGGACAACACATCTTTCTTTTTACACATTCATCCTGTAGGTATTCTACCATTACCTGTATCACTTTCCTCTGCATTTCTGGTGTACACTGACTATACGTGTCATATACTTCAACTGGAGTTATCGACATTTCTGAGATCCATCTAATCGCGTCTTTCGTGCAAATTCGCATTTCCTCAGATATCGATTTACGACAAGGAAGGAACCATTTCTGCACATACATAATGTCCAAACTATCTGCATCTTCATCCTCATTCTGTAACCTTTCCAACTCCTTTCTATACTCAAATACCCTCTGAACATGTTCTTGTTCTTTCTCCGCAATGTCTTTAGAGAACGCTAAGGTGTTCATATCCCTCAACCCTTGTGGGAGATCTGTATCATTTAACCTGTCCCACATTACACACAAATTAATCCCTAATCCCTCAATAAAAACTTTCTTCTCAGGATAATTGTCCATATTAAAAAGTGTGGCAAATACAATAGCTTGATCACCCTTCTCCATACAATGCTTAGCCCATGCAATCAACTCACGTTTCTTCTCTGGAGGTACAGTATTACGAGTTACGACCCTTGATCCTGCTCCCTGATCTACTACAAGCGGTATAGGACCACTCGGAAGAGGGAGAGTAGGCATTTTCAACGGAGGTGCTATCACTGGTACAACAGGCAAAAGTGGAGGAGCAGGTGCAGGAGCAGCGACAAAAGCAGGACCAACATCTGGAGGAAGAGGAACAGCAGGAGGAACAATAGGAGCAGCAGGAGGAGCAGGAGGAGGAACAATAGCGGGAAGAGGCAAACCAGCAGGAAGAGGAGCATACAGAGGTGGCACAGTGGCACCAGGCCTTCGTTCATTTAACAATTTATCGATAAGTTCATCAGAAACATGAACGTCTTTAGAAGGATAGATTTTATGGATACCAAGTGAGAAAGCCCTATCCATATTCCTAGCGGACTCAGACTGTGTATCTTGGTCACACAACAATGCTTTTTCGGCAGTCGTCTTATGATGGCCCGCATGTTTTTTCTCTACTCTTAAGCTGCTGTAAAGCTTCTTTATTCCAATTCTGTAACACGTCAAATGCTGCAGGCCTAGCCTTTTTCTTTAATAATATAGATTCTAAATACTCAATTCGAGGGATTTCAAAACTACCATTGATTGGCCACTGAAGTTCGGAAGCATGTCTAGTTTGTCTGTGCCAAATATCATTAAACACTACACTACCAATGCCATGCTTACAGTATATAGTACAAGCCGGCAACCCCTCCTGTGGCGCCTGATGTCAAAATTCCAAAGATTGTCTATCGCTGCGGAATAATGCCCTGAAGCAGGCAGACAATTTCCCAGGCATATCAGAATACTGTAGTTACCTGGTCAGTAATTCAACTCGCGAGTGCAATGCACCAAAAAAATTATCAGGATAATTAAGAATCGGGTCACGACTCACCTGATCAATCCTAAGGAGGTCGGATTTCAAAGTTTTCTCTAACAAATTTGACCTCGTGTTTGGTGATTTCGACACATCTACCCGCCTCGATATGTGGACCCTCATCAAGGTGCCGACTCGGACCGCATGCTCACCGTCCAGGAATCGGGCCGTGGAGCGCTGCTGAGGTGTCGCTTCTCATTCTGAAAAGGGGCCCCTTTTACATCCTCTGATCCCGGTCCGATTTCCGCATTAACCTTCAACAAGCTGGCATCAATCTTGAGGGTTATAAACAAAAGGGGTGCCTGATTACAGTCCCTAGTCCAGGCATCATATAATAATCAACAAAAATGGACCAACGGAACAGGGAATAGCCTCTCAATACATTTATCTCTTCATAAATACCAATAAATGTTCAATTGTCAATTTCTAAAAACTTTTATTTGCATATCAAAAATGCATATAAAATACTAATAAAACATTTGGACAAACACATATCTATAAGTTCCACTCATACTGATTCACTCCTAACATTCATTCTACTTTTTACTTTTTAACCAAATCCTTGGCATATATATATATTGTGGCCTCCTGCATGGACCGCCTCCAATTCTATTTATACAGTGAAAAAAAGTCCTCTATCCAATCCTCTGATGGTTCCGTCTATGTGTTCCTAATCACACCGACATACGTCTACACGTGTTTCGGTTGTCTTTTTGGGACGTCAACATTTGTCGCCCCTTAGTTCTTGCAACCTTCTTCAGGACAAATTTTAGGGAGTTTCCTTATTCCCGTAAGCATCAAGTAGGGTGAGTATCACCACCTAAAATACAATACACAATATCAAAACACACTAAAATGACTAATATATTTTTAATCTACTAACATAGGCTATTCCCTCAGATTTTTTACCACACTTAATGTGAAGAAATGATTCTAAACAGTAATCATTGTATCAATGTCTATGAGTGATAATTCTTGACACCCATTTTCATTGGTTGCTGGATTGATCCTGTCTGCATCTATGCATAGTGTACACCTCTATCTGCCCACCTCAAAGATGGCAAACAAACATGTATAATATTATACTTACTCAAATTAATTATCTCAGTGTGCACATTTATTGCAGACCATTCAGACTCTTTCTTCAAGAGACGTTCTTCACAACACAATTCAAGGGCAACTGTTAGTCCCGAGTAACTCCTAAAATGAAGAAGGGGACTCCTTAGATAGGGTTTTCTTTGGATAGGGGAATCTATTAGATAGGGGAGCTGTCAAGATACTTACATCCGTCTCTGATCATATTTTACCTAGAATCTTTTCTTAATTACTGCAGCTCCACTATTCAGCCATGGAGATAATTCTTATGCTGGATTTGTAGATAGATTAGGGGACAAATTGAGACCTAGCCCTCTAAACTCACATTGTTGTCAATGAATGTTTGCTATTAATGATACCATTCAATTGATATACACCTATACGTTCTACCATTTTCAACCCTCTTTTCTGTCTGCTCTTTTCTATTCCACATGTATAATTGCTGCCGTCTGAGTATATACCCCAGCATACACATCTAATTTTTTTGGTATGCATCTTATCTGTTTACCCATCTGTAACATATTTCCCACTTATCCTTGTTTCTGAAAACACTAAGGGCCTCATTACGAGTCAGGCATTAAGGGGTTTACGGCGCCGTACACGGCGCCGACCCTTAACGCCTGATTACAAGGTCCCTTAGCGCCATGGTGAGTTTAACGCCTGCTTTTTGCAGCCGTTAAAATCCATGGCGCTAAGGGACCTTGGAGATAATTACGGCACCGTAATTTACGGTGGCGTAATTATCTCCTTCCCCACTCCCATTATGCCCTATGGGGCAGAAATGGGAATGGGGAAGGGTAAAATGGGAAATGGGGATTTACCGCCCCACTCACCTTGGAATAGGGCGGTAAATCCGCCATCCACCATGGTGTAAACATAGTTTACACCATGGTGGTAAGGGTACGACCCAGGCGGTAACTTACCGCCTGGGTCGTAATGAGGCCCTAAGTCTGTTCTATTTCCTACTCACTTCCCGTTCGATTTCAAAAGTCGTCTTCCAGACAACCATACGCCCTCTACCGCTTACCTTGTTGTTCAAGAACCCGTCTGAGTGCCGTCTTGCATTCGTCTTCCAGCGCCATTTCCATTAAAGCGTTGCATGTTTATTTAAGCTTGAGCGTGAGTCGAGATCGAAAGGGGACTAGCCTAAGATGTTCCGGTAGTGAACACAATAAAGGGACTACTCACCTCTTTTCAACAATTCTCTCGTTCCTACGTCACGTGTTTGTTTAAACTTGCGCGTTCTACGAGAATAAAAGAGGGATAAAGACTGCCTCAGATGTTCCATTCATGAACACAATAAAGGGACTGCTCGCCTACTTTAAACACTTCTCTCGTTCCTACGTTGCGTGTTATTTTAAACTTGCGCGTTCTATGAGAACAAAAGAGGGAAAAAGCTGCCTAAGATGTTCCATTTGTGAACATAATAACAGGACTACTGACCTGTATACTTACCCGGCTAGACTAGCACAGTGTTCCTCACCGTCACCAACTTGGTCCTGAACACAGTCACAAAATTACACAAAGTACATGTGTGTACTATAAAAACGGTCTCCAACAGAAAAAATGTGTCTTAGCGACCACAAATCAATAGCTGGAAAATACTCGATCTCCCAAACTACCACAAGGTCGGAAGATTCGATATATATATGTATTCACCATTATTCTATCTTTTGGGCATATAATGAGCACATGGTTTAATCTCATATTCATAGATATAGAGTGAGCCTGATGCACACATATCTCTCTTTAGTGTGTAATCAGTGCTCCCCATTCTACCGAAATGTTCAAGCCATTCCTCGCCGTGTCTAGGCGATATATCCATCGCTGCTCCAATTTGTGGAGCATAGTGGATATATCCCGACCTCTTTTAGGTGTTTTTATGGTTTGTAACACAAACCATCTCAGGTCAGTATCCTTATGTTGTTTAAGGCTAAAATGGTCTACCAAAG
Source organism: Ambystoma mexicanum (assembly GCF_040938575.1). Taxonomy (NCBI): domain Eukaryota; kingdom Metazoa; phylum Chordata; class Amphibia; order Caudata; family Ambystomatidae; genus Ambystoma; species Ambystoma mexicanum. The sequence continues at coordinate 90,791,035 of NC_090930.1, read as the reverse complement.
GTTTCTCAGCTACTTTGTTCCGGATACAACTGCAGTGTTCCCCTATGCGCTGCCTCACCTCTCTTGTCATTTTGCCCACATAAAGAATATTGCATGGACATCTAATAATATAAATAGCATTTTTGTTGCGACAATTAGTGTGTGTATTCATTTTCCATTTTATAGCCCCATGATTAAACTCCTGTCTTGTCTCTGTCAATGGACACAACACACAGTTTCCACATTTATGGTGGCCTGTAACTGGGGGTAAACCCCATTGATTAAGTACAGTTTGTTCAAAATTCAAATCTCTATAGGTGTGCACTAAGCGTTGTCTAAGATTTTGATTCTTTTTAAAAGCAAAAATCAGTTTCTCCGAGAGGCTTACTGGTTGTTTAATTAGATCCCAGTTCCAATTCACAATCTTTTTGATTTCATTACTTACTGGATTGAAAGTAGTGACAAGTAGTCTGCAATAAATTTGCACACTGAGATAATTAATTTGAGTAAGTATAATAGTTTGCATCTTTGAGGTGGGCAGATAGAGTTGTACACTATGCATAGATGCAGACAGGATTAATCCAGCAAGTAATGAAAATGGGTGTCAAGAATTATCACTCATAGACATTGATACAATGATTACTGTTTAGAATCATTTCTTCACATTAAGTGTAGTAAAAAATCAGAGGGAATAGCCTATGTTAGTAGATTAAAAATATATTAGACATTTTAGTGTGTTTTGATATTGTGTGTAGTATTTTAGGTGGTGATACTCACCCTACTTGATGCTTACGGGAATAAGGAAACTCCCTAAAATTTGTCCTGAAGCAGGTTGCAAGAACTAAGGGCGACGAATGTTGACATTCCGAAAAGACAACCGAAACATGTGTAGACATATGTTGGTGTGATTAGGAACACACAGACGGAACCATCAGAGGATTGGATAGAGGATTTTTTTTCACTGTATAAATAGAATTAGAGGCGGTCCATGCAGGAGGCCAAAATATATATATGCCAAGGATTTGGTTAAAAAGTAAAAAGTAGAATGAATGATAGGAGTGAATCAATATGAGTGGAATTTATAGATAATTGTTTGTCCAAATGTTTTATTAGTATTTTATATCAATGTTTGATATGCAAATAAAAGTTTTTTAGAAATTGACAATTGAACATTTATTGGTATGTATGAAGAGATAAATGTATTGAGAGGCTATTCCCTGTTCCGTTGGTCCATTTTTGTTGATTATCAATCTTGAGGGCCGTTATCTGTGAAAGCAAAAAGAAGATATCGAGGCTGAGTACCCCAAAAGGAAATACACCAAACGCGGGTTCAAAAGATACACAGATCTTTATTCTACAACTGAGCAGTTTCAAAGGACAAAGCAACAGATAGCTATCAGGCCCTCAGTACAACACAGTACCAGCCCTGTTTGGTGTGCTCAGTGAGTGGGGCTGTACAGTAAAATAGTCGTGCCTTTTATACCGTGTATAATCTGATGTTCTGCCCACTTGCAGGTTAATGAATCTCGGATCTAGTGTTCGTGCCAAGTTCATTCCTTATTCATGCATCTATACATTTAGAGGTTATCCTTAATACATTCGCCAACAAGTTACAATAGCAACAGTGTGTCTTCGGATTTCACGTTGAGCCTTTTCACATATCTTTATACAATATAGTAAAACAAGTGTTCACATAAAATGCTCCAACAATATTGTGCACAATATATGTTCATGGATTAGTTTTGTTGGCACAGGTAATCCTCTATACACAGGTCAACGAAGGACAAGGTCTCAGTCCATGACCCTAACATTTGGCCAGCAGGCAGTTTACACATTAACTTGTACACAGAGGTCAAGATGGCCATGTTACATTCAAAACGACACTGTTCACCATCTTAGAACACAGGGTGACTTTAGAGTGAGAATCTAAAATGGCACATGAACCTAAAATGGCGGCTAACACAGATCTAAGTTCAGGATCTTGCAACACAGATTTCCTCGCAGAGCGACATGGCCTAGGCCAACATATATACATACGATCTAGAGTGTATAATATGATTTCCCGTTCGACACCTGCACCTCTCATCCCTTCTGTGTATCCTTGTGTACGCATGTATTGCTGCTACTCCTCATACATCTCCAGATGTTTTCAACTATGACTCCCGTGATCCCTCACCACTGAATATGCATAACATGACAATATTGTTCCAATTCTCAAAGAAAACATCTCTTGACCTTGCTTTTCCTGTGAGCTGCTGCACCTCTTTCCCAGCTAGTATGATAGATCGAAGCCAACATGTATTTACGATCTACAATTTGCATTTTCCAATCCCACTAAGAAGAACTCAGTGTTTCATTCCTTGAGGTAATCAAAATGAGTACCAATTTTGTATTGGTAATAATACTTATATTTAAAATGAGTACCCGGCGAGGGAAAATCAGAATGTAACAAACAATCTTATTGGCTCTCGCCGGGGCTTTACCTGACCAGGAATCCCTCGCCCGGATTAATTTCCTTTGTTCCTGGAGGGGGCGTGGCAGCCCCCCAGCCAATGAGGAGGCTTCAAATTGGGCAATCCCCGCTCTGAACCTCCACACAGCTGGAGGCTGTCATCTTCCCCCACCAGGGATTCAGGTAAGTGTTTTCTTTCTTCCTCCTCCTCCCCTGCAAACAATCCCATCCCCGCACTCCCAATCCCACTTACCTTCTTTTTTCTCCTTTTTCTGGAGAAAATGTCCTGGGATCACTTCTGTCCCCAGCGCTTCCGCTTCCAATGGCCGCCATGGAAAGGGAAAACGGACTCCGTTTTCTCTTCACTGGCGTCCATTTTTTTTAACATTTCTTTTTTGTTGTTCCGAAACACCACAGAGTTTCGTAAACAGAAAAAGAATGCTATCAGTACCCTGGTCCTGCAGGCCGGGGTACTTATAACAAAAAACCCCTAGCTGCTGGGCATTACCAGACTCTGTAATGCCCCCATGGCTCGGGGCTTATTGCTTCATTATAAATCTTCTTTGTATAGTGCTTTGGGGAAATCACTATATCAATAGCTCATTATTGTTATGTGTATCCCCACTGTCTCTGAAAACTATTTAAATGCCCCACTTACCCCACGTTTTCTCTGTCTGTGAATTCTAACTTCTTTCATCCTCTTTTACAGTCACTCTTTATAAATCATCACATATCTTGGTAGACCTGAGCCCTCAGTCTGTCTAAAGCAACTAGTCAAAAACACTGGGGCAGATACACAAAGACGTTGGTAAATTACACACACAAAGTTGACATATTTTATTTATCCCTCATGTATTCTTACATTCCGGCGATACATCACATTCAGCAAAGAACCATGAGAAGTGTCTTAACACATGTCAGAAGCTACACACGGACACTTTGTGAATCTGCTCAAATGGTAATAGCTGCCAGGCAACGGTGATAATTATAGTGCCGTTACTCAATACACGAGCTTGGCTGCTTTAGTCTCATTGGCTATGCATGTAACAGGGAAACGGGAAGGAGATGATAGCTGGCCTCGCGGCACCATACATCGTACTCTCAGTTGTTTTGGTGGGGAGGAGGCAGAGGGTTAGGGACCAAGACCCTCGCCTTATGTTTTTCATTTGCACAAATTCCTACAAAGGACATGCAGTGCATTGATAACAACCAGAGAGATGTCCCTGTTGGCTAGAATGCCACAAACCCATTAACAGTTTCCTAAGGTCTAAGGGCGGTGATGAGATGCACCATATGGCCGTGGGATTTTTGTTTAGCTTTATGGAGTAGAAAGAATATTCTCTACACGCATTTGACCATTGGTATTGCAGCAAGATATCTTTAAACATTGATTCCAGAATCATTTACAACAATCTGCCACTTCCTATTTTCCTCAGCAAGCGATGCATAAGGTGGAAGCATACGGCTTATGGCTATATACATTATACGGCTATAGTTAACCTGAAGCCTGTCTGCAAAGACTTTTCCCAACATTCGATTGCTAATATCTTTTGACTCGTTGCATGGATACGGGTGAAACTTTCCAAAATGAAAGTTTGTCAAGGGCCTCTCCAAATTGACAATTGTGGAGAACTTTTGTCAAAAGATAAAAACGTGATTACAAAAACAAAGACATGTGTTTTTGGCCGAGTCTCTTTTATTTTCCATTTCCTTTTCCTATTTTCCATTTTTAATTTTCCATTAAAGAAAAAGTGCATCTATTGAACATTCATAGCCGAAAAACCACCATACACCTTTCTACCAAATAAAAAGCAATTTGAGCATAACGAGTTGCATGTACTACTGTTGTCGGTTGTGGCTAAATATGTCCAACAGTCAACAGAGAGAGCGTGCATATATCTCCCATGGTGCTGTGCAGTACCACCTGGATCAATCCAACTGCAGAATGGGAATAACTGATCTCAGATCCAAATAACCGGACCGGCTCAAATAATATGGCAAAATATTACTTTATTATCAGTTCAATAAAGAAGGGAAACCTGGCAAGCAAACACATTGCAGCTCTCACACTTTTGAATACAGTTTGGTTACAAAAAGGCTTTATACCTCAATGTACATCAGCTATGACGTCATCCTAAGTGGAAAATAATAAAAACCTATTGGGCGGAGGCATTGGTTAAGGGAACCTGAATACCTATAGTACATTTATGTGTTAGGTACATCATTGGCTGCCCCTTATCTGACAAGCAAACCTGGAATAACCTCTAACTATTTAAAATACAGATAATAGCAGAAACACGGCAGCGGATTGGCTTCTGCAACAATGTATAGTCCACCATTGTATAAGCCCTCATGATTGGTTGGCACTCTCTTCTGACCTTGGAAACTTGGATCATGTAAGCAAAACAAAACACAGATGCGAGGAACAACATCAGACAACTACCCGCTTGGCCAATTAGCCTACCACCTCTCATCAGTTAAGCCCTGAGCCAAGGCTTCTTCTTTGTAGTTGACCTTGCTGGACATTCTCTTCCTCAGAACTTTAAAGGGAGTGAAGGTGCATTGCTATCTTCATCTGGAGCTTTATGAATAGGCCTTGTGTTCTGGTCTTGCACCACGTGTGAGGAGACAGTGATTTTGTCCAAGCTGTCCTTTTATTTAGGCTATTTGATTCATTTATATTACGTGCTATTTACTGTCTTCGGCCTCTGAAGACTTTGTTGCTCAACTCTGTATGTGCTTTCCATGACTTTAATTGTACAATACTTCACCCTAGCAATATATGCATTTACTACAACTTTTCTCACTTATCTTCTTTGTATGTATAGTTTCTTAATATTTGCAAAAATGAAATGAAAAGTGCTAAAAATGCTATATGGAGGAGTAAAGGGGTGTAATCACATCAGGCTAGAGGTTTGGAGGGCAAAGAGTTAGGGTTGGGCTCGGATGCCAGATACGTATAGATCATGTTCGGTTTATCAGAGTAATCCTTGGGGAATCTCATGACACATTCCGAAAAAAATAAATTGTGTGACATGAACAAAACAGTGATGGGGTTATAGGAGAGTGTCATTGTGTGACAACAAAATCAAAATATCGAGGCTGAGTACTCCAAAAGGAAATACACCGGACACAGGTTACAAAGGAACATACAAAGTACTTTATTTTATACTGAATCCAGTTACGAAGAACAGAGCAAAATCAGATAGCTATCGGCCCTCAGTGCAACACAACAAACTCCAGCGTGGTTCAATGTGTTCAGTGAGAGACGCTGCACATTAGAATGCATTGGTCTTTTAAACTCTTAGTGAGCACAATGCTCAGCCCTAATTCGGGTTAATATTCCGCTAATACATCACCGATCTAGGGTTCATGCCGAGTTTCGCACATCCACATGTAACTGGTTTGCTTTTAATACATATATCAACACGCCTATATGGCAACTGTGTATTCTGGGATTTCCCATGCAGGTCTTCTCAAACATTAATACAATGTAGTTAAACAAGTGTTCTACGTTCAGTATTTGAATACATTGTTCTTAACATATGCTCGCGGATTCGTTTCTTTGCATGAGTAATCCTTTATACACAGGTCAACGAAGGACAAGGTCTCAGTTCACGACCTCAACAAGTGGCCTGCAGGCAAGTTACATATTAGCTACATACAGAGGTCAAGAAAGCCATGTTGTATTTCGAAATGACATCGTCCACCATTTTAACTCACAGGGTGACTTTACAAAGCGAACCTAAAATGGCGGATTGACCTAAAATTGCGGCTTACATTGATTTTAAGGTCAGGACCTTGCAAAACGGATTTCTTCGCAAGCGACTTATAAGCTAGGTAGTTGAAAGAAATTAGTTTACATCTGTGCAAGTCACATCTAGCAGGCAGGTGGAAATGCCTAACTGGGAAAAACCGGTACATGTACATTGGGCATGACCACATCCAATGGACACTGAGCCCACTGGCTAAATTACAAATATTTGGGGCAGCATGGAAAGTGTGCACGGCTGAAGGCCATGTCTAGTGGCCCACTAGAAATGGCTGAAGGACAGTGCACCATGAGATCCAATGTGTTATGGGCCTCAGCTGGTAGGCACGGGCCAGTGGCCTTCCCTCTTTTAAACTTACTGGAGCAACATGTACAGTGGCCACAAAGAAAACATGGCACGACAAAACCTTCATAATCCAGTGAAAACAACTTTGGTTAAGAGACAATTGTGGTGAGATGATTGACAGCAACACATCCCTTGAAATTTAGGTGGTGTACAAATCTATGATTATCTTGACTTGTCATTCCCCTGTTGCAAAGCCCATGTCCACATAGGTCCACATACATGATATTGCCGAAGAGATTCACAATGACATACAAAATGGCATCACTGAGGACATATGAAGGATATGCAGTGATAGGGTATCATGACTTTCCACACTGATTGAATTTCAAGAATTTAAAGAATACTTCAAAGTATGATTCTTTACTCACCCATTTTCATTTTAATTAGAAAAATCATACATTCAAATCACACAATGGGTGCATGTCAAACATAGTCTATTACAAGTCTCCATATTTTACTATTAATTATTGCAGTTTCTGTGCTTGCAAAGGGTGGATTACTTATAGTTTCCTATTTTTAACTACGTGTTTTGGACTTGAAATCGTTTTTGCACCATACCAAGGGAGAAACTCAAAACTCAAGCAGCTTGTTTCGACTTAAAGGTAGAACTATTGCCCAGTCTTCCTCATGCTCTTCAAATTAAAGGATCTGTCAAAGTGGTGAGTGATATACCAAAACGGGTGCAAATGCAACATTGCAGATATATCTGTTTTGATAATAAAGATTCCTGATTCTATCTTAAGGAAACCATGATGATGTACATACTTGTTTCCTCAGTTTACGTTCTTACGTCTTCTCAAAAATAACAGCAATTATGATCTGGTGTGGGAGAGGCACCTAGTAATAAGACATGCCATAGTTTCCAGTACATAGCATCACATATGTGGATGAAGACATCTTATTGAACAGTCTTGCCACTAGGCCTTGGCACTATGTAATGTTCAACAATGCATGCTTCTTCTACATATCCTTAGTGGTTGTCCTATCTTCAGTCCATGCTTTGAATGAGCTTGTCACTTCGTGTGATCTTGGGGGTTTTCTCTGCTGCTGAATATCCACGAATCATACATGCAGCTAAACCTATTTAGCTCACCAACTAGAGTTCTATGCCACTTCCATAACATAGTTTGATCATTTAATAAATGTCATGATACACAAAATATTGCTATAGGCCCACTGATTGTGGTTATATTTATTTTAATAAAACTAGATACATGCTTTTCCAAAGGATCCAAGCACTTGATTACGGAGGCTCCCTTTATCTACTATATCTCCAGGTTTTTTTTCATTGCTCTAACTACCCATTTTTTACCTCGCACATGGTCTTACACCCCTACATTTGATGGCGTATTCCTTGAGAATTCTGTATCCTGACAGCACCTCTATGATAACTGGCCTACCTATGTGATAATGTTCAAAAAAAGGTCTTGCAGCCCCTGAACCGAGAACAGGCACACCCAAATAACCTGTTGTCTGGGAAGCTACCTCCCAGGACAGTCTACAACCAATTTCTAGCTATGTTGGGAAGGAGATGGTCCTATCCCACTCCCCTAGCCTTTCCCATGGTAAATAGTAGAGCATGTGTAAGCAAAGGAGGGGATAGACACCCACCTTCATGGCCCTTCTCCATAGGATGTAACATAGAGAATCATATGAATAATTCAACTCACAGACCCGGCAACAGATACCATTTTGTAGTAGAGCAGATGCCATCTTTGTACTAGGCCTGAAAATCATCCCTCTGCAAACTGAGCTCTCCTATCCCTAGCACCTCGCACTGAGAGCCCCAGACATCACTACCCCTTGCCAGCTCCGCGCGAGCCTTGTCCTCACGGAAGTCCAACCATTTATTGTTGCAATTGTTTAGTATCACTTCCACAGAATGTGCTCTCTGCAGAGCGTGATACCAGGGCAGGCCCCAGCACAAGTGCCCATCCATCTCCATTAAACTGTCCATGCCCTCTAAACCCCTACCTCACCAGGCCAGGTCCCATCAGTCCCGACCCTCCAATCTCTTTCATGGTGATAACACATCTGACCCCCTCGCACTGACCATTCCAGAACACCCACCATAGACTTAATCCTGTGCAGCAGTATATTTTCCCCAAAGTCTGTTCGTATCATGAGGCACCCGGGAACATAAATAGTAGATCAAACCAACAGGGGGAGATACCTGGGAGCGGGGCCCCGGTATCAATGAAGCCCTGAATGTAGACGTTGGATTGCTGATATATCCGTGCATTTCTTCTAAGTCCCCCCATTCATGCAGGAATGTTATGTTCACCATTATTCTCGTATTATCCTGATCGACTGGGTAGCAACGGCGAATTGCAGTCTGGCAGCCCCTATATAGCAGGCTGTGCCATAAAGCAGACCAATCCGCACTGTGCTTTTGTACTGTATGTAATGACATCATGTCTGACGAAATAGTTTCTTATAATATGCTGCCCATGTAATTTTTGGCAGAACGCTCTTGGGCAGCAGAGTTCTTTGCTTGCATGCTTTATTTTATATAACGTGTGTTATCCTTGCAATTTATCTCTTGGTCTCATTCCCTGACAGGGTGTGTTATCTTACTTTTGCTTTTTGTGAGGACATGTGTTGTGTTCTTACCTTCAGCTCCCTGCAGCTTTCACAGAGGAGAAATAACCATTTGCATATCAGTCTTGTCCCACCCATATGGGCAGTCCAGCACAGAAAAACTAGGCTATTCTCCTCTGAAAAAGAGTACCAACAGCAAGCCCAGACATGTGTTTTGCCCTAGTCAGGCCTCATCAGTGAGGTGAAGCTGAGCTTCTCTAAGGCAGAGTGAGCGAGGGGTCCATGTGATAAAGCACTGTATGGTCAATGTGCCCTATGAAAACGATACGTGCCTGCTTTTATTTTCCCTTGGGGATGTGTGTTTCATACTTTTGGATCCGTTACTTTCCAGGATGACTATTCTCCAAGCGTACAAAGGCACTGCAAGGCCACTTAGTACCCAACAGAACGTAGTTGATAGCCAGATATTGTGTATTGTGCCCACAGATGTGTGCCCTGCGGAAACCCAATAGGCTACAAGTCCCTGATGATTTATGCTGCATGGTACCAACATTTGAGCATGTGTAGAATTTATAATCAATCTTGAAATTAGCGATTAGTGTTTTATCAATCAAATTGCAAAAGCAAGATTAAAGCAAAGTTTGAAGTCGTCTGCAGTGGTTTCATCTACAGAAATATAAAACAGTGCTTAGTTTGGTCTGGAACAATTGATTTCTGGGATAAAGCATTTTTATATATATAGAAAGAGGGGCAGGTGTATGTGGAGGTGGGACAGGGATTAGGGTGTTGGCATAGGGGAGGCGAGAGAGTTTTGGGGGATGCTCCATTAAAAGAAAAGGATGAAAATGCAACAATTAATTTGCCACGACCAAACTTACCTCTTTTAAAATGGTAGATATGAAAGCATATAGACTGATTACTCTGTGAGTGTTAAATACAGTGGGGGCAGCCTCAAGAGCAGCTGGAACAAAGTTATATGTTTATTTATTTATTCATTTATATTTATATAGCGCGCAAACAGCCCAAGGGCATTGAGGCGCTGATACGTACAAGAGCTTAGTTACAAGGGCACAGGAATAGTAACATTCAATGGCACATTCTGAATACTACAAGGCATAATACTAATATTAAGACTGGTACAATTGGTCATTAGATTACTGCATATGCATTGGGTAAAATGAGAGTTATTCAACTGATGCGACGCGCCTTATGTAAAGAGGGTGGTTTTTATGGCTTTGCGGAAGGCGCTGAGGGAGGCCTCACCTCGGATAGTGGGAGGTAGGGCGTTCCAGTGAGTGGGTGCGAGGTATGGGAAGCTGGAACAAGTGGTGTCTGGGGTAAACAAGGAGACCAGCTTACCGAAGCTTGAGTGCCGTTGAATTGAGTACTGCAGCTAGGGATACCATCTATCTAGGGGCAGGGCTGAATGTTATGATGCCACCTTTGACCTTTGACCTGGTTGTTGTCATGGGATCGGCTATAAACAGAAGTGACATCACAGTATGGCCTGTTGGTGGCACACTGGCTATGCCGTGTTTCTTTTTTTTTTAAGGAGAGTCTTCTTTGCACCTAAACTCAATCAATAAATATAACTTTATTCTGCACAAAAAGCTGTACATGTCCATAGAAATAGTAGGCAAACCATAAATAGAAGATCATAAAAAATGTAAAAAAACACACACAAAATTGATTTCGTACAGACAAAGAATTGGTGACATGGTACATGTTGTTAACATTTCCAGAAGAAACAATCATAGAACTCTGTGTACAGAATTTGAAGAGAAACAAAAGGACCAATATACAGTGTAAATGACATTCTAGCAGCGTCAGATTCCTAAAATAACTTTCTAAAACGTCACGTCGGGAGAGTATACTCGTAGCCCCACCGATTGTCAGTGCCCGGTAAACAGATTCCCAACAACTAATTTCCCCAGATCAGTTTATGGTACTTCAGAAACCTGTTTAAATATTTGTTGTCTGTAGAGCCAAGCTTGATGTGCATAGTGAGCAGTGCAGGTCACTATGCTTGGGTTTATGCTCTCTTTACAGAATCACAGAGCATCAGTGGAACCCAGAAACCCGCCCCCCTCAGCAAAGGGCAAAGTTATCATACTCAGCGCTCTCAAATTTGTGACAAATAAACATAACATGAATTAATGTCTCTTTACCCAAACCACATGAAGGGCAAATAGTAGACCCACTCTTCCCCCACAGTTATGTAAAGATGGCAATCTAGTGTCCCACGACTAAAGTGATTATACACCAATCTAGTATAAAAGGGAGTTAAGTAGTCGAGGTGACTTTCCAGACCAAACTCCCTTTTGTGTCCAAGATAGTCTGGTCCCAGATTCAATGTACACACCTCTCCAATCATTTTCTTCCTGATCAGGATCATGGCTGCTTTCTTCATTCTGTTTAGGGCTCTCTTGTCGGCACTATGCAGTGCTGTCCAAAAACTAGATTCATTCCAAGTGAGCAGAATTGTTTTAATGTGCCCCACTCAAGCAATACCGTTGTCCCTCTCCAGGCTCAAAAATTGCTTTAATGCATCTCTGTACTTTTCCAACCCCTCTGTACTCCAGAGTCATGTCCAACATAATATTGAGGCATGGGAAGCTTGTTCACCTACTGGATACACATCAAGTTCGAAATGAAGTGGTGCATTAGGTGTGCCTCTGGGGAGCTGTAAAAGCTGCTTCAAGAATGTATTGTCTTCTCTATTTAAACTTGATGTGTTGGCGTAACCCCGGAGCTCTGCTCCATAGAGGGAAGCCAGGGTTTCCTGTTGACGCAAACGTTGAATGTCTGGGAGAGCTGCCCCTCTCCCTTTCCTATGGTAAAATGATCTTGCAGCTCCACAGTACTTCCCCAAAGTGGTGTAGGCCTTTTCAACTTCTGCAGTCCAGTGACCATTTTCACTACATCTAGTTCCTAAATAGTCGTACAATGGAACCTGTTCTAGGATGCGCCTTGCCACTGTAACAGTCAGTTTGCAACTTTTTGCAAATGGAGGTTTAAAGACCATGACCTTCATCTTTTCGACGTTCAGACTTAGGTCAAGATCCCCACATTTTTCCAGAAAAATAGCCAGTGAAGTTTTTAGTCCTTGGGGGGTTAGCGATACCACATCATCTGCATAAAAGATCTGGGTATCTGTCCAAGCCCATCCTTGGACAATCCATACAATTCTAAAATAAGGAGATGATAATTTCTTGTATATATATACAGAATAAAAGTGGGGAAAGGATGTGTGAAAGAACAAAACTCTTGTTCAGAAGACATGTACATAAAAAGGAAGACGTCAGAGATCTATTAGAAGATAGTATTTTAAATACACTATAGCTCGATTATGTGGTCTTCAGTCACGTGGAAGGATGAAGTTAGATGAAAATGAGGACAAATTCAAAGCCTTAATTGACAGCAGACCACTGAGGTGATGATAAATGAATAAATCAATATGCTAATTGGTGGGTAGCTATGGTTAAGACTAACTCACCAGCACCTTAGATAATTGATATTAAAACAGTTACCTTTTGCCAACTACCTGAGTCATTTTGATTATTGATGATTGAGTAACTTCCACATCCCCATCGATCTCAAGGGTATTGCTACCTCGTCTTAAAGGGCTGGAGCCATTCAGTTCACATTCTTTGTCAGACCAGCTATCTTTTATTTTTGCTTTTTTCTTGACTCTCTGGGTCAAAGTTAATATATTATCGATGAGTTTCCCATAGTGTAAAAGAATCACTTTAACAGCTACCTCTTCTCCACAAATGTTGCCTATGTTATCCAGGGATGGGGTATAGATCACCAAAACAAACACATGTTAAGTTATGTTATGTTACTTTCATTTATATAGTGCCTTATGTACCATTGGTGTGGTCTAAAGGTGCTGGTAGGTGAACGCCCTTGGGAACGGAGGTTCAGGTCAATAGAGAGAGTAGATAGAGTCAAAGGTGCGTGTGCGCACCGGATATGTGTGCAGCTGGTGTGGCATTCGTGTAATAGCTGCTTCTTAGCGGTAGGTGTGGTGGTTGAGAGATCAGGAGTATGTGTTCGTTCTGGCAGGATTTATCCATACCGAATGTGGCTGCGTTAGGCCTGAGGAGAACGCCTGGCTGGGGGCTGTGTGACTAGCAGTATTTACTAATAGTGATGGGGAGTATGCGGCAGATGTTAGTATGAGAACAGTTAAACTGAATTGTGTCATAGTATCTCTGTGTTCTAGTTGAATGGTGGTGTAAAGAAGAGAGTAAGCATCGTGATTTGATATGATGGGTTACATGCTTTTTCAAATGTTCCATGCACTCCAAAATGTTCCATGTAAGTCATGCAATTATATGCACTCCAATCCACCCCACGCACTCCAGTCCACCCCACGCGCTCCAGTCCACCCCACGCACTCAGTCTGCTCCACTCACTCAGTCCACTCCACTCACTCAATCAGCTCCACTCACTCCAGTCTGCTCCACGCACTCCAATTTGCTACACACATTCCAATCTGTTCGTACACACTCCAATCCGTACCACACACTCCAATCCGTTCCACGCACTCCAATCCGTTCCACACACTCCAATACTTTCCATGCACTCCAATCCGCTCCACGCACTCCAATCCGTTCCACGCACTCCAATCTGTTCTATTTACTCCGATCCGTTCCGTGTATTCTAAGTTGATTTATGCACTTCATCCAGATATTTCACCCGTACCATCTACATACTTCATTCGTTCCATCCATATTTTCACATGTTACATCCACATACATCACCCGTTTCATCCATATACGTTGCCCATTCCATCTACATAAGTCGTCCGTTCCATCCACATACAATGCCCGTTCCATCCACATACGTCACCCATTTGATCCACATACGTCACCCATTTTATCCACATACGTTATCCGTTCCATCCGCTCTATGCTTTCGGCGGCTCTACGTATTCATCCGCTCTACGCATTCCTTTGCTCTAGGCACTCATCCGCTATACATGCACTCCACAATCATCCGTTGTAAGCAATCTTCCGCTTTACACAACTCATCTGCTCTACGCAACTCATCCGCTCTACGCAACTCGTCCGCTCTGCACAACTCGTCCGCTCTACGCAACTCGTCCGCTCTAGGCACTCATCCGCTATACATGCACTCCGCACTCATCCGTTCTAAGTACTCATCGCTCTACACAACTTGTCCGCTCTATGCAACTCGTCTGCTCTACGCAACTCGTCCGCTCTAGGCACTCGTCCGCTATACATGTACTCCACACTCATCCGTTCTAAGAACTCATCCGCTCTACGCAACTCATCCACTCTACGCAACTCATCCACTCTAGGCACTTGTCCGTTCTAGGCACTCATCCGCTCTAGGCACTCACCTGCTCTACGCACTCACCCGCTCTACGCACTCACTCGTTCTTGCACACCCCTCCTTTCTTACGCACTCATTCGCTTATACGCATTCGTCTGCTCTTTACACTCATCGGCTCTGCCCATTAGTCTGTTCTACGCAATCATCCTCTCTACACACTCCTCCATTCTTACACACTCCTTTGCTCAGCGCACTCTTCCGCTCGCCGTACTCTTTCGCTTGGCGCACTCTTCCGCTCTGTTCGTCCATCAAGCTCTGCTCACCCATTCGCTCCACGCCCTCATCCACTTGGTGCACTCATCCGCTCCACACACTCATCCACTCCACACACTCATCCGCTCCACGCACTCGTTCTTTCCACGCATTCATCTGCTATATCCACTCATCCGCTCTATAAACTCATCCGCTCTATACATTCATCTGCTCTATACACTCATTCAGTCTGCACATTCATCTGGACCAGCGTTCTACACTTTCTTCCGGACTTCCACACTCACCCGCCCTACACCCTCATCCGCTCTACATACTCATTCGTTCTACACTCATCCATTCCGCAATATTCATTTGCTCTACGCACTCCTGCGTTCTACACACTTCTCTGTACTTATGCACTCATCTGCTCAACATACTCGTCCGTTCTATACACTCATCCGATCTACACACTTATCCGATCTACATACTCATCTGCTCAACTCATTCATCCGCTCAGTGCATTCATCCGTTCCACACGTTTCATCCATTCTAACAATTTCATCCTCTCCATTCACTTTGTTCATTCATCATGCATTTCATCCTTTTCATTAATTTAAATCCTGTTACTGTTTTTGTACGATGTATTCTTATTATCCACTTCACTGCTTTGATATACTTTACTTGTTCTATTCTGTTTGTCCTTTTATTTTATATTAGTGGCTATTAGATGTTAATTTCTTGCATCTAGTAGTTTGTTGGATTGGCGTCATTTGAGATGATGTTATTCTTTTCGGTTAGTTTGCGTACGGGTTGGTTTTAGGGGAAGAGCCAAGTTTTCAGTAGTTTGCCGAAAGACATTAGATCTTCGGTTATGCAGATGTGAGGTGGGAGTGCGTTCCACAGTGTGGGGGCCAAGGCTGAGAATGATGATCCGCCTAACCTGACTGAGTTTGTCTTAGGTATGACTAGGAGGCCGGCTGAGCTTGATCTTTCAGTGCGTGAAGGGTGGTAGGGTTTTAGCTTGTCATGAAGATATTGAGGTCCGGTTTTTATGCAATGCTCGATCGGAGATGCATAAGGTTTTGAAAGTCACCCTTCGGGCCGCTGGAAGCCAGTGCAGAGTCTTAAGGGCTGGGGAGATGTGGTCTCTTGGGCCGAGTGCACGTAGCAGTTTGGCTGCAGAGTTTTGTGCCCTTTGAAGTTTATTCAGGTGGAAGGCGTGGACTCCGAGGTAGAGGGGGTTTGCATAGTCCAGTCTTGATATAACAATTGATTGGACCGCAGAGAGTCGGTTGGGAAAGGAGAGATATGGAAAGATGCGCCTAAGGGTTTTAAGGTGGTAGTGGCAGGACTTTGAGACGTTGTTTTTCACTGAGTTAGAGGGGGTCAGTGAGTTGCCCATGGTGGATGGCCAGGGTAGTGGGTGTGGAAGTACTTCGGAGTTGCCACATACCATGATTTCAGTTTTGGAGGGGTTTGACAAGAGATGGCTTTGGGTCATCCAGATCTCTATGTCAAGGAGGCAGGAGGTGAGGTCAGGTCGGCAGTTGGACTTTGAGTTCAGGAGTTTTAGAATTAGTTGATTGTCATCAGTGTAGTTGTAACACAGGATATTGTGTGAACGAATTATTGGTCGGAGGATGATCAAGTAGAGATTGAACAGGAGGGTAGATAGGCATGCTCCTTGTGGGACTCCCGTGTCGACTGGTCGGGCTTGGGAGGAATAGGTGGAGAGTACCGTTATTTGGTACCATCTTTGAGGAATGAAGCTATCCATTTAAGAGCGGTTCCACGAATTCCTAGGGAGTGAAGGCGGTCAAGGAGGATTGAGTGATTGATTGTGTCGAAGGCGGCGGATAGGTCAAGAAGGATTAATGCGGCGCATCCCACGGTCATCCACGCTGTCATTTTAAGGTCATCCCAGACTGAGGTTAGGGTGGTTTCAGTTTCGTGTGGGGCTCTGAAACCTGATTGTGCGGGGTCTAGGAGATTGTTGGCTTCGACAAAGGCATTTAGTTGGGAGTTGGTGGTTTGGTCAATGAGTTTGGCAAGGAACCTGGTGTTTGAGATTGGGCTCGAGAGGGTTGATGGAAGATTTTCTTATTAGAGGTTTGACAAGAACTGTTTTGAATGCGTCCGGAGAGATTCCTGAGGAAAGGGAGTCATTTATGATGGATCTTGCGTGTTCTCCTGCGCAGGTGTAAGCGAAAATTTCTTTGAGGGTTGTGGCCGGGCAAGGGTCTAGCGGAGAGCCGGAAGGTTTGCGGGCAGATAGAAGTTTGAGAAATTGGTCAGGTGATATTGGACTAAAGGATTCAAACGTTGGTTGTGTAGTGGTCGCAGGCAGTGGTTTGGCCGGTATGGGGGGAGGGTTGCCTGGTGGATGTAAGAGAGCCAGTTTGGTGGTTAGAGCATTTGTTCTTTCGAGAACTGTGGTGTAAAAGTGGAGAGAGAGAGAGTTGCACAGCGATTGTGAGGGGGTCGGGACGGTCGTAGTGCATGCCAGTTTGGTGAATTCGGAGGTGATTTTGTGAAGTTCTTTGCTGGAGTTTTTGCAGTTTAGGATTCGTGAGTTGTAGTGGGCTTTTTTTGCTTTCCAGATTTCGGCCTTGTACTGATGAAGGTGTCGAGCCAAGGTGGCTCTGCTCACCTGGGTTTTTGTCTTTCTGCCATTTGCATTCTAGTTATTTATATAGTTGTTTAGTGGTTTTCAACTCAGGTGTGAACCATCTAGGGAACAGGCCACGGCAGGCTGATGGTTTGCAAGAGGGTGTGAGCTGCATTAGTGAGGTGTTGAGCCATGAGTCAAAGGCATCGAGAGTTAGTTGGTTATTTAGTTGGCAGGTTGGTGGTGGGGACTGGAGGAGTGCGTCAGCTAGGTCAGGAACGATTATTAGTTTTTTCCAGCATTTGCGTAGCTTCTGATGTTCAGGTTCGAGTGCGGGAGGGGGGTCGGGCTTGCGGATGGCAAAAGAAACAATGAAGTCATCGGACCAGATGATAGGGGTGGGGGGGTTTAGATGTATCCGGTTGTGTGAGCTAAAGATGGCATCTAGAGTGTGTCCTTTATAGTGAGTCGGGCCGTTTATGTGGGGTTGGAGGTTTATTGCGTCTAGACCGTCCACCAGAGAGTGTGTCATAGGGTTGGTGGGGATGTCGAGCCATATGATGACGTCTCCAAGGAGGGTGAGGTTGGGTTGGTTTA
This sequence comes from Ambystoma mexicanum, assembly GCF_040938575.1. Taxonomy (NCBI): domain Eukaryota; kingdom Metazoa; phylum Chordata; class Amphibia; order Caudata; family Ambystomatidae; genus Ambystoma; species Ambystoma mexicanum. The sequence continues at coordinate 90,773,184 of NC_090930.1, read as the reverse complement.
GTTGAAGGGTGGCAATAGAGTCACAGAGGTTGTCTGAGAATAGTCTATCATAGCCAGGGGGTCTGTAGATTATTAGGAAGCTGTGTGAGGACGACAGGGAGAGTGAGAGTTTAACGAGGAGTGATTCGCAGGAAGGAATGGAAGGTTGGTTGTCGATGATTGAGGCGTGGAAGTGAGACTTGAAGATGAATGCTATTCCCCCACCTCTAGAGGGACAGTTCAGTGGGATGAGGGAGCAGTCAGGGGGAAGTCTTCATTGGCGATTGGGGCAAAGTCGTCAGAGAACCAAGTTTCGGTGATGAAGACCAGGTCCAGTTTGTCAGATGCGAGGAGGTCAAAGATGCAGTGTCTGTTTTTTGCTACGGATCGGGCGTTAAATAGGATGCAGTTCATTTTGGTAGGTGAGGTTGGTGTCGGAGCTGGAGTGGAAGGTGGTGGAGGGGAGAGAGTGGAAACTGGAGAGGATGAGGGGTAGGGTGGTTGATGATCGATGGGAAAAGTGGGCAAGCAGAAAAGTTGGGAGGTTTTGTGGATGGGAGTGGCTGGGAGTGGGTGGATGCGTGTGTTAAGATGATTGGGTTTGGCTCGGGGGATTTGGAGGTGGGGTGTGGGCGGTTAGGAGTTTCAGTTGCAGTTGGTGAGAAATCGAGGGAGAGGGGTTTCAGGGGAGAAAGTAGTGATTGGGGGAAAGAGGTGGTGGGTCGAGATAGGGGAGGCGAAGAGTGCTGAGAGATTGAGGGGGACCAGGTACATTTCCTCTTTAGTGTCTTTGTTGTGATTGGTATGTGAGAGAGGGTAGGGGGATTTGAGGGGGAGAGGGGGAGAGGGATGAGGCTTCTGTTCTTGCTAGGGCTAGGCCTGCAGTTTTTAGGGAGGGGAAACAGTGTGTTCTGGGGGGAAAGATGGTGGGGGTTTGTGGGAGAGGTGGGGGGTGGCTGATTGCAGGGTGCGGTGTGCCCGGTGGGATAGTGAGGGGAGCGGGCATGATCAATGCAGGCTGGTCGGTGGTGGGGTTCGGGGAAGCAGTGGTCTTAGGGTAGTTGGCTCGCCATCGTGCCATTCTGGCTTGGTGTTTGGAAAGGGGAAGGGTAGGGGATGTGAAGGGGGGTGGGATCATTTGGGAAGGGGGGGATGGGAGGCGAGACAGGCCGGAGAGTGGGGGCGGTCCACGGTTGTCGTTTCCGGCAAACGCTGGTGGAATGGGTGCACTCATAGTTAGTACAAGCTATTAGGTGTAGTTTCAGGTGCAACTTACACTTTATTGGACTTTATAAGTTCGGCTATATCACTGGGTGAGATTAGTCTTGGTTTCAGGGTTCCACTAAGCAGGGTGTTATTATTGACTTATTCTAGGTTTTAGTGTATTAGTTGTACTAGGCTGCAGATATTAGACTGTTTTGAAGTGTAGCTAGACCTTAGGATATGTTCATTAGGGGGCCTATTTAGTTGCAACTACAGCACAGTTACTCTGTTGGGTAGGGTTTCTTCTAGTAAGCTGGAATACAGATAAGCTATTAAGGAGAAATTGATTGTAGCAACACCACAGGTATTGCTTTTAGGTACACTTCTAGATTCAACTTTACATAGATGATATTAGACTATTAGGTACACTTTTAAATTTTATTTTATTTTATTTATCAATTGCATTTATTACTCGCCCAAACCCTTGGGTACCACGGCGATGTTACAGACAGCTTGGTTAAAACATTTCTTGGAAATTGCCAATCGGGCGCAGTGCATGTGAATACAAAATAATCATACACGAAGACATTAAATGCAGGGCTTCAGTACAGTGATATTTCCTGAAGCATGGAAGGGGATTTTAGTCTTGGTTAAATAGCCATGTTTTCAGGGATTTCTTGAAGCCTGAGAACGTTTGCTCATTTTTGATGGGGAGGGGAAGAGTGTTCCAATATGTGGGTGCGAGGTATTGGAAACTACTGCCTCCTGCCTTGGTTGTCTTGTAGCGGGGGATGGCTAGGAGTAGTTGACTGTTAGATCTGAGGGGCCTCTTTGATACTTTTTTGGTGATGGCGTGGTTGAGGTAGATGGGGACACATGAGTGGATGCATTTGAATGTGACGCACAGGGCTTTGAATGTGACCCTGGCTTTGATGGGGAGCCAGTGATGGTTTCTTCTAATATTTGAGATGTGATCTGACTTCCTTATTCCAAGGGCCGCCCGAAGGGCTTTATTTTGAATAAGCTGTAGTTTGTTTAGATTGGCTTTTGAGGTCCCCAGGTAGAGTACGTTGCAGTAGTCGAGCCTGGATAAGATTAAAGCTCTTGCCAGCGTGATACAGTTGGTGGGTGTCAAGAATTGGCGACTGAGAGCAATACGTTTTGCGGTGTAGGAGGTAGAGGAAGAGAGGGCGTTAATGTGCTTGGTCATGGTGAGGTTGGCATCTAGGTGGACACCTAGTGTTTTTACTTGTTTGAGTACTGATATGTTTGTGCCATCAATGTTGATGGATGAGTAATCAGCATGTAATGCTTCTATTTTGGATTGGGAGCCCACAATGAGAACCTCAGTCTTCTCATCATTGAGACAGAGGCTATTTAGTGCCATCCAATTTTGGATTATGGCATATATTTTGTTGATAGTGTCGGTGTCTTGAGTGTAGTCTCCCGATAAAGGGATGAGGATCTGGGTGTCATCTGCAAAGTTGGTGTAGATGACACCCATGTCGTCTGGCGCTGAGAAGAGGAGTTTAGTGTATGCATTGTATAATGTTGGTGAGAGACAGGAACCTTGGGGGACACCAATGGGTACTATGATGGGGTTGGCGGCTTCTTTACCTATGGCGACCCTGGAGGTGTGGTCAGCAAGAAAGGATTTGATCCAGGTAGTAGCTTCGGTGGAGAAGTTGAAGTCTTTCGCTAGTGTGGCGCACAGTTTATTATGGTCTACTAAATCAAACGCTGCGGAGAGATCGAGTAGGAGGAGGATGCAGAGTTTTCCTGAATCTCTGATGGTGTCCATCTGGATTTTTAAGTCAAGGAGCGCCGTTTCTGTGCTATGGTTGGGGCGGAAGCCTGATTGCCTCGTGCCAAGGAGGTGGTTTTGTTCGAGGTGAGTTTGGACTTGGTTGTATGCTAATTTATCCAATATTTTGAGGAGAAATGGGACAGTTGTTATTGGCCTGTAATTAGTGGGCACAGTAGGGTCTAGGGTAGGTTTTTTCAGGAGAGGGTAGACCCAGGCTTCTTTGATGCTAGCTGGTACTAGGTTAGTATTGAAGGAAGCGTTCACAAAGTTGGTGATAATGGGGGTGAGGGTGTGGGCGCAGGATTTGACTACTGATGCGGGGACAGAATCGCCTTTGCAGTTGGAGGCTTTAAGTTTGGCGATGGTGTCAAACACTACATTTTGGGATACTGGTGTGAAGTGGAATGGGGAGCTGGTGAATTCCTGATGTGGTCGATTTAGATTAAAGAGGGCAGGTTTGTTGGCTAGTGATTGTTTTTTGGATGTGATTTTTATTTGGAGTAGTTCAATTTTGGCTGTTAGTGCGTCTTGAATAGTGGTGCACCATTCCTTGCTGGGGATGGTTGGGTTTATGGCTGGGGTAGGGTTTTCCAATTCTTTTAGAATGGCAAATAATTCCTTGGTATCTGAGGTAGCATTGCTGATCCTATTATTATACGCATTAGATTTGTAGGTAAGTAAAGCTGTTTTATAGGTTTTGTTTATTTCTTGGTAGGCTTTTTCTGCCTCTGCAGTAGGATGCTTTCTGTAGGCATGTTCACACGCGCGTTTGGTTCTTCTGAGGGCGATAAGATCATCATTGAACCAGAAGCTAGATCGCTTGTCTGAGCGTTTTGCCTTGGTGGTGAGCGGTGCTATAGCATTAATGGTTGCAGTGAGGCAGTTGTGATATATGTCTGCTAGGAGACAGGGGTTGTCACTAGTGATCGAGGTAGAATCTAGGATTTTTGAAAGAGGAGGCGTGAGGTTTTCTGGCGTGAGTTTGTGGGCGTTTCTAGTTTCATAGGTAATCATGGTTTTAGGTTTCTTTTGTGTGGGTTCGGAGGGATTGATTCTAAATACAATGTTATGGTGATCGGTCCAAGTAAGAGGGGAGATGGCCTCAATGGTTATGGGGGTATTAAGGGAGAGGATCCAGTCAAGAGTCCTGCCTTTGATATGTGTGGGTGCATTAACTAGTTGGCTGAAACCCATGTCCTTCAGGGCGGAGTGAAGTGATTCAGCTTTGGCATCTTGGCTGTCATTGAAACCTAGGTTAAGGTCACCCAGGATGATGTATTTTGAGCTAGGTTTTATTAGTGGAGCTAATAGCAACGGAATTTCAGTCTCTGGGTTGTTGTTGGGGCTAGGTGCTCTATAAATTACTATTAAATTAATCGTAGTTTTAGCATTTATGGGAAATTTTACGAGTAATGTTTCATACCTTTCAATACTTTCGATGGGACAAGATCTAAGCTGTAATTTAGTCTTGACAATAATAGCAACACCGCCTCCTTGTGAGTGGGTCCTATCTGTTCTAAATATGGTGTAGTTGGATGGGATTGCCAGAGTTAGTAGTGGACCTGATGCTTGATGGAGCCAGGACTCTGTGACTACTAGTATGTCGAGCTGTGATTCCATAATGAGGTCGTGAACTTCTACAGCATGCGCCCCTAAGGAGCGGGCATTGATAAGCGCTCCTTTAAAGGTGGATAGTAATTGATTGGGGGTGTCCAGGCCTGGTTTGGAAGTAGTGTTGGGTTTCTGGCTAGGAGTATGGTTTTGATGAGGGGGAAGTACTCTGGGCCTAATTTGTTTGGGAGATGTGTGTTCATATTTGACTGGGTTGGGGTGGTTGAAGGTACGAGACCTTAATCGGAAGTGTCTTGCTACACCTGTCACGGGGTTAGAGAATTTTTCAGTATGGCTGTGGTGAGGTGACTCTGCAGTGGGCAATACGTGTGAGATTGGATCAGGGCTGATAGCATGATGCTTGATGGTATTCAGATAGGTCCTAGGGGTAAGACTTGCGCTGTTTGGGAATGGGGGAGTAGAGGGAAGGAACGGTGTAGGACATGGGATAGGGTGATGCCGGGGGCATGCCGGCTTGCTGAGACCGTTGTTATGGGGCCAGTAGTAGTGGCCCAAGCAGGGTGTGTGGTTGGGGAGAATGCAGAACGGGAACATGATGAGGGGCAACCAGGTTTGCATATTGGATTAGTGTCAGGGCGAGCTGCGACCATAAGGCACAGCGCTAGCTCCTCAAAGTGGTCTGTAGGTGACCCTGGGGCACAATACGGCAGTCTGATGTGGTCTGTAGGCGACCAAAGGGCACAATACAGCAGTCTAATGTGGTCTGTAGGTGACCAAAGGGCACAGTACAGCAGTCTAATGTGGTCTGTATGCGACCAAAGGGCACAATACAGCAGTCTAATGTGGTCTGTAGGCCACCAAAGGGCACAGTACAGCAGTCTAATGTGGTCTGTATGCGACCAAAGGGCACAATACAGCAGTCTAATGTGGTCTGTAGGCGACCAAAGGGCACAATGCAGCAGTCTAATGTGGTCTGTATGCGACCAAAGGGCACAATACAGCAGTCTAATGTGGTCTGTAGGCAACCAAAGGGCACAGTACAGCAGTCTAATGTGGTCTGTAGGCGACCAAAGGGCACAGTACAGCAGTCTAATGTGGTCTGTAGGCGACCAGTATTAGAGACCGGGAGCACATTTCAGTAGAAGCGGTTAAGATTACAAACATACAGTAGTGTCTCTGGTGCTGGCATGTACTTACAGTACGTTTTCATTGTCCGAGTGGTAGTCTATCGGTTGGAGAGTAGTAAAATTGTGCAGGGGGGGTGGCCACGCCGCGCTTCCATGCGCGTAACAGGCGCAGGAACAGGCCTTTGTATGGCCTTCGTGTGCGCCGCCGTCGGATCCGCCTGCCGGCGGGAAAGCAGTTTCAAATGCGAGGCTCAGCCTCGTTCTCGCGCCGCGAAGCGCCCGGCATGTGGGGGTCAGGCAGGGAAGCGAGACAAGGTCAGGCAGGCCTTGTTGCGTGCATCGGGTGATGCCGCACAGCTTAACAGCTGTTTTCCTGGTTGCTGCAGTGAGGAGGGGGCTCCTGCCCTCTTCCCTTGGCAAGGGGGACAGAGTGAGGGGTCCAGGGCGCAGGAACAGGCCTTTGTATGGCCTTCGTGTGCGCCACCGTCGGATCCGCCTGCCGGCGGGAAAGCAGATTCAAATGCGAGGCTCAGCCTCGTTCTCGCGCCGCGAAGCGCCCGGCATGTGGGGGTCAGGCAGGGAAGCGAGACAAGGTCAGGCAGGCCTTGTTGCGTGCATCGGGTGATGCCGCACAGCTTAACAGCTGTTTTCCTGGTTGCTGCAGTGAGGAAGGGGCTCCTGCTTTCTTCCCTTGGCAAGGGGGACGGAGTGAGGGGTCCAGGGCGCAGGAACAGGCCTTTGTATGGCCTTCGTGTGCGCCGCCGTCGGATCCGCCTGCCGGCGGGAAAGCAGATTCAAATGCGAGGCTCAGCCTCGTTCTCGCGCCGCGAAGCGCCCGGCATGTGGGGGTCAGGCAGGGAAGCGAGACAAGGTCAGGCAGGCCTTGTTGCGTGCATCGGGTGATGCCGCACAGCTTAACAGATGTTTTCCTGGTTGATGCAGTGAGGAGGGGGCTCCTGCCCTCTTCCCTTGGCAAGTTCAATTGCATACAGAGATGATGTAAGGCTATTAGGTGCACTTTTAAATACAACTGTACAGAGAGATGATATTAGGCCTACTTCTAAATTCAGTTTTGTACAGAGGGGAATTAGACTATTAGGCAGACTTCTAAATCATACATTACACTGAGATGATATTAGGCATACTTCTAAGTTAGACTTTGCACAGAAGGGATATTTTAGGCACGCTTCTAAGTTTTCACAGTGCGGCTATTAGGTACATCTTTACTTTCAACTTTACACGGATCGGAAATTGGGTACTGTTCCGAATTCAACTAGGGTGGACTATTGCGCATCCTTCTTTCAATAAGGGCACGCTTTTAGGCACATTTCTAATTTCAACTTTGAACAGGGAGACTATTAGGGGCACAAGTCAGTTCGATTAGGGAACACTATTAGGCATTCTTCTCAATTCAACTTTGCACAACTGGGATATTTAGGCACACCTTACAATCAAGTCTTGCACAGAGAGGCTATTGGGCACACTTCTAGATTCAACTTTCACAGAGAGGCTATTGGGTGCACCTCTAAATTCAACTTTACATAGAAGCCATTGGGCACACTTCTGAATTCAGCTTTTCAAAGAGGCTATTGGGCGCACTACTAAATTCAACTTTCACAGAGAGGATGTTGGGCACACTTCAGAATTCAACTTTCACATAGAAGCTATTAGGTACACTTCTGAGTTCAACTTTCACAGAGAGGATGTTGGGCGCACTTCTAAATTCAACTTTCACAGAGAGGATGTTGGGCACACAACTTTCACAGAGGATATTGGGCACACTTCAAAATTCAACCTTCACAGAGAGGCTATTGGGTGCACTTCTAAATTCAACTTTCACATAGAAGCAATTGGGCACACTTCTGAATTCAACTTTTCACAGAGGCTATTGGGCGCACTTCTAAATTCAACATTTCACAGGGAGGATATTGGGCACACTTCAAAATTCAACTTTCACGGAGAGGCTATTGGGTGCACTTCTAAATTCAACTTTCACTGAGAGGCTATTGGGCACACTTATGAATTCAACTTTCACATGGAAGCTATTACGTACACTTCTGAATTCAACTTTTCACAGAGGCTTTTGGGCGCACTTCTAAATTCAACTTTTCACAGAGAGGATATTGGGCCCACTTCTAGAACCACCTTTCACATAGATGCTTTTGGGCACACTTCTAAATTCAACTTTCACAGGTGAGGATATTGGGCACACTTCAAAATTCAACTTTCACAGAGAGGATATTCGGCGCACTTCTAAATTCAACTTTCACTGAGAGGCTATTGGACACACTTCTAAATTCAACTTTCACTGAGAGGCTATTGGGCACACTTCTGAATTCAACTTTCACAGGGAGGATATTGGACACACTTCTAATTTCAACTTTTCAGAGAGAAGATATTGAGCACACTTCTAGAACCAACTTTCACATAGAAGCTATTGGGCACACTTCTAAATTCAACTTTCACCTGGAAGCTATTGGGCACATTTCTAAATTCAACTTTCACAGAAAGGATGTTGGGCACACTTCTGAATTCAACTTTCACATAGCAGCTATTGGGCACACTTCTTAAATTCAACTTTCACAGAGGGGCTATTGGGCGCACTTCTAAGTTCAGCTTTCACATAGCAGCTATTGGACACACTTCTTAACTTCAATTTTTCACAGAGGATATTGGGCACACTTCAAAATTCAACTTTCACAGAGAGGCTATTGGGTGCACCTCTAAATTCAACTTTACATAGAAGCCATTGGGCACACTTCTGAATTCAGCTTTTCAAAGAGGCTATTGGGCGCACTACTAAATTCAACTTTCACAGAGAGGATGTTGGGCACACTTCAGAATTCAACTTTCACATAGAAGCTATTAGGTACACTTCTGAGTTCAACTTTCACAGAGAGGATGTTGGGCGCACTTCTAAATTCAACTTTCACAGAGAGGATGTTGGGCACACAACTTTCACAGAGGATATTGGGCACACTTCAAAATTCAACCTTCACAGAGAGGCTATTGGGTGCACTTCTAAATTCAACTTTCACATAGAAGCAATTGGGCACACTTCTGAATTCAACTTTTCACAGAGGCTATTGGCCGCACTTCTAAATTCAACATTTCACAGGGAGGATATTGGGCACACTTCAAAATTCAACTTTCACGGAGAGGCTATTGGGTGCACTTCTAAATTCAACTTTCACTGAGAGGCTATTGGGCACACTTATGAATTCAACTTTCACATGGAAGCTATTACGTACACTTCTGAATTCAACTTTTCACAGAGGCTTTTGGGCGCACTTCTAAATTCAACTTTTCACAGAGAGGATATTGGGCCCACTTCTAGAACCACCTTTCACATAGATGCTTTTGGGCACACTTCTAAATTCAACTTTCACAGGTGAGGATATTGGGCACACTTCAAAATTCAACTTTCACAGAGAGGATATTCGGCGCACTTCTAAATTCAACTTTCACTGAGAGGCTATTGGACACACTTCTAAATTCAACTTTCACTGAGAGGCTATTGGTCACACTTCTGAATTCAACTTTCACAGGGAGGATATTGGACACACTTCTAATTTCAACTTTTCAAAGAGAAGATATTGAGCACACTTCTAGAACCAACTTTCACATAGAAGCTATTGGGCACACTTCTAAATTCAACTTTCACCTGGAAGCTATTGGGCACATTTCTAAATTCAACTTTCACAGAAAGGATGTTGGGCACACTTCTGAATTCAACTTTCACATAGCAGCTATTGGGCACACTTCTTAAATTCAACTTTCACAGAGGGGCTATTGGGCGCACTTCTAAGTTCAGCTTTCACATAGCAGCTATTGGACACACTTCTTAACTTCAATTTTTCACAGAGGATATTGGGCACACTTCAAAATTCAACTTTCACAGAGAGGCTATTGGGTGCACCTCTAAATTCAACTTTACATAGAAGCCATTGGGCACACTTCTGAATTCAGCTTTTCAAAGAGGCTATTGGGCGCACTACTAAATTCAACTTTCACAGAGAGGATGTTGGGCACACTTCAGAATTCAACTTTCACATAGAAGCTATTAGGTACACTTCTGAGTTCAACTTTCACAGAGAGGATGTTGGGCGCACTTCTAAATTCAACTTTCACAGAGAGGATGTTGGGCACACAACTTTCACAGAGGATATTGGCACACTTCAAAATTCAACCTTCACAGAGAGGCTATTGGGTGCACTTCTAAATTCAACTTTCACATAGAAGCAATTGGGCACACTTCTGAATTCAACTTTTCACAGAGGCTATTGGCCGCACTTCTAAATTCAACATTTCACAGGGAGGATATTGGGCACACTTCAAAATTCAACTTTCACGGAGAGGCTATTGGGTGCACTTCTAAATTCAACTTTCACTGAGAGGCTATTGGGCACACTTATGAATTCAACTTTCACATGGAAGCTATTACGTACACTTCTGAATTCAACTTTTCACAGAGGCTTTTGGGCGCACTTCTAAATTCAACTTTTCACAGAGAGGATATTGGGCCCACTTCTAGAACCACCTTTCACATAGATGCTTTTGGGCACACTTCTAAATTCAACTTTCACAGGTGAGGATATTGGGCACACTTCAAAATTCAACTTTCACAGAGAGGATATTCGGCGCACTTCTAAATTCAACTTTCACTGAGAGGCTATTGGACACACTTCTAAATTCAACTTTCACTGAGAGGCTATTGGGCACACTTCTGAATTCAACTTTCACAGGGAGGATATTGGACACACTTCTAATTTCAACTTTTCAAAGAGAAGATATTGAGCACACTTCTAGAACCAACTTTCACATAGAAGCTATTGGGCACACTTCTAAATTCAACTTTCACCTGGAAGCTATTGGGCACATTTCTAAATTCAACTTTCACAGAAAGGATGTTGGGCACACTTCTGAATTCAACTTTCACATAGCAGCTATTGGGCACACTTCTTAAATTCAACTTTCACAGAGGGGCTATTGGGCGCACTTCTAAGTTCAGCTTTCACATAGCAGCTATTGGACACACTTCTTAACTTCAATTTTTCACAGAGGATATTGGGCACACTTCAAAATTCAACTTTCACAGAGAGGCTATTGGGTGCACCTCTAAATTCAACTTTACATAGAAGCCATTGGGCACACTTCTGAATTCAGCTTTTCAAAGAGGCTATTGGGCGCACTACTAAATTCAACTTTCACAGAGAGGATGTTGGGCACACTTCAGAATTCAACTTTCACATAGAAGCTATTAGGTACACTTCTGAGTTCAACTTTCACAGAGAGGATGTTGGGCGCACTTCTAAATTCAACTTTCACAGAGAGGATGTTGGGCACACAACTTTCACAGAGGATATTGGGCACACTTCAAAATTCAACCTTCACAGAGAGGCTATTGGGTGCACTTCTAAATTCAACTTTCACATAGAAGCAATTGGGCACACTTCTGAATTCAACTTTTCACAGAGGCTATTGGCCACACTTCTAAATTCAACATTTCACAGGGAGGATATTGGGCACACTTCAAAATTCAACTTTCACGGAGAGGCTATTGGGTGCACTTCTAAATTCAACTTTCACTGAGAGGCTATTGGGCACACTTATGAATTCAACTTTCACATGGAAGCTATTACGTACACTTCTGAATTCAACTTTTCACAGAGGCTTTTGGGCGCACTTCTAAATTCAACTTTTCACAGAGAGGATATTGGGCCCACTTCTAGAACCACCTTTCACATAGATGCTTTTGGGCACACTTCTAAATTCAACTTTCACAGGTGAGGATATTGGGCACACTTCAAAATTCAACTTTCACAGAGAGGATATTCGGCGCACTTCTAAATTCAACTTTCACTGAGAGGCTATTGGACACACTTCTAAATTCAAATTTCACTGAGAGGCTATTGGGCACACTTCTGAATTCAACTTTCATAGGGAGGATATTGGGCACACTTCTAGAACCACCTTTCACATAGATGCTTTTGGGCACACTTCTAAATTCAACTTTCACAGGGAGGATATTGGGCACACTTCAAAATTCAACTTTCACATAGAAGCTATTAGGTACACTTCTGAATTTAACTTTCACAGAGAGGATATTGGGCACACATCTAGAACCAACTTTCAACTTTGAGATAGAAGCTATTGGGCACACTTCTAGCTTTGACGGTTTTTTCGTGTTTTATGCATGCAACTATGTCACAGGCATGTTTGTAAATGCACACACCTAGATGTAATGCTACCACAATATGAAGATTTACAATGGTTTAGTTTCTAGGTTGAGTGGTAGGGTAGTATGGTGGGTGAAAGGTTTTTAATACATCGAATCCTCTAGTTTAACTCTAGGCAACCTTATGCATCACACATTGGTAGCTGGGCTAGACAGATTTGCAGGTGGCTGTTCCCGTTCTGTAATGGGGCATCCAAGCTAAACAATTATGGCATGGAAATCTGCCCAGAGCAATGAAAGTGCTCAGAATTAGGCCAATGCCTTGCATCCATCATTTGTGTAGTGCAAAAAGACGTCCCTATAAAGGACTTTGTGGTATACACATCTCAGTTACATTACATTACTTTTGATTTTACTACGTTTTACTCTTCAGAATTTCTTTTCTCATAGATTGTGCCTTATTGTTTTGCCTATCCTCAAGAAGGTAAACCCACAGAAATAATAATGACGTGAATATCATGTGTAAGATACCCCAGTAGATTGATGCACCTGCTTCAGTGAGTACTGCAAGATGTGGGTCACAGGTGTGTATACTGGATTGGCCAGTACATATTCCGTCTGAGGCTGATTTAATGGGTAACATTGAGTAGTCACATGCCCTCCCACCGGGGAAGATACGAGCAAGCAAACACCAGAGCTGGCCCTGGGTTTAAGACCAAGAGGAACAGTCTTGCAGCAGGAACAGTTTGGAGAAGCAAGTGGTACCCACACATCTTGGATGGTGGCAGAGAGGGGGAGAAAAGGTAAAGCAATGTGGAAGGTAGCAACCCTCAGGATTAGTCAAACATAATGCATCCCCACTCAAAACTGTGCAGCACGTGATCCCGTGGCCAATGACCCTAGGGTGATGGGTGGGGAATGCAGAGATTAAATCAGGTTTGCAGACGTTGTATACATTTAAAGTCCAAGAAGGCTGCATTACCAAATAAATAGCATACTACTACATGTATTTTACATTTCTGTTTGGAAGGTGCTATGGCTCACAAGTGAGGGTACCCTCCTAAATGATTAAACAAATAGGAAATTCAGCTTGTGATGTGCACTAAATACATGATTAATATAATTCATGGAGCAAACACCTTAGTCTGACGCACCATAATATAAGTGTGCTTGTTGTGTGTATTTCACACTTCACAGAATCACATTTAGGTCATCGTAATATGTGGCTGCCAAGTAAAATAAGATCCATTTAGGTTGAGTGATTTGTCCAGGGTCACATAGACTGGTCAAATGTTCAAGCCTCCCTGTAAGACCAGTTATTCTGGTTGCACAGTGTCCACATTATTCTGCTTAATACTGAAGAAGTTCATGTTGCATGCCCAGTTGTCCTGGGTAAAGGATGGATGTTGGACATGCTTAGCTCACATCATTCTCTACACTAAAAATATGTGTTGTTTTATCTTACCAGTATCAAACAAGGGACTATGTGTCCCAGAATGCAATCCGATGCAAGATTAAAAGCCAGGTCTCGCAGAGCATCTCAAATGGGTGAAACTGAGACACCTTTGTTATACATGTGGGACAAAATCATCTGCTCAAAGTCAGTATTTTAAAAATCACGTTTTTCTTTTAAATATGGAAGATGTTGCATTCCCACAAAAACAGGTTTCACCAAATGATGTTTTTCAGTTTTAGATAATGGTTTTACTTGTTAACATCTTCTATTTCTTTAGAGAAGTTGGAATTGTATGCATTTGAATTCTTTACACATAGCTGACCCAATGAACACATACGTAATTGCACACTAAACCTGTTTCTAATAAAATTCCTTAATTCCCCCCCCCCAAAAAAAAACATCACAGCAGGGTAGAGAGTATTTTCCACCAAATGGTCCTCTAAACCTTTGAACACAAATTTAATTTCAATCTATGAATGATTGCTCTAAACGGTGCATGTCAAACTGAATATGTCCTTCATGTCTCTATGCCAACATTTGGGATAACCTGTTTTAAAGAAAAACAAAGCCAAGCCTTACAGATTAATTTATACACATGCAGTGCTTGAGGTAACACTGCCTGACAAAAAATGGCAATGTCACACTGAGGTGTTAATGGCTCTCCATCACACAGCTGATGGCCCTGCTTGTGTCTGCTGTCAGCCAATTGGCCGGATCACACCAGGTTAACTGAAGTTCTTTTCCAGCCTCTGGAAACAGGAGTCTTGAGGATGATACCCGGATATTCCTTAGGGGGGGGGCGAGGAGGTGGAAAGCCTACAGCCCGCACATAATCAGCGCCACTAGCTGCATGCAGCAAGTGGCGCACAACAGTTCCATCTGCACTGATACAGGACAGGCATTACATTAGACCATGAAAAGCTGTTTTTTTAATTATTTAATTATATTAAGTTTTGACATGGCATACAGAAACAAAATAACAGTGTCATGTATCGGAACATTGTTTTAGAAAGATATGAAACTCAGCATTCTTAATTACTCTCGAAGTGCAGATCCATATCCCAAGACCAACTTAACCCTCGCCCTCTCGCAGGCCCCCAGTACAGTGTTTCCTTAAGTAAATCACACTTTAGATCTTCATTCCCAGATGACCACATGTAATCAGCTTTGTGGCCACACTCCAGAATAATGCTTGGCGATCAAGAGAAGCTCAAGGCGGCTCTCCAGAGTGCCATCGTGCATTCCACACAGTCATGCTCAATTTCCTATCCCATAGTGCCCATACATCTCCGTTTAGATCTGCTTCGACGGTTTGCTGTCAAATTCTGCACCATTTTTGGTCTAAGGGCCTGGAATATATTTATCAGTGAAGTCTTTCCATAATGTTTCATATTGTGAGGATCTCCCATGTAAACCCGCAGTGATGCTTTACATCACACAAATGTTAGGAGCCACATTCTCCCACTCCTTCTTGCTCGGCGTCACTGCCACCTTCCTTTTAATGACTATACAATCTTGTGCAGCTAGTAGCAAGGGAGCAATCAACCCAGTCGCCCTCTCATACATATCCTCAATCTTCTCTATCCCAAACAATATTAGCAGAGGCGTTCATTCCCGTTGAATCCTTTCTATGTCCTTGATCCATCCAAGAACTTCATCCCAAAAGACTCTTACTCTGGGGCATCCCCACCACATGTGCCAATAAGTAGCGCTATGACCACACTGATGCCAACATAGGGGACTCATCATTTGGAACATCTTGGACAGTCTACAGGGGTCATATTGCTACCTATGGAGAAGTTTGGGAGCATGCAATTTATACTAGGAAGCTATTGATACCCTTGAGGTCCCCATACATATCTTAGACCATAGTTCAGGTGTAATTTCCATATTCAAATCAGAGTCACACCTCTCTCTGAGTTTGACTGCGGACCCCTTACCCGTATATATTAGAGCTTTATAGATGGCCGAAATCAAACCTTTGGTGTCGGTGAGTGTGTCAAGGAGCTTTTCAAAGGGGGTGAGCTCTCTTGTTTCGTCTCCTTCCATGGTTCCCTCATTACCTTACCCTTGAGTTGGAGAAAGTGGAAAACCGGCAGTTACCCTATTCCAAGTGCGTTTTCCAGGTCAGTGACTGTGATAAAGCTCCCTCCCTCTCCAAACCTGCTTCAAACCACGTTTGGAACCTCACGTGGTCTGGGATTTCCTCCCTGATTCCTGGTTCCCAGAAATGGCTCAAGGGGGATGGCCATGCGGTAATGCGCCGCATATCCAGACTTTCTCTCCAAATTTCCCAGATTGTGCCCATGATCGGATGTTGCCGTATCCTTCATGTTAGTTTATCCTTCGGGACCCAGAACCACTCCGCAAGGGTGACGGGGTGAAATAGAGGTTATCAAGGTAATGCCATTGTAAGTGTGTTTGATTCCTCAAGTGTGGTATCACTATTCTGAGTTATGTTACTCTATAATACTTCTCAAGATTTGGTAGACCCACTCCCCCCTTTTCTTTGGGCAGCATCAATACATCATATGCAATTCTCGATTTTTTCCCATGCCGCAGGAATTGTAAGACCGCTTTTTTTACCTCTCTGAAAAATGATTTTGGCATCTTAATCAGGAGCATCTGGAAAGGCTATAGGAATCACGGGAGACACACCATCTTAATTGCATTCACCCTGCCCGTCCAAGAGACCGTAAGCTTCTGCCATTTATTTATATCTGACTGGAATTTCTCGAGCAGGTGGGGGAAATTGGCTTCATAAAGGGTATCTATGTGTCTTACCAGGTTGATCCCCAAGAAAAGTAAAGTGGCACCCCCAATGGTGAGTCCCAGATCGGCATACCTCTCCTTGTCACTCTGTGTGGGTTTGTGTAGGGGGAAGAGGATGTATTTGCTCTTATTAATTTTAAATCCAGAGAGAAGGCCATAACTTTCTATCAGTTGGATCACCTTGGGGATAGATGTTAGTGGGTTTGTGATATGCAACAGTAAGGCATCAGCATATAATGATGTCTTAAATTCTTTCCCCTGGACTGAGATCCCTTCAACCAACTGATTGGCTCTAATTACCTGTGCCAGTGGTTCAAGCGACAAGGCGAACAATATGGCTGACAGAGGGAAGCCCTGTTTTGTCCCCCTACCAAGAGTAAATCATCTTGAATAGTCAGAGCTGACCAACACCAAGGCTTTGGGGGAAGTGTAGATCGCTTTGACTCCTCTCCTAAATCTTTCTCCAAGCCACACTTTGGTCAAGATGGCTTCCATGAATCCCCCCTCGACCCTGTCAAATGGCTTTTCTGTGTCAATGGACAGAAGGACTGGCTCTCCTGCCATATCCTTGGATTCATGTATCAGGTACAGGGTCTTGCGCATGGTGTCCAACCCTTGCCTTCCCAAGATAAATCCTACCTGGTCTGGGTGTATGAGCTGAGACATATATGTCTCTAACCATGCTGCCAAAATTCTTGCATAGATCTTAGCGTCTTTATTGAGCAAGGATATTGGCCAGTATGATCTGCAGTGTTTGGGGTCTCTTCCTTTGTTATAACCGAGATAAGGGCCTCTGAAAAGGAATCGAGTGCTGCACCTGTCTCCAAGATATCATTAAACAACTGCACTAAGAAGGGGAGGAGGGGAGATAGGAAGGTTTTATAAAAGCTGGCAGTGTAGCCGTCATTTCTAGGTGCTTTTCCCAGTGGTAATCTTTTCACTGCAACCTCAACCTCCTCTGCGGTGATTGCGGCATCCATTGTGTCTGTCTCTACTCCAGAAAGTCTTGGCATCTCTATTTCAGCAAGGTATGTATCTATTTCTAACTTATCTTGTTTCATTTTGGATTCATACAAGTGTTGGTAGAATTGCGCAAATGCTTCTGGGATGTTCCTGCCTTGTAGACCCTGGGGATCCCCCTCTCCTGTAAGTATGGATGCCACCCATCTTTCCTCCCTTTACCGACATAGCCTGGCAGCTAATAAAGCATCTGCCTTATCACCTTTCTCATAATGTTTTTGTTTGAGGAGTTGAAGTTTCCTGATCACCTGAGTCTCCTCAAGAAGGTGAAGTTTGTCTCTCTTTTTTTGCCTGGAAAGAGCAATCTTCTCCACCCGTCCTTCAGTGGCAGTCCGGGCTGCCCAATCTGAGTGTGTTATTTCAGCCCTCAGTTTGTTTTCTATCAGGGTCCTTTCCCTTTTCTTATTAGCACCCTCTCTATTCAATATCCCCCTCCAGGTTGCTTTCCCTGCATCTCATACCGTTTTTTTGGGCACCTCGCCTGTGTCATTCACCTAGAGGTATTATTCTATTTCGGTTACCATTTCTGCCCGGAAGACGGGGTATTTCCATAAAGATTCATTGCATCTGCATTTATTCCTTTAATGCGTGGCAGTGCTCCCAAAATCTAGGCCTACGGAGACCATGGGCCTCATTACGACCCAGGCGGTAAGTTACCGCCTGGGCCGTGACTTTACCACCATGGCGTAAACTACGTTTACGCCATGGTGGTTGGCGGACTTACCGCCCCATTCCGACCTTGGCGGGGCGGTAAGTCCCCAATCCCCATTTACCCTTCCCCATTCCCATTTTTGCCCCATAGGGCATAATGGGAGTGGGGAAGGCGTTAATTACGCCACCGTAAATTACGGTGGCGTAATTAACTCCATGGTCCCTTAGCGCCATGGATTTTAACACCCGCCAAAAGCGGGTGTTAAAACCTCCATGGCGCTAAGGGACCTCGTAATTGGCGGTAAGGGGTCGGCGCAGCTAACGCTGGCGTAAACCCCTTACCGCCAGGGTCGTAATGAGGCCCCATATCATGTTCAGACCAGGTAATGGGCTCAATGTCTGAGCTGGCCGTCACCTCAGTCAAGTCCTCCGATATGTAAATGTAGTCACTTCTCGGGTATGTGCCATGAGGTTGAGAGTAGAAGGTGTAACCCCTGGTATCGGTCACAGAGTCTGTATGTTTGCATCATCCCTGCCACTGCTGTTCTACCGGCATCTGCTGGTTCAGACCTATTTAGGGTTGCCAATTGTCTATCTTTACTAGTATGCGCCCAGAGATTGAAGTCGCCTCCAATTATCACATGACCTTTGGCCTTGAGCATTATCTTTATTATTGTACGCTGTATGAACTCAGCCTGTCTCACATTTGGTGCATACAAGGTTGCCATGTAATCTTTAGACCTCTCACAGTAGCCACCAGCATTAGGGCTCTCCCTTCCACATCCATCCAATCCTTTGAGATCTTGAGATCCATCCCTTTCTTAACCAAAATCCCTACACTCACTTTCTCCAGAGGACCAGACCCCCAATATTCCTACCCCAGCCTGGCCTGTATCACCCTACATTCCTTGCCTCAGGCATACTTGGTCTCCTGCAGGAAGAGGAGCACGTCTATCTCAGACCTTCTGAATTCCCTCAGCATCATGGACCTTTTCGTAGGGGATCTCAGCCCCTTGACATTAAGAGTGCAGGTTCTCGTGAGAACACCCCCTGACATATTAGAGGCCACAGCCATCATCTATCCAGTATTCGTTGCATGTGAGCATGGAACTACAGCATAGCTGAGTTTCTTCCAAGACCTTAAAGATCGTTTCTCTTCTCTCCTGTTCACACAACACTGTATATCTACTCCCCTCACCCCTCCCCCACTCCAACCTCCCCTTGAATGCCTGACAGAGTCTGAGCCAGCCTGGTTAGTTAGTTCCTCTTGGCTGGTATCGGACCACCAGTGAGGCCAGAATTACCTCTGTCCCTTCTCAAAACAAACATTTAACTAGTGAACCCCCACCCCATCACCTTTTAGAATCTCTACATCAACATAATCGTTCAGTATGCCAGGAATGTACCTGGTCCATCCCTGATCTCTCTTGTTCGTCAGTGGCAGGTCAGGTGTCTACTGCCACGGATGTCCAGTTAACAGTGAATCCTCCAGGTATTTTTTCCGTCTTGTGTCGACCAATTTGTGGGTTATATTTTGGCATCCGGGGATGTGTTCATTCTTCTGAATTTCCTAGATCCCAGGATCTGTCTCTGCTTTGGGCCTTTGATGTGCTGTTGCCTATTATCCTCGCCTCTTTCTTCATGGTTTGGTTCTTCTTCATGGTCTCCTAGTAAATCGGTTGTACAGTTCCGAATGTCCTTCTCAGATTTCAATTTGATTGTATTTCCTTCCCACTTGAAGGTGAGAGAGAAGGGATAACCCCACCTATATCGCACTCCCTTATCATTCAGCCACTTGGTGAGTAGGATGCATTTCCTTCTCATAACTAAAGTGAGAGATGACAGGTCCTGAAAGATCGAAACCCTGGCCTCCTCCAGGGGAATCTGTTGACAGCTTTTAGCACTTTCAAGAACTCTGATCTTGTCGACAAAAGTATGGAACCGTGCCGAGATCGTCTTTGGTCCTCCTACAGAGCCACCTGCTCTGTGTATGCGATTTAGCTTTAGTTCATCGATGGGGTCATCTTCAAATAGTATTTTCATGAGTGAGTGGAGGGTTCTCTTCAAGTCTTGTTCAGTTTCGCCTTCTCTCTCTGGGACACCAAAAATGCAGATGTTATTGTGCCTTTCACGGTTTTCCAAATCATCCAATTCATGCAGGATTTTTCCTCCCTGGCTTCAATCTCTGCGATTCTCTGGTCCATACTGGTCTCTGTGTGGTGAGAGAGGTCTGATTATGTTCTACCTCCTCTATCCTTTCTTCCATCTTGTCTAGTCTCTGTGTTATTTTATCCACTTTGGCACCTTTATCGGCCTTCATACCTTTTATTTAGTTCAGCAAGTCTGCCACATCGGCTTTGGTTGCGGCCGCCTGTGCCCCTGAGGTTGCATTGTGGGATCTGGGAGAGGGTCATCAAGGGGGGTGCCAATGGAGAACCTATATGGTGAAAGTCTTTCTTGGATGCTCATGGGCCAGTGAAACAGGATCGTTCAGGCAAATGCATTTGGTGGAGCTTTGTCTCTTTTTAGGGGATCCTGCACAAGTTAAAGAGGGCACTCAACTTCCGTAGGTGTTGAAGGGGGCACACTCCCCCTGGATGGGGGTCTAGTCTCCTCCGCTACCATTGACAGGATTGATTCAACGGTGGGGGTCTGCAGACTAGGCGCACTACTTGATTGGAGGCGACTGAAGTGACACAATGTCTTGATTACTCCTCAGCCGAGCCGAGACCATCCCCAAATATGGATGGGTCTAAGCGGGTACAGCACGTCGAGAGTGGTATCTTCCGAAAGTTAAGTCACTTACTTGCTCCACTGGGATGCATAGTGTTGAGGAGGGCACACACCCTACTGTGCAGGGGCCCAACCCTCTGGTGTCTGCTTCAAACCCCCAGTCTCTTTCATCGATAGTAGTGCGTGGGATCTGTTCCCTGTCCTCAGGGTATTGCTTTTGGTGGTCGTACTGCTGGTTATCTCATGTGGTCCTCAGTGGGGTGGAATAAGTACTGCCGTAGTCTTGAGGGAGTGAGGCATCGCCTTCCACTCAAGGGAGCCCCACCTTTGATCTTCACCAACGTTGTGGGAGGATGTTGGGACTGTCGTAAATCAGCAGGGGAAGTCCCATCCTGTGCGCTCTGCCTCCCGGTCTCAGTCACTGGGGAGTTCTGGGTTCCATGGATCTTCACGTTACCTCTGTGTTTGGTACCGCGTATCAAGTTCCAACTATGTTTCAGAACAGGATCAATGCCCACTGTGGATAATTTCAGAATGGTTCCAGGCACTGAAGGTGGATCTACATTTCCCTGCTTCACATGGGGCTCACTCTACAGCTGTGCTTGTCACCCCTCTTACGTGTCTCAATATGGGTGGGGAGTTCCCAGCACGCCTGGTGTATATTTTCCCCCTTGTTGCGTACTTCAGGTCTGTACTTGAGTGGAGCAGCTGTTCTGTGTTCGGGCGCAGGGCCTGCTGAACGACTTACAATTTTGTTTGTAATATATTGCGACTGCATTTGGGAGGAGGCAACTGGTTAGGATTTGTATGTGGTCAGCGGTCAGCGGGCGGGAACAGCAATATCCCAGCAGAGCCAGCGTACCTTCTTGGTCGTGCAGCTTCAGGACCGGACTGCATCAATGTTCCCTCGGGGTCCGGGCCAGGACGTATGGCACCGCGTTGCAAAGTTGGCTTCATAGACGGAAGCACTATCTCCAGGACCCCTCACTCGTGCCGCTCTGATTTGACTCCTCTGTGTGGGGGGAACTTGCAATCCTCGTTGGATGTGGCCGGAGAGGGGTGTGGTGCATTTCAGGAGGGCAAGGGTGGGGGTGGTACTGCTCATTCACCAGCGTTGTGGGCTCTTCCTCAGAGCAGTTTGTGTCGCCCAGACCAGCTCGCCCCCCAAGCCAAGATACAATCCGGTTTCGCTGATTTTTTTTTCCCTGCGTGGTCGGTGGCATGAGCAGCTGACATCCTCCTGGGTCGCTCTGTACCGGAGCTGTTTCTTCCTCATCATGTAGCTGCAGCGTGTTCCACGACTCACTAATAGCGTATGTTTGTTCCGTTTCAATCAGTACTGGAGCCCTTGGTAGCACAACTGGGACCTCTCTGTTTGCTTCTTTCCGAGCTTCATTGGGGTCTTCTCGCTCACGTTGCAGGACGCATCTCCACTCTGGCTCAGCTGGAGTTCACGTGGAGCATATTATGCAGCTGGGCAGTAAATCGAACAGAACTATTTTCTCGACAAATTCTTATGCAATTGTATCTGGGTTTTTTTTCTGTTTCGTGGTGGCACCTTCCCATCGCATATTCCGTCGAATACTCTTGGGAGAGGGGTCTGTGGTGGGGGCTCATCCCACTATTCAGGGACTTCGGGTTGGAGCTCAAACAGAGGAGTTATTCATCTGTGCACCCCCTGGTGGCCAGTTGAAAAGCTGTTTTAAGTGTTTAAAACCATTTGTTTTACGAACTGAACAGCTAAAGGGAATATGCTTTTTTTAATAAGGTGGGAGAGAGAAAATGTCATGAGCCTGAAAACTGAATGGGTTCTGGGACCTGTGGGGTAGCATTCTTTCCCAGTCCTAGTCCCCAGCTTCCGACCTGCACCCAGCCCTCCAGACATATGGGAGAGTTCTAACTCACAAGGACCTCTAGTGGATACCTAGCAGGTTTACAGACTGATTTTGAGGAGGTCCTTTACTTTTTATATTGACTGTAAATTATTTGGTCTAGTGTTGCTGACGTTTTCATGTCTTTTCATTTCTTATAAAACATTGAAGGTTATTTTATCCTGATTCCCCTGATTGTTGATTGTTGCCCTTGTCATTATTATGGTAAAACTAATGCATGCATTTCTCAACCTTTTGTTTTGATCTTTCATTTGTTATGACTTGCAGGCACTGCATCATGATATTTTTTAATCCTGCTACCACCCGGCCCCTCTGAGGGACGACAACGTCTTGGGCGGGTCTTTGTTTATAAGAGCAAGAGTGCAAAAGAATGGTGAAAAAACAGGGAATAAGCTCACCCACTTTACAGTTTAATAAACACCCTTCAACTGTGATCACTTGTGTCTGTCTTACTTTGATGCCATGCCTTTATTACGGATGGTGTCAGAGTGGGATTTGTTTCAACTGATAAAATTGAAACCCATGCTGATAATTGTCGTGCCACTAGAAGGGGAAAATATAATTGTTGAACTCTTGGACTCGTATCCACACTAAAAGAGGTGTTGTTCTCCCACCTTCACATCCCAACTGGTCAACAGGATCTGTTCTGTAAGACTCAGGTATTATTAGAAACCCTTCCTCTTTCCCATTATAATATACAACAGTGGGATTGCATACTACAGAAAGTTCGACCCGTCTTTAACTTCATTAGACCTAGTGCCCTGTTCCCACCCCTTCAAACCTGTTTTTTTAAGCACCCAAATGTAGTCCATTGCAGGGCCTTCAGGGGTAGAGATTAACACACCAGAAACCCTTCCTTCAGCTGACAAAGAGTCAGAGGAATCAATTTTGAGACCTTAGATGAGGGAGTTGAGAGTTTTTTCTTTTCCGATTTGGAGCCCTCCCCTGAGAGAACCCTTAAACCCCCGGAAGGAAATGACTGACCTAGCCAATGCCATCTCTTAGCTAGCAGCCCATCCGATGTTGCCCGAGGCTAGACTTTAAAAAAACTTGACTAAATTGATTGAATTACAAGCAAGACTCCTACTACCACAAGGGGTACTTCATCATTAAAGGTGAACATTTAGGAAATTCTCGCTTGAATTTCGAATGCCTTGCTGACCAACTAGGATGGGAAGAGAACCTCAAGAGCTGCTATTTGGGCCCTTTGTTGAAAGGTATCTACAAACCTCCTATCAACTACTTAATCTTGCAGAGGCCACCACCTTTTTATCCATCAAAGATGGGCTGTTAAAAAGAGTGGGACAAGCCTGCAATTTGTATTGGCATAAGTAGAGAGCCATTAGATTAAACCCAGGAGAAACTCCCTTAGAAATGGGTGATGTATCAAAAACACGGTGGCCCGGTGGATCAATAACAAATCTTTAGAAGAACTGACAGCAATGTTAACCCTAGAACAATTCACAAATTCCTTACCCCCTTTTTGCAGAAAGCCGTTCTTCAATTAAATCAACCTCCCTTAGCCATAGCCATTGAGACTTCATAAAGCAACTCAGATGCAGCTTAACAATTTCACTCAGCCCTATCGGTGGGAGGATCAGAAGGATCACAAGCCTATCCACTGACCGCAAACTCAGGGAAAAGATAAACAAGGGGGAGTTGCATGGAATTAAAGAAGGGATGCCACGAGATAAAATAGTAATCCGAAGAGCGGATCCTTAAACCAAAGATGAAGGCAAAAGTGAGGAAATAAAAGGACGAAGACCACCTCTGCCCGTCTGTTTCTCATGTAGAGAAACAGGACATGTAGCTAGACACTGTGCAAAGAATCTAAGGATGAACCGATGGAAATAAGCTGTTTAAAGTGCAAAGAATGGGAAGAATCCAAAGAGCAGCTAGAGACCTTTAGTATCTGTTTATGTCAATCTTCAAATAACTTTACACACGGAAATGCCTAGGTAAATGGAAGGCAAGTAAGAGCCTTGATTGATTCAGGTAGTAAGCAAACTGCTTTACGTGCCACTATAGTTACAACCAAAGAACTAAAGAATGCGGCCAAAGTAAGGATTACATGTGTACACAGTGAAAATAAAGTGTATCCCAAAATGCATGTTCACATTAATATCCGGGGCGAATCCTGTGAAATATCGTCAGCCATAATTCCTGGACTCCCCAAAGAAGTCAGAGATGGGTGGGATTTCCCTACCTTCTCTACTCTCTTACAGGAAACTCCACCTCCATTTGGAGTTTTTCCACCCCAGAGTTGTTGGCAAGCAAACTACTACTCCCCAAACACTCCAATATGGGACTGGGAAAACTCTGAGACTGGGAGACCTCAACCAACCCTCAAAAACCATTTAATAGGCTACTGTATAGAGACCAGTAAAAACAAAATATCACTACCAATCCCGACTACGACAAACCAAGGGAATGTGTGGGAGTTCTTGGAATCTCTCATCCCTGTTCTCTTCAGGTCTTCACAACGTGGAACATGGACATAAAACAAGCATATCTAACTCGCATAGGGGAAGGGTATGTGAGAAACCTGATGGTGTCTCACTTACTAGTCCCAGGGTATCTGTCAACCAGCTGGTCAATACATGGTCACGGCGATCTCTATTGGATCCTGGTTGTGGGCCAGCATGGGAGGATATGATATGATATGTTATTTATAATGCGCTTAATACCCAGAGGTTTCTAAGCGCGGACCTGTGGATCGAACCTGTGTTGCTCCTTGTCGTCTTGCTTGTAAGGCAAGCACATTGCTGCTGTGCTATCCTCCCGGGACTACCTGGATCAGGAGTTCTCGGGTTGTGGAAGTGGGACAGTGAAGAATGAGACGCGGTATCTCCTTCCTTTTGACAATTTTCCCAATCTTGCCTAGTAGGATTTGTAAAAACTCTACCCCCTCCCTTTTCCTACAGGAACGATACTGGACTAATACCCGACCCGTTTACCTGACATGCCCCAACACACGGGTCAGGCAGAGTCAGGCAATTACTGACAACTACACGCACCTGACTACCCTTTCATTTCTCCATAGGGATAAAAGGCAGAGCACAAGAGCACATTCCAAGCAAGGCCAAATGCATGAGGAAGCAGCCACTCCAGGACAGCAGTTCAAATGGAGAAGAAAGGCGTTGAGACCTAAAAGGACGTCGAGGAGGGATTTGCCCTTGCCCTTTTCAACCAAGTCCAGCAAAACCTCTGGTGAAAGAAACATAAGACCAGGAATCACAGCTGGCCCATGATGTCAGCAGTATGGACACCCTCCCACGCCAATAGCCAGGGTGGGGAGACAAGGTTGCCATTGTGGTACTATCCTTGACTCCAGTGGCGAAGGAACCGCCAATGAGTTCAGCACAGCCAGTGAGTCAGAGGAAGCTGATAGTCAACTGGACTGTGTTAGGCTTGAGGCCGCAGTGGCAACAGTAAAAAGATCATTAGACAAGAAATCTTTTGTGAACACATTGATACCAGAGATAGAGTGGTCCAGCGCCAAGTGGACCTCCAGTCAAAGGTCTCTGACTGGAACCCCTCCGATGAGCAAAGAGACTGTATTGAATATTGGTATGAAAGAAAACTATAAGTACCAGGAGGCAATAGGGAAGGCAGGTATGGAGAGTTAAGGTGGTCATACAAGGGTTGAGCCAAATCCCCTGTGCAATCGAAAGTCCTTAACCCAAAGTTTTGACATTGTGAAATAGACATTTGCACCCGTCTGAGGGGAATGTTGTGCGAACCAAGATAATATGTAGCCTGCGCTTACCATGGGCTAACAGAGTGACCCAGCAAGACAAGATTTCCCTTCACAAGTCTCCGTTCAAATCGGCAAGCGGGGGGACGTCACAAACTTAAGAGGCTGTTTAAAAAGACAATAAGACTTTATGAATATTACAACCGTGCAAAGCCTGACTGGTGGCTTCAAAGAAAGCCTGACTTGGGGCTTCGGAAAAAGCCTGAATGAGGGCTGAGTCCCGGACCTAGGTAGAAAGGAAGAACCTAAGGGGTCTAGAGAGATTGCTTGTTGAAAACTGAACTGTTAATTTGGCAAATGTGATCCTGGCTGTGGGATGAATATAAATTATGGTGAATACGAATACTCCCATGAACATTGTGATGGCAAGTATGAACCTGAATGAGGGATGTCCACAGTGAGTGGTTGGTCTGAACTCGATTGCCGGAGGCTGATGACTGAGAGAAGGACCTGAGCCCGGCTGAACGGGATCCAAGTTTGAAGGGTAATCACATGATGCAAGAGAAAACCAAAGGAACTTCTGTTTTTTTTTGTTGCCCTCTAAGGCAAGAGACTTTGCACAAAAGTGATTTGAGCACAGTAGGCCCTGATACTGAAGAAAAGAAGCTGTAGGCTCATGCCAGAGAAGACAGGAGTGTGCTGTGCTTGAGAGTCCCACAATGTCCCATGCTAAAAATGTGGGGAAGTGAGACCCATCCATACCATCTTGACTTATCATTTTGTGAACACTTCTTTCTTTTCTTGTGAACATTATCACACACTATTTTGTAACATATACCACCATTGGGTAGATACAGTCTAAGTACGGTACTTAGTAAAGTAGAAATCTTGAATCCAGATAAGGTTTAGAAAAATAAAGAAAAATTTACAGGAGCTGTCCGTGATGAGTCTGGAGACAGCCTGACTCGAAAAACATGTGAAGCAGAAGACTAGATAGCAAACTTAGTCACACAGCCGCTCTCTGTTACACCCAACATGGGTAATGCCATTTTAGAAAAGAGATCTTCCAATATATAAGTGCTCTGTTCTTGA
The DNA here is from genome assembly GCF_040938575.1 of Ambystoma mexicanum. Classification (NCBI taxonomy): domain Eukaryota; kingdom Metazoa; phylum Chordata; class Amphibia; order Caudata; family Ambystomatidae; genus Ambystoma; species Ambystoma mexicanum. Next base: position 90,746,005 of record NC_090930.1, on the reverse strand, counting down.
GCAACATGTATCAAATTTCACAAAAGTTCCCAAAGAAAATCTGAGTCTTAATTAGATAGATGGTTGTTTATCAACAAAAAAGTTTCAAAAAAATAACACTAATTAAATCTTAGTGGGGACGCGGCTAATACATCTCATCGTGAGAGTAGACTTACAGTTCGATTCATGGAATTAATGTGCGCCGAAAATTTTGGCGCAAGCGTGCAAAAACGTGCGATTTGCAGTGAAAGAGCGAAAATCGCAGTTCAAGTGCGAATATAGCAGGGAAACCATCGCACATCTATTCATGGAAGTCCGTGCGCGAGGAAAATCAGGGATGTGTGCTTAAAAAGTGCACGGCACACGCCGGCGCACAGGTCATCTAACGGCATCTAACGGCGTGCGCTAAGGCCACAGCGAAAGCGCACATAGCGCGTGCACATAACAAAAGTAGGTGGAACACGGGGCGTGACATGTGGAATGTGGAACAACTCGTGAAAATGTGGGCGTCACGGGGGAAGTACAGGAGGCAAGTGCGCGGAACGCCCACACCCTCGCCTACAACACGTATTCATGGAATCGAATAGGGCAAACCAGCGCACGGGCAAAGACGCGCACAGGCCCATACACGTCCGCCACATGAAAGCAGGCTGTAGCATCCCTGCGCATGAAAAAAATGTGCGCCAAAATGTGCGCTAACAAAAAGCACGTATACACAGCTCTGATGAAAGTTCCATACTGTGGCTCTCTAGGACAAATGACGTGCAAAGGGGTACGCGACAAACACGGACACCCGCTGTGCGAATAATAGCGTGTGCGTGTATTTCGTGGGTGCACGGGAAGTTTTACACGCGATCGGGCCTGGGGGAGCGGGGTACGTGTATTTCAGGGGCTCGTGGGAAGTTTAACACGCAATCGGGCCTGGGGGAGCGTGGTACGTGTATTTCAGGGGTGCGCAAGAATTTTCACACGCGATTTTCCTGGGTATGTGTATTTCAGGGGTGCACGAGAAGTTTCACACACGATTGTCCTGGGTACGTGTATTTCAGGGGTGCGTGAGAAGTTTAACACGCGATTGGCCTGGGGGAGCGGGTACGTGTATTTCAGGAGCTTGTGGGTGGTTTTACATGTGATCAGGCATGGGGGAGCGTGGTACGTGTATTTCAGGGGTGCGCAGGTGTTTTCACACGCGATTGGCCTGGGTACGTGTATTTCCGGGGCGCGCAAGATGTTTTACACGCGATTGTCCTGGGTAAGTGTATTTCAGGGGTGCGCAAGAGGTTTTACACACGATTGGCCTGGGTGCGTGTATTTCAGGGGTGCGCAAGAAGTTTCACACGCGATTGGCCTGGGTACGTGTATTTCAGGGGTGCGCGAGAAGTTTTACACGCGATTGGCCTGGGTACGTGTATTTCAGGGGTGCGCGAGAAGTTTTACACGCGATTGGCCTGGGTACGCGTATTTCAGGGGTGCGCGAGAAGTTTCACACGCGATTGTCCTGGGTACATGTATTTCAGGGGTGCGCAAGAAGTTTTACACGCGATTGTCCTGGGTACGTGTATTTCAGGGGTGCGCGAGAAGTTTCACACGCGATTGTCCTGGGTACGTATATTTCAGGGGTGCGCGAGAAGTTTAACACCCAATTGGCCTGGGGCAGCGGGTACGTGTATTTCAGGGGCTCGCGGGTGGTTTTACACACGATCGGGCCTGGGGGAGCAGGGTACCACTCACTGTCTGCCTTGAGTGTAGAAGAACGCGTAGCCAACACCCACCCGCTGTGAAGTAATAGTGTGTGAACCCCAAAGCCTGCAAAACACATGCACCGCACCCCACGAAAAGCACGTACAGAGTAATGGAAATCCACATGGGATCTTCAAGCCCTGCCAGGGCAACGCCCGTGCGCGATACGTCACAGACGCGCTTACGCGCTAAGGGCCTTTGGTCCAATGGAATCGCGTATGCGTGCTGACGCGCTTACGCGCTAAGGGCCTTTCTTCGAATTACACGCTGACGTGCAGAATTTTTACGTGCCAAATCACTCCGTATCAAGCTGGCCACACGAAAGCACACGGAAGACCACGCTCCTGCCCAAGAGGCCGAATTACTGCCCCAGAGAGCCCCGCCTGCTGACACCATGCCCTGCCATTTGGTGCCTGCACATCAGCCATCTGCAGGGGTCCAGTTGCTGTGTCCACCCCTGTGTTAGGCGGAAACCTGTGCAGTTCCCTCTGGGACCACTGCAAAAGATTTAGGACTACAGGTGTTAGGCAGTAAACTCACTTGGTAGCAGTCTGTACCACAAACATTCACTTGGTAGCTGTGGCTGAGCAGTCAGACTTCTGTCAAGAAGACTTAAGCAGTATGTGGAGTATACAAAATAGGGCAATTCTTCACAGTAAGACAAGCAAACACGGAACAAGGCTTCAGTGTAAAGATATAAAGGTATTTATTTATAACGGCACATCTATAGAAAACACTTCGGCACTATCAAGGCAAATACTTCAATTACAATTACTCTACGAAGAGAACAGATCAATCCCCCTAACAATAGTTCGACAAGTCTAGGTTCTACCAGCATCACTTATTTGAAGACAGAGGTGTATGCCTCAACCTAGGTGGCACACTAATATTTGTTAGGACGGGAGAGAAAAATAAGCAGGTTACGAAATCAACACGGTCCCAATACTGAACGGACAAATGCAAGGCAAGAAGACAAAAACCACGATAGATTATAAAGTTCAGAGGCCAGGCCCACTCAGAAAGAGGCAAGGCGATAGGTCCCAAAAGTACCTTAGTGGAAATGCATTCGAGTCTTTGAAGCAAATTGTTATCGGCAGATTGGGCCAGTTCAGAACAACACGCTAGAGAAAGCTTGGAGGCGACCCTATGGAGAGGCGAGGATTAAGACACCTCACTCTATCCGGCAACAAGGGAAGTCAGGCGGACACAGTACCTTGATTGTGGAGGGCAGCTCCGGCGGGGGCAGTTGTTCCTGGTGGTGGATGCACGTCGGGTCTTTGCCAAGAGTAGAGATGATCTCGTCGTCGAAGAAAAGTGAAGTCCGGTGCACCACCAGGGAAGAGACCAGCCGCGGAGTGCTCCGTCACAAGGCACCACCTTTTGGCCGCGGTTGCCGAAGTGCTCTGCACGGGCAATTCCACCACTGCGTCCTGAGGCGAAGAAAAAGCAAAAGGGACTGGTTGTTCCTACCAGTCAGGGGAAGAGACTCTCCGGCAGGGAGATCTCCTCTGTCGTCGGGAAGTGGTGAGTCGGTTTAGCAGGACTCCACCGGAGGTGTCGTCGTTGCAGGTCGACTCAGCTTTACCCTCGTCAGATTCTTAGGTCCTGTGGGGACTTCTGAAGATCCAGTCCCAAAAGCCCTGCTTTTATGCGGAAAACCCCCATTCATTCAGCCTAGCTGTCAATCAACACATGCTAAGTGGTGAGCGGGAAGGCTCACCACTTGGGCCATTCACACCAGAGTGCGACCGGAGTTGGCAAGGCAACTCGGTCGAGGGTGCCTAAACCCCCTCCCACACCCCTGTGGTAACCCAGACAGAATGGCACCACTTTGGAGGGTCTCTGTACAGAAGCCCGCCAAAAAGTGGAACAAAATGCTCGATCTTTGGTTTAGGAGTCACAGAGACGAACACAGACGCCATTTTAAAAACCGAGTTCTGGCAGAAAATACCATCCGATAGACTTATTTAAGATAAGTAGACCGGTGGTATGTTAGAGATTAACGAGAAAAAGTATCAATCTCTAACAATGGGAAGAATCCCATAGGGTTATAGTCGGGGTCGAATATAACAAGTAGTTTCCACTGCCACCAGCCAAAACTCGACGAGGGGGGACGGGACAGTGCCCCCTCGAATAACAGACCTAGGAGTAATCGAATTACCCCTACTAGTACGTCCACAATAGGATGGTTTGTACTTGTTCTGTTAGTAAATTTAGGTCTAGTAAAGCCAATGGTGACTTTACATGCCCGGGGAGACAGTAGTCAGTCTATGGAGTCTATGATGGAGGTCCGCTAGGACGCCCCAGTTTTACGGCACGTAGGGTGCGGTGTAAAACACATAGAAAAACATATGAGACCCTATGGAGTAAAAGACCCCATAGCCCATGGAACACATTGACATTCAAAGGAATTACACACATTCATGTCCAAGAGTGGGAGAAAAAGAGTCTCACTCTTGGCAGGATGGAAAAAAACAAACTCCAGAAATCCAGCAAAGCTGCTGGGGGACTCACTAGGTTAGGAAATTCAGCCTAAACAGAGAATTCTCTCTAACACTCGCCCCCTCCAGACTAAGGGACAGGAGGATTTAATCCACTCCTGGATGAATCTCATACCTCTAGTCGATGACATACATCCTAGAGAGACCATCAGCATTTGGGTGGTGACATCCTGACCTGTGGTCAATGGTGAAATCAAACCCTTGCAGGCAGATCGACCATCTCAATAGTTTTGGGTTTTCCCCTTTCATTTGCATTAACCATCTCAAGGGTTGGTGGTCAGTCTGAATGACAAAAGTAGAACCATACAAGTACGGCCTAAACTTCTTCAGAGCCCACACGATAGCAAAGCACTCTCTTTCGATTGTTGCCCACTTGTTTCAGGATCCTTCAGCTTGCGGCTGATGAAGCAAACGGGGTGCTCCCTACCTTTCCCATCCAGTTGACTGAGTACGGCACCTATTCCTACATTTGAAGCATCTGTCTGCACAATGAAGTCTTGGCGGTAATCAGGAGCTCTGAGTACTGGGGCTTGGGAAAGAGCCTTTTTCAGGTTTTCAAAAGCCTGATTGCACTCCTCGTTCCATTTAACCTTTTTAGGGAATTTGGGCGAGGAGATGACATTCAGTGGAGAAGCTATGGTCCCATAGTTCTCTATGAAATTCCTGTAGTACCCAGTGAGGACTAGGAAGGCTCTCACTTGGGTTTGAGTAGTAGGTGTTGTCCAATTTTGCACAGCTTCAATCTTACTGAGCAAAGGCCTTATTTCTCCACCTCCTACCTCATGTCCAAGATAGACTACCTTACTCTGTCCAATTTGGCATTTACTCGCCTTTATGGTCAGATTGGCTCGTCCAAGAGCCTGCAAAACATCTCTCAGGTGGGTTACATGTTCTTCCCAGGAATTGCTGAACACTGCGATGTCATCCAAGTATGCCATGCAGAAGTCCTCCATCCCATTCAGAAACTGGTTTACCATCCGTTGAAACGTAGCAGGTGCATTCTTCAATCCGAAAGGCATTACCTTAAACTGGTATAAGCCAACAGGGGTAGAAAATGCAGTTTTCTCCTTGGCATGGTCTGTCAGAGCTATTTAACAATAGCCTGACGTCAATTCAAATGTGCTGAGGAACTTGGCGGCGCCAAGTTTATCCACCAACTCATCTGTTCTTGGCAAAGGGTGGGCATCAGTCTTGGTGACTGCATTAAGAGCTCTATAATCCACACAGAATCTAAGCTCTAATCCGGCCTTTGATACTAACACAACTGGGCTAAACCATGGACTAGTAGAGGGCTCTATTACCCCGAGATCGAGCATCTTGCTGACCTCACCTTTGATGTGGGTTCATACGTTTTCTGACATTCTGTATCCTCTGCTTTTGACTGGCAGACAGTCACCAGTGAGTATGTCGTGCTGGCCCCAAGGGGTCAAGCCTGGTGAAAGCGAGAACAGAGAGGCAAACTGATTCAACATGGATTTGCACTCCTCTTGTTGCTCGGGTGTCAGAATCGAAGAGAGATTTACTCCTTCAATTTTTTCGTCTAAAGGTAAGCCCCTGAGGAGATCCGGAAGACCTTCACTCTCTTCTTCTTCCTCGGATGATGCTAGAAGCAACGCTCCTACATCAGGTCGGGAGACATACGCTTTGAGTCGGTTGGTGTGGAAGACTGTCGAAGCCTCCTTGGGATTGCCCAAGTCCACCAGATAGTTGACCTCTCAGATTTTACCCACAACTCTAAAGGGTCCCATCCACTTGTCTTGCAAGGCCCTCTGCCTTGTTGGGATCATATCGAGAATGAGCTGGTCTTGAGCGAACTCAACCATGTTAGCCTTTTGATCGTGCCAGTGCTTGACCAATGCTTGTCCAGCTTTCAAGTTATCGCTTGCTTCCGTCATCATGTGCGACATTCTCCACCGGAGACCTATCACGTAGTCAGTCACTCTGACTGGCTTGGGGGAAGGAGCACTCTCCAACCCCTCCTTAATCAGGGCCAATGGACCTCTGACGGGATGACCATAGAGCAGTTCGAAGGGAGAGTAACCTACTCCCTCCTGAGGGACTTCTCTATAAGCAAAGAGAAGGCATGGCAGTAGAAGGTCCCACTTACACTTAAGGGGTTCTTCTAAAGCACCAATCATGCTCTTCATGGTTCGGTTGAACCGTTCTACCAACCCATTGGTTTGTGTGTGGTAAGCTGTTGAGAACTTGTAAGTAACTCCACATGGCTTTCATGTAGTGGGACATAAAGTTTGACCCCCTGTCAGAGATGACTTCCTTAGGAAACCCGACCCTAGTAAAAATACCAAGGAGGGCCTTAGCCACAGCTGGTGCTGTAACAGTCCACATAGGAATTGCCTCAGGATACCTAGTAGCATGGTCTACTACAACAAGTATAAACCTGTTGCCTGAGGAGGTTGGAGGATCAAGGGAACCAACAATGTCAATCCCTACTCTCTCAAATGGGACTCCCACAACTGGGAGAGGCACTAAAGGTGCCACATTCTTGGAGCCAACCTTACCAGAGGTCTGGCAGGTGTGGCAGCTCCTGCAGTGTTTTTCTACTTCGGCCCCCATCTTCGGCCAATAGAAGTAGAGAGAGAGCCTTTCCTTAGTCTTCTTGAAACTCAAGTGACCAGCCAAAGGAATCTAGTGGGCTAACTGCAAGAACTGTGGTCTGTTCTCTTGGGGTACTACAAGTCGTTTGTAGTCTCCAGGTGCAGACTCGGTCGGTTCATTGTAGAAGAGGCCATCTTCCCAGTGCAACCTGTATTTCCCAGGCTCTTGCCCTTCAGCCTGAGCTTCTGCCTGGTGGCGAAGACCTTCCAGAGTTGGACATTCTCTCTGTCCATTACTGAAGTCTGCCCTGCGGGGTCCACCTTCTGCCAGTAAAGAATGCAGCTCAGGATGGTCAACAGGATCCAGATCTCCAATGAGTTCCTGGCCTTCCATTAGCTCTTCCTCAGAGTCTAATTCTACCACACAGGGTTGTACCTCCCTCTCAGCCTCGGCTGGAGGTGGAGTTACGGGTGTAACTTTGGACAACCGCAGGGAAGTCCGTGTTGGCTGCACTGTAATGCCGGCTGCTGGTTTTGGAATAGAAGTCTTAGGTTTCCCTTTCGCTTCTGATTTCTTGGAGACAGCGGCCGACAATTCCAGTGGAGCAGGAGTGATTTCTTTCTTCATCATCTCCTGGAGAGTACTGCGCATGGTCCTCTCTCTTGCGGGTCTGGTTAGCTCCTGTAACCGTTTACTAGGAGGTCTGGGAGTATGCGATACAACTCCGAGAGTTTTCAAATCGTTACCCAACAGTACGCGTCCTGGTACCTCACTCTGTATGCTGACAGGTATCTTCACAGTCATGTTGTTACACTGGATGAGAACTGGTAATTGGGGAAGCATCTGCGCAGGCCCTCCAGCTAACTTGGTGAGGCGTTTGGGTGCCTTAGCAACATCCTCAGCCTGAAAAAACGATTTATCCACCACAGTTATGCTGGCCCCAGTGTCCCTAATGGTAGGCGTCTCCTGACTATTCACCTGGACACTGTCCTTATAATACTCTTTAGTATTATCGGGGATAGAATTATAGACATCTAAATTCTGTTGTTCCCACAACCCCAGAGATACTAAAGAAACGCTGGCTGAGACTCCAATGGGTTCGTCAGCTAGCAGTAGAAAGTTTCCACTTGCCATTTGGACTTCCTCCTCTGGAGCGAAGGCTAAGGAGACAAGCTGGACCCCTGAAGGTTTACCCTTACATCTGGGATCTCCTTTCACGTGGTCAGTCGAGCCACAAACAAAGCATTTACCGAATGCTTTCTGGAATGGTGGCTTGTTCTGACCTCCTTCTGGTTTGGCACCAGAAGACACACTATTCTGCTGTGGTTTTCCATGTGGCTTACCCTTCTGGTTTTGTTTGGGGCCCTCTTTGGAATTTGAGTTATTAGAATTCTCGTTTGTGTCTTTTTTAGGCTGTTTTCCCTCATCCTTTTTCTGAGTTGCCCCAGAATCCTTATGAGTAGCCCTTTTGGCAACCCATAAGTCAGCAGCCCTAGCTAGCGTCCGGGAATCCAATTCCTTCGAATCAGCCAAGTGCTGTCTGAGCTCAGGAGAACAGGCATCATAAATCGACTCCAACATAAAGAGATTCTCCATACCCTCATAAGTGTTCACTTTGTAACCCTTAATCCATCCCTCTACGTTTTTCAACCCTTCACTCACCCAGGTAGCCCAAGGGGTACCATCATGCTTTTTGAGGGTTCGAAACCTCTTAAGATACTGGGAAGGGGTCTTCCCGAATCTAGCTATCAAAGTTAGTTTCACACTTTCGTAATCCGTCTTATCGCCTCCCCCAACTCCATTACCACATCAGTCGCACAGGAGGGAGCCTAGAGAACAACCAGGGAAGTAAATCATTCCTGGTGATGTCCTGGAGCCCATGACTGTATTCAAACAGTTTTAACCAATCCAACACATCCAATCTCGGTTCATACATACCCACTAATTCCTTCGGCATCCGGGGTCTTTTGGGACTGGAGCTCCTAGAGGAGCCAGAGGAGAGAGAAGCATTTTCCATAGACAACTTTTTCATCTCCAACTCGTGATTAAGTTCTATTTCCCTGAGTCTTAACTCAGCTTGCTTCTGCTCAGCCTGGGCATTTATCCATCTGAACTCGAGCTCTTGGTTTCGTACGGATTGAGCCAAGAACAGTTTGTATTCTAATTCGAGCTTCATTTTTTCAAGTTCAAAATAAGCAGGGTTACATGTGGGACCTGGTATGGGCCCCGTAGGTACAGCTTGTAAGGCAGGTAGAGGAGCAGGGGAGACAGTTTCGTTAGCCTCTCCTTCCTCTTCAGCCTCTTCATCGCTATCATCAGAATTATGATTTAGATCAACACCATCACTGTTATCTACATTCGCTGGAGAAATTGGTTCCTCTGAACCTTTGGTTCGCCAGCAATCTCTCTATTAGTTCTAACTTCTTGCCTCTTACAGAAAGATTCTCTTGCCTACAGAGAGCTCGCAAACTCTCAGTATTTTCACCTGACAAGGACTCTTGACTCTAAGTTTCCATCGTAGACATGTTTTTGAAAGTTGCTTTTTAGTGCTAAGCTTTGTGGTTAGTTATCCTAAAGTGTCGAAAAGCACTCTAAACTGTATACTCGATACAAATCCCACCGCTGTACACCAGTGTTAGGCGGAAACTTGTGAAGTTCCCTCTGGGACCACTGCAAAAGATTTAGGACTACAGGCGTTTGGCAGTAAACCCACTTGGTAGCAGTCTGTACCACACAGATTCACTTGGTAGCTGTGGCTGAGCAGTCAGACTTCTCTCAAGAAGAGTTAAGCAGTATGTGGAGTATACAAAATAGGGCAATTCTTCACAGTAAGACAAGCAAACCGGAAAAAGGCTTCAGTGTAAAGATATAAAGGTATTTATTTATAACGGCACATCTATAGAAAACACTTTGGCACTATCACGGCAAATACTTCAATTACAATTACTCTACGAAGAGAACAGATCAATCCCCCTATCAATAGTTTGACAAGTCTAGGTTCTACCAGCATCACTTATTTGCAGACAGAGGTGTATGCCTCACCTAGGTGCACACTAATATTTGTTAGGACGGGAGAGAAAAATAAGCAGGTTACGAAATCAACACAATACTGAATGAACAAATGCAAGGCAAGAAGACAAAAACCACAATATATTATAAAGTTCAGAGGCCAGGCCCACTCGAAGAGAGGCAAGGCGATATGTCCCAAAAGTATCTTAGTGGAAATGCATTCGAGTCTTTGAAGCAAATTGTTATCGGCAGATTGGACCAGTTCAGAACAACACGCTAGAGAAAGCTTGGAGGCGACCCTATGGAGAGGCGAGGATTAAGATACCTCACTCTATCCGGCAACAAGGGAAGCCAGGCGGACACAGTACCTTGATTGTGGAGGGCAGCTCCGGCGAGGGCAGTTGTTCCTGGTGGTGGATGCACGTCGGGTCTTTGCCAAGAGTAGAGATGATCTCGTCGTCGAAGAAAAGTGAAGTCTGGTGCACCAACAGGGAAGAGACCAGCCGCGGAGTGCTCCGTCACAAGGCACCACCTTTTGGCCGCGGTACAGGGGTAGTGGCTATCCGGTTGCCGAGGTGCTCTGCACGGGCAATTCGACCACTGCGTCCTGAGGCGAAGAAAAAGCAAAAGGGACTGGTTGTTCCCACCAGTCAGGGGAAGAGACTCTCCGGCAGGGAGATCTCCTCTGTCGTCGGGAAGTGGTGAGTCGGTTCAGCAGGGCTCCACCGGAGGTGTCGTCGTTGCAGGTCGGCTCAGCTTTACCCTCGTCGGATTCTTAGGTCCTGTGGCGACTTCTGAAGATCCAGTCCCAAAATCCCTGCTTTTATGCAGAAAACCCCCATTCATTCAGCCTAGCTGTCAATCAACACATGCTAAGTGGTGAGCGGGGAGGCTCACCACTTGGGCCAATCACACCAGAGTGCGACCGGAGTTGGCAAGGCAACTCGGTCCAGGGTGCCTAAACCCCCTCCCACACCCCTGTGGTAACCCAGACAGAATGGCACCACTTTGGAGGGTCTCTGTACAGAAGCCCGCCAAAAAGTGAACAAAGGGCTCGACCTTTGGTTTAGGAGTCACAAAGACGAACACAGACGCCATTTTAAAAACCGAGTTCTGGCAGAAAATACCATTCGATAGACTTATTTAAGATAAGTAGACCGGTGGTATGTTAGAGATTAACGAGAAAAAGTATCAATCTCTAACAATGGGAAGAATCCCATAGGGTTATAGTCGGGGTCGAATATAACAAGTAGTTTCCACTGCCACCAGCCAAAACTCGACGAGGGGGGACGGGACAGTGCCCCCTCGAATAACAGACCTAGGAGTAATCGAATTACGCCTACTAGTGCGTCCACAATAGGATGGTTTGTACTAGTTCTGTTAGTAAATTTAGGTCTAGTAAAGCCAATGGTGACAATAGTCAGTCCCCGGATATGGAGTCTATGATGGAGGTCCGCTAGGACGCCCCAGTGTTACGGCACGTAGGGTGCGGTGTAACACACATAGAAAAACATATGAGACCCTATGGAGTAAAAGACCCCATAGCCCATGACACATTGACATTCAAAGGAATTACACACATTCATGTCCAAGAGTGGGAGAAAAAGAGTCTCATTCTTGGCAGGATGGAAAAAAACAAACTCCAGAAATCCAGCAAAGCTGCTGGGGGACTCACTAGGTTAGGAAATTCAGCCTGAACAGAGAATTCTCCCCAACACCCTGCTGGAACAGAAGACTCCCGACTGGGATACCATTGCTCCACAGCCCAGCCCCAGGACCCAGTTGCCCACCCACGCCTGCCTCGGGGGTCGCCATCTCGGGGCAAAACACCATCCGAGACCACTGGCGACCCCCAGCCAGAGGGGCAGAGGGTCACCAGCTTCAGTCAGAAGGAGGTTGGTGTCCTGGTGGAGCTTGTCCTGGGGCATTATGATGCCCTCTTCGGATCATCACGTGCCGACAAGGAAGGACGGGACAGGATCTGGGACGACTTTGTGGTTGCCATCAACGCGGAGGAGGTGGCAACCCGCAGCATCAAGCAAGTCAAGAAGCGCTGGGAGGACTTGAGGTCCAGGACCCTCATGAAGGCCCGGCGCCTCGCGGAGGGGGGCCGTGGCAGCATGAGTACCATCCAGATGAGGGTCCTGGAACACGTACGCCCAGCGCTCCATGCCCAGATCCTTGAGAGGCAGACCCGTCTGGAGTCGAGCGGTAAGTGGCCAAGCATTGCTGTGTGAGACAGGGCATGTTGCAGTGTGCTGGTTGTCTGATACTTGCCTGTATGTGTGACATAGGCCATGTATGCATGTGTGTGTGCAGGGACATCATGGTCATGCATGTGAGACCAGTAATGTGTGAAGCAAACGGTTGGTGTATGTTTTTAAATGCAACATGGGGAGCCCTATGCGGAATGGACACATGAGAGCATGCCAGTCTCTGTTCCTGGACATGGGTGGGGGTGAGGGATGGGTGCTGATGCCATGTACATGTATGGTGTCCATGTCTGTGTGTCTGACCTGCGTGTCTGTGACTTGTGAATGCCATGGATGCATGACACATGTCTGTGACAATGTTCAGAATCACTGATGCAGCCTAGTTATCCTTGCATCCACTGTGTCTGGGGTGTACGAGTCCAGATGGATGAAAGTACGTTGAAGTTTGTGCATGTGATAGGCCATGCCTGTTACTGCATGTGTTTTGCCTGCACTGACCCATGTGTTGTGGAGGGACATGATGGAAGTGATCTTTGACAGTGCCACTCATCTGCTATTGCTTCCTGTCTAGGGGACCATTGTACAGTACCCTGATGCTTGTGTTCTATTTCTCCCTCTACACAGCGCAAAGTGAAGAAGAGGGCGGAGACGGCGCTGTGGAGCAAAGCAGCGGGGATGCCCCCACGGCTGCAGCGGAAGGGGTGGGTGAGCCCCTACACGGGCTTGCAACGGCGGAAGACAGGGTGGAGCCATCCAGGTTGGTGATTTCCACAGAGGAGGAGGAGGCCGCTACTGAGCCGCACATGGGGCCTGGCGGGGGCATCCCTGCTGGTGCAAGTGGTGCAGTCCAGGGGCAGGAGGCAGCACAGGTCGCCGTGGAGGGGCCTGTGCATGTCACTGTCCCTGACACTGTGACTGCATCACCATGCACCAGCAGGGATGCCCCATCCCAGGCCCGTCCGCAGGTAGGGGGGATGTCCATGTCATCTGACTCCCCTCAACCTGCGGACGAGGGGACCCCTGGCCGTATGGAGAAGGTCCTGATTGGTGTCGCGTTGCGCACGGGTGTCATTCGTGATGATGTGCGTGCTTCCCGGGGGGAGCATGCACGTCATCACGAAGAGCACCGTGCCAACGTGGCCCAGTTGGGAGCGGCCGTGGTCGGGGGTTTCGTACATGTGTCGGCCACTCTGGCGACCCTCTCCTCCTCTGTGGAGGCCATGCGCCAGTCGTTCTCCATGCCGTCTTCCAGCCCAGATGCCACCAGGGCCCCCTGTGGACCTGCCCCGACCAACACAGACAACTCGGTGGGGATCCCATCCCTGCCACAGTCGGGAGTCGGAGGTCCAGCAGGGGTGGACACACCAGCAACTGGACCCCAGCAGATGGAGGATGTGACGGCATCATCGGGCAGGGCACGTGCACGACGGCGTTGGTGGATTCCATCAGCCTGGATGCCGTCGTGCTGGCACAGGCAGTTGCGTCGGAGGCAGCAGCAGGCTCGACGTGGGAGGCATCATGGCTCGGGGCCATCAACATCAGGGGGGCAGGCATCGGCCGGAGGGCAGGAGAACCCTGGAATGGGAGTGTCTTCTGTGTGGGAGCGGTTGGGCCAGCAGATAGGTGCGGAGCGGCAGCGGGCAGAGGAGGAACGGCTCACAATGGTCAGGGCGGAGAACTCCATGCGGAGGGCGCTGAGGTGGGCTGAGTGCCTCGAGGGTATTTGCAGGGAGTTGGAGCTGGACACTGCATTATCTCTGCGAGACCTCGGGGCCAGGGAACATGCCCGCCTCCAAGCCATTGAACAGGAGTTCGATGATGCCCTGGCCCATGACAACATCCAGTGAGCCGTTGGACTAGCCCGCTGCCCTTGTAAATAGTTATGTAGTTAGTGTTAGGTTTCCTTTGCTTTTTTATTTATTTTGGACCTTTTGGACAATGGACCACATTTTTGTATATAGTTTTTTTATTAGGTAGTATTTTTAGATAGGTTTCATTTCTTCAGTTGGGATCATGGACCCTGGATTGTTTATCTGTATATAGTTGACTGTTGGATTATAGTTTTTTTTTTGGATTTACCCATGGATCAATGTTTTTAGGTTTTGTTTTTCGCTTGGATTTACATTTTTGAACTGTGACTTTGGACACCTTTCCTTTGGATTATGATTTGGGGTTTTTCATTATTATACGGACATGCTGCTTTTGGTTTTTAATTCCCATGTTGTTTGTTTATTTTTAATTCCATTTATGTTGCTTTTAATACATTTTTTTCATCAAACTTCAATGTGTAGTATCATCTCATTGGTTTCATGCATATCATGATATGGGTTTTGACATTCACTTACACCCATTGTGTGTATGTGAGGGACATGTGTTCATTTACATACATGCCATTGGGGTTGTATCATGTAATTGGCATTTCTAAGTGGGTGGATGCAATACTTGGGTGGGTGTTTGGCATGTGGAGGCTGCCCATAAGGGCCAGGGATCTAGATTGTGATGACGTGTTGGCTGGGGGACATGTATCAGGGCCTGCGGGCAGGTGCCCCGCACTGCTGGGGGGTGGGGGTGCAGGGGGACATGAGTGGGACGTGAGTGGGGGCCTGCTGGCAGGTGCCTCACAATGCTGGGGGGTGGGGGTGCAGGGGGACATGAGTGGGACATGAGTGGGGGCCTGCTGGCAGGTGCCCCGCAATGCTGGGGGGTGGGGGTGCAAGGGGACATGAGTGGGACATGAGTGGGGGCCTGCTGGCAGGTGCCCTGCACTGCTGGGGGGTGGGGGTGCTGGGGGACATGAGTGGGACATGAGTGGGGGCCTGCTGGCAGGTGCCCCGTACTGCTGGGGGGTGGGGGTGCAGGGGGACATGAGTGGGACATGAGTGGGACATGAGTGGGGCCTGCTGGCAGGTGCCCCACACTGCTGGGGGGTGGGGGTGCAAGGGGACATGAGTTGGTGATCAGTAGTGCAAGGAGACATGTGCCTTTGCTGGGGGGCATGCCCATGTTGGGTGGGCTGCCGGCGGGACATGACCAGGGGTGCAGGGTAGTCCCCTGTGGTGTGGGCTGCCTGCAGGGGCCGTGGAGGGTGTATAGGGAACACCTGGGAGGACCCACACTGCCAAATCACGTGAAGGACTCCCCGGCACCCCCGAAATACACATACCCTGCTGAAATTGCGTGTGTAACTTCGTGCGCACCCCTGAAATACACGTACCCTGCTGAAATTGCATGTGAAACTTCCCGCGCACCCCAGTAATACACGTACTTTGCTGAAATTGCGTGTGAAACTTCCCGCGCACCCCAGTAATACACGTACCCTGCTGAAATCGCGTGTGAAACTTCCCACGCACCCCAGTAATACACGTACCCCGCTCGCACAGGGCAAATCGCGTGTGAAACTTCCCGCGCACCCCAGAAATACACGTACCCGGCTGAAATCGCATGTGAAACTTCTCGCGCACCCCAATAATACACGTACCCCGCTCGCACAGGGCCAATCGCGTGTGAAACTTCCCGCGCACCCCAGTAATACACGTACCCTGCTGAAATTGCGTGTGAAACTTCCCGCGCACCCCAGTAATACACGTACCCCGCTCGCACTTGGCCAATCGCGTGTGAAACTTCCCACGCACCCCAATAATACACGTACCCTGCTGAAATCGCATGTGAAACTTCCCACGCACCCCAGTAATACAAGTACCCTGCTCATACAGGGCCAATCGCGTGTGAAACTTCCCGCGCACCCCAGTAATACACGTACCCTGCTGAAATCGCGTGTGAAACTTCCCGCGTACCACAGTAATACACGTACCCCGCCCGCACAGGGCCAATCGCGTGTGAAACTTTCAGCGCACCCCAGTAATACACGTACACTGCTGAAATCGCGTGTGAAACTTCCCGCGCACCCCAGTAATACACGTACCCCACTCGCACAGGGCCAGTCGCGTGTGAAACTTCCCGCGATCCCCAGTGATACACGTTCCCCACTTGCCGTGCTGGTACAGGGTTAGCGCAGCCCTTTGCGCTGGATTGGGGATTTTGATGGCTTTTCCCTGCGCGAGGGGCGTTCTTGGGGGCGTAACTGGCGCTGCTGCAGGGTTGCTGTGCCACTGTGCACCACAGCTGGTTTTGGTAGCTGGAATCCATGAATACGCTGTGCGCGGAAATGGATTTTAGCGCACGCGGCTGGCGCAGGGATTCGCACGTGCACACTGTGCACCAGCCGTGTGCGCCACTTGTGCGCTAAATTCTATGAATTACCCCCTTTATGTGCCAATGCATTTTGGAGAATTTTACTCCTTCGTCAGGGCAAGTCTGTAATATTGTAATATCATTAAGACAAGAACAAATTACAACATAACATAGTTATAAAATGTGGAGAAGTCACAAACCAGAATGTGAGTATTATCATGCAATAACAACAAATAAACGCAGTCAGAAAGCGAAAAAACAAAAAAAAAGGTCACATACCAGAACATAGGTAAATTCAAATAATGTTGGAGTGCAACATAGGGAAAAGAAAAAGAAAAAGAGAAATGAGTGTAACAGTTACAGATAGAAATAGGTGATCACGTATATGTAATTGTTTAACAAAAAGTCGAAGTATACCTCTCGAGTTGTGTGCATCCAAAAAGTTACATGGGGCTGTGTAAGTAGCCGGCGTGTGGTCTTAAAAAGGAACACACGATCCAAAACTGGACAGAATATACATGGCGATCTGTGGGTGTAAGGCCATAGTAAGTAAAAGGTATGAATGTCATGAAATCTTGAAAGTGGAAGGAACTGCTGGCGGGCATACCTGTGATCACAGTAGAGGAGCTGCGGCAGCCGTGGGACGGTGCTTTGCATCGCCGAGTGAAGGCGTTGCTACGGTAACGGTTGCACATACAACCACGTGACCGCATCGCGTCCATGGAATGGCGCGATGCGAATGGTTCATGAAGGGCTGCGGTTGTGAGGCAAGCAATGGACAACAAAAGTATTTATGTGGACTAAAGACAGTCATTAAGGAATAATGTAAATTACACAAACAAAAACGAAAGTTGGGGACCAGCATAGACATAGAAGAAATATTCATCAATTAAAAACGCAAGAGAAGTGCGTCTGTGAAAGGGAAACACAGAGGAAATACTAATCAAATGAAAACACAAGAGTTGTGCGAATATGCAGGGGAAATAGTGACTGAGCCCAGTCAAACGAATGAAAGTAGGTAGATGCTCAGGAACATGCATCCTTGTCGCGGGTGGTGGCACCCGTGAGTGCCACCTTGGGTCCCAGACAGGCAGTCCAGGAGTTGCAACATGGGTGCAAAGCCGCAGGTGCGCAGGAGGACAGAGAGTCCTAATAAACAGATGAGGCAAGATAGTATGTGCATGTGATGCAAGATAAATATAAAAGGCTATAGCAAAAACGACTATAGGTGCCATTGAACAGTGCAGACATACTACACTTAAAAAAAGGTACATCAGATTCTTGATTTGACAAAGATAGATGGAATCATCATTTTGCAGGAGGTCAGAAGCACTTAGACATGCAGGAAGACATGGTAGTATGTACATGGGATACAGGGAAGCGAAACAACTGAGGTATCATAAACAGTGTGAACAAACAATGCATGGAATCCATGAGGCAGTATATCAGATATTAAATATAACAATGATAGTTGATCTCTTCATTGAGACCTTTGGGATAAAGGCTCCCAAGTCTGTCGATCTAAAATGTTTCTCTTCTATTGAGCCGCAGGCCCAAATCTTCATGTGGGTTGACTTTACTCAACACTTCTAGGATCAAGAACCTGATTTGTGTCAAGTTATGGCGTTTCTCACTCCGGTGACGAGCCACTGCTGAATTATGGTTTGAGTTACGAATACAAGAGCAAAGCTCGTTTCAACGTACTTCTGCTGCTCTCGTGGATTGACTTACATAATATTTCCCACAGGGGCACTTGATGCCGTATATAATGTTTACACTGTCACAAGTACCAAATGTTTTAAGAAAAATGTCATTGCCTGTGCGAGGATGGTATATGATGTTACCCTTTATTACCAGATTACAGTTGGCGCAGTGAAGACAGGGATATGTCCCAGTACGTTGGGTGATAGGTTCTTTCATGGGGGGGGTCTAGTGCGAACCACATCATCTCGTAGATTCCTACTCCTCTGGCAGGCAAATACTGGAAGTTGATCAAATAGATTCTGTACTCTTACATCGTTCTTAAAGATGATTTTTGATGAAGTTTTTAATCTTGTTACTCTGAACAGAAAATCTCGAAACGTATACTGGCGATTTGAGTTCTCTTTGGGATTTGATGGTGTTGGACAACAAGGTGTCTCGGTCAAGAGCATTCATTCTCTGGGATGCTCAGTCCAGTTCTTCCTTTTTGTAGCCTCGTGCCAAAAATGTGTCTTTCATTACTGATTGTTGAACTAAACAGTCCTCAGGATCACTAACAATTTTTTTGACACGTAGTAATTGACTATATGGCAAGTTCCTGAGTAAACTGGGTTGATGAAAGCTCAACCGATGTAGTAAATTATTGCGATCAGTGTTTTTACGGAACAGAGTGGTACTGTAGCAAGTGTCCTTCTTCTCTATTTGTACATCAAGGAATGTGATCTTGTCTTTGGATATTTCGCTAGTAAACTGGATGCGCTGGTCAATGTTGTTAAGATATTCAAAAAAGTCATTGAATGTGGCTTCAGTGCCTATCCAAATTCCAAAAATATCATCGATATAGCGTGACCACAGGTGCATGTTTCGGCTCCATTCTCGATTGTTGAGTATGTGATCCATTTCAAATTTGTGCATGAAGCAGTTCACATACGAAGGTGCCATAGTGGCACCCATCGATGTTCCGGAGATTTGCAGAAATAACTTGTTGCGATACTGGAAATATGAATACTCTGCAATGAATTGAAGGAGAGTCAAAATAAATTCTTTTTGCGCACGAACCGGTGGTGTTTCCAATAATAACCATTCTACAGATTCTATGTCAAGATCGTGGGGTATGGATGTATACAAACTTTTGACATCAATAGTAAACATCAGATGATCATGTTGGAAGGTTGTGGTATTGAGCTTCTGTAGAAAATGAGTGGTGTCTCTGATATAAGTAGAAGTGTTCTGTATTCATGGTTGAAGAAAGAAATCGATATAAACTCCCAGTGGTTGGTTAATGCTGTCCATGCCTGCAACTATTGGTCTTCCTGGTGTTTTAGCCAAATCTTTATGGATTGTGGGTAATGTATAGAAGTTAGGAATTCTGGGATGGTTATTGTTCAAGAATTTACAGGTATGTTCATTGATCCAGTCGAGTTCCATGGCTTTGTCAAGTAGTATTTCAAGGTTCTGTTTAATAGACACGGTAGGGCCTTGGTCCAAGGGTGCATAGATGGTTTGATCTTGTAGTTGCCTTGTACATTCTGCATCATAGTCAGTAGTGTTCATGATTACCAAAGCACCTCCTTTGTCAGCTGGTCGTATTGTTATGTTCTTGTCACAATAAAGATCCCTAATGGTTTTCCTCCCATGGGGTTAGAGATTCTTATGTGGTGGAGTTTTATAGCTGATCCGCTCAAGGTCTCTGGTAACTAGTTTTTGAAAGATGTCAATCGATGGCACTGAGATGGGTGGTGTGAATCCACTCTTGGCTCTGAACTCTTGAAAATCAGGAGCATTAGTTGCACTCTCATGGGTTTCTAGTTCCTCAAAAAAAACTTTAAGTTTCAGTTTTCTTACAAACTTGTACAATTTGATCTTGGGGTCGAACAATGTAGTGCTTTGTGTAGGCACGAAACTTAAACCCTTCTGAAGTGTGTCCTCTTCAGTCTTACTCAATGTTTTATGGGATATGTTAATGACTATGTTTTCCTTAGTTGCAGTCTCGTTTGTGGCTTGTTTCTGAGATTTCCTCCTCCCCCTGCGGGTTCTTTTGAGCGGGCGCATAAAAAAGCCAAAGTCGTAGGTGTTTGTGTAGATGGGCTGGTAGTGTGGTTATTGTGCTTCTGAGTCAGAGCTGGATGTATTGTCCGATGGATATTTGTACATTTGTTTGGGTGCTACTGGTCCATATTTTTCCATCAATGTGTATACCTCTTCGTTGATATAGTCATAGGTATCCCGTTTAAACTTCTTCACTTTCTTCTGCTCTAACTCATTCTTATAGTCTTCAAGTTTAGTATTGATATCCGCTAGAATAATGTCATATTCTTCTTTCCCCAATGAACCTACGAGTTCCTTCTCAATATCTTGGATTTCAGTGTTGAGAGAAATCACATTTTTAGACAGCTCTTGGATGGTTAGAAAGATGAGGTCTAAAGAGCATTTGATCAAAATGGCTTCCCACTTACGTGCAAACTCTTTACTTTCCTTGCGAAGGGTCGGACGCAGTTGAATGTGCAAGCCTCTTGGGATACGTTGGTTCTTAAAATAGCGAACTAGTGTGATTGTGTGGAATTTCTGGTTTATTTCTTTGCATATTAAGTATTCAAGTTGTTTGATTCGTTTAGCTGAATCTTTAGTCGTGGTTGTATGTGTACCAATGGACGTTTCACTGATCAGTTCGAGAATAGCAGCTGCCTCCTTGGTGGAGAGCCCTAGGGTTTCTGCGCATTTAGTTGAATGTCCTTTGATGTCTTCAAAGGACATGTTGTTTGTAAAAATATAAATAAATGATTTAAATCAATGTGTGCCTCCACTTGTGTGTGTCTTCACAAGAGGGGGAGCAAGAATCAAAAAAATATAAGTGGGCACCACTGGGTAGATACACTCTAAGTACTGTACTTAGCAAAGTAGAAACCTTGAATCCAGATAAGGTTTAGAAAAGGTTTAGAAGACCACACACCGGCTACTTACACAGCCCCATGTATCTTTTTGGCTGCACACAACTCGAGAGGTATACTTCCCCTTTTTGTTAAACACTTACGTATACGTGATCACCTATTTCTATCTGTAACTGTTACACTCATTTCTCTTTTTCTTTTTCTTTTCCCTATGCTGCACTCAACATTATTTGAATTTACCTATGTTCTGGTATGTGACCCTTTTCTCATTTTTTCGCTTTCTGACTGCAATTATTTGTTGTTATTGCATGATAATACTCATGTTCTGGTATGTGACTTCTCCACATTTTATAACTATGTTATGTTGTAATTTGTTCTTGTCTTAATGATATTACAATATTACAGACTTGCCCTGACGAAGGAGTAAAATTCTCCGAAATACATTGGCCATGAGATGTGTTAGCCGCGTCCCTACTAAGATTGAATTAGTGTTTGTTTTTTGAAACTTTTTTGTTGATAAACAACCATCTATCTAATTAAGACTCTGATTTTCTTTGGGAACTTTTCTGAAATTTGTTAGATGTTGCTCAAGAACAGAGCACTATATATTGGAAGAACTCTTTTCTAAAATTGCATTTCACATGTTGGGTGTAACAGAGAGTGGCTGTGTGACTAGGTGCTATCTAGTCTCCTGCCTCACATTACTTTGACGCCATCCTTTTTTACAGATAGGAGAGAAAAACAATAATTTGCTTGGGGTAGCATTAATTCATGCTATAGGATGATACAGAATATTAGCACTCTGGCTGGGGGAGCCAGCCAATAAGGTGGCCAGGAACATGGGCTTGAACCACTGGTGAAAGCCTGCATTCCAAATCACCGAACAGCCTGGTCCCCCCAACGCCATCTTCCCCCCACCTTCCGTTCCCTTATTTTTTTCTTATACCCCTCCCGTCCCACAACTTACCTTATGTCTGCTTGCGGGAGGCACTCCCCAGCGCTCCTGGCTTTCCGCTACTGCAGGCCCCCATGGAAAGGAAAGAGGGATTCTGCATGGAGCCCCACTTCCCTTTCCATGGTGGCCAACTTGGGAAAGGATTATCCCTTCGTACAACAGGACACAGCGCGGGTCCCTTTATGCAAAGGAAAAGCCGTTTTTTTAGCACTCCAGGTTACGGCTTTGGCAATCCGGGGTGTCAATAGCTTTATTCCCCCATTCCTTAGGCTGGAATGGGGGATGATGGCCCTGAGCACTTGTTATCCACCCTTGCTTGGACTGACGGGCCATTATAACCCAATCCAGCCCAAGGAACAGGGGATACACACCATATAATAGAGTTATTACATCATCATCATTTTTTGAAACATCCTGACATTTCTGTTTGATTTTGGATCTCTCATCTGGTGCAATTGAGTCAGTTTCCAGAGTTCCAGAGGCCCCATCTAGATTACTGTCTATATTTCTGGAGTCCCCATCTAGATTACTGAGTCTAGTTCTGGGGGCCCCTGTCAGGAAACCAGCTCCCCGTACCGCCAAAGATTATTTTAAACATGCAAGTTCCGAATCCCCGAAATCTTTGAAGCCGAAGCGTTTCTCCTTACGTTTCCAAACCCTTCGACAACGCTGGGGGTTGCCTTGGAAACGCTGGTTGCCTGAGCACGTACGTGCACGTCTACGGCGTGTGCAACGTTCCCCTCACGGTCACGTGACTCTATAAAGCTCCGTCCTGACCATAGAACGCCGCTTCTGAATTTTGACTTTTGGAGCTCATCTTGTTGTTACCTCTTGCCTTGAACTACGACCTTGTTTTGTCTTACGGATTGATTTTGGACACCCTTGGCCTTGTCCTTTGATGCCTGGTTATCCTTGACCTCGGAACGAACGATCATTCCTCTTGTCTTACGCTAGTTTGCCTTGTCGCCTCGGAACATCCTTTTGCATGTCCTGATACACTCGACCTTTCCTCTGTTTTGTCCTCGGCCCTTTTGCAAGCACAAACTCTCTTCTTCATCTACAAAGGAACTCTTCCACTTTCGGGAACTCGTCTCACGGAACTTGTTACACGGAACACTCACTTTGGGAACTTGTCACAAGGAACACATTTACTTTGGAACCTTATCACAGACTTCCATTTCTCTACAGGCGTCCGCGTGCCGGCGGGTACAGGTGTAGGTTGGATTGTCCTTATTTTTGGAACCACGCTCCGCGGATGGACTTCTATCTTCTTCTGGTTTTCCCACTTCCACTGCTGGAATACTTCATGGACAAGCACCAAGACTGGTTTCCTGGATATCTCTGGCCCTTAGTTTGACTTTCTATCATTCCCCAGAGGTATTGCTTTACGTGAGTATTTTGGTTTGCTCAATTATTGTTTTTCTCTTGTTGCGTCGTGAACAAGACTCCTGACACTGTGTTCTCTGTCTAGGCAGCTGTGTTCCGACTCACCATAATCTTCCGGGCAATTCCCCTTCCAAAACAGTTCTTTGGTACTATTGGGAGTTGCTTTGTCAGGAAGATTTCTACGGCTACACTACGCGCTCAACTGAATCCCGGTCTCACCACCAGGTGCACGTGGATGATTCCTCACATATTCAGAAGCCGTATAACTATCCATGATGGAAGCTGCTGACGATCCGTTGGCAGCTTTGGTTCAGTTGGGTGCCGGTTTACGCGCAGATATGACTGCGGCTCATGATGCCACTCAGAGTAGATCGACGCCCTGCAAGTTATTTTACAGGCAGGTGGTGGTGCAAGTGCCTCTTCTTCTGGTTCTGCCCTTGGGGCAAGCGCTCCTCAACAAGGGAACGCGCCCGTTTACATGACGGCACAGTTTCCTTTGGACCCTCCGGAATGGTTCATGGGGGATCCTAAGACGTTCCGTACTTTCATTAACCAATGTAGACTACATTTCTTATGTCGTCCTACGTCTTTCTCTGATGACACTACCAAGGCGGCTTTTGTGTTATCTTACCTTGGGGGAACAGCAGCGGTCTGGGCTAATCCTTTATTGGAACAGGGTAGCCATCTTTTGTACGATTGCGATGCCCTCATCTCTGCTATGTCTCGTGTTTTTGATACTCGGTACAAGTCCCAAGCCTCTGATCTGGAGCTACTTTACTTACAACAGAAGGATATGCCATTATTGTCCTACTTGGCGAAGTTCAACCAACTGGTAGCAGAGACGGATTGGCCTGAGGCAAAGAAAGGGGCTCTGTTTTATAAGGGTCTTTCAGATTCACTCAAGGATGTTTTGTCCACTGTCCCCGTGGTTCCTGCTGCTTTTTCTGAGTTGGTGGACCTGGTGCTACAAGTCGATGCACGAAGGGCAGAACGTAAAGGGGAAAAGAGTCTGGTTCCCTATCCAACACCAGTATCTAGTGATCAAAGTCATGCTACACCTGAGCCTATGCAGATAGGCACCCTCAGGGCTCCTCTGTCATCTGAGGAAAGAGAAACCCGCAGGAAGAATAATTTATGTTATTACTGTGGTTCCTCTGAACATTTCTTGAGACTATGCCCCAAGAAATCACGTAAACAGGGAAACTCCAAAGCTCGGCAATAGAGAGGGCCCCTTTGTCGAGTCCCAACAGTGCGGGCTCTCATACCATGGTTTTGTTTCCCCTTACTGTCGACATTTTCGCTCCTTCAATGGTTTCTTGTTCTGTTGATGCAGTATTGGATTCAGGGGCTATTGGGAATTATGTTGATAGTCAGTTTGTTCAGGACTATGGTATTCCTCTGATTCCCAAGCCTTCCCCCGAGCTGGTCAACGCCGTTGACGGCACAACTCTGTTATCAGGGTTGGTTACCGAACAAACAGTAGATCTCCTTATGATTACGTCCTCTGGTCATACCAAAACTATAGCCTTTGATGTCATTACAGCACCTCAATTCAAACTTATCCTTGGGTTGCCTAGGTTAAAGAAACATAATCCATTAGTGGATTGGGTTAAAGGGTCGGTATGCTTTCACTCAGAATTCTGTGCTACATCTTGTGGGACATTAGGATCCTCATCTTCGGAACCCAGTACTCATCTATTGGATTCCGCTTTGGTCATTGGAACAGTCATGACTACGGTGTTGCCTCAGGAGTACAGAGATTACAAAGACGTCTTTGATAAGAAAGGCGCTGAGATCCTACCACCACATCGACAATATGACTGTCCCATCGATTTGGTCCCTAATGCCACGGTACCCTCTGGTCGCGTCTATTCCCTAACCCAGAAGGAGGACGCAGTGCTGAAGGAGTATCTGGACAGATCCTTGGCTTCTGGCTTTATTAGACCATCACGTTCTCCGGCTGCATCGCCTCTCTTCTTTGTCCCGAAAAAAGAAGGCGATTTGTGCCCCTGCATCGACTACCGCGCATTGAACGCTATCACCGTTCGTAACTAGTACCCAATTCCGCTTATCACAGTTCTTTTAGACCAATTGGGATCTTCTACCATCTTCACTAAGTTGGACTTTCGGGGAGCTTACAACCTGCTCAGAATGCGGAAGGGTGACGAATGGAAGACGGCTTTTAAAACAAAGTATGGCCTGTATGAATATTTGGTTATGCCGTTTGGCTTATGTAATGCCCCAGCTACGTTCCAATATTTTATCAATGATGTTTTCAGTGATTTACTCGACCAATACGTCATTGTATACCTTGATGATATTCTGATCTACTCCCCCGATTATGATTCTCATGTTCAGCATGTCTCCACAGTACTACAAAGGTTACGAGACCATCGTCTTTATGCGAAAGTAGAGAAGTGCATCTTCCATGCCAAGCATGTTGAGTTTCTGGGATATGACATCACGAACCATGGAGTTGGTATGAGTGATTCTAAAGTAAGGGCTATACTGGATTGGCCTGCTCCTACATCTATCAAATCCTTGCAGTCCTTTTTAGGATTTGCACATTTTTATAGGCGTTTTATACGCTCATTTACTGCCATTGTGGCCCCCTTGACTGCCCTTACCAGCCCTAAGAACGGGTTCAAATGGATGAAGGAAGCACAGACAGCCTTTGACAACCTCAAAACAGCCTTTACCTCCGCACCAGTCCTCCAGCATCCCAAGCCTACGCAACAGTTCTACGTGAGGGCTGATGCTTCGGATCAAGCAGTTGGTGTGGTATTGTCTCAGTATTGCAAGGACACGGGTTTCTTTCATCCTGTGGCATTTCATTCTAGGAAACTTACCAAATATGAAACAAACTACACTGTCACCGAGCGTGAACTGTTGTCTGTGCGTGATGCCTTCAAGGTTTGGCGACATCACCTCTTGGGTACTGATATTCCGGTTCAGGTTTACACTGATCACCGTAACCTTCTTGCCTTGCAGTCAGTTAAGTGAACCACAGCCGGGCATGCTAGGTGGCACGAGTTCTTTTCACAGTTCAATTTTCAGATTACGTATCGTCCTGGAGCTCTACATTCTAAAGCGGATGCTCTATCCATGAGGTATGGGGATGATTCCTCTTCCAAGGACTTTGGTGGCTTGGTATTACCCAATCAGGTCATATGCTCTTGTACCTTGAAGCCTTCGTTAAAGGATTCCATTAGGAAATGGGTTTTGGGGAATCCTCCGGAGATAGAACGCTTTAACATGACAATTGTTAGCACATTGCCTTATGTCAACGGTTGTCCGTTTCTTCCAGATGTTGATTCCAGACGAACAGCGTTACATTGGGGTCATGACTCTTTGATTTCAGCCTATTCCGGTTTGCGTAAGACCTTGGAGCAACTTAAGAGATGGTGCTGGTGGCCTTCAATGCAGAAAGACATTTCAGATTACATTGCTACCTGTGCCGTTTGTGCCCAGTGTAAATCCACAACTTCGAAACCCATGGGATTATTATGTCCCCTTCCTGTTCCACGCAAACCATGGACTATGATATCTATGGATTTTATCACAGAACTCCCATCCGTCCAGGGCTTTGATACCATATGGATGGTGATTGATTCTTTCTCTAAGCTGGCTGTCTTTGTCCCATGTCAAGGTCTACCTACGGAACCATTGTTAGCGGATTTGTTTCTTCGCCACATTTTCCACTGTTTTGGTCTACCTGACATCATAATATCTGATAGAGGCTCGCAATTCACCTCGCGATTTTGGAAACACCTTACCATGTCCCTGGGAGTTGATGCGAGGTACTCTACTGCTTATCATCCGGAAACGGACGGTCAGACAGAAAGATTGAATGCCACTCTTGAGCAGTACCTACATTGTTTAACTATGCAGCATCAAGAGTCATGGTTGTCGGTGTTAGTGGCAGCTGAGTTTGCTTATAACAACTTGGTTCACACTTCCATTTTGTGTCCAGTTCTGTATAATACATCTTGAGTGTTTAATATGATTTTTAAGCTAAACTAGAGTATTGTCAGGTTGCCATGGCCCTATCTTGAGTACTGTGTCAGCTTCTGCAGGCCCCATCTGGAGTATTGTCGTTATCCAGATGCCTTGTCTGGAGTTTTGTGACAGGGTCCCATGGCTTCTTCTGAGGTATTGTCTGCAGTTCTTGATATAAATGCTTGAAGGATATGGACAGATTGGACAATGCTCACGGATTGACTATTCCACATCAGTTAACATGTCACACATGTCACATCACCACTCAGCAGCCATCCCTGGAAGTTCAGCCCCAGTTCAGAGCCACAGGTAAAAGCGCTATGGGTGTTCAGGCATGAAATTAAATTCCTGCCACTGCTGACACCCTGGCACAGAGCAAACACTCCCTTAACACTCCCTTTGCTCTTAGTTTTGCACACAACTCTGCTAATATGCCTCCATCGCTACCTAGACCGCTCACTCTTGTCATCTTATTGTTATGTTATTATTATTGATATGGTATTTATTGAGTGCGGACCTAGATTCAAGAAGCAACAGAGTGCTTTACAGAGGTACACAACAATACAGATACATCCTGTAGGCCTGCCTCTGCCCTGGCATATGACACTGACATATTTCCCTTTACAAACCTTTAAAGCATGACCTGCATTGCTTCCCATCCTTGCACCCAACACAGATCTTGGATAGAACACCTGTGCATTGAGGTGTAGCCAATGCACCAGCCTCCTTTGATGCTGTTCACTCTACTTTTCAAGGCTACAGACACATATGCAAAAGCACCTCTACACCTTCATGGTGCACCCATTGATTTTACAACACTGCGCCCTGCATAGAGGTGTAGGGCAACACCTCTGACATTGAGCGAGCCTCCCCAAAACCTACACCACTTTTAGAAGCACAGGACGAAGGCATTGCTATAACAACACATTGTGCTGCACTTTACCAGGAAAACTGGGGCCGGTTTACAGAAATGCTGCAGCAGTGCAGGTGCAAAGTTGCATGGTATTAGCGCTAGGGCAAAGTTTGCCCTGTTTCTGAAACCGCTGGGGCATATTAGAAAACCACTGCACCATGAGAAGTGCAGTTTGGCATGGTAGAAGCACCAAGGCAAACCTTAACCTAGCGTTAAAACGATACATTTTCACTGTATTTTTGCACCAGAGAAAAGTTTGCTATTAACACTAGGGAAAACATTTCCCTGCTTCAAAATATCATCTAAAACAAATGTATCTTTTTTGGAGTGGGACAATTTGTGCCCCTAATGCTAGGTTGCGCAAGCCATGCAGGATCTAGCAACAGGTTCCACAGCAGGCAGCACAATGCCCCTGCGCTATCCTCCCTGCAGGCTTTAAATCTGCACCTGCACCCCTGCTCTGCCCATTAGTTCCCACTTCTGTTTTGACACCCGGGGGCCAGATTCTAGCATGGGGTCCTAGTGTCTGTAGGGTTTCTTGAACTGGGTGGTCAGTCAGCCCATCTTGCTCAAAATGCAAGCGTGCACAGCCTTATGACCTCAGCTCCCATGTGCAGTGATTTATTAACTGCCACAGACATGGGTAAGGGTGGTACGCGCATGGACCCACTCTTTCGGCGGCCAGTTTCCGAGTCAGAAAAGGATCACCCGCCCACACCCAATGGTTCATAGCTCCACGATCGCAGTATTTGTGGAAATCAGAGAAGCACACAGCAGGGTAAGGCAGCACCAGTTGGGGCATCAGACAGTCCAAGTTCCTTCCAGCGTTCGAACTGAGCTGGAACGGTCAGGAGCGGTGTTCCACTACTCATATTATTTGCTGTTAAGAGCTCCACTACTTTTTGCAACCATTTTCACCTTTGCAGAACTGTTCTTTGTGAAATTTTAGCATGCTTCTCTCCAATTTACCACCAGATATTAGTTACAGTTGAAGGAAAATCTGTTTCAACTTATTTGGCTGTCAACCAGCATTACTGCACCCCTTGAAACATGTGTTGTGTGTTGCTTCCTTCCTTGCGCCGGAGTCACCGCTCCACTAAGTGTTTTGGTACACTTCTACCGCGGGTTCCTTCAGTGTTGGATAGTCTTCTTAGAGGTTGAAGGACCAGGCGGGCTCCCTGCAAAGCGATGCTTCATGCATAGAACTGTGTGCACGCGTAAAGGTCCAGTTGCAGGAATAAACCCACAAAAAATACCTTGTGCTGTTGGTGACAAGTGCTTTGGATGTATTTTCCCAGGCATTCAACCCTCTCTTTGAAACGGATGATCCAGCCGAAGCCCATTTTACATCAAACGGAAGTGCTGGGGTGTGTTTTGACCCTACATCCAGCTATCTTAGTGTAAAATGTATCATGTGTGAACCTGGAAAGACACCTGGCCTAATATTAATCCCAGGTATGAACATCAAATTTCACCCGGCACGCCATAAAAAATACAGAAGCCGGAAGGAGATCCGGGAGATTCTAAAAAAAAAAAAAAATGATTCTTATTTTCTTTTTCTTGACATCCTGAATAGAACATGTCTTTCGGATTGCTTGTACGTGACATTATGTGCGGTATTGTATTGAGAATGTAAACAGCAAATAGTTTGGGGTCACCAGCTGCTGCCGTCGCACTTTCAGACAGCACAGGAGAACATCTAAGGAGCTGTCAAAGCGCTTTGGCGAAAGCGCTGCACAAATGAATGCACATGCAGTACAAATGCAACTGGAAGATCACTCCACAGTGAATTAGTCTGCAAGTGCGAAGTGACCCAAAGTGCACGGATACACAATTGTTTGCCCACATGCAAGTCCTAATATAAGCCATTGAAACCCACAAGGTCCACAGCATTGGCAAAAGATTGGTCACCCAGTTATATAGCCATAGAGACCAAGGAATGGGGTCATTCTCGTGGGATAATAACCTGCCACCAAGTTGTGGCCTGAAGTGAAGCCGAAGGCCACAAGTTGGGGAAGGGTCATTTTGCCAAGCGATAATGACCCCTCTCGAGATCTGCAAGGCTATTAGCACAAATTGGCAGTAGCTCTAAGGGGCTGATTCATGGAACAAATCTGGGCCGAAAATCTATGCGCAAGCTGACGCAAGCGTGAAAAAGCAAGCGCACACACGTGCGATTCAAATAAGGTCCTGCGCGTGGTCTCCTCTGGATGTGCGCCAAATCCGTCCATGGCGCACACGGGCGCACACGTCATTGCAACATCCCGAACGCCCTGCGCGACGCGCACAGGGAAAGCACACAACGTTGGCGCACACACCAAAAAGGGGGCGGCACACAGGGCGTAACACGCGGAATGGGGAACAATGCGTGAAAAAGAAGGCGTAACTGGGGAAGTACTGCAGGGAAATAGACGGAACGCCCACACGCAAGCGAACAACACGTATTCATGGAATCGAATACGAGAAACCCGCGCATGCTAAAAGACAGGCACAGGCGTCAACACATCCGCCACAGGAAGGGAGGTGTAGGCATCCACGCGCACAGTATAAAAGTGCACACAAACAACAAACACGTATATACAGCTACGATGAATGCCCCATTTTTCGCAGCACTGATCGTGGGACTCTGCAGGAGGAGGAGAATAGTCAGGCCCCGCATTTTTTCGCCCCGGACAAGCCTTTTTGGGATGCCTGACGACCAGATCTACGGCAGGTATAGGTTTCCACCTCGTATCATCCAAGACCTGGTCAGTGGGAAGATGACCTTAAATCCCCCACCCTGTGCTCCCAAGCATTGAGCCCTTTGGAGAAGGTGCTCAATGTCCTGCATTTTTTGGCCATTGGGTCATTTCAGCAGACTACTGCCATAGTGGGGGGGGGGGTCTCACAGGCCACGCAGTCCCGCTGCCTACACCAGGTATAGGCAATCATGACTGCGCACCACTCAGTCCGCATGCACATATACATGCCCATAACACCCGCAGAAAGGCAGGCCGTGGTGAAGGACTTTTACAGGGAGGCCCACTTCCCTAAAGTACTCGGTGCCATAGATTGCACACTTGTGGTCCTACATCCACCTAGGGCCACTCAGCACAACTATCGAAACCACAAACACCTGCATTTCATCAACGTGCAGGTCGTATGCAATGCAAAGGGAATCATCACCTCTGTCTATGGAAACTACCCTGGCTCCTCCCATGACAGTTTCATATACAGAATGTCCGCCCTGAGCCGGGCCCTTTAAGCTGGGCAGCATGGCGACACATGGCTCCTAGGTGAGTACAAATGCCTGTGCACATGCATGCATGTCATACACAGACAAATGCACAAACTCTAATAATCAGAACCATTATCACCTCCCCAGGGGACAGTGCCTACCCTCTGAGCAACCACATGATGACACCAATCCAGAACCCCACCACACCACCCCAGGTAAGATACAATGCTGCCCATATTGCAACCAGGGGCATAGTGGAGCGCACATTTAGAGTGCTCAAGTCACGCTTCCGCTCCCTTGACCGCTCTGGCGGGCAGCTACTATATGCACCCCCAGTAGTGTGCATGATCATTGTGGCAGCATGTGTCCTGCACAATGTTGCAACACGCCGGGGTGTACCGGTGGACATGGTGGTGCCCCCACATCCCCAACCACAGGCACAGGCGCTGTCCATGGAAGGGGATAGAGCACGGGGCGAGGCAGCCCGGATCCAGCTTCTGGCCACATTTTTCACCTAAACTCCCATCCCTGCGGAGTGCACACAGGCCTGGCACATACCAGGTGACAATCTATGATGACAAAGAGACAGTCAACTGTCACAACCTTACCACCCTGAGAATGTTGCCATGGAAGTGCTACATTGCGTGCATCCCTAGCTACTTAAACCTAACCAATCCTGTGTGACCAAAAGGAACATATGCAAGGTGTGTATCACACCCCCCTTGCAAAACAGGCCATGACAATCACAGGTATGTCACCCAAACCCTCCCAAACCACATCACCCTTGTCTGCCACACCATGACATGGCAAGCAATAGCAAAAGCCCAACACATGACCAATAAGATACAAAGTTACATGTGATAAATGGAAAGTGGCTCGAGACAATGACGCCTGACATGGAATCAGATGAAAAGACTGACCAACAACCTCCCACACATACCAAGTCATATATAAATGCTTACCACCAGTCGTAGCATGAACATAACACTGAATGCCTGTTCACTTGAACATTGGACAAGGCAAAATCCCTACTCCAGAACCCGTGTGCTGTGTGTGTCTCCTGCAACACACTGCTCAGCACAGAGCACTTTCAGAAGCCATTGTGTTGCAGATACACCTTGAGTATCACATGAAAAGGATTAATTAAATAAATAAGCAATTGACACATGTACAGGATCCCCAAATGTTCATAGATCATGCGCTGCAGGGACACAGCGGGCCCCAGAAGGCAATCTGTGTGCACCTTTGGCCATGGAAGTGTGGTTGTACATGTGGTGGATAATTGTGCAACTGTGTGTGTCAGTAGAAACATGCACTCAATACATGCATGTGAAATCAAGTGACCAGCAGTGTCCTGTACACATCACATGTGAACATTGCCCATGTGTACACCCCAGCATGTTAAACCACACCAATCCCCTCACACCTGAAAATAAAAGACAACACAGGAACAGGCATTGACCAGCAGCACACATCATGTACATTGTACCCCACGCCAACTGTCCAACAACAAAAGCATCTCCCTCATTCACACATCACCATGACCTACTGAACAACTGTGTCTGGGGTGTCTAGCCTTCTTCCTTCAAGTCTACCTGGCCACAGGATCACCCTACCCCTTGGTCTCCATGTTCCAGCTTGCATGTAAATATGGTCCAGCCCCCTCAGAGGCCACCTTGACTGGCAAAAATACCAAATTGCAGAGAACTGCAAGGAGCCAAACCCACAAACCAGTGAAAAAGCCTGTAGGGATCAACAAACCCTGGAAGAGTCTCCAGTAGATGACTTGAAGTAGCAGAAAATTTCCAAGCATATGTCCAAGCACAATGATAGAACAACCAAGGTAGCACAATTCAACAATGCTCCAACCGTATGGGTACCATGTTCGGTACATAATATACCATGATGATGCAACAACTGATGGGTAGTGTCACAGCTCCGGTGTCCAGGTGCAGGAGTGGCACGAACCAACCACCCCCTCTGTGGTCTGGGCACCTGCAAGGTCAAACTTACACAGGCCTCTTAGACCCCGGTGGGGAAGGGGGGACAGGGATATGTTGTTTGGACAGGCATTGGTATTCAGGATAACCGGAAAGAGGGGCAGGAGCGGGGAGTAGGATTGTCAAGGGAAAGTAGGGAAAATATAAAAAACAACTATTCACAATAACACATACTCAATCACACAAAACATGTTCATCATGCACATTGTACCAAATGAGTCAAATGAAAGCCAAAGAGAGACTTATCTCTGGGTTGAGTGCTGGCCTCCTGCCTGCACACTCTCAGGTCCGGTAACAGGAGCAGTTCAATGCAGCAAAGAGAGTGTGAGTTACTAATCTGTGTGTGTCTACAACACACACACAACACCATTCATGCCCCAAAGTAAGTGACTCATCCACAAACAAACACTCTTATCTGCTGCTTTGTACCCATACGTTAGCTTGCCCCCGTGATGGTTCATACACTGGCAATGCAGTAAGGCAGGTGCACATGGGCGTGCATGAAATGGAAGACCAATGCGTCAAGAATCACACATCATAAAATGGTCTCTGGGTGAGCAGCTAGACGCGTATAGCGAGGTGCGACTTCAGTACAAGTTGTGTTCTGGCATCCGCAGATTTCTATAGGAAGAGCAAGTGCCAATTTTCACATGCAAATGATATGCACTGCACACGATTCTGTGCCTTGCTGGGTGTCCCTGTGCGCTACATCAGTTTCTGGCTAGGAATGCTACTGCGCTAATAACTCTGCTTCTATGGAGCACGAGGGACCGGAGGACATGTGCGACAGCCCCTGCGTGTGCCCCTGACAACTTGGAAAGCAACTTGCCAGTTGTCCCCCAATGCATTTTAGCTGTACTATGTGCTTCAACAACAATATCTGTCCAAGCTCCCCATCAGTGGTGCTACTTAGCATGCATGTGCAAGTGGCCTGGTGGAAGGTTGGCTGCAGCGTGGCCCCCTTGTGCTGCTCACCTTACTTGGAGCTCCTGGAAACACATCTGCTTCTGATGGATGTCTGAGCACAAGTCCTGTGGCACTGCTTGCCCACACATGTGCATGTCTGCCCCACCGAACGTGGCCAGCTGTCTGTCGTACTATGCCCCATGTCTGCTGGCAAAGGTGGTCTGGAGGCTCATTCTCCTGCAGATGCAGAAAGGGCACAAAAAATATAATTAACACTGCAAAGTTCCCTGTGTGTGTCTCTTCATGCTGGTTGTGACTGGGCCATGTCAGAGACCTACATCAGAATTCCTCCCACCATCAGTGGGACTTTGACAGGCAAAGGGTGCTGGCCACTGTCTACAGCATGAAGTGGATCAAGCACATGTACAGGAAAGAAAATAAACATACATCACAATGTATATCAATTAATGGACACATCAATCATGAACCCACCCAAATCTAATACAGACATGTTGTGGATAAAACCCCCACAATCCCCACTAGGAGTGTTAACATAAGTAGTACAGCAGCAGACAGGCCACAGATATGACAGTCCAAAGCCCTTGTGTAAATGACTGTAACACCGAACCATCCTTGCGAGCCCATGGATAAGGGAAGCAGAAGTGGCCTATGTGAGTCAGGACCACAAGCTGCAAACACATACACGAGACAAGCTTGAAGGGCACAGCTGGAACAGACAGTGGATGCTTTCAAAAGCCAAAAAGCACCACACCATCACATGAATGCACAATAGACAAGCAATTTTAAACTATATTAACTAATTAAACTAACTATTAAAAACCTACATTGCCTAATTAAACTAACTATCAAAAACTATTTTAACTAACTAAACTAAAATGAAAAATCAAAAATGGCCACATACGACCCGGGGAGGGAGCCACCCAGGGGGGGAGGTACAAGGTGCACCTCAACACCCACATGCAATGATGTTGAGAAAAAAAAAACCCTCCATGGGCTCAATGCCTGCACAGCCCGACTTGTGTGGGAGATATCTCGTCGTCCGAGTCTGCCTCTTCCTGAAAAGGTAGATGCGGTACAGGAGCCTGACCATGCCTAGACGCAGCTTGCCCCTCATCAGCAGCAAGTCTGCCGGACGGGTGAGCCTGGTTCTGTGCAGCGATGACACATAAGTCAGCATGCAGAACCTCCCGTGATACGCGTGCTTCCTCTTGCAAGGTAACACGTGTAACACAGAGTTCTTTCTGCGTGGTCTGGATGGACAACTGATGCACCTCCCAGCAAGCATGTAGCTCAGCCAAGATGGCACGCTCAAGCTGCACAAACCTCTCCTGTGACTGCTGAGCAGTCAAGAGCACATCCAGAGTGGATCTGAGGGATTCATACTGAACATACTGAACATGTGTGCCTCTGCGTGAGCAGCAATTGCTTGACGCAAAGACACCATTTCAGCCCGGCATGCCCTGTCTGAGGCTGCCATGCCCAGCCTGAGCGAGCGGCCCGTGGACTGTGAGGCCCGCTGCTGGAGTTCCACATGCCTAGCAGGGGGTAGCATGGATTGGGCTACACACTCCATGCTCTCAGCAATGTTATCGATTGCTGCCCCCTGATGTTCTAAATTGGCAACCATGGCTTGCTCCCACTCAGTATACCCCAGTGGCGCGCTGCCACCGCATTGCTGGGCTTGACACCTGTGGGGCCCAAGGCACCAACGTCCTTGTTGGGTTGGCACCGCCCGCGGCTGCAGGACTACATTCCCCCGTTGACTTAATGCCCCAGGCACATCAGCAACCGGTGTGGAGGGTGACCCTGCATCCAGATTCACCACTGTCTGACCCCTCAGTGCAGGTGTTACGGACAGAGGAGCGCCCGCATCAGAATCACCCACTCCTGACGTATGGACCCGATGCACATCCAACTCGACATTGTCGTCAGAGTGATCATCCAGGCTTGATTCATTGCCAGCCACAGACAAGATGGTCTGTAACACGTGTGGGTTCTCGTGGTCTACCACCCCACAACCCCCATTTGTGCCAGGTTGCTGGTGTGATAGCAAACCTGTGCCTGGCATGACAAAACCATCCTCTGGCTCCATTGCGTCATCATCTGGAAAGTGGAGATCAATTTACATTAGTACACATGTCAGAAGCACATAACACACACAAACACATAGACA
The DNA here is from genome assembly GCF_040938575.1 of Ambystoma mexicanum. Taxonomy (NCBI): domain Eukaryota; kingdom Metazoa; phylum Chordata; class Amphibia; order Caudata; family Ambystomatidae; genus Ambystoma; species Ambystoma mexicanum. The sequence goes on along the minus strand of NC_090930.1, from coordinate 90,709,657 downwards.
TCACACAGGCAGCCAACACATGAAGCAGACATGCCACACACAAATGTGAACCTTGCATGCATGCCAGTTCACTTTGACATAGCATTGTAGGTATGTAGAACGGTGTAACATGGTTCTGAAGTGGGTTGATGCAGTGCAGAACATGTGTACATTATCCACTATCTACATGAACAAGTACATGAACAAGTACATCATGATGTGTATTAATTAACTTGAATGCAGTGCAAGTGCAAGTTCAGGCATCACGTGCAATGTGCATGCAATGTGTTGCATGGCTACAAGCAAACCACACCCCCTAAGTGAAAATGCAGGGATGCATTGCATGGCAGCGAAAGGGCGACCAGAGACATGTGCATTGGCAGACAGTGGTGGATAGCATCAATTTCATCATCTGAGTCCACTGACGACACAGCAGATTAGGATGGGACGGAAAGCAGGAAACATGATGACTCCTCAGTAGTACAGCCATGTGTGCAGAAGCTGCTACACCAGTTGAACAGAGTCAGTGGGCCTGAAACGGGGGGAGGCTTGTGCCCTGCACAGACTGTGACACCCTAAACATGTGTGTGATGCAGGATTGCGCCAGAGTGGGCATGGAATGGACACATAGGGGCATGCATGGAATACACATGGAGCATGAATGGGAACTCATGTCCCTAAGGAGCATCTGCCATCTGCACAGTCCAAGTGAGACACCTTGCATGAAGTGCAGAGGATGTACACCACTGCATGTGTCTGGCAGGTTGGCTGGTGGAAGTTTGCATGTACACAGGAGTCTTGAAAGGGCCATTGCAGTACGCCAACATGATGCACACCTGTGCAATGTTGAAATTGGGGTGCAGGGGTGGTGGAGGGGCAAGGGAGCATGCCTACGTGGAGTACCTGCATGCATGCAGAGGACACATGCATGTCAGTCAAGCAGTCCCAGTGCTGAGAGGAAACACAGCCCAGTATACATGCAGAAAGGCCTTTGAGATGGAACATGGACAGTAGGGGCAGCTGGGTGACTAGCATGTGAGTAGGGTGCAAATGTGGTGGTAAGGACAGTTCCCATCAGCTCTACATGTCCACTATCCTGCACAGCAGGCACGCATCAGTGAAGCATTGCATGACTTGCACATGCAAACCATGTATACATGACATGCAGTGGCAGTCAAGCACAACACATCACACAAGCAAAACACACATGTCCTCGACAAACAGGTGACAACACTCACTGGATGGGGCATCAAAGTCCGGCATCTCTCCAACTCCTTCGACCATTCCTGTTGGTATGAACTCTGCAATGAGTGACTCGTGCAGAGTGAGTTCTTCCTCCTCCGGTGGTGGCCCACTGCCAGTCACCAGAGTCATGTTGTAATTAGAGGTACGCTTCACCTTAGTGCTTCGTTTGAGGTAATTCCAATGTTTTTGCACTCTTGCGCTGTGCGCACCTCATGGCCGAATACACTAACATGATCCGCAACTTGCTTCCAATGGATATCACGATGGCCAGCCGTAGTTTGACAATTTGGCCCCACTAGCATGATACGGTTGTGTTCCCGCACATAGTCCACGAGGAAGTCCAGTTACTGCTTGCAGAAAGGCTTCTTCCTTGACGTTCCGAAGGCCGTAGCTGTGTCTGGGGTCCCAGCCTCTACTGCAGGTGCAACCTTCCTCCTCTTCGACGCTGGTCCGGACTCTGGCTGGCAAATGCCACTCTGATCAGTATGGGCAGTGGCGCTGGTGGAATGAGCCGAGGGAGTGGCAGGTGGAACATGGAGTGAAGCCCTGATTTGCGTCAGTGGCTGCTGGGTGCCCTGGAATGGACCCTGCGCAGCAACATCCGCTGTGCCAGGGTCATTGACCGGGACTGTCCTGATTGGTAGACTCGCAACCGGGGTGGTGTCAGCTGCATCTGCCCCTGCACTTGCCAACACCCGGCTGGTCGGGGCAGCAGATGACATTGCTGCCCCAGGGACACATGCCTCGTTCAGGGCAGCCCTGCATTCACCTACGGTGTGCCTTCTGACCTCCTGGAAATCTTTCATGGACTCTTAAAGTACCAACGCAGCCTGCGCTGGCAGGCCCTGAGCCTGGGTGGTGGTGTCCACAGCTGCACCTGCAACTACCACTACCCTTGGGCCCATGGCAGTCGATGAAACAGACTGCCGGGTCACATGGGTGCCAGTGCCAGATGCAAGAACTGCATCTCCCAGAGCCGCAGGGGGTGGTGGCATGACTGCACCAATACGTGGCACAACATCGTGCCGAGCGGGCGCACCCCTGCCTCTTCCCCCTCTGCAGCCACCCTAGACACCCTGGAGTCCCCCTACTCCCTGGTCACCCCGCCCATGTCCCTGACCATGCCCACCACGGGGAGTACGCCCAGCTGAGGTGCCCCTCACCTTTTGTGGCCTCCCAGCCATGTCACATATGTAGTAGTGCCGGAACAGATGTAGTAGTGCCAATGGGAGGTGTACACGCCAATTGTCCTGGGTTATTAGGGTGAAGGGGTGGGATACAAGATGTTAACAGCACCCGTGCACCTGCAAGGCTGTATGTGACCCCAGTGATTAAGTGACGGGTCACGCAACGCTCAGGCACCCCAAAACTGCTGTAAAACCATGCACGCAACCCCCGGTAGCCCATGTGTGTGGAATTAACCTCCCGCAGTATGCGGTGGCACCCAGGGACATGAAAAACAGGTACGCATGGGACACACAGGCTACTATGACCTTGAAAATGGTACGCGATACACAGGGGGGCCCGCAGTGGGAAAAATAGCGTGCACGACTCACCGTCTGACTAGCATGATAATGAAAAACACGTGTAGCCAATACTCCCGCCAAAAGAAGATACGTACTTGACCCGCTGTGAAGTAGTGATGGCGTGCAAAACAACACGAAGTAGCAACACACACGTCGGTCTCCATGAAAGGCACGTACAGCGAACTACTGGCCCCGCTCACCTTTAACCCGTGCTGAGGGAAACGCCTGCGCGCATCACATTACTTAAGCACTTAGGCCCCTTCCTCGGATTACACGCATTAACACGGGCACGTGCATTTTTTTCACGTGCGGATTCACTATGCACCCGTCACGAGGGAAATACCCACGTGCGTAATGTCACAGACGCGCTACGCGCTAATAGCCTTTCCTAGAATTACACGCTGATGTGCAGTTTTTTTCACGTGCCAAATCACTCTGTGTGAAGCTGGCCACACGGCAACACACGGAAGACCACGCTCCTGCCCAGAAGGCCCTTTTCCTGTCCCCCAGATCCCCAAGCAGCCTCCCATGAGCCATCTGCTGCTGCCTGCCTGCCTGCTGCCACCGTGCCCTGCTATTTGGTGCCTGCACATCTGCCATCTGCAGGCGTCCAGTTGCAGTGACCACCCCTGGTGGAACAGAAGACTCCCGACTGGATGGTGCATGTGGTACAATGCAACATGCAGAGCAACATGCGGAATGCACACATGAATGCATGCCTGTCTCTGTTGTTGGACATGGATGGGGTGTGAGAGATGGGTGCTGCTGTCAAGGACATGTATGGTGTACATGTCTATGTGTCTGAGTAGCGTGTGTGACTTGTATATGCCATGGATGCATGACACATGTCCGTGACAATGTTCTGATTCACTGATGCAGCCTACTCATCCTTGTCTACACTGTGTCTGGGGTGTATGAGGCCAGATGGATGAAACTACGGTGATGTGTGTGCATATGATCAGTATGACCCATGATGCATGTGAGTTTCAAAACACCACTGTATGTTTCAACAGTTCCTTTATACATGTATGCAAATGTTCTTTGCATGCACCATGCCTGTTTCTGCATGTGTGTTGCCTGCACTGGCCCATGTGTTGTGGTGGTACATGATGGAAGTGACGTTTGACAGTGCCACTCATGTGCTATTGCTTCCTGTCTAGGGGACTATTGTACAGTACCCTGATGCTTGTGTTCTATGTCTCCCTCTACACAGCGGTGAGTGAAGAAGAGGGCGGAGACGGCACTGTGGAGCAAAGCGGCAGGGATGCCTCCACCGGCCGGCGACGCAAGGCCCAGTCACCCTCCCAGGAATTACCATCATCCGGGAGTGAGGGGACTGGTGCCGCGTCTGCCACTATGGCTTCAGCGGAAGGGGTGGGTGAGCCCCCACAGGGACTTGCAATGGCGGAAGACGATGTGGAGCCATCCAGGTTGGTGGTTTGCACCGAGGAGGAGGAGGCCGCTACTGAGCTGCACATGGGGCCTGGTGGGGTGGTACCACTGGTGCAAGTGGTGCAGTGCAGGGGCAGGAGGCAGCATGGGTCGCTGTGGAGGGGCCCGTGCATGTCACTGTCCCTGACACTGTGACTGCACTAACATGCACCAGCCGAGATGCCCCATCCCAGGCCCGTCCGCATGTAGGGGGGAGGTCCACGTCATCTGACACTCCTCTACCTGCGGACGAGGGGACCTGTGACCATATGGAGACCATCCTGATCGGTGTCGTGTTGCGCACACATGATATTCGTGATGATGTGCGTGCTTCCTGGGGGGAGCACACACGTCATCTCGAAGAGCTGCGTGCCAACGTGGCCCATTTGGGAGGGGCCTTGGTCAGGCGTTTCGTACATGTGTCGGGCACTCTGGCGGCCCTCTCTGCCTCTGTGGAGACTATGCGCCAGTCGTTCTCAATGCCGTCTTCCAGCCCAGATGCCACCAGGGCCCCCTGTGGACATGCCCCGACAAATGCAGCCAGCTTGGTGGAGATCCCATCCCTGCCACAGTGGAGAGTCGGAGGTCTAGCTGGGATGGACACCCCAGCAACTGGACCACAGCAGATGGAGGATGTGCCGGCATCATCGGGCAGGGCACGTGCACAACGGCACCGATGGATTCCATCAGCCTGTATGCCGTCGTGCTGGAAGAGGCAGTTGCGTCGGAGGCAGCAGCAGGCTCAACGTGGGAGGCATCATGGCTCAGGGCCATTAACATCAGAGGGGCAGGCATCGGCCAATGGAGCTGGAGGACCTTGCAATGGGAGTGTCTTCCGTGTGGCAGCGGTTGGGCCAGCGGAGGGCGCTGAGGTGGGCTGAGTGCCTCGAGGGAATTTGCAGGGAGTTGGAGGTAGAAATGGCATTATCCCTGCAAGACCTTAGGGCCAGGTAACAGGCCAGCCTCCAGGACGTTGAGTTTGATGATGCCCTGGCCTGGGAAATCAACTAGTGAGCCGTAGGACTTGCCCGTCGCCATTGTATATAGTTAGTTAGTGTTAGGTTTCATTTATGTTTTCTTTCATTTGGGGCGCTTGGACTATTTTTTGTAGATAGTTCTTAATTAGGTAGGGTTTTTTTGTAGGTTTCCTTTCTTATGGACCCTGGATTTGATCTTTGTATATAGTTGAAGATTGCATTTCTCATCATTCTTTTTTGGTTCACCATGGAGCAATGGATTATTCTTATTTTATTTCTTTGGATTTGGTTTGCTGGACGGACACTTTGGACCCATTTTCATTTGGATTTAGTTGGATTCTGCTTTCATGATTTTTTTAAAAAAAATTTTGGGACATGCTGCTTTTTCTTTATTATTTCCATTATTGTGTGATTTGATTTAATCCCCTTGCTTTTGTGTTCAATATTTTTTTTTCAAACTTCAATGCGTGGTTTTCTGTCATTGGTTTCATGCATGTCACAATGTGGGTTTTCTCATTCACTTGCACCCATTGTGTGTGTGTGACGGACTCGTGTTGATGTGCATAGTTGCCATTTGGGTTGTATCATGTAATAGGCATTTCTATGTGGGGTGGATGGAATACTTGGTTGGGTGTTTGGACAGGGGTGGTGTGGGGTGTGATTTGGGTGGCCATAAGGCCCATGATTGTGGATCATGATGACATGTTGGGGGGCGACATGAGTCGGGGCCTGCTGGCAGGTGCCCGTCAATGCTGGTGGTGTGGGGTGCAGTGGGACATGAGTCGGGGCCTGCTGGCAGGTGCCCATCAATGCTGTGTGGTGCGGGGCGGGGGGACATGAGCAGGGGCCTGCTGGCAGGTGCCTGTCAATGCTGGGAGGGGGTGGAGGGGCAAGTGGAAATGAGTCAGGGCTTACTAGTGCATGGTGCCATGTGTGTTGGATGCGGGGCATGCCCAGGGTGTATGGGCTGCCTGCGGGGCATGACCAGGGGGTGCAGGGTAGACCCCTGTGGTGTGTGCTGCCTGCGGGCCATGGCCAGGGTGTATGGGCTACCTGCGGGGAATGGCCAGGGGTGCAGGGTAGTCCCCTGTGGTGTGGGCTGCCTACAGGGCCTAGGGAGGGGGGGAGAGGGCACACCTGGGAGGACCCACACTGACAATTTGCATGTGGTACTCCCTGTGCATCCCAGGAATACACGTACCCTGCTCGCGAAGCAAATTTGCATGGAAAACTCCCTGCATATCCCTCAGAATACACGTACCCCGCTCGCCACGCTAAACTGCATGTAAAACTTCCCGCACACCCCTCAGAATGCATGTACCCCTCTCACGGTAGATAAATTGCGTGTAAAACTCCCAGCGCACCCCTCAGAATACACGTACCCCACACGGCCGGTGAAATTGGGTGTAAAAATCCACAGGCACCCCTCAGAATACACGCATGCAGACCATCCACCCTCAACATTCCCCACAGGCAGCCCACCACCCCAGTGCATGCCCCACAGGCTGCCCACACCACAGAGTGGAGTTTTACACGTGATTTTGCTAGCGTGAGAGGGGTACGTGTATTCTGAGGGGTGCGCGGGGAGTTTAACATGCAATTTCGCTAGCACAAGAGGGGTACGTGTATTCTGGAGGTGCACGGAGAGCTTTACATGCGATTTCATTAACGCGAGAGGGGTACATGTATTCTAAGGGGTGCGCGCGGAGTGTTACACGCGATTTCGCCAGCGCAATAGGGGTACGTGTATTCTGATGGGTGCGCAGGGAGTTTTACACGCGAATTCGCTAGTGCGAGAGGGGTACGTGTATTCTGGGGGTGTGCAGGGAGTTTTACACGTGATTTTGCTAGCGCGAGAGAGGTACGTGTATTCTGCTGGGTGCGCAGGGAGTTTTACATGTGAATTCCCTAGCGCGAGAGAGGTACGTGTATTCTGAGGGGTGTGTGGGGAGTTTTACATGCGATTTCGCTAGCGCAAGTGCGGTATGTGTATTCTGGGGATGCGCAGGGAGTTTTACACACGATTTTGTTACTGCGAGAGGGGTATGTGTATTCTGCTGGGTGCGCAGGGAGTTTTACACGCGAATTCGCTAGCGCGAGAGGGGTACATGTATTCTGAGGGGTGCGTGGGGTGTTTTACACACGAATTCGCTAGCGTGAGAAGGGTACGTGTATTCTGAGGGGTGTGCAGGGAGTTTTACACGAGATTTCGCTAGCACGAGAGGGGTATGTGTATTCTGTGGGGTGCGCGGGGAATTTTACATGCGTTTTCATGATTGGGGGGCTGTATGCTGGTCCACTGGCCTCTGCGCCATGTTTGGGATTTGTGCGCTGTTCATGACGCACGGGGCGGGGTTGGGGGCATAACTGGTGCTGCTGCAGGGTCGCTGTGCCACTCTGCGCCACGGCTGGTTCTGGATGTTGAAATCCATGAATACGCTGTGTGCTGAAATGGGTTTTGGCGCACGCGGCTGGCACAGTCTGCCATACGCGCACACTGTGCGCCAGCCATGTGCGCCACTTGTGCACCGATTTCTTTGAATTACCCCCTAAATGTTTTCAAGGTGAAAAAAAGGTTTCTTTAATAAAGAGTAAAGAAAATAGACAAACTATTTTAGCAAATTAAATGTGCTTTTATTTTGTAATATTTAAAAACTATAGTTTGTCTTCATGAGTTAAGAATTTAAATTTAAATGAACATGTATTGGAGATTGTGAAAAAGTAAACAGTTTTTCAATAAGAAAGTGAAAAGGTGTTACCATGTTTTAGCTTTCTCTTTGGTGCGTAAAATGGGATTTTGCAGGAGAAAACCATACTCCCAGAGTGAAAGTGTCTTGTTTAAAGAAATCTTGCTTGCAGTTTGCATTGTTTCTTCACTGTATGTTTTTGAAAACCGAATGTTCAGAAAGCAGTCCATAACTGTAGTTATTGACTGCACTGTGAACATTGTGCTTAGCTGAGAGGAAGTCAATGACGATCTCCAGGTGCTAATTGGAAAAACGGTATGGTGCGTATTAAACATATTTCCAGGTATTCTTATTATGCTTCATGCTTGCATTTTACTTGTTTCTAACTTCTCCTTATTTTGGTAGATATGGGACTGAGGTGTAGAGAAGTGAAGTAATTTGCCAGATTCACACAGTGTGGTAAAGCAGAAAGGCCAGAATTTAAACCCATGCCTCCTTGCTCTTAAGACTGCAACTTTTCCAGAAGATAATGGCAGCTGAATATCTCTGATGGGGAAGCGGACGCAGAGGCGTAGACAGGGTAGGGCATGAGTGGGCAAAGCCCAACCAAAATCTGTAAATGGCCACTCAGCAGCTCTGTGTGGGCATTTACACATGTTAATGTCACTGTGATGGGTCCAATTACATTAGCTTCAGGCCCCACTTGTTAGGCAATCCCGGCTACGCCTCTGAAGCCGAGACTCTGGCTAGAGCGGTGCCGCCATGTTCAGCACGAGATTACTGGGAAGAGGAACGACAAATGGCCCGTCATCCACTTATGTTGGCCTGATACCAAAAACATGTAGCGGCTGTGGCACTTCACTGCAGGATAGCACGGTGTTTAATTATGCAGACAGGAATGGTGTGCTGGAGGATGCATGTCAAAGCTAAGCGATTCTATGGGAAATGATAAACCCAGCTGCCAGCACGCTTACATTCATCCAGAACTTTCTCTGACTGTACACCGGCTACGACCTCTGCAAATGAGCTAAGTCGAGCAAAAATGGGCAATAACTCCTCATAAAACCACCAACATTTCTAAACAAGAAAGAGAGAGCTACGATAACAAGGGCGGCCATAAGAGAAACATTGGCGGGTGGCTACATCGTTGACCAAAGCGTTCCCAAAACAGATCAATCTGCCCAAAACAGAAACAGTCTGCTGGCAACGTGTTAACGACCAGGTGTGTACATTGAAGCAGTTGATCCCTTTTCAGTTGTTCCCTTATAGGGTCAGTGGCGGCTGGAGGGGGGTAGACATTTCCCAGGGATGTGCACCGGCGACCGAGAGTAGCGAGGAAGCCCCAATCATCAAATGCGGTTTCCCGGGGTTCTCGCCACATGAAATATTTTGAATTAGTCAGTGAACATGCTAAAATGTAAAGCACACTTTGGCGAAAAACTGGGTAAAAAGCTGCGCAGTTTGCAACTCGTTTTGTAGGGTAATGCATGGAAAACATCAAATAGATGTCATGTCACCAACAGTGCACAGGCGCCTTTTCCAACACTTGTTCATGATGCATTTGCCCACAGTATATGCTAGCATTCTGCCAGTGCAAACAACATGTTCATGCTGACTGTGGCTATATATGCAAGTATTTTCAAGTAGGAATATGCTCATGTTAACTTTGCACCTAATGGCATAACTCTACTACAATACACCCACTCTGTGCTGGATATGGCAATATATGACTGTATAGCCACTTAATAACATACTAATATTTGCTTTGCTCATAATGCCAATAATGATACTATAAGAAAACTTGTCCACAATTGTGGCACCAAATATGTCACTATCCCGATTTACGAAAACTCATGTTTGCTTTTCCCATAATGCCAGTAGAAATGCCATGTCATTATAAGAAAATAAGCCTATGCTGGCTGTGCCAATGTAGGCGATTATCCACATGTACAAACACTCACATTGGATTTGCCCATAATGCCTATATAAATGCAATTTCCATTATGGCTGCATAAATGTAAGCCACTATCACTGCAAGGCAATACTCATCATGTTGTCTGTGTCCTTAATAGTAGCACATAGACCTCACCACTGTAATATAAAATTCCATACTGGCAGCACCAAAATACGGTAGCATCCATTCCCCATTTAAAAACACATATAATATTGGATTTGCCCATGGGCAGTAGAAAGGCTATGCCCACAATAAGGAATTAATCAGCATACTGACTGCACAGACAGTATCCATCTGTAAGAACAATGTGTATGTTGGCTTAGGCTATAATGCTAGATAAAATGTCATACAACTGTAAGAAAACATGTCCATGCAGGCTTTAGCAATGTAGGTTATTATCCCCACATAGGAATACTTCTTATGTTGCCTTTGCCCATAATGCTGGTTCAAATGCCATTCCACTGTTAGAATAGGTCCCTATTGGCTGCACCACTATAGGCCACATCTCCACATTAGGACACTCCTAATTTTGCCTTTTCCCATATTGCCAGTGAAAATATCAATTCAGTGTAAACAAAATAGGTTTGCACTGGGTGCATCAATGTAGGTCAGTTTCCAAATGAAACAAAGCTCATTGAGAAAGCTTTGCCCAAAATGGCAAACAGAATGATATGACATTGTTTGAAAACCTTTCCATACTGGCTGCATCAACGTAGGACAGGATCCATAACTAAGTTCTCATTTGTTCTCATTTTCACTGTATCTTAACATTGTGGTTCCTTCAGGTGAGTTGTGCTTTAAACTACTTTAAAAATACAAATACAATTATAGTTTCATTCAACTTCAAGTAAATTCACTGGCTAGGAAATTGTGGCCAAGTTGGAATTTCCCCACACCAGAATAATGAAACATAGATTTCCACATGGGTACAATGCTGACTAACAGTAATACAAAAAAGGCAAAATCATAAAATAAGCATTTTATTTTTATTTCATATTATTGTTTAAAGAATGTAGCTCGAGAGCAACAGAGTGCTATGCAGAGTGTGGGTAGCCATCGTTTGTGCTGGCATCTTTTAGCATTAGTGCAATACTTTGAGTTGGAGTTTGTGTATTGGTATGTGTGTTCATTGGAGTTATTGCGTGGTCAGATGTTATTGAAAAGCCACGTTTTTAGAGATTTGTGAAATTGTAGAATTGTGGGGGCATTCAGAGCCGAAAACTCGGATCAAGTTCCAGATGGTGGGTGCATGCCAAGAAAGGGGATGTTTGTGACTCCTGTCTTTGCAGACGAGTTGTCATGCAAGCTGGTTTGTTGATTTTCTGCGTGAGTATCGTGTCGCATCATATATGTGGAGTTTAGCTGCCAGGTGCGCTGGTGTGCTACTCGTGAATGCTTTGTAATGACATATACAGTGTTGGACAGCATACTGGTTGGGAGAGGGTCCCAATGTAGTTCCCGTAGGATGGGGCTGATTGAGTCAAATTTCAATGCACCTATAATTGGAGCTGGTGAACTGCTTTTAGGGAAGTCAAGTGAGCAGATGGGAGCCCCATTACGTGGCATTTTGCCCATCAACGTGCGAGACCACAAGGGCCTGAACTACGTTCTGGAAGTCCTGCAGCGGGATGAAGGGTTTGATTTTTCAAAGGGTGCTGATTCAGTGCCAGTTGTTTGGACCTTATTAGCTATTTCGGTCCGAAAGGACAAGCTGCTGCCAATGTTGAAGATTTAGGATTTTGCTTAATCTGAAAGCTGTTGAACAAATCCTCTATGTGCATATCATTGAGCCATGTTTGGACAAGTTTTTATTTAGCGAGTGGACCAATGAGGACGAATCCAGTCTTGGAAGGGTTTAGTTTGAGGTAAGCAGTGCACATCAAGTATAGGATGAATGGAAGGTAATATCAGAGATGAATGATATCCTGCACACTATGGGCCCCATCACGAGTTGGGTTGTATTCCCAGCTGTAATACCGCAGACTGTAATAGCCCTAGTACTTACCGATCCAGTGGTATTACCACTGGATCACGGGTTGGGCCTTAACGGTAAATCCCCATTCCTGATTGGGTCCATTGGATCCAATGGGGAATTTTTGGTGCTAATACTGCGGGCTAATACAGCCGGCTGTAATACCGCCGAAGACAGGGATTTTCACCTCCAGAAAAAAGCTGATGGTAAAACAGCCGATTTAACGCCCAACTCGTGATAGGGCCAGCCCTTAAATGCGGCGGTAATACTGTTACCACTGCATTTAAGTGCTACAGCCCAACTCGTGATGAGACACTATGTGCCCTTATGTACAGCTATGGGCCTCATCACAAGTTGGGCGGTAACGCCGGTGGTATTAGCCCTACCGCCAAACCCCCCATTGCTATTAGCGCCGGATCACGGGTTTGGCGGTAATGGAATTCCTCATTCCCCACAGAGCCCATTCGGGAATGCACCTTTTGCCATTGGGCTCAATGGGGAATTTTTGCGCTCTTACCGCCGGCGGATTTACTGCCGGAGGTAATAGCTCAGAGCTGGGGAGAAATCCTCCGAAGCCCTGATTTGGCGGACCATTAAATCCGGCGGTAATAGCGCGACTGCCGGATTTAAGGGTTACCGCCAAACTCGTGATGAGGCCCTAAGTATGGTCAGTATGTTGGTGGATGGCTATATTGGGATCTTTGAGTAGAGCGCCCAAAGGCTCCTTGTAAATATTTAAAAAAACGTTTGGTTGGAGAATGGATCCTTGGGGTATTTGCCCAAGAGATGGGAGGTAAACCTATTCAGGACCATGGGAGAGATACCCATCCTGTCAGCAAGGAGGGAGAGGATGATGCAGTGGTTGACAGTGTCAAATGCAGACAAGAGGTCAAGGAGGATGTGGAGGCATGAGTCGCATTAATACATGATTTGCATGGCATCATCCACCACCTGGATGGTGGCTGTCTCAATGTACATGTGGGGTGATACTCTGACTGATAGTCATTTAGAAGGTGAAATTGTATCTTGCGAGTAGTTGTGTAACAACTACTTTTTCCAAGATTTAACCAATAAACTGAAGGTTCATAATGGGCCAGGTAGCCAGGTCATCTGAATCTAGGGTTGTTTTTTCAGAAGAGGTTGTATAAGACCAGACTTGAGGGTTTCTGAGAATGACCCCTCTGTGAGTGAGGCATACATGAGTGATACAAGAAGTGGAAAGAGCTGCTGCTTCATGCATAGAGAGTACTGATCATTTCAATAATCAGCATCATGATCGAAAATCTTTGTTATTTTAAAGAAGTTAACAACGGCATCATTATTGATCCTTTCAATCATGGGGTGCTTTCCATCAGCAAATTCCAGAGGGCTCAGAATTAGACTGATTGTCACCCTTGCACTGTGACACTCTGACAACACCAGCAAGATTTAAAGTCTTTGTAGGGGACCCCCTGTGAGGGACCAGAGGGGGGGTCTGTACTTCCGCTCTCTATTTGGTAGAGGAGAGGCACAGGGAACCCCTGCCAAGATTCTCAATATTGGTACGTGGTCGAGCAATCAAGGCATAGCTTTTCGGGAAGGTGATGCGGACTGGTTCTTAAGTAAAATGTAGTCCCCAAGCACCCAGAATGGAATGTCCGCACACTGTATCGGTTAAAACACTGTCTTTATATAATTAATATTCAAGGTTATATACAATATCACGATAACGCACTTTGTACTCGGTTATCTACAATGGCAAATATCTACAATTCTACGTGGTACCACAATTACTATTAGATCTCTTTACAGTGCGTTGACTGTACGGTTAAATGGCACACAAATCAATTCGTAAAGGAAACCAGCAATAGAGGAAAGAGGAAAGCAGTTGATATGAACAATTGGCAGAAATACTGGACACTACCGTTAAACATAGCTCTGTGTGGAAATCCCCCCACCTGGGCAACCTGTAGACTAAAGATACAGCCCAGTCCATATATTGTTCACAAGAGACTTCCCAATAGTTCTGCAACCCCAATATACCTGGCGTTGTATCATTCCTCGTAGGGAAATCAACGGCCCTTCTTGAGTGTCCTCTCTTTAAGGCCGGAGTCACGGGTCGTTGACCGTCCGACGGAGAACAGGGTGAGCTATGATGATGAAGTTGAAGCTTTGTTCCTAGTGGTGCTTGTTGATGGGGAAGTGTAAACGTCCTGCAAGGAAGAGGTGTGAGGGGCACCTCAGTGTCGATAGTTCTGGACTGCAAAGAGTTTGAAGAACTGTGGCCCAGCAAGGGTGTTGAGTCATCAGCATCTCTGTGGTCTTTGGGTGGCGGGAAACCCACTGGCGGATGCTCCTCGGCGTGTCAATGGTCAGGCTTTCTCCAGCGGGATACAGCGGCGACGATGCGGACGAGAGTGTCTTTGGATTTGAAAGTTCTTAGGCAAACGGGAGCATGGCGGCTCTGGTCGGCGGTGGCGGTCATCAACAGTGGTGGACAACAGTCATGGGCGCTTCTCCTTGGGATTCCGCAGCAGTCCCCATCTCGGGTTGGCAGCCTGTCGAAGGTCTGTCTACCAGGGAGCCTTGGCAAAGATCAGCTGGTGCACGATGGTCCCTCGTAGCTCGGGAAGAGGGCGCATTACCAGGTCCTCTCTGGGTCAGTCCTTGGAGACACAGCAGCTTTCAGATTGCGAAGGAGAGCAACAGCAATTGTTCTCGTCCAGCAGGGATTCAAGGTCAAGCTTCACTCCAGTTACTCGTCGTAGTGGACTTCAGCTTCTGAACACGATTCCTAGCAGTGAGAGGTCCCCAGATATACTGTTGATCTCCCATTCATTCTGCTAGGTCATACTCAAGCATCCAATCACGGCGAAGGGCATTCATGCAGGCAGGCAGCCAATCAGGCACACAGTGCATTCAGGGAATTCACTTCTCTCCAGACACTCACATCAAGTTATGTGTATTGGGACAAGTACCTAGCCATTCAACACTCCACACTGCATTCATACCAGTTTCGGGCAGGGCTGTCTCAGTCATTGTGTCAAAAACCAGATACTAGACACCCACAACACAGAATGCGTATTCGTCACACAATCCATTCACCCAGGTCCCACCCACAGGCGTACCCACAACACACAGTCATTGGGAAGGCTCCAGCCAGTCTGGTCAGCACTTCCCCACACTACCATATTTGGAACTTCCACCCAACAGCTAGTCAGGGGGAAGGGACAGAGTCAAAGCTTCCTGCGACTTCGGGAAGATCAAGGTAACAGGCGATGGAAGGCAATAGGCCATGGGGGCCATCTTGCCTCCATCAGGAATCTACCGATTCCAGTGACAGGGCCTGGGCATCCCAAAATGAAGGATGCTCAGGGCACCAGTCAATTCATCACGGAGCTGCCACCAGCCCGTACCCTGCTCTGTGGGTCACACACAGATGCCCAAAAACATATACTAGGGCTACCCACCCATGGGTGCCATAAGGGTATCCCATGGGTCTGTTCACCAAAACCAAAAGAGAGAGCTGCACCGCCAGGAGTCCCACATGAACTCCTGTGTGGAAAACACAACAGAACATACAATAAAAAGTAGTAAAGGACAAGGATACGGAGGCCCTGTCCCTCCGATGCATTTCCAGCATCACAGTCACTCCCCCCCCCAGACTGAGGTTAGGGTGCCTAATCTGCTACGAGATAGACACCCTCATCCAGACGGTCAACATACATTCTGGAAATGCCATCTGCATTATCGTGACACTTCCCTGGTCTATGCTCGATGGTGAAGTCTAGCCCTTGCAGGCTAATGGACCATCTGAGCAGTTTCGGGTTCTCACCCTTCATCTGCATAAGCCACTTCAGGGGCTTATGATCGGTTTGGACCTTGAAGGTACACCCGGTAAGGTAGGGTCTAAAACGCCTAAGGCTCTAAACTATACTAAAACATTCATTTTCAACAGTAGCCCACCTAAGTTCCCTACCCTTAAGTTGTCTACTGATGAATATGATCGGATTTTCTGTTCCTTTGTCATCTAACTGGGATAAGACAGCTCCAATTCCAATTTTGCAGGCGTCAGTTTGAATGATAAAGGGCTTGCTGTAATCAGGCACACACAACACAGGTGCCCTACACAGACTTTCTTTCAAGCCATCAAAGGCCCTCTGACAGTCTTTAGTCCAATCGACCTTCCATGGCTGTTTGGGCGAAGTTAGAGCTGTCAGGGGTGCAGCTATGGTTCCATAGTCTGCCATGAAATTGCGATAATACCCAGTGAGGCCCAAAAAGGCTCTCACCTGGGTTTGAGTAGTGGGAGTCTCCCAGTCATGTACATCCTGTACTTTACTGGGGAGAGGTTGGATTTGACCCCCTCCTACCTCATGACCAATATCCGTGACTTTCCCCTGAGCTATCTGACACTTGGTGGCCTTAATAGTGAGGTTAGCCCTTTTCAAGGCCTGCAACACTCTATCCAGATGTGTCAAATGCTCTTCCCAGGTGGAACTGTAGATGGCAATGTCATCTAAGTAAGCCACACAAAAGGCTTCCAGCCCACTGAGCGCATGGTTGACCAATCTCTAGAAAGTGGCAGGGGCATTGTTCAACCCAAAAGGCATGACCCTAAACTGGTAGAGTCCCTCAGGTGTTGAGAACGCCGTCTTTTCCTTGGCATGGCCTGTCAGAGCTATTTGCCAATAGCCTGAGGTAAGGTCAAAGGTGCTCACAAATTTGGCAGCACCTATGGTGTCCACGAGCTCATCAGCCCGGGGCAATGGGTGCGTGTCAGTTTTGGTGATGGCATTGACTCCTTGGTAGTCCACACAGAACCTCGAATCCTTGGTACCTGCCTGGGAACTTGCCTTGGGGACAAGGACCATGGGACTGGACCAGGGACTGGTTGAGGGTTCAATAACACCCAGATCCAACATCTTAGTGACCTCAGCCTGGATGTGGTTCTTAATGGTATCTGACATACGGTAGCATCTGCTTTTGACAGGCACACTCTCACCAGTGTCAATCTTGTGCCTACACCATGGTGTAAGGCCTGGTGTCAGTGAGAACAGAGAGGCAAACTGCTGGAGCAAAGCCCTGCAGGCCTTCTGCTGCTCTGTCGTCAGATCGGGAGAGAGATGTACTTCCTCCACTGAGCCATCCTGAGGGTTGCTATGCAGCAAATCAAGAAGGGGCTCACTCTCATCCTCTTCTTGCTCTGAAGCTAGCAAGAGACATGAGACTTTGGCTCGCCTGTGGAAAGGCTTGAGCCTGTTAACATGGAATACGTGAGGGGCTACCCCCGAGGCTCCCATGTCAACCAAATAATTTACCTCGCCCATCTTGGAGATTATCTTGAATGGTCCAGTCCATTTATCTGCCAAAGGCCGAGGCTTGGTAGGCTCCATCACAAGGACTTCCTGTCCCAGAGTCCATCCAATTGAGATGCTTTAAGGTCATGCCAGTACTTATTCAATTCCTGGCTGGCCTTGAGATTCGCTGTTGCCTGACCCATCATCTGTGTCATCCTCCGTCTGAGGCCTAACACATAGTCCCCCACTTGCTTGGCGAGACCTGGAGGGGTGGCCTCAAAACCTTCTGTAATTAAGGCAAGGGGCCCCCTCACGGGATGTCCAAAGAGTAACTCAAAGGGGCTGAAACCAACACCCTCTTGAGGTACCTCTCAGTAAGCAAACAGCAGGCATGGCAGGAGAAGATCCCACTTCTTCCTTAGGGGCTCTTCCAAAGCACCTAGCATGCCCTTGAGAGTTTTGTAAAATCTCTCAACCAGACCGTAGGTCTGGGGATGGTAAGAGGTGGAGAACTTGTAGGTTACCCCGCACTCTTTCGACATGGTTTTCATGTAACTCGACATGAAGTTGGATCCTCTGTCAGAGACAACCTCCTTAGGGAATCCAACATGGGTGAAAATGCCCAGGAAAGCCGGGGCACCCTCCTTGGCAGTAATAGTCCGAAGGGGTATACCCTCAGGGTACTTGGTGGCATGATCGACCAAGACCAGGATGAACCGATGTCCACCTGACGTGGAAGGGTCAAGGGGACCAACAATGTCGATGCCCACCCTCTCAAACAGTGTGCCAACCACTGGCAATGGCTACAGTGGGGCAATGATACTGCTTCCAGTCTTGCCAGACAACTGACAAGTTGGGCAGGTCCTGCAGTGGGACCCCACTTATACTACCATCCGGGGCCAGTAGGAATGGGCAGAGAGCCTCTGCTTAGTCTTCAAGGTACCAAGATGACCAGCTAAGGGCACCTCATGCGCAAACTGCAGTAGGAAGGGCCTGTAAACCTGGGATGCCACCAACCTCTTGAGGGCATCAGGTTCAGGCTTAGTGGGATCACTAACAAGGGGCTCACCTGCCCAATAAAGCCGGAATATCCTAGGCACATCTCCTTGTGCCTGGGACAGGGCCTGTTTCCTCAGATCCTCGCGAGAGTGGCATTCTTTCTGTCCCTTACAGAAGTCCGCCCGGGAGGGTCCCCTTCAGCTAACAAGCATTGAAGTCGGTATGATCCTCCAGGTCGAGAGCCTCTCCCACAGGAAAGTCTTCTGGCTCTTCTCCCACAGGAGTTGAGACGGGATTCACCACTGGACCCAGCCCGTCCGGAGCATGGATCCCAATGGGTGCTGCCAGAACAGCAGGAAGTGCAGGGGCTCCATCCACAGAGGTGGCCTTCTTACTCTTCTGTTTCCTTCGTGCCTTGGTTTTCACCATCGGCAAGGATACCGGGCTAGCAGCCGGACCCTGTGTGACCTGCGATCAGGTGACCGCCACAGCAGCCATGGGTAGACCATCCGTGATCATCCCCAACTCGACCCAATCGTTTCCCAACAAAATGTTCGCAGGCACCTTGTCCTGAACCAGGACCGGAAGCTTCGCTGTCTTATCTCCAATCATAATTTTGACTAAGGCTACAGGCGATAATGTGGGAGGCGCACCAGCTAACCTGGTGGTTTTCAGAGGAGCACCTACATAATCCTCTGACTTGAGCAGGGTCCTGTCCAACACTGTATTGCTTGCCCCAGTGTCTCTCAAACCAGTAGAAGGCTGGCCATTCAAGAGAACACTTCTCAAAAACCTACAAGTGTTCTGTGGGATAGTCGCCGGTACTTCTGTGTACTGGTCCCAGGCCCCAAGAGACACTAAGGAAATCTCTACGGGAGCCCCGAAGGTGATCCCAGTAGAGGAGGGGAGGACAGTGGCCTCCACCTCAGGTACGGACTAGGGGTAGGTCAGGCTGACAGCCTGGACTGCAAGTGCCTTACCCTTACACTTGGGTTCACCCCTTCGGTGATCCAGAGCCCCACAATCCCAACAAGTGGCAGGGAAACTCTGGGAGCCTGCTTTGCAGCAGACGGACCAGTACTCTTACTCCCACCCACAACAGACTTATCCCCACAAGGTTTTTGGGTCTTCGGAGAGGAAGGTTTTGGTTTACCCGACTGTGACTGCTTTTGGGACTCCTCAGCTTTCTGAGAGGCAACCTTTTCTTTGTCCTTGTCCTTCCCTCTGGAGTCCTTAGGGGACACCCGGTGGGAAACCCACTTGTCAGCCAACCTAGCCAGCTTAAAGGGGTCCAAAATGTTCTGGTCAGCAACATACTGACGCAGCTCTGATTAACAGGCTTCCAACAAATGCTCAAAAAACAAAAGGTGGGACAATTCAACAAACCAATTGTAACCATCAATCCAGACCATCATGTTCATGTGCGCAGCACTCACCCAGTCAATCCAAAACACATTCTCTCGTTTCTTAAAATCCCTCAACTGAATAAGGTATTGGGTAGGTGTCTTGCCAAACTTGGCAATTAAAGCAGACTTCATGCACTCACACTGACCCCTTTCTTCCACACTCAGTTTCAGAATACAGTGATATCCAGTTTGAGGCACTCTGCTTAACAAACACTTAGCCCAATCTCTCTCATCAACATCATGAATTGCACAAACTATCTGAAACACTTCAATCCATTGGAGGATATCAGAACCCTCCACATACACACCAACCAAATCTTTCATAAACTTGGTTGCTGAGGTCCTGACACTCTCAACTGGTTTAGCTGAAGTCTCTACTCGAGCTTTCTCTAACTGGATTCACTGACATTCAGTCTCCTTGTCTTTGAGTTCAAGGTCCCTATTCTTGAGTTCCACTTGCTGTGCCAACTCCTCTTTCTTAAGCTCAGCATCTATTTCCAACCTGCGATATTCAAAGGCCAATTTCATCCTTAATAACTCAAGTTCCAAGGAATTGCTGGGGTTTGGAACAGAGGCAGCAGGAATGGTGGCAATCCCAGAATCAGATTTGGCGACAACCCTCGGGGTAGAGTCTTCATTGGTTGCACTCCCCCACCTCAAGAGCTTTACAATCAGTCTGGTAGTAAACCAGGGCAGCTATCGGCTCAGCCCTAGACTTATCCACAAAGTCTAACTCCCTGGCTTCACAAGCACTCTAGAGAGCCTCTAAGCTCATCCGAGTCAATTTACCATTCGCAATTGATTCCATTGCTTGTAAGGCAGTTATCTTGTACACAACTAAACCTTAATTTAACAAAGTACATATATCCTTCGTAAGTGGCACAGTTATACACTGATTCTTAAAACCATAAGCATCCCACCACTGCCACCGGTGTGAGGGACCGGAGGAGGGGTCTGTACTTCCGCTCTCCATTTGGTAGAGGAGAGGCACATAGAACCCCTGCCAAGATTCTCGATATTGGTACATGGTCAAGCAATCAAGGCCTAGCTTATCGGGAAGGTGATGAGGGCTGGTTCTTAAGTACAGTGTAGTCCACAAGCACCCTCAAAGGAATGTCCGCACACTGTATCGTTTAAAACACAGTCTTTATATAATTAATATTCAGGTTACATACAATATCACGATAACGCACTTTGTACTCGGTTATCTTCAGGCCATTCACTTCTCTCCAGACACTCACAACAAGTTATGTGTACTGGGACAAGTACCCAGCCATTCAACACTCCACACTGCATTCATACCAATGTACGTGGTACCACAATTACTATTAGATCTCTTTAAAGTGCATCGACTCTATGGTTAAATGGCACATGAATCAAGTCATAAAGGAAACCAACAATAGAGGAAAGAGGTAAATATGGACAATTGGCAGAAATACTGGTCACTACCGTTAAACACAGCTCTGTGTGGAGATCCCCCCACCTGGGCAACCTGAATGAAAAGACTTCCCTGGGATTCCACGGAATAGTCCTAGTTGGGCAGTTGAAATCGTCTTGTAGCTGATGAGTTCTTTTTGCCAATATACTCCTCAGGAGTACATAAGAACTACCTGAGGAGTCTATTGACCTAAAGATGGATAATGCCTCAGGAACACCGCTGACCTTAATAGGAGTAGATGAACACCATGGCAATAGTCTGTCTAACGCGGGATAGGTCATTATCCTGTGAGGAAGGACAACAAGATATCAATAAATAGACCGGAAGGGCAGCAATCAACAAGTAGCAAGAATTGCAATGTATAGAAATGCTGGAAGTCTTACCAAGGAGGTGAAGACAGTGTCAAAAAGAAGAAGTGCTGATGGATTCCTGAGAGGAAACACAATCCATAAATGCCTGCCACCCGCCGGCACGAGGACGCCTGAAAAGTCCCACAAGAAAGTCTCTGGTTCAGTGCAATCCAAACCCTAAACCCGACGAAATGAGGACACCTGAGAGTCCCACAATAAAGTCTCTGGTTCAGTGAAATCCAAACCATAAACCCGATGAAACGAGGATGCCTGAGAGCGTTCACAAGGCAGTCTCTAGTCCAGAACGCCAAAATCAGGTGGTGGATGTTGCCGATGAGTAGACCGACGTAATGCTGGCAGAGGAAGAACTATGATGAAAGGCGGTTGTGAAGTAATTTCTTTCCGAAGAAGTTCTTTATTAAGGATGTGTGCGCCACAGACTCGGGGAAGACAGTTGCGAGTTTATGGACAAAGGAAACAAAACCGAATCACAAGGAGAAAGCAAGTTCCCAAAGCGTTCTGAGATTCCTGGCGACGTTCAGGCAGAAAACTTGAACAAATCCAAGGAGAAAGCGGTAGCCAATGTTCGTTCTGAGGTCAGTAACAGTTGGGTCCAAAACAATACCGACAAGGGCTTAAACAAGGGTAATCCAGTATAACGGAGCAATAATTCAAAACACGGACAATCACAAATGTACTGTAGCTGAAGAATATAAGATTCAGAAGCAGCGAGAGGATTGTGGGAGGAGTCTATGAAGGCATGATGTTCTCACGTGACCGTGAGGGAAAGGCTGACTGTGACGAACCATATGACCTACGAAACACGGAACGCCAGCGTTTCCAGGGCAACCCCCAACGCTCCCTGAAGGAAGTACGGAGCAATGAGGTAGAACAAAGTGCCCTAATCATATGTCGTTTGCAACGGGGTAACGGGGGAGCAGCAGCAATAGAAGGAGACTTCTGGGGATGATGCAAACGCCAAAGCCCCTTAGTCCGCCGTGGTTTCTTGATAGTATCCTCCCCCAATGAAACCTTCCCCCTCCTGGATGACAAGAAATGCGAGAGAAGCCGAGGAGCATGTATGTTAGAAGCAGGTTCCCAGGTCCGGTCCTCCGGACCATAGCCTTTCCAGTCCACTAAAAAAAGGCGCACACCCCTCGATAACTTGGAATCCAAGATAGGATTAACCTCATACTCCTCAGCATCTTGAACCATAAGCAGAGCCGGGCGATCCAGGAGTCTGGTATCATCCACACAGGGCTTAAGTAGCGATATGTGGAAGAAAGGATGAATTTTCCATGATGCAGGCAATTTCAGCCTGACCGCAACCATGTTGATAACAGCCTGCACCGGGTATGGACCCACAAAACGCGGAAGCAAACACCTCTGACCGGGAAAACAAAGATTCCTAGTGGAGAGCCATACTTTATCACCAGGTTGATACAATGGTGTGGTAGAACGATGACGATCCGCAAACAACTTGGAGTGTTATTTTTCATCCAATAAATGCTTTTTTACCGCTGAATGTACGGCAGAAAGATCACTAAGGCAACCGTTCACTGCCGGATTAGCAAATTCCAAGGACAAGTCATGAGGAAGTGTGCATGGGTTCTGGCCATACATAGCAAAGAAAGGCGTAGAACCGGTTAAAGTGTGCACAAAATTGTTCTAAGCGAACTCGGCATGTATCAGAATGGAAAACCATGATTCCTGGTACTGCAGGCTGAGACAACGCAAATACTGTTCAAGAGTGGCATTTAAGCGTTCAGTTTGGCCGTCCGTCTGCGAGTGATAGGCACTTGAGTATCGATCTTCGATGCCAATAGTAGATGTGAGAGGCCTCCAAAAGGGAGACGTAAATTTTGTTCCACGATCCGAGACGATCATGTCCAGAAGACCAAAAAACTGGAACACATTCCTTAGAAAAAGGTCAGTAAGAACAGTAGCAGTAGGTAAACCCTTGCAGGGAACAAACAAGGCCAACTTGGAGAAATAGTCAACGACTACCCATATTGTATCATAACCTTGGACCGGAGGTAATTCGATGATAAAATCCATCGAAACCATGGACCATGGACGTTCAGGATCAGGTAGTGGCTGCAAGAGTCCCACTGGTTTACTCGTTGAGGATTTTATTTGTGCACAACGGAGCGTGAGACTATGTAAAGCGCAACATCCCTGTGCATAGACGGACACCAACACCAGCGCCAAAGTAATTCCATTGTATTGCGTTTGCCAGGGTGGGCTGCCACCAGAGAATCATGTGGCGGACAACAGTCCAGGCGCTTCTCTTTGGGATTCCGCAGCAGTCCCCGTCTCGGGTCGGCAGCCTGTCGAAGGTCTGTCTACCAGGGAGCCCTGGCAAAGATCAGCTGATGCACGATGGTCCCTCATAGCTGGGGAAGAGGGCACCTTACCAGGTCCTCTCTGGGTAAGTCCTTGGAGACATAGCAGCTTTCAGATTGCGAAGGAGAGCAACAGCAATTCTTCTCATTCAGCAGGGATTCAAGGTCAAGCTTCACTCCAGTTACTCGTCGTAGTGGACTTCAGCTTCTGAACATGATTTCTAGCAGAGACAGGTCCCCAGATATACTGTTGATCTCCAATTCATTCCGCTGGGTCATACTCAAGCATCCAATCACGGTGAAGGGCATTCCTGCAGGCAGACAGCCAATCAGGCACACAGTGCATTCAGGCCATTCACTTCTCTCCAGACACTCACATCAAGTTATGTGTATTGGGACAAGTACCCAGCCATTCAACACTCCACACTGCATTCATACCAGTTTCGGGCAGGGCTGTCTCAGTCATTGTGTCAAACACCAGATACTAGACACCCACAATAGAGAATGCGTATTCGTCACACTCTCCATTCACCTAGGTCCCACCCTCAGGCGTACCCACAACACACGGTCACTGGGAAGGCTCCAGCCAGTCTGGTCAGCACTTCCCCACACTACCATATTTGGAACTTCCACCCAACAGCCAGTCAGGGGGAAGGGACAGAGTCAGGGCTTCCCGGGACTTCTGTAAGATCAAGGTAACAGGCTTACCAGGTTCTCTCTGGGTCAGTCCTTGGAGACATAGCAGCTTTCAGATTGCGAAGGAGAGCAACAGCAATTCTTCTCGTCCAGCAAGGATTCAAGGTCAAGGTCAAGCTTCACTCCAGTTACTCGTTGCAGTGGACTTCAGCTTCTGAACACGATTCCTAGCAGAGACAGGTCCCCAGATATACTGTTGATCTCCCATGTATTCCGCTGGGTCATACTAAAGCATCCACTCACGGTGAAGGGTATTCATGCAGGCAGACAGGCAATCAGGCACACACTGCATTCAGGCCATTCACTTCTCTCCAGACACTCACAGCAAGTTATGTGTATTGGGACAAGTACCCAGCCATTCAACACTCCACACTGCATTCATACCAATTTCGGGCAGGGCTGTCTCAGTCATTGGGCCTCATTACGACTCAGGCGTTAAGGGTTTTACGGCGGCGTAAACAGCGCCGACCCTTACCGCCTGAATACGAGGTCCCTTAGCGCCATGGAGGTTTTAACACCTGCTTTTAGCAGGTGTTAAAATCCATGGCGCTAAGGGACCATGGAGTTAATTACGCCACCGTAATTTACGGTGGCGTAATTAACGCCTTCCCCACTCCCATTATGCCCTATGGGGCAAAAATGGGAATGGAGAAGGGTGAATGGGGATTGGGGACTTACCGCCCCGCCAACCTCGGAATGGGGCGGTAAGTCCGCCAACCACCATGGCGTAAACGTAGTTTACGCCATGGTGGTAAAGTCACGGCCCAGGCGGTAACTTACCGCCTGGGTCGTAATGAGGCCCATTGTGTCAAACACCAGATACTAGACACCCACAACAGAGAATGCATATTCGTCACACACTCCATTCACCTAGGTCCCACCCACAAGCCTACCCACAACACACGTTCACTGGGAAGGCTCCAGCCAGTCTGGTCAGCACTTCCCCATGCTTGTAAGAGGATTCAATTCAACACTACAGCTAAGTCAATGCCTAGTCTGGGATACTGAATGGAAACCCTTATTGATATATCTTTATGTCCAGTTCATGCGTTCTGGATGACTACCCCTATATAACACCCCTCTATAGGAATCCCCCTGACCCCACTGAGCCAAGAAGTAGTTCTGTTTTGCAATTTAAAAGGTTTATTTGAGAATTTGAACAATATAGATATATATTACACTTTATAATAAATTAATAATTGGATATCACACTTAATCTGATCAGTAATCAATAATGGATAATCTGGCACTAGCACACTTGTAAATAGGAACAGAAGAATAAGGTGGTAGAGAATACTTTATATAAGTTCAGATGGATGTAATGTTGAATGAAAATGCAATACAGAAAATACTCAATATGATTTCAACAAAACAATGTAATCACTTTTCTCTGGCAATCCCCTCCCCCCTTTAAGCAATGCAAGGAAATGGAAGGAAAGCACACAGTTCTCAGAAATGCAATCAAATGTAATTCAGTTCACCCCAGCAAGCTTAGACTACAGAAGTTGGAAACACAGGCCCAAAATGCTTTTATATGTGCTGGCAATGAAGTGAAAAATATGCTAAAATGCTTTTAATTCCCTCTAGAGGTTCAGGGTGAGTGGTGTCAAGTTAATATTAGCCCAGGCTCACTCTAGCAATGATGCAGGGAATGATTGGCAGGTTGCAAACGAATTTTCTTAGCAAGGACAGCAAAAAATCTGCTGTTTTCACACGTGGATAAATTTGCAAATCGCGGCAAATTCGCGATTGCGTTTTTCGCGATTACAGAGGAACTACAAGGACTATCGCTTTGGGGTCCTAGGACAGCCTAGGATCTCAGCTTCCAGATGAAAGTTACTGAAAGTCTCTAGGACAAACGGTCACGGAGATATGAGCGATTAAATAAAGGTCGTTTTTCAGATTTGAAATTTTAAAGTTCAAAAAGACAAGTGACAGCTAGCAACTAGAAAAGGACAAGTGACAGCTAGCAACTAGAAAAGGACAAGTGACAGTTAGGAGGCAGTTCTACTTAGATTAAAATAGATTGAATTATATTATTTTAACTAAGAGATTGGTTCTGAACAGTCTTGCTAGGTACTCACACTATATTCTTGAATTAGATGGGCCTCGCCACGAATCTGGTCAGGTTTTAGACTGGACTCTGGTCTGGTCTCTGCACTTCACAGTGATCTGGGTCAGCTCTCTCTGGTTCTGCTAACAGCGGTCTGGTCTGGGTCTGCTCTCTCTCTGGATTCTGGAGATTGATGGATTTAAAGTCTGGATCTTTCTGCACAGCTTTCTCTAGAGATTGATGGAGGTAAAGTATGGATTTTCCCGGCAGAGCGTCCCGCAGCAAATGGATTTGAAAGGTCCCTATCTGTCCTGTCTGTCTGCTTTTATGTGTTTGGAAAGTGGGTGTGTGTGCAGCATCACTAAGCTCTACCCCTCTCCACTCGTCATTGGCCAAGCTTTCATTTCTCCCCTGATTGGGGGAGCTAACTTGTGTCAGAGTGATGTCATTTTACAGCCTGCAGAAAGTCCACTCCTCCTGTCAACTTGCACACAAACCTAGATTTGAATCCAATACATATTTGCAGAGGTACATATTGTTTTAAAATCATATGCACCCCTCACATATCACAGGAGGTGTACCCTGTCCAAATCTGCTCTTCCTGGGAGCTTGCATTCAGAAATGGCAATATTTTGCACTTTTTAACTGGTTTGCAATACCGGACATTAACCCAAATTTACACACATGTGCGCAAGGAGTATGGACATTAATTGATGAAGTGTCAGATTTTTAACATGCATACATTTTGAGTAATATCCTCTTTTCCGCTAAAACCCCCCTGAACATACCACCGGGTCCTAACACATCTTCAAATGTGCACCGAAAAATCACAAGAATTATGGCATCATTTAAATAATTATGACAAGTCCGTACTATGAGTTATTCATCTTTTTCTAAAACCATATTCTGGCTACAGGGGTGTGTATTTTCAGGTCACATGGTACAGAAACCAGTCTTTCCAGTTTCTGCCAAGCTCAGAGACCCTGCCCCTCCCAGCTTCTGCCAAGAGGAAGCTGTTTTACGACACCTGCAATAAACCATCTGCCTGGGCCCTGGAAGGCCCATTGTTCAAGAGGAAGCCATTTACGACTACCCTAATAAACCCTCTGCCTGGGTCCAGGACAGGCCTTTGTTCAACTCCCTGTAGCTGCTCTACCCCTAATCTAATCAGAGAGGTGACAACTCCTTTTGGCCAGGGGAAGAGTGGCTGAGCAGGTTTTTAACTCCTGTGGGGGTAGATGTCAGGCAGAATTCAGTTTCTCAAGCCAGGTTTCAGATAATATGTCACTTTTTGTTCCCCAGTTTAAGTCAAGACAATTTTTACATATGCAGCTAGAATGCTGATTCTAAGTTCAAAACTATGACATTTAAACAATTGCAACCTATGTGACACTCAAAAGTAGGTCACTCATTTAATTTAAACATTTCGATTTTGGTGGTTTTAATCCAGTTTCAGTTAGGCTGCTGACATGCATAGCTCAGCCAGTTTTGCGATGAACATTGTTTTAGGCTCATCCTCTTTCCAGATTTTGTATGCCCACAAGACTTTATTCTGCCAGATGTCCGCTGGTGTTCAGTGAGATTTTTGGATGTGTTGCAAATAGGCATTTTGAGCTGGCATTCAGAGAAACAAAAGGTGATTTTAAAGTGCGGTTTTTCCTTTGGCACACATTTCACTCATGGCACCCCGGCCCATCCTGCTCACACTGGTGGGTGGCAAGTTAGGCAACCATTTTAGTGTGCACAACTGCGCGGTTTTCATAGATTCTGGCGCACATGTGGGCTTTTTCGGCCATCTTGGATTTCATAAGCCCACAGCACCAAATGTTGTAGCCTAATAGTCCAAACGTGGGTCAGGACACCCAACACGCTACCATATTTGGAACTTCCACCCAACAGCTAGTCAGAGGGAAGGGACAGAGTCAGGGCTTCCCGGGACTTCTGTAAGATCAAGGTAACAGGTGATGGAAGGCAAGAGGCCATGAGGGCCATCTTGTCTCCATCAGGAATCTACCAATTCCAATGACAGGGCTTGGGCATCCCAAAAGGGAGGATGCTCAGGGCACCAGTCTATTCAGCACGGAGCTGCCACCAGCCCGTACCCTGCTCTGTGGGCCACACACGGGTGCCCAAAAACATACAGTAGGGGTACTGGGTTGTACCCCTACCCATGGGTGCCATAAGGCTATCCCATGAGTCTGTTCACCAAAACCAAAAGAGAGAGCTGCACCGCCAGGAGTCCCACATGAACTCCTGCACAGAAAACACAGCAGAACACACGATAAAAAGCAGTAAAGGACAAGGATACAGAGTTACTGTCCCTCCGATGCATTTCCAGTATCACACCTCCTCAACCCAGAAGTCAAGGAACCGCTCTAGGCCCTGATTGCTGTATTTAATCATTTGTGGGTTACACCAGAATGGACATTGCCTGACTGTCCTAAGCTTCTTCATTCCACATGCCATTGCTGGTTGTACTGCACTGCATATTGGATCAAGTAGACCATCCCCAAGGGTCTAACCTCTCTCCCTGCCTGTTCAACCAATACCTGGCACCTCTCACCCAGCGCATTGCCGCTCCCTGCTCCAACTTTCAGTGCCCTGCGGATGACACTTATCTCATTTTCATGCTCCCCTCTGCCACCTCTTCTCCTTCTCTCATCTCTGACTGTCTGTCTGTTATCCAGGGGGGGGTGTGCCCCCAATGATCTCTGCCTTAATGCCAGTAAGACGGAGATTATCCTCATGGGCACACTTGCACCCTCCTTTCATATCACTCTCTGGCCAGCCGCCCGTGTCCCTCTTTCTGCTCCCACCTCCTCATAATCTCTGACGTCTCTAAGAAGTCAAACTACCAACTGCCCCTCCTCAGAGGTATTCTTTCTTTCCTCGCCTTCCCTCAGAAGCTCACTGTCTCCAGATCTCTGGTTCTCTCTAGGCTGGACTACTGCAAACAGCCTCTTTCTAAATCGGCCTGTCTCTACTCTCCATCCTCTACAACTCATCCAGAACAGGACTGCAAGGCTTGTTGTTGGCCTCAAGCCCTGGGATCGTATTTCTCCAGCAATGAAATTTCTCCACTGGCTCCCAGTGGCTGCAAGGATCAGGTTCAAGACCCTCTGCATTGTCCACAAGGCCTTCTGGAGCCTGGGACCGCAATACCTCCAACTCTCTATTCGGAAATCTCTTCCTACTCGAGCTCTTCGCTCCTCCACCTCCAACTCCTTTAGGGTCAGTTGCTTCTCCAAGAAACTAGTTGGGGACAGATCTCTTTCTTCAGCTAGCACCTCCCTCTGGACCAGCCTCCCTTTCCCGCTCAAACTTGAGCAGAACTATCTCTGGTTCCGGAAGCATCTCAAGACCTTCCTCTTTGTTTCTGCTTTCTTTCTTCCTCTCCCCTGCTGATCTCCTGTCTGATACTACACTGGTCACCTGGCTACCCTCTGAACTTGGGCTCAGGTCCCTGTCTGTCTAGTTGCACACATGCACTGCCTCCTGGCAACCCCTGCACTGTGGTTGGTATCTGTAACCCTTCAGTCCCGTTCCTGCACTTATTGACACCTGTTGTCTGCACTTTTTACACTCACACTTGCCAACTGTTGGCTCCACTACTTGTATTGATTCCATGACCTGCACTTGCCGATCCTTCCTGTCCCCCCCGGAACTTCTCCCCTCCCTGCTCCACTGCACTTGGGTAATCTCAATGTCACTAAGCCTGGTAAGATGGTTGTTTTCTGTCCTCCCTCTTTTTGCCCTCCCTTGCCTCGTAGCGCCTTGATACACTTGTGTATAGGTGCTTTATAAATGCCATATCATATCATATCATAATGAACTAAACAGAAAATAATGCCCTAGTCACATCAACCTAACCCAATATGTTTCAGTCCATAATACTTTAAATAAAGGACCTCCCTCAGGGTTACCAGAAATCAAATGTAAAGTGTAGATGGTAAATAGTGCGTTCGAAACCCCACCTCCCCCCACTTTATGAGCTTCAATCAATGGGAATGCTTGGAATTGAAAATCCAGAAATCTGTAGCTTCGATGAAAAGATCTTCAAGTGCAATTTCAAGCAACCAGAGGTCATTCTAAAAATCACAAATATGAAGCACCCAATTAATACTAATAAAACCTGCAACTCCACCAACTCCCACACCTTTCGAACTGTACAAGTATCCGTAGATGGATACATAGTAACAACCTCCAGCATACCATGTATGTCTCTTCCGGTATCACACAAGAGCTATGACAGGCTTCTTCAATTACCTGGGGACCTCATTAGAAGGATATTTAATATATGTCAGGGACCAATTCAACTCCTCGAATCTGTGTGAACAAACCATTATAGAAGGAACAACGGGGACCATTATAATGACAATAAAAGAACTGTGTGATCATGCAAGGGACTCCAATTCCATGGTGCCAACAGAAATGGACGTGGGACCTGCGATAGGAGTGTGTGCTTCCACCAGTGAGGTACTGACAGGGGGCAGCCATCCCATCATCAAAGATCCGAACGGTTAGTCTCCAATTCAGTTATCTAATGTTCACAATTCCAAACGTGCACCTCATAGTAGCGCAAGTGGCACCCAAGTAAATATGCTCCACCACACAAACATCATGCACTTTTCACAATCTAGTTGTTGAAATATTGCTATGTCACTATCCAAAAAAGCAGTCGGGCTTCCAGTAATACAAGGAGCCAATCTCCTACTCGTTTCCAATGCAATCTGTATGCAGCGTCTGGAAAACACAGCACACTACAAATGATGTTTGAACATGCCCAAATCGCATTCTCATCCAACAAAGCTTAAAAAAAGCTGGTGTCAAGCGTGTTCCTTGAAGTACGAACGTCGCCATCACGTGTCTGGTGAAGGTCAGCAAAACCTTTTAATGCATGTTACCAACAAATAGGTGGGGGCTTGACAAAGCCTATATTCAGACATGTTTTAATGTTAAACCCTGCTGTGTGTGTCTAGAAAGGCAGCTGCAACCCGGCCATTGTTCACAGATGACGCCCACGGAGGCAGACACATGTCGAAGGTCCACAGATCCTCAGAGGCATTCTAGCTTTTCTCAGCTTCCCCCAGAAGCTCAATGTCTCCAGGCTGGACTATTGCAACGGCCTCCTCAAACTCCCCCTTTCCTCCCTTCAACCACTAGAATAATACAAAATTGGGCTGCAAGACTTGGCCTCAGGCCGAGGGACCATATCTCTCCAGCCCTAGAATATCTCCACTGGCTCCACTGGCTCCCAGTGGCTGCAATAATAACATTCAACACCCTTTGCATCATCCTTAAGGCCTTATGGATTCAGGGACAACACTATCTCTAACTTTCCCTCCCTAAATACGCCCCTGCTAAAGACTTACGCTCCTCTAACTCCAACTCTCTGTCAAACGCATATCCAAGCAGAGAGTGGGGGGTAGGTCCCTCTCCTCAGCTGGTGCTTCCCTGTGAAACAGCCTCCCTGCCCACCTAAGCCTTGAGTTGGAACTCCTTAAGTTTTGGAAACTGCTAAAAACTCTGCTCTTCTCTAGCTCTTTCCCTCTTTCCCTTCTTTGCTAATCACCCCACTGCCACTGCGACCAGTGGTCTGATCCTCATGAAACTCACAGGATCCCAGGGCCTTCCTCCCAGTCAATACCAGCACCCCCCACCCCTCACACTTCGGTGCCCTCCGGGCCCCTGCTTGAGGGCTCCATATCCCACCTTTGAGAGTCGCCTATACCAGTACTTAGCCTGAGGCCCTCCTCCTTGGCTTCCATTAGCACTTCCCTCCTGGGCCCACCTCCAGCATGTGTCTACTCCTCTGGTCCTCTTTCCTTCCCAATACCCTGACCTTCTCCTCAATGCACTTGTATTTCCGCATACCAGAAGGCCTAGTAAGACCATGGCTATATATTTACTGTTTTTGCAATTGTGATTATTTCGACTTTTCCCTACCCATTTAGTGTTGTGGTGCTTTGAAACCCAATTCTGTTGTTTAAAGCACCTTCCAATTGCTCAATTAAATAAACAAAATAAATAAAATAAGGTCACAGTTTGTGCTTTTGCTGAGAGGATATTTTCCTGGAATATTCGGGTAGGAATAGCTTCCTGGGCAAGGTCAGGCTGGTGTACAATGGGATATTCTCAAATGTTATGTTGTAGAGATTTAAAACATAACGAGGTCCTTCTGGCTGGGTCTCAGGCCACAGGATGAGTTATTTTAGATTGTGCCCATTCTCAGTAGAGGACTTTGCACATTGCTGGGTACATTTGAATCATATGGTGTTTCATCCAAAGTGTGTACGAGTTATGCAGATGAGTCCATCTTTAACTCTCTTCCTATAGAAGCATATGCACCTCAGTCGTACTGCACTCATGATGCCCAAAGAGGCAAGAAACGGATTCTGGGTTCAATGTGGGTACTCTTGCTCAGAGATGATTTACCTGGCATTTCAGAAACGATTGGCCGGATGTTAATTTAGATTATATTATTTTATGTTCTGTTGATTGTGTAACACACCAAATCAGCCGTGTAGTGGTATCAGAGAATCTGGTTTGTCCCTGCCAGGCATTATCCGACCTTAGTCTGAGCAGGAAATGGACTAGGACAAATAAAAGGGGACAGGAAGCAGTTAAAGGTTTTGGCATACGTTTGGAAGGGGTCATGTAGTGTAGCTATGTTGAGATGAATGCGTCATCTGTAGCTTCTGCCCCTCACCGTCCCAATACAGCACAGCTTAGAAACGTTACTCAATGAGACAATGGGACTGCCCTTTTCCCAGGCAGGTACAGCTGGACATTGGGAAAAATTAGCCTGAAGATGGCAAACGCATTCACACTACTGTCGTAACAATGCATGTGCATGTGTTAGACATAAAGGAAATGTGCACGCATCATGAAGGACATATACAATAGGTAAAATATGCATTTATACATGAGGAATATTAAGATAGCATCCACAATACATGAAGAACACTGACATGTTTATTCTATAAGGTGAATGTAACATGAACAATACCCAGATATAGCTCACTAACATACTAGCAAAAGTGCCATTGGGAAGCTATATTCTTTAAAATGGAAGCCAAAGCATGCTTTTAATCAAACGAAAGGCCTCTAACTTTGAGAGAACTCAAAATGCTGAATCCACAAAAATACACATCCGTGCAGAACTCAGACAGGAGTTGGCAACCAATGCCGAGGTTATGAGAAAATAAGGGAGGATTCGGAGCAGAGGAACGAAGGGACAAGGTAGTAATTCTCATGACGTCGTCCAGATACTGTAAGATTAATTAAACGTTATAAGAGCACCACCAGCCTTTGTAGTCCAGGTGCAGTAACACGGCATGCGGAAAGACACCAGACAGAATTACTCAAGTGTGTCTCCAGCAGCAACAGAAAACCCCAATAAATCGGAGATAATTCCATTTCATGCACAGTGCCATCACATGTGACCAATAATTGAAGAGCACTGCCTTTTCATTAGAAACAAACACAGATGGGACATCTGCCGCACTCCTTACACGTACACACAAACACGGGGTGCCACACAAGGTCAAATAGAAAGATATTTCCTGATATTATTGCCTAGAATGAGGGATGGTAACTTATTTAAATAGACAATGCGCCTGGCTCATGCCTTGTCAATTGTCCAAGGTTGGTAAGCAAGGAGTCAACATATCAAAACCCACAGTGTTATGCCGCCCGCGACATAAGGTGCCAACCAATTACCTATTGTAGAGATAACATAGTTTTAACCTTTATCAATATAAGGGTGGTCTGAGGAGGGGCCATCAGACAAGTATAACCCACTTAAATATTTTAACCCTATAGAGTTTATATGTAGTCACCGCCACTAACCAACCCCCATTCCCAGTAGGTTTTTGTAAACTGATAACATGTGATGTCACCATGTATGACAAAGTTGTACTAACTAAAATATTGTATGTAAAGGACGCACCAAGAGTGGCAAGATTGTAAGGCATGTATGCTGTCACTGCTGTATTTGGATGATGATAAAGCAGGGTTTTGCCTTGTACTTTGTCTACTCCATTTTGGAGTCAGGTTTGGATTGACACTGAGTCTTCTGGATAATTTGGGACTTTCCTGGGTCATCTTAGCAACTATGAAGAGTCTGTCCTTGGGGGCAGGATCAGAATGGCGTGCAAATCGATAACTTCCCATGCTATGGCAAGGAGAGCTAAGCATTAATGAAGTCTTGAGTGTGCCGCGGCCCACAAACGTAGATACTTGGCTTCTGATTTTTGAATGAAGAAGATATCTCACATTGGATGTTCCCTTTAAGGGAACAAGCATACTCATTATATTTTAAAATACATCTTGCTAAATGTTTCAGCGTAATACAACTACACATACTTTCCTTTAATTCTTTTCTATATTCTGTATTTGATCAAAGGCTATAACTCGATAAATTCAATTGATTGATAATCAAAGGTCAAAACATTTGGTTGTGGGCAGATAAATCTCACTGTTTAAATGCAGAGAGCTCTGTGTTGAACAAGCTTCTCTTTATTAAAGTCAGGTCTTATACTGTAAGCGCATGGTACCCAAAATGACTTTAATCCTCTGTATTTCATTGGAAGAAACCAAGACTACAACTCCCAGAATGCATTTAAAGGTGAGAGTAAACCACTGGGCTGAGGCATCATAACATGTGCCCATGATTATCCATGTCCTTAGATCACCTTGATATCGGTTATAGTGTGAGGGAGGGGACGGCCGCAGAGTACTCACACTCCAGTTATTGCAGCCGGGGGGCATGGTTATGGAAAAAGGGGTGAGGGAGAGAACTGCAGCATCTGGGCACTCCAAAGCTGGGTGGTTATATGAGGCAGGTTGAGGGGTGCGTGTTGGCTATTGTCATTGCAGCAAATTCAAAAGAACATGTCAAAGTCCAAAAACATAATGTAAAATGAATACATTATTGTTGAACAATTGTGGCAATTCCGAAACTGTGCACACATTTGCTTTATAGTCCAAACTGATTGAAAGACGCAAAACAGTGTTTTAAAGAGATTAGTTCCCCAAAATCAGAGGACAAAAGTATTGGTCATTGAGTGGGTACAATTTTAAAAGGTGATGTGACCTTTATGAAGGGATTGTTACCTGAACAGATGGAGGGGCTATAATTCCAGCCTACACAGGTTCTGCCTTGAGCAGTGTCTGCTTTGTATGACTCAACTGTATTAACCCCTTAAGTGCCAAGGACGAGTATGCTAGTCCTTTTTGCATAGACTTGCATAATAGCCTGGCAGTTTGTGGGTTTTGACTGATGGTGACATGCTACGCCTCAACCATCTCCTCACGCTTCCCAATGCCCTAGAATGTGCAGGTCATGTTCCTGTTCATAGCGAACGTTTACAGTAGGAGAAATTGCACTTAATGCAATACACATTGCTGTAATAGAGCTCCCCTTGCATTTCGTGTTAAAGAGATGAACTAGGAGAGCACAAAGCAAACACTCAGGCTGCTCACCTCCTCAGGCCAGTGATATACATTGGAGTTCACTATTACTCTGGCTATGATGTGCACCTGAGGGCTTTTCTTCCTGAGAAACCCGGAGCTCATGTGAACATTGCATTCCTGTGCAGGAACGATGATCCCTCTTGAATGACAAGGAGGGTGGACAAGGTCTTGCGCAGCTGTTTTAGCCTCATTGCTGAGAGATTTTGGAGCCAAACATGCAGGTGAAATAGCATCCAAGGGAGAAAAAAGGAGTGAGTTGTACAAAGGTCACTCACAGTCACATTACTTTTAATTGATTGTTGAGATTTGCAAATGATAGATAGATAGATAGATAGATAGATAGATAGATAGATAGATAGATAGATAGATAGATAGATAGATAGATAGATAGCCATTTTGGCAACTGTCAGAGGATCTCTGAAAACACTGTTTAAGTGATTTCCTCACTACTTAATCTAGATGCTTTTGGTGTCCTGTTTTTTTGATGGTCGTCCTTTTGTGTTTATGTCACGGCGCCCGATGCCTGTGTGCCTCATGGCTCCTAATAAATAAATAAACACACAAATAAATAGATAGATAGATAGATAGATAGATAGATAGATAGATAGATAGATAGATAGATAGATAGATAGTCTGTGGCTTAAATGTGTTGCCATATTTTTCTCTGCTCATAGCCTGTACTGAGCATATCTAATTCCCCAAATAATGTTTCCTCCTTAGAACCACTGTCTTCCTGAGGTCACAACCCAAAGGTTAACCACACAGAGAGAGACCAACATGCCTTCCACACGCCATGACCATTTCCTGATAATGTGGTTTCCGCATGTCCACAAAGAGTTGAAATTGACATCATTCATCTTTCCTGGAATCAAGTCAAATGACATCAGCCTTGGCTGAAAGTGATTCATATACCAAGGGAGCAGATCAACTTACTTGGAATTGGCATATAGGATGCTATACACTTCCCTTGGCCTCCCCAAGAGCCAATCAGGGACACACCTGTGTTTACCTCTCTTAGGCACAGTGGGGTTTATGCTCCCAAACTCGTTTTAAATATGCTGAGATGTGGGTTGGAAGACCAGAGATTTTGGCAAAGAGGATTCCAACCAGTTAAGATCTGCTGCCCAGGGATTCTGCACAGCCTAGTAAACCTTGTACGTCAAAGGCATGTACAAAGGATATGATTGGCAGAGTGAAAATGCTCTGATCCAGGCCTTGGCAAGAGACAGTTACATAGCAATCATTGTACAGGTGCTCAAGGAGAGAGACCGGAGCTGAAATGAACACCAGAAAAGACTGTTCAGTGCAGTCAGAGGTGGAGAAAGATTGAACGGGAGTCCTGATTTAGCGTAAAGCTGAATGTTACAAGGTGGGGGAGGCAGAGTGGGTGGCTCTAGATAGTGAAATGTATAAGAGAGTGTTCAGATGCTGATGGCTTGAATGAGTAGGCAGAAGGGAGAGGAAGATGAGGTTGTGATGACTGTGCAAAAGAGTGCAGGACTGCAAAAGTAGAAATGTCATGCGCAGGGAATTCGAATTCATGTTTCTGTGGTGGGAGTCAAAGAGTCCAGCAAGAAAGGAGCTGATGTTAAAGATAAATTGGGCCTTCCAGAGTCCCAGCATGAGCTTAGCGTGAGCTTAGCGTAGGAGCAGGAGGAGGTGGAGAGCAGAGAGTGATCCCTTGAGGCGCGGGGAGGGTGATAGGGTGGCAGGACTGAGGACCACTCAGACACAAGCTTTTTGAGGGGTGAAGCCCCTGCGGAAGCAGAGGGAGAGCTTGGTTTGCAGGAGGAAGAGGACATGCAAGACCATGTATGAATGAGAATAACAGGGAACATGGATCCTTGGTAGGGAGTCCCAGGCAGACACGCAGTCATGCTGCTTGTCTGTACCACAGTGCGGTAGATTGGCAAGGAGCTGGTGGTGTGACCCTTGGACTTTAGATCTTGGCACTACAAGAATCAAAGAGAAGTCACTACTGTACATCGTCCTCTACATGTTGGCCATTTTCTGGAGGTCATCACTGGGCTAGGGCCTGTGTTTGGCAAGTGGTCCTTTCTGTCCCTAAATGGCACAAACAGGGAGTCACACTTTGCTACTATTTGCCCTTGTAGTGAACACCGAGGCTCCATACCACACCAGACTGCATAATGATGGAGGCTGCCATATGACCCACTAACAGACAATCAACATGGCCAAGATGGCTTCCAGTGGGGTCAGGAAGCTGTTGAAGTTATGATAGTATATGATATGATAGGTTATTTATAACGCGCTTAATACCCAGAGGTTTCTAAGCGCAGACCCGGGGATCAAACCTGCGTTGCTCTGTGTCGCCATGCTTCCAAGGCGAGCACGTTGCGGCTGAGCTATCCTCCCGAGGTACCTTGGTTTTGCAGAGACAGTCAAGCATCGTATTCTGCACGACACTTAGGTAGTGGTCATGGTTCTTCTGGAACGACAGGGTGTGATATATCGTGTCACAGATTGATCAGAGGCTAAGAAGCACAGCCTCACCCAGTCACTTGCCAACAGGGGTTGTCTGCACCCTTATGCAGTTACCACTAGCCAGTATGCCACTGAGTGCTACTTCTGAAGAACATTCCAGAAGTGCGTGTAGAGGTTGTTGAATCATTTTCCTTACCCTAACCCAGGAGGTCTCCCGAATTTGTTCTTTTAGTTGGTCTACAGTCTCCCAAGCCTGAAGTCTCAGGTACCGGATGTATGTACCATCAGCTGCTTTTATAGGGGGGGGGAGTGGCATCGTATAGAGGAAGCATTGAAGTAAACCAGAGGGGGGCTGTCCCTTCCTGTTCCATGACTGCCCCTCTCCCCCAGCTGGGCTCCTGAGGACGGTTTACAGTGGACTCTAGAGGAAGGGAAGCGGATGTCACTCTCCCCGTTGGTGTCGCACCCCATACCCCCCCTTTCCTCCACACCTCATCTCTGTCCCGGAATTCTGGCCGTCGTCAGCAGAACTGCGCCCGCCCCGCTGCTCCCGCTCTGTTTTTACAGCGTGTCCTCGTTCCATAACTCAACAGCAGGTCGCCTCTTTCTGAGGAAAAGAAGAAAAAAAAGAAGAAAATGAAAAAGAAATCATCGGAATACCGAACAGCTTGTTATTCTGGCAAAATTACAACAACAAAGAAATCTTGTTATGCGAGCCCGAGGAAACGGGGTGCCACGCGGCCTTTCTAGCTTGTTAAGGGCACCGCGACAGGGCTCTGACAATGGCGTGATAAATGGGGGCGTTTGTCTCAGCCTTTGTCTCAATTCAGCTGCATTTGAAATGGTGGTAATTGCTTATCTAAGCTCCACAGACAATGCTTTTTTCATTAACTGCTCTGAAACCTTCCTTCTAGAAATATCTGTCCGCCAGGCGATGCCCACGTGACACGCATGATCAGGGAAAGCCAGAGGGGTCTGCCGCGTAGACCTTCAATAGCTTGGAACAGAAGGGTCTTCCCGAAGTGCACTGTGGTAGTGTAGGCTCCCTTGTTCTGCTTAA
The DNA here is from genome assembly GCF_040938575.1 of Ambystoma mexicanum. Classification (NCBI taxonomy): domain Eukaryota; kingdom Metazoa; phylum Chordata; class Amphibia; order Caudata; family Ambystomatidae; genus Ambystoma; species Ambystoma mexicanum. The sequence goes on along the minus strand of NC_090930.1, from coordinate 90,670,338 downwards.
CTTCAAGGTCAGAGATCTTGGGTTGGCATGGCTTTCCCTCAGATGGTGATTATGGCTTCGAAGAAGGACATGGTTGGGGATCTATAGGTAGCTGTGGACCAATTTATCCTGCCTAATAAGCCATAAACCCGCCCTATAACTATCGCATCCTATGGCATCTGTAGTTTACATGTGCCCCACAAATAAACTTTGACCAGGCCGGGAGCCAGGCATGTGTTCCGCAACCATGGGGGCCTGACAGCGTGCATCTCCCCTTTCTGTGCTGCTGCACACCATCAACATAGGCGACCTGGAGAGAATGTCTAAAATATGAAGAAAAGTCTGGGTCGCCTAACCTCCAGCACCTTTCGCAAGGCCTTAACCTTCCAGGTAAATAGCATGTCTTTTTGCTCTGAGTGGCATATTTGTTACTTGCAGGAATGCATTGGTAGATGGCTGAAGAAAGCACAGCTGTGACTGGAGAATGAATCACTGAAGCGACCACTCCATGTGACAGGTCCTCAGGATAAGTGTTGAAATTTGCATGGTAAGGACTGCTGCAGGCAAATGACTTTCTCAAAGCGTCCTCTGCTTGATTGGCATACAGAGAATGTATCCTACTTTCTTCACATTAAGTGGCAAGGAAGTATCAGACAATGACTGTAAGCCGGAAAGAAATTATACTTAACGTTTTGAAAGTACAACAGTAAAACTAGAATGACACATGCAAGGAGATTGTGTAGGCTCACGCCACGTTACAATCTGTTCAGTAATATTGCATAGCAATGTGTAGGGTAAACATGTTTTTGTTGAAGCACTATCAGACAATTCTGTTGTTTTCACTTCATTAGGTGCCCCCATGCAAAGTAATATTGATCCCCTCATGCACAATATCTGGGTACTACCCCAACGCCTTTCTGGGTTTATCTATGCATCTCATCTAAAATGTCAAAAGGGATTATTTCCCAGACATTACAAGAACATGCGCAAAAACATATTGCTGCAAAAAAACAAGTTAAAATTAAGTCCAGCAAGCTACATAGTGTAATACACTTGAAGCTGTTTTGCTCCTTACAGGAAATATAATGTAAAGTAAAAAATAAAAAAAAAATACATTTAATAACTATATATTTAATGTCTTTACTGGTAGGTTCAGATGAACTGAGGGACCTGGTTAATGCATGAACAATTGACAAGTGTGAGCCAAAAGTTGTAATGGTGCACTATGTTAACTGTGCTAAATGTGTAGTGCTGGCACTTGAGGCTCTGTTAATGGCGGCGAGGATCAGACCCTTGTTTGCATTTGGAGGGAGTGGGGTAGGGGTCTTGAGGGGGTGGTGAAAGGGCAGAGCCAGGCAAAGAAGGGGTGGAGCTGGAGAGAGGAACCTTTCTGGGGGAAAGGAGAAGGCAGAGAAGTGAATGGTTGGTGAGGGGGAGCAGGGACATGACAGCATGGGTGAAGGGTGGGACCAACTTTCAAATGATGAAGATGGTGGAGGGACAGGGCCAAAGGTTGGGCCCACCGAAGAGTGTGAAGTACATGGCACGGCAAGAGACCCAAATGAAACGTGGCATGGTGAGTGGGTGTGCATTAAAGACCCACAGTGCAGAAGTGGTGCACAGACATGTGATCCAATGACCCGGTGAAAAACACATAATTTGTGCTTATTACGAGAACCATATGTGTTGTTGTCACCATCTGTAGCGCATCTCAGACCATCTTTGCAATAGTCAATGGCGAGGGGACCAGTCAACACTCAGAAGTGGGGTGATTGCACTGCGGTGACCCTTGGCAAACAGTAACTACTACGCCTGGGCAAATCAATTTGGCTAAACCCCAAATCTCCAGATTTCCCTATGTTTTGGGTTGCTAAACTTCTGGAACTTTTAAGAGATTTAGGTAAACAAGTTCGGGCAGCCAGATTCACTGGTCTATATAAAGTAAGTGCTTTGTGAAATCTTAATCACTTACTGAAATGCTTCAAAGACTGACAAGGATGATGTATTTTATGGTTTGAGAGCGGAAGAATTTTGCTTTAGACTGGCTTTTGGGCATTGATCATAGTAGTCAGTTTAGCAAACATCTTTAAAGGGATTGATATTTGTTCAACATAACAGGGACACATATCATTATTGCCAGCCTTTTGCATGGAAGTTGGTGCCTGCCTAATTTATGTCACATTCCTGTAGGGATGGGTGCGCACCCCTTATTTTTGCTGCAATCCCACAGGAATAAGGGCTCATATACATTTCATGCAAACCAATTCTACAGGGAAGGGTACCTAAACACAATTGGTGACTCACTCTCAGAAAGAAGCGGACACACGTGCAAGGTTTTGCTGCACTCCCACTAAGAAGGAGGAACACACACACAGTCTGTTCAATTCTCTCAGGAGTACTGAGCCAGTCTGTATATTTCAAGTTCAAAGTCCTGTGCGAAGTTTTCCCTTTCCTTTCGGAGCACTTTCATGAAATAGTGGTATTTTCTGTGGTAGCAAGTGTTCTGGAATGTTGTAATGCTTTGTACTTGGCCCATCCGTATTACCTATTCCATCGGCTGCAGGCATGGGTGTAAATTTAGGGGGGTGGTGGGGCAGGGATTTTTTTTGTCCCCCCAACTTTCATGGCACACCATTTTGTCCCCATTCATTTGGCTGAGGCACCGTTTCTTCAGATGTCATGTCCTCCCCCCCCAACATTTCCAGCAAAGTTACTCCACTGGGCCTGCAGGCCCCACAAAACGATGTGGCTAGAGTGGCTATGAGGGCTCCCTTTCGGGCTTCTGCCTCCCCCATTCTAGCCTCATTGCATTGGCTCCCGGGAGCGAAATGGGTAGAATTCAAGGCACTGTGCATCGTGTACCGGGCTTTCAATGGTACTGGCCCAGAGTTCTTACAGTAAAAATGTCCTCCTTATGTTCCAACTTGCTCTCTTCCTTCTGCTGCTTCGTTACTGCTTATTCAGCTCCCCCATTTTTATTGTTCCAGATCCGGTGGCTGTGCCTTTTTGTTAGTGGCTGCCAAGCTATGGAATGCCTTGCCACTGGAGTTGCACGCGACACAGGGTGATTTCCGGTTTCGTCGCTCCTGGAAGACTCTGCTATTCTATCGGTTCTTTCTCTTTGCTGTTTCTGCTCTCCCCGGTAGTGCCATGATGCCCCCATTGGTGAAGGCTGTGCTTTACAAGTAATTAAATAAATACATAAATAAATAAACTGAGTTAGAATATGGAGGGGAGTTTCTTGATGAACCTCTCTTAAGTCTAAGCTGTGTACATTCACATGGTGGGCCATAGTGCAAATTATCATCAGCACATCTCAGCAAGGCACACTGCACGTTTGCCAGAGGTTACAGTCACGGGCAAAGAAATAAGGTTTTACAACACTTGAAAATCTGTTTTTTTTCCTGCCGTCACCTGGCAATCTCGCCTGGAGTGACCACAATCAATGGTGTCAGTGTCTTTTCTCTCTTTGACACTTGAACTGGGATCGCCATCCACAAGTTTCGTATGAGATGTGGTAGGAGGCGCAAGGCTGCCAGACTATTCCCACAGTCAGTGTACCGGTTGAAACCCAGTTTATGATAGTGATGTGGTTTCCCGTCGTCCTTTTAAGTCCCTGAAATAGACATCCTCGTTGTCGTCATAATATTAGTTGTCCTCACTCATGTCCCCTTGGTTATCTGGATCTGTGTGAGTTCCAGGATCCTGGGAGTCTTGCATGGTGTAACAATACGCATGCTGCCCACACAGACACGCAGAGACACACACAGACACAAACACACACACAGACACACAAACACACACAGACACACACAGACACAGACACAGACACACACACACACACACTGAGAAAGACACACACAACGGGTGAAAAGTGTCATGGTTCAGGATTAGAGGAGATGGTAATGCCGCTCATAGATTGGTAATAGAGTTCTCATCAAATGCTGTCCAGACCTCCCTCTGCTCTCAGGCAACCTTAGATTCCTTGATATATTCACAAGTCCCTGAACAAGATGGAGTGATGGGGGAGCTCTAAAGTGTTCCACTGTTGTGCAGAAGCAAACTAGGTGTATGAGAGAGGCCGAGATGGTTGACAAGTATTTGCATTCATGACATGTTTGTCTATGCTCTGTTTTAAAAGATAACTGTCCATGATTACAAGACTGGTGTGGCACTTCCTTAAAAGAGGATTGAGGCACTATCAAAAGTCAATCCTCAGTGATTGATTCATTATTTGTGTTCTTTTGAAATGTCTACCCTCAATTGACTCTTAATGCTTCGACTCAGCAAAGATTACAGCACAGATATATTGAACAAAGTAAACCATGTGTCTTTGGGTTGTTTTTCTTTTGAAATCATTATTTAAGTTTAGATTGTTTACATTTTGTTTGTTTATTCTTTTTTTAGGAAGTAAAGCAAAGAAGAAGAACATGAAAACAACATTAACTGAAGCAAAGGACACAGCAAATGAAACATATTGATGTCCGCCCTTACAGCCTCACTGCTGAAAGTGTTCTTGTGGTGGCACAAGAACACTTTCAGCATTTCAAAAACAGTTGGGTGGACATTCACACAATGCTCAAGATCACTCTCTAAATGTGCCTTTTCACTCATCCTCCCTGGTTAATGATGTGTCCTGAGAAGCCATGTAATATTATCTGTGTGACTGCTCTCCTGTATATGGGCTCTGAAATTCACACACCCTGGAATGCTGTCTTCAATGGGTCTGGGCGTTTTACGTGTGAGTACCACACCATCACTCAGGGGAGAGGGCTCAGTTGCTAGAGGGAAGTGCTTTTGTACACAATACCGACACCATGTGCCAGTGTTCTGTGAGTGGTCAGCGTCCTCCCCATTTGTTTGGGGTTGGGGTAGTCAATGTCATACACTTCCCTGTGCCAGTACTGCATGTATCTTAGGGGGCGTTGTTCCCAGTTAATCGGGGAAGGGGTGCTAAATGATATCCCTCCTGATAGTGACCTGGCAAAATGTGCCCTTTGCAGTCTCAGACTCCGCTGGCATCCCTTTGGTCTTCATACTGATAATCCCAGGCCCTATAGAATAATAGCAAAGGGAGGGGGAGGGGGATTTCATGTTTCCGGGCCAGGTGGATAGCCCCGGATGAACACACTTGCTTTGGAAATAAGACAATGCAGCGCAGCACATGTTCAATACCTGGTCCGGTGCTTAGAGGCTGGATTACGGCATGATGCGCTACATTACAACAAATATTGTGTTTGCCCTCTATGTAACTCCAGAAGGAATCCTTGTCCTGCCTTGCAATCATGTTGGGTTTAGTGTCTCCTCTTCTGATTCCTGTGTTCAGTACTTAATTTGTTAAAAAAATAAGTGCCAGGTCCCAAATATTTTCTAGCACTCCGACACTGGGGTTGGGCAGTTCCCCACCACTGCTGCCACCACCCATACATCCTCCCCACAGTGGCGACATAGCTGTGGTTACACTACAGCTCCCACCTCCACATTGTGGCTGATGGATGCTCTGACTCTCAACACTTCATAATTGAAGTGAGTCTGAGACAATAAGTGCTGAGACTCGAAAATAAGTGCCAGGGCTGAACCCCGGTAAACACCCCAAAAAATTAAGCATTGCCTGTGCTACTCTGACCTCCATCCTCTCCTCCAACACTCTTTCATTTGCTTGCTACCCCCGTATATATAATCCATCTACATGGTCCTTCTTCCTTCACTGCCCCGCTACTCCCACATGGTTCTCCTACCTTTTCTCCTCCTCTAACCCTGCATGTGTCTCCTCGCTTCCTTCCTCCACTACACTCTCGCCTGCCTGATCCCCTTTTTCCCCACCACCCTCCCTATATCATCACAATCCTTTTCGCCATTACTACTAGCCATATCATCAACATCGGCCGACCTCTGACCCCAGCAGCAGCATCTATTGGAGGAGGAGCCAGTTGTGCGTGTGCCTCACCAGACGTAGCATGTCAGATAGCTGGGCCCTTCAGCTTCATTCTCAAGATGGCGGACAACCGTTCTGTGTCCACCTGCGCCTCCACATCAAGGCCTCTGCACTCGCGCATGCCCATCACTGCATCTACGGACTTCCACCATGCCATTTTCTTTAAATTTCACCTGAAAGAGTTTTTTTTCAATAAAAGTTCCCACTAATGGAAAACAAATGGCACCACTAAAGAAAATGGTGCCCCAAACTAATAAAAAATAAAGTTTCACACTTAGATTACATAATCCTCCTCCCTGGCAAGAAAACAAATGACTGCCCAATCTCTCTCCAAAAATCTCCTACTACAATACGGCGTTGACTTTCTGTAGGCAGACCCAACCCAACATGGAAACAGGAAGTTGCATGTCCAAACTTGCATTCTGCCTGAGGAAATGTGTCAGCACAGCAACCACTCTTTTTTATATGGATGTGCACGTGCACGTACTGAATGATCACAAGGCCTAGTAGGGCCGCCCCTTTCCTGTTTCATCAGTTTATTCTATCTGGCTTTCTTCCCATGTTCCCTCACCTTGCCCCGCAATTTCCTGATGTATAAGCGCCTTACATATGCACAATAAATAAATAAAATAAATAAATCCATGTACTTGACAAAGCCAAGAGATACTCGATGTCAAGAAATAATGGAAATTGTGATATTTGGTGTTGGAATTCCTGCAATTCTATTTTATATAGCACTGAAGCCCTGTTACTTTCAATTGCTTGTTTGAAAAAATGCCACTGTTTTGCCCCTCATGCATTCCAGAAAAAAAGCCTCTCATTCAGCTGCCTGCCTACGCTTCACTGGAGCGGACGAGTGTAAATGCCCATGACCAGGCCTTGTTTCGACACAAGGTTGTAAGACAAGAGGCGTGCACTGTGCCAGGAGCCCTGTTTTCTGCTTGTGCATGTGATTGGCCTTATTATCTATTGAAGGTCTCCTAGACACTGCGGCGCAGGCGGTCTATGAATATATCATATGCTAATCTAGCAGACTCTCTTTCTCTGCACTCTCTTTCTCTCTGTGCTCGTTCCCTCTCTCCATCTTTGTGTCTATCTCATTCTCACTCTTTGACTCTGTCTCTCTGCGGGCGAGGGACACAGGGCTTGATTCACAGAGGGTTTTCCCATGGGATTGTGTCATTATAAACTGCTTCTGTGAATCAGGCCCACTGTGTCAGGTGCATGTTAGCTGTATCCACCACAGCCATTGCTGGCACCGTCTGAACATGGAATGCCTAGGCTGAACCAGTGGGTAACCTCTCTTTCAAATGCCTGCCACTGCTTCATTGTCTCGGGAGGATAGCTCAGCGGCAACGTGCTCGCCTTGGTAGCAAGACAACACAAAGCAAAACACATGTCCGATCCCCGGGTCCGCGCATAGAAACCTCTGGGTATTAAGCGCGTTATGAATAACCTATCATATCATTTGCGATGACTAGTGACAAATCTACCTGACCAGGCCTTGTCTCTAGACACAGGTTGTACGGCAGGAACCGTGCCCTGGGTTATAATCTCTGGTTGTTGCGTTTGAATGTGAGTGGCATTATTAGTCACTCAAATGTCTCCTAGGCACTGCTGAAGGAACAGGCATATGCAGAGTGACATCCTGACTCAGAAGAGAGGTTTTTCAATGGGAAAATCCCATTGAAAAATGATTTGAAATCCAACCCTGCACCATTTATTTGTCTTTGATCTCATTCTCTCTCTGTCACTTTCTCCCTGCGCTCTTTCTTTCTTTATCTGTGGCTTTTATCCCTGCGCTCTTTCTTTCTCCCTCTGTCACTTTCTCCCTGCGCTCTTTCTTTCTCTCTCTGTGGCTTTTATCCATGCGCTCTTTCTTTCTCCCTCTGTCACTTTCTCCCAGCGCTCTTTCTTTCTCTCTCTGTGGCTTTTATCCATGCGCTCTTTCTTTCTCCCTCTGTCACTTTCTCCCTGCGCTCTTTCTTTCTCTCTCTGTGGCTTTTATCCATGCGCTCTTTCTTTCTCCCTCTGTCACTTTCTCCCTGCGCTCTTTCTTTCTCTCTCCGTGGCTTTTATGCATGCGCTCTTTCTTTTTCCCTCTGTCACTTTCTCCCAGCGCTCTTGCTTTCTCTCTCCGTGGCTTTTATCCATGCGCTCTTTCTTTCTCCCTCTGTCACTTTCTCCCTGCGCTCTTTCTTTCTCTCTCCGTGGCTTTTATCCATGCGCTCTTTCTTTCTCCCTCTGTCACTTTCTCCCTGCGCTCTTTCTTTCTCTCTCTGTGGCTTTTATCCATGCGCTCTTTCTTTCTCCCTCTGTCACTTTCTCCCTGTGCTCTTTCTTTCTCTCTCTGTGGCTTTTATCCATGCGCTCTTTCTTTCTCCCTCTGTCACTTTCTCCCTGCGCTCTTTCTTTCTCTCTCTGTGGCTTTTATCCATGCGCTCTTTCTTTCTCCCTCTGTCACTTTCTCCCTGCGCTCTTTCTTTATCTGTGGCTTTTATCCAAGCGCTCTTTCTTTCTCTCTCTGTCACTTTCTCCCTGCGCTCTTTCTTTCTCTCTCTGTGGCTTTTATCCATGCGCTCTTTCTTTCTCCCTCTGTCACTTTCTCCCTGCGCTCTTTCTTTCTCTCTCTGTGGCTTTTATCCATGCGCTCTTTCTTTCTCCCTCTGTCACTTTCTCCATGCGCTCTTTCTTTCTCTCTCTGTGGCTTTTATCCATGCGCTCTTTCTTTCTCCCTCTGTCACTTTCTCCCTGCGCTCTTTCTTTCTCTCTCTGTGGCTTTTATCCATGCGCTCTTTCTTTCTCCCTCTGTCACTTTCTCCATGCGCTCTTTCGTTCTCTCTCTGTGGCTTTCTCCCTGCACTCTTTCTTTATCTGTGGCTTTTATCCCTGCGCTCTTTCTTTCTCCCTCTGTCACTTTCTCCCTGCGCTCTTTCTTTCTCTCTCTGTGGCTTTTATCCATGCGCTCTTTCTTTCCCCCTCTGTCACTTTCTCCCTGCGCTCTTTCTTTCTCTCTCTGTGGCTTTTATCCATGCGCTCTTTCTTTCTCCCTCTGTCACTTTCTCCCTGCGCTCTTTCTTTCTCTCTCTGTGGCTTTTATCCATGCGCTCTTTCTTTCTCCCTCTGTCACTTTCTCCCTGCGCTCTTTCTTTCTCTCTCTGTGGCTTTTATCCATGCGCTCTTTCTTTCTCCCTCTGTCACTTTCTCCCTGCGCTCTTTCTTTCTCTCTCTGTGGCTTTTATCCATGCGCTCTTTCTTTCTCTCTCTGTCACTTTTTCCCTGCACTCTTTCTTTATCTGTGGCTTTTATCCCTGCGCTCTTTCTTTCTCCCTCTGTCACTTTCTCCCTGCGCTCTTTCTTTCTCTCTCTGTGGCTTTTATCCATGCGCTCTTTCTTTCTCCCTCTGTCACTTTCTCCCTGCGCTCTTTCTTTCTCTCTCTGTGGCTTTTATCCATGCGCTCTTTCTTTCTCCCTCTGTCACTTTCTCCCTGCGCTCTTTCTTTCTCTCTCTGTGGCTTTTATCCATGCGCTCTTTCTTTCTCCCTCTGTCACTTTCTCCCTGCGCTCTTTCTTTCTCTCTCTGTGGCTTTTATCCATGCGCTCTTTCTTTCTCCCTCTGTCACTTTCTCCCTGCGCTCTTTCTTTCTCTCTCTGTGGCTTTTATCCATGCGCTCTTTCTTTCTCCCTCTGTCACTTTCTCCCTGCGCTCTTTCTTTCTCTCGCTGTGGCTTTTATCCATGCGCTCTTTCTTTCTCCCTCTGTCACTTTCTCCCTGCGCTCTTTCTTTCTCTCTCTGTGGCTTTTATCCATGCGCTCTTTCTTTCTCCCTCTGTCACTTTCTCCCTGTGCTCTTTCTTTCTCTCTCTGTGGCTTTTATCCATGCGCTCTTTCTTTCTCCCTCTGTCACTTTCTCCCTGCGCTCTTTCTTTCTCTCTCTGTGGCTTTTATCCATGCGCTCTTTCTTTCTCCCTCTGTCACTTTCTCCCTGCGCTCTTTCTTTCTCTCTCTGTGGCTTTTATCCATGCGCTCTTTCTTTCTCCCTCTGTCACTTTCTCCCTGCGCTCTTTCTTTCTCTCTCTGTGGCTTTTATCCATGCGCTCTTTCTTTCTCCCTCTGTCACTTTCTCCCTGCGCTCTTTCTTTCTCTCTCTGTGGCTTTTATCCATGCGCTCTTTCTTTCTCCTTCTGTCACTTTCTCCCTGCGCTCTTTCTTTCTCCCTCTGTCACTTTCTCCCTGCGCTCTTTCTTTCTCTCTCTGTGGCTTTTATCCATGCGCTCTTTCTTTCTCCCTCTGTCACTTTCTCCCTGCGCTCTTTCTTTCTCTCTCTGTGGCTTTTATCCATGCGCTCTTTCTTTCTCCCTCTGTCACTTTCTCCCTGCGCTCTTTCTTTCTCTCTCTGTGGCTTTTATCCATGCGCTATTTCTTTCTCCCTCTGTCACTTTCTCCCTGCGCTCTTTCTTTCTCTCTCTGTGGCTTTTATCCATGCGCTCTTTCTTTCTCCCTCTGTCACTTTCTCCCTGCGCTCTTTCTTTCTCCCTCTGTCACTTTCTCCCTGCGCTCTTTCTTTCTCCCTCTGTCACTTTCTCCCTGCGCTCTTTCTTTCTCTCTCTGTGGCTTTTATCCATGCGCTCTTTCTTTCTCCCTCTGTCACTTTCTCCCTGCGCTCTTTCTTTCTCCCTCTGTCACTTTCTCCCTGCGCTCTTTCTTTCTCCCTCTGTCACTTTCTCCCTGCGCTCTTTCTTTCTCTCTCTGTGGCTTTTATCCATGCGCTCTTTCTTTCTCCCTCTGTCACTTTCTCCCTGCACTCTTTCTTTATCTGTGGCTTTTATCCATGCGCTCTTTCTTTCTCTCTCTGTCACTTTCTCCCTGCGCTCTTTCTTTCTCTCTCTGTGGCTTTTAGCCATACGCTCTTTCTTTCTCCCTCTGTCACTTTCTCCCTGCGCTCTTTCTTTCTCTCTCTGTGGCTTTTATCCATGCGCTCTTTCTTTCTCCCTCTGTCACTTTCTCCCTGCACTCTTTCTTTCTCTCTCTGTGGCTTTTATCCATGCGCTCTTTCTTTCTCCCTCTGTCACTTTCTCCCTGCGCTCTTTCTTTCTCTCTCTGTGGCTTTTATCCATGCGCTCTTTCTTTCTCCCTCTGTCACTTTCTCCCTGCGCTCTTTCTTTCTCCCTCTGTCACTTTCTCCCTGCGCTCTTTCTTTCTCCCTCTGTCACTTTCTCCCTGCGCTCTTTCTTTCTCTCTCTGTGGCTTTTATCAATGCGCTCTTTCTTTCTCCCTCTGTCACTTTCTCCCTGCGCTCTTTCTTTCTCCCTCTGTCACTTTCTCCCTGCGCTCTTTCTTTCTCTCTCTGTGGCTTTTATCCATGCGCTCTTTCTTTCTCCCTCTGTCACTTTCTCCCTGCGCTTTTTCTTTCTCTCTCTGTGGCTTTTATCCATGCGCTCTTTCTTTCTCCCTCTGTCACTTTCTCCCTGCGCTCTTTCTTTCTCTCTCTGTGGCTTTTATCCATGCGCTCTTTCTTTCTCCCTCTGTCACTTTCTCCCTGCGCTCTTTCTTTCTCTCTCTGTGGCTTTTATCCATGCGCTCTTTCTTTCTCCCTCTGTCACTTTCTCCCTGCGCTCTTTCTTTCTCCCTCTGTCACTTTCTCCCTGCGCTCTTTCTTTCTCTCTCTGTGGCTTTTATCCATGCGCTCTTTCTTTCTCCCTCTGTCACTTTCTCCCTGCGCTCTTTCTTTCTCCCTCTGTCACTTTCTCCCTGCGCTCTTTCTTTCTCCCTCTATCACTTTCTCCCTGCACTCTTTCTTTCTCTCTCTGTGGCTTTTATCCATGCGCTCTTTCTTTCTCCCTCTGTCACTTTCTCCCTGCACTCTTTCTTTATCTGTGGCTTTTATCCATGCGCTCTTTCTTTCTCTCTCTGTCACTTTCTCCCTGCGCTCTTTCTTTCTCTCTCTGTGGCTTTTATCCATACGTTCTTTCTTTCTCCCTCTGTCACTTTCTCCCTGCGCTCTTTCTTTCTCTCTCTGTGGCTTTTATCCATGCGCTCTTTCTTTCTCCTTCTGTCACTTTCTCCCTGCGCTCTTTCTTTCTCTCTCTGTGGCTTTTATCCATGCGCTCTTTCTTTCTCCCTCTGTCACTTTCTCCCTGCGCTCTTTCTTTCTCTCTCTGTGGCTTTTATCCATGCGCTCTTTCTTTCTCCCTCTGTCACTTTCTCCCTGCGCTCTTTCTTTCTCCCTCTGTCACTTTCTCCCTGCGCTCTTTCTTTCTCCCTCTGTCACTTTCTCCCTGCGCTCTTTCTTTCTCTCTCTGTGGCTTTTATCCATGCGCTCTTTCTTTCTCCCTCTGTCACTTTCTCCCTGCACTCTTTCTTTATCTGTGGCTTTTATCCATGCGCTCTTTCTTTCTCTCTCTGTCACTTTCTCCCTGCGCTCTTTCTTTCTCTCTCTGTGGCTTTTATCCATACGCTCTTTCTTTCTCCCTCTGTCACTTTCTCCCTGCGCTCTTTCTTTCTCTCTCTGTGGCTTTTATCCATGCGCTCTTTCTTTCTCCCTCTGTCACTTTCTCCCTGCGCTCTTTCTTTCTCTCTCTGTGGCTTTTATCCATGCGCTCTTTCTTTCTCCCTCTGTCACTTTCTCCCTGTGCTCTTTCTTTCTCTCTGTGTGGCTTTTATCCATGCGCTCTTTCTTTCTCCCTCTGTCGCTTTCTCCCTGCGCTCTTTCTTTCTCTCTCTGTGACTTTTATCCATGCGCTCTTTCTTTCTCCCTTTGTCACTTTCTCCCTGCGCTCTTTCTTTCTCTCTCTGTGGCTTTTATCCATGCGCTCTTTCTTTCTCCCTCTGTCACTTTCTCCCTGCGCTCTTTCTTTCTCCCTCTGTCACTTTCTCCCTGCGCTCTTTCTTTCTCTCTCTGTGGCTTTTATCCATGCGCTCTTTCTTTCTCCCTCTGTCACTTTCTCCCTGTGCTCTTTCTTTCTCTCTCTGTGGCTTTTATCCATGCACTCTTTCTTTCTCTCTCTGTCACTTTCTCCCTGCGCTCTTTCTTTCTCCCTCTGTCACTTTCTCCCTGCGCTCTTTCTTTCTTTCTCTGTGGCTTTTATCCATGCGCTCTTTCTTTCTCCCTCTGTCACTTTCTCCCTGCGCTCTTTCTTTCTCTCTCTGTGGCTTTTATCCATGCGCTCTTTCTTTCTCCCTCTGTCACTTTCTCCCTGCGCTCTTTCTTTCTCTCTCTGTGGCTTTTATCCATGCGCTCTTTCTTTCTCCCTCTGTCACTTTCTCCCTGCGCTCTTTCTTTCTCTCTCTGTGGCTTTTATCCATGCGCTCTTTCTTTCTCTCTCTGTCACTTTCTCCCTGCGCTCTTTCTTTCTCTCTCTGTGGCTTTTATCCATGCGCTCTTTCTTTCTCCCTCTGTCACTTTCTCCCTGCGCTCTTTCTTTCTCTCTCTGTGGCTTTTATCCATGCGCTCTTTCTTTCTCCCTCTGTCACTTTCTCCCTGCGCTCTTTCTTTCTCTCTCTGTGGCTTTTATCCATGCGCTCTTTCTTTCTCCCTCTGTCACTTTCTCCCTGTGCTCTTTCTTTCTCTCTCTGTGGCTTTTATCCATGCGCTCTTTCTTTCTCCCTCTGTCACTTTCTCCCTGCGCTCTTTCTTTCTCTCTCTGTGGCTTTTATCCATGCGCTCTTTCTTTCTCCCTCTGTCACTTTCTCCCTGCGCTCTTTCTTTCTCTCTCTGTGGCTTTTATCCATGCGCTCTTTCTTTCTCCCTCTGTCACTTTCTCCCTGCGCTCTTTCTTTCTCCCTCTGTCACTTTCTCCCTGCGCTCTTTCTTTCTCTCTCTGTGGCTTTTATCCATGCGCTCTTTCTTTCTCGCTCTGTCACTTTCTCCCTGCGCTCTTTCTTTCTCTCTCTGTGGCTTTTATCCATGCGCTCTTTCTTTCTCCCTCTGTCACTTTCTCCCTGCGCTCTTTCTTTCTCTCTCTGTGGCTTTTATCCATGCGCTCTTTCTTTCTCCCTCTGTCACTTTCTCCCTGCGCTCTTTCTTTCTCTCTATGTGGCTTTTATCCATGCGCTCTTTCTTTCTCCCTCTGTCACTTTCTCCCTGCGCTCTTTCTTTCTCCCTCTGTCACTTTCTCCCTGCGCTCTTTCTTTCTCCCTCTGTCACTTTCTCCCTGCGCTCTTTCTTTCTCTCTCTGTGGCTTTTATCCATGCGCTCTTTCTTTCTCCCTCTGTCACTTTCTCCCTGCACTCTTTCTTTATCTGTGGCTTTTATCCATGCGCTCTTTCTTTCTCTCTCTGTCACTTTCTCCCTGCGCTCTTTCTTTCTCTCTCTGTGGCTTTTATCCATACGCTCTTTCTTTCTCCCTCTGTCACTTTCTCCCTGCGCTCTTTCTTTCTCTCTCTGTGGCTTTTATCCATGCGCTCTTTCTTTCTCCCTCTGTCACTTTCTCCCTGCGCTCTTTCTTTCTCTCTATGTGGCTTTTATCCATGCGCTCTTTCTTTCTCCCTCTGTCACTTTCTCCCTGTGCTCTTTCTTTCTCTCTGTGTGGCTTTTATCCATGCGCTCTTTCTTTCTCCCTCTGTCGCTTTCTCCCTGCGCTCTTTCTTTCTCTCTCTGTGACTTTTATCCATGCGCTCTTTCTTTCCCCCTCTGTCCCTTTCTCGATGCGCTCTTTCTTTCTCTCTCTGTGGCTTTTATCCATGCGCTCTTTCTTTCTCCCTCTGTCACTTTCTCCCTGCGCTCTTTCTTTCTCCCTCTGTCACTTTCTCCCTGCGCTCTTTCTTTCTCTCTCTGTGGCTTTCATCCATGCGCTCTTTCTTTCTCCCTCTGTCACTTTCTCCCTGCGCTCTTTCTTTCTCTCTCTGTGGCTTTTATCCATGCGCTCTTTCTTTCTCCCTCTGTCACTTTCTCCCTGCGCTCTTTCTTTCTCCCTCTGTCACTTTCTCCCTGCGCTCTTTCTTTCTCTCTCTGTGGCTTTTATCCATGCGCTCTTTCTTTCTCCCTCTGTCACTTTCTCCCTGCGCTCTTTCTTTCTCTCTCTGTGGCTTTTATCCATGCGCTCTTTCTTTCTCCCTCTGTCACTTTCTCCCTGCGCTCTTTCTTTCTCTCTCTGTGGCTTTTATCCATGCGCTCTTTCTTTCTCCCTCTGTCACTTTCTCCCTGCGCTCTTTCTTTCTCTCTCTGTGGCTTTTATCCATGCGCTCTTTCTTTCTCCCTCTGTCACTTTCTGCTGCGCTCTTTCTTTCTCTCTCTGTGGCTTTTATCCATGCGCTCTTTCTTGCTCTCTCTGTCACTTTCTCCCTGCGCTCTTTCTTTCTCTCTCTGTGGCTTTTATCCATGCGCTCTTTCTTTCTCCCTCTGTCACTTTCTCCCTGCGCTCTTTCTTTCTCTCTCTGTGGCTTTTATCCATGCACTCTTTCTTTCTCCCTCTGTCACTTTCTCCCTGCGCTCTTTCTTTCTCTCTCTGTGGCTTTTATCCATGCGCTCTTTCTTTCTCCCTCTTTCACTTTCTCCCTGCGCTCTTTCTTTCTCTCTCTGTGGCTTTTATCCATGCGCTCTTTCTTTCTCCCTCTGTCACTTTCTCCCTGCGCTCTTTCTTTCTCTGTCTGTGGCTTTTATCCATGCGCTCTTTCTTTCTCCCTCTGTCACTTTCTCCCTGCGCTCTTTCTTTCTCTCTCTGTGGCTTTTATCCATGCGCTCTTTCTTTCTCCCTCTGTCACTTTTTCCCTGCGCTCTTTCTTTCTCTCTCTGTGGCTTTTTTCCATGCGCTCTTTCTTTCTCCCTCTGTCACTTTCTCCCTGCGCTCTTTCTTTCTCTCTCTGTGGCTTTTATCCATGCGCTCTTTCTTTCTCCCTCTGTCACTTTCTCCATGCGCTCTTTCTTTCTCTCTCTGTGGCTTTCTCCCTGCACTCTTTCTTTATCTGTGGCTTTTATCCCTGCGCTCTTTCTTTCTCCCTCTGTCACTTTCTCCCTGCGCTCTTTCTTTCTCTCTCTGTGGCTTTTATCCATGCGCTCTTTCTTTCCCCCTCTGTCACTTTCTCCCTGCGCTCTTTCTTTCTCTCTCTGTGGCTTTTATCCATGCGCTCTTTCTTTCTCCCTCTGTCACTTTCTCCCTGCGCTCTTTCTTTCTCTCTCTGTGGCTTTTATCCATGCGCTCTTTCTTTCTCCCTCTGTCACTTTCTCCCTGCGCTCTTTCTTTCTCTCTCTGTGGCTTTTATCCATGCGCTCTTTCTTTCTCCCTCTGTCACTTTCTCCCTGCGCTCTTTCTTTCTCTCTCTGTGGCTTTTATCCATGCACTCTTTCTTTCTCTCTCTGTCACTTTCTCCCTGCGCTCTTTCTTTCTCCCTCTGTCACTTTCTCCCTGCGCTCTTTCTTTCTTTCTCTGTGGCTTTTATCCATGCGCTCTTTCTTTCTCCCTCTGTCACTTTCTCCCTGCGCTCTTTCTTTCTCTCTCTGTGGCTTTTATCCATGCGCTCTTTCTTTCTCCCTCTGTCACTTTCTCCCTGCGCTCTTTCTTTCTCTCTCTGTGGCTTTTATCCATGCGCTCTTTCTTTCTCCCTCTGTCACTTTCTCCCTGCGCTCTTTCTTTCTCTCTCTGTGGCTTTTATCCATGCGCTCTTTCTTTCTCTCTCTGTCACTTTCTCCCTGCGCTCTTTCTTTCTCTCTCTGTGGCTTTTATCCATGCGCTCTTTCTTTCTCCCTCTGTCACTTTCTCCCTGCGCTCTTTCTTTCTCTCTCTGTGGCTTTTATCCATGCGCTCTTTCTTTCTCCCTCTGTCACTTTCTCCCTGCGCTCTTTCTTTCTCTCTCTGTGGCTTTTATCCATGCGCTCTTTCTTTCTCCCTCTGTCACTTTCTCCCTGTGCTCTTTCTTTCTCTCTCTGTGGCTTTTATCCATGCGCTCTTTCTTTCTCCCTCTGTCACTTTCTCCCTGCGCTCTTTCTTTCTCTCTCTGTGGCTTTTATCCATGCGCTCTTTCTTTCTCCCTCTGTCACTTTCTCCCTGCGCTCTTTCTTTCTCTCTCTGTGGCTTTTATCCATGCGCTCTTTCTTTCTCCCTCTGTCACTTTCTCCCTGCGCTCTTTCTTTCTCCCTCTGTCACTTTCTCCCTGCGCTCTTTCTTTCTCTCTCTGTGGCTTTTATCCATGCGCTCTTTCTTTCTCGCTCTGTCACTTTCTCCCTGCGCTCTTTCTTTCTCTCTCTGTGGCTTTTATCCATGCGCTCTTTCTTTCTCCCTCTGTCACTTTCTCCCTGCGCTCTTTCTTTCTCTCTCTGTGGCTTTTATCCATGCGCTCTTTCTTTCTCCCTCTGTCACTTTCTCCCTGCGCTCTTTCTTTCTCTCTATGTGGCTTTTATCCATGCGCTCTTTCTTTCTCCCTCTGTCACTTTCTCCCTGCGCTCTTTCTTTCTCCCTCTGTCACTTTCTCCCTGCGCTCTTTCTTTCTCCCTCTGTCACTTTCTCCCTGCGCTCTTTCTTTCTCTCTCTGTGGCTTTTATCCATGCGCTCTTTCTTTCTCCCTCTGTCACTTTCTCCCTGCACTCTTTCTTTATCTGTGGCTTTTATCCATGCGCTCTTTCTTTCTCTCTCTGTCACTTTCTCCCTGCGCTCTTTCTTTCTCTCTCTGTGGCTTTTATCCATACGCTCTTTCTTTCTCCCTCTGTCACTTTCTCCCTGCGCTCTTTCTTTCTCTCTCTGTGGCTTTTATCCATGCGCTCTTTCTTTCTCCCTCTGTCACTTTCTCCCTGCGCTCTTTCTTTCTCTCTATGTGGCTTTTATCCATGCGCTCTTTCTTTCTCCCTCTGTCACTTTCTCCCTGTGCTCTTTCTTTCTCTCTGTGTGGCTTTTATCCATGCGCTCTTTCTTTCTCCCTCTGTCGCTTTCTCCCTGCGCTCTTTCTTTCTCTCTCTGTGACTTTTATCCATGCGCTCTTTCTTTCCCCCTCTGTCCCTTTCTCGATGCGCTCTTTCTTTCTCTCTCTGTGGCTTTTATCCATGCGCTCTTTCTTTCTCCCTCTGTCACTTTCTCCCTGCGCTCTTCCTTTCTCCCTCTGTCACTTTCTCCCTGCGCTCTTTCTTTCTCTCTCTGTGGCTTTCATCCATGCGCTCTTTCTTTCTCCCTCTGTCACTTTCTCCCTGCGCTCTTTCTTTCTCTCTCTGTGGCTTTTATCCATGCGCTCTTTCTTTCTCCCTCTGTCACTTTCTCCCTGCGCTCTTTCTTTCTCCCTCTGTCACTATCTCCCTGCGCTCTTTCTTTCTCTCTCTGTGGCTTTTATCCATGCGCTCTTTCTTTCTCCCTCTGTCACTTTCTCCCTGCGCTCTTTCTTTCTCTCTCTGTGGCTTTTATCCATGCGCTCTTTCTTTCTCCCTCTGTCACTTTCTCCCTGCGCTCTTTCTTTCTCTCTCTGTGGCTTTTATCCATGCGCTCTTTCTTTCTCCCTCTGTCACTTTCTCCCTGCGCTCTTTCTTTCTCTCTCTGTGGCTTTTATCCATGCGCTCTTTCTTTCTCCCTCTGTCACTTTCTGCTGCGCTCTTTCTTTCTCTCTCTGTGGCTTTTATCCATGCGCTCTTTCTTGCTCTCTCTGTCACTTTCTCCCTGCGCTCTTTCTTTCTCTCTCTGTGGCTTTTATCCATGCGCTCTTTCTTTCTCCCTCTGTCACTTTCTCCCTGCGCTCTTTCTTTCTCTCTCTGTGGCTTTTATCCATGCACTCTTTCTTTCTCCCTCTGTCACTTTCTCCCTGCGCTCTTTCTTTCTCTCTCTGTGGCTTTTATCCATGCGCTCTTTCTTTCTCCCTCTTTCACTTTCTCCCTGCGCTCTTTCTTTCTCTCTCTGTGGCTTTTATCCATGCGCTCTTTCTTTCTCCCTCTGTCACTTTCTCCCTGCGCTCTTTCTTTCTCTGTCTGTGGCTTTTATCCATGCGCTCTTTCTTTCTCCCTCTGTCACTTTCTCCCTGCGCTCTTTCTTTCTCTCTCTGTGGCTTTTATCCATGCGCTCTTTCTTTCTCCCTCTGTCACTTTTTCCCTGCGCTCTTTCTTTCTCTCTCTGTGGCTTTTTTCCATGCGCTCTTTCTTTCTCCCTCTGTCACTTTCTCCCTGCGCTCTTTCTTTCTCTCTCTGTGGCTTTTATCCATGCGCTCTTTCTTTCTCCCTCTGTCACTTTCTCCATGCGCTCTTTCTTTCTCTCTCTGTGGCTTTCTCCCTGCACTCTTTCTTTATCTGTGGCTTTTATCCCTGCGCTCTTTCTTTCTCCCTCTGTCACTTTCTCCCTGCGCTCTTTCTTTCTCTCTCTGTGGCTTTTATCCATGCGCTCTTTCTTTCCCCCTCTGTCACTTTCTCCCTGCGCTCTTTCTTTCTCTCTTTGTGGCTTTTATCCATGCGCTCTTTCTTTCTCCCTCTGTCACTTTCTCCCTGCGCTCTTTCTTTCTCTCTCTGTGGCTTTTATCCATGCGCTCTTTCTTTCTCCCTCTGTCACTTTCTCCCTGCGCTCTTTCTTTCTCTCTCTGTGGCTTTTATCCATGCGCTCTTTCTTTCTCCCTCTGTCACTTTCTCCCTGCGCTCTTTCTTTCTCTCTCTGTGGCTTTTATCCATGCGCTCTTTCTTTCTCTCTCTGTCACTTTCTCCCTGCACTCTTTCTTTATCTGTGGCTTTTATCCCTGCGCTCTTTCTTTCTCCCTCTGTCACTTTCTCCCTGCGCTCTTTCTTTCTCTCTCTGTGGCTTTTATCCATGCGCTCCTTCTTTCTCCCTCTGTCACTTTCTCCCTGCGCTCTTTCTTTCTCTCTCTGTGGCTTTTATCCATGCGCTCTTTCTTTCTCCCTCTGTCACTTTCTCCCTGCGCTCTTTCTTTCTCTCTCTGTGGCTTTTATCCATGCGCTCTTTCTTTCTCCCTCTGTCACTTTCTCCCTGCGCTCTTTCTTTCTCTCTCTGTGGCTTTTATCCATGCGCTCTTTCTTTCTCCCTCTGTCACTTTCTCCCTGCGCTCTTTCTTTCTCTCTCTGTGGCTTTTATCCATGCGCTCTTTCTTTCTCCCTCTGTCACTTTCTCCCTGCGTTCTTTCTTTCTCTCGCTGTGGCTTTTATCCATGCGCTCTTTCTTTCTCCCTCTGTCACTTTCTCCCTGCGCTCTTTCTTTCTCTCTCTGTGGCTTTTATCCATGCGCTCTTTCTTTCTCCCTCTGTCACTTTCTCCCTGCGCTCTTTCTTTCTCTCTCTGTGGCTTTTATCCATGCGCTCTTTCTTTCTCCCTCTGTCACTTTCTCCCTGCGCTCTTTCTTTCTCTCTCTGTGGCTTTTATCCATGCGCTCTTTCTTTCTCCCTCTGTCACTTTCTCCCTGTGCTCTTTCTTTCTCTCTCTGTGGCTTTTATCCATGCGCTCTTTCTTTCTCCCTCTGTCACTTTCTCCCTGCGCTCTTTCTTTCTCTCTCTGTGGCTTTTATCCATGCGCTCTTTCTTTCTCCCTCTGTCACTTTCTCGCTGCGCTCTTTCTTTCTCTCTCTGTGGCTTTTATCCATGCGTTCTTTCTTTCTCCCTCTGTCACTTTCTCCCTGCGCTCTTTCTTTCTCCCTCTGTCACTTTCTCCCTGCGCTCTTTCTTTCTCTCTCTGTGGCTTTTATCCATGCGCTCTTTCTTTCTCCCTCTGTCACTTTCTCCCTGCGCTCTTTCTTTCTCTCTCTGTGGCTTTTATCCATGCGCTCTTTCTTTCTCCCTCTGTCACTTTCTCCCTGCGCTCTTTCTTTCTCTCTCTGTGGCTTTTATCCATGCGCTCTTTCTTTCTCCCTCTGTCACTTTCTCCCTGCGCTCTTTCTTTCTCTCTCTGTGGCTTTTATCCATGCGCTCTTTCTTTCTCCCTCTGTCGCTTTCTCCCTGCGCTCTTTCTTTCTCCCTCTGTCACTTTCTCCCTGCGCTCTTTCTTTCTCCCTCTGTCACTTTCTCCCTGCACTCTTTCTTTCTCTCTCTCTGGCTTTTATCCATGCGCTCTTTCTTTCTCCCTCTGTCACTTTCTCCCTGCGCTCTTTCTTTCTCCCTCTGTCACTTTCTCCCTGCGCTCTTTCTTTCTCCCTCTGTCACTTTCTCCCTGCGCTCTTTCTTTCTCTCTCTGTGGCTTTTATCCATGCGCTCTTTCTTTCTCCCTCTGTCACTTTCTCCCTGCACTCTTTCTTTATCTGTGGCTTTTATCCATGCGCTCTTTCTTTCTCTCTCTGTCACTTTCTCCCTGCGCTCTTTCTTTCTCTCTCTGTGGCTTTTATCCATACGCTCTTTCTTTCTCCCTCTGTCACTTTCTCCCTGCGCTCTTTCTTTCTCTCTCTGTGGCTTTTATCCATGCGCTCTTTCTTTCTCTCTCTGTCACTTTCTCCCTGCGCTCTTTCTTTCTCTCTCTGTGGCTTTTATACATGCGCTCTTTCTTTCTCCCTCTGTCACTTTCTCCCTGCGCTCTTTCTTTCTCTCTCTGTGGCTTTTATCCATGCGCTCTTTCTTTCTCCCTCTGTCACTTTCTCCCTGCGCTCTTTCTTTCTCTCTCTGTGGCTTTTATCCATGCGCTCTTTCTTTCTCCCTCTGTCACTTTCTCCCTGTGCTCTTTCTTTCTCTCTCTGTGGCTTTTATCCATGCGCTCTTTCTTTTTCCCTCTGTCACTTTCTCCCTGCGCTCTTTCTTTCTCTCTCTGTGGCTTTTATCCATGCGCTCTTTCTTTCTCCCTCTGTCACTTTCTCCCTGCGCTCTTTCTTTCTCTCTCTGTGGCTTTTATCCATGCGCTCTTTCTTTCTCCCTCTGTCACTTTCTCCCTGCGCTCTTTCTTTCTCCCTCTGTCACTTTCTCCCTGCGCTCTTTCTTTCTCCCTCTGTCACTTTCTCCCTGCGCTCTTTCTTTCTCTCTCTGTGGCTTTTATCCATGCGCTCTTTCTTTCTCCCTCTGTCACTTTCTCCCTGCACTCTTTCTTTATCTGTGGCTTTTATCCATGCGCTCTTTCTTTCTCTCTCTGTCACTTTCTCCCTGCGTTCTTTCTTTCTCTCTCTGTGGCTTTTATCCATACACTCTTTCTTTCTCCCTCTGTCACTTTCTCCCTGCGCTCTTTCTTTCTCTCTCTGTGGCTTTTATCCATGCGCTCTTTCTTTCTCCCTCTGTCACTTTCTCCCTGCGGTCTTTCTTTCTCTCTCTGTGGCTTTTATCCATGCGCTCTTTCTTTCTCCCTCTGTCACTTTCTCCCTGTGCTCTTTCTTTCTCTCTGTGTGGCTTTTATCCATGCGCTCTTTCTTTCTCCCTCTGTCGCTTTCTCCCTGCGCTCTTTCTTTCTCTCTCTGTGACTTTTATCCATGCGCTCTTTCTTTCTCCCTCTGTCACTTTCTCCATGCGCTCTTTCTTTCTCTCTCTGTGGCTTTTATCCATGCGCTCTTTCTTTCTCCCTCTGTCACTTTCTCCCTGCGCTCTTTCTTTCTCCCTCTGTCACTTTCTCCCTGCGCTCTTTCTTTCTCTCTCTGTGGCTTTTATCCATGCGCTCTTTCTTTCTCCCTCTGTCACTTTCTCCCTGCGCTCTTTCTTTCTCTCTCTGTGGCTTTTATCCATGCGCTCTTTCTTTCTCCCTCTGTCACTTTCTCCCTGCGCTCTTTCTTTCTCCCTCTGTCACTTTCTCCCTGCGCTCTTTCTTTCTCTCTCTGTGGCTTTTATCCATGCGCTCTTTCTTTCTCCCTCTGTCACTTTCTCCCTGCGCTCTTTCTTTCTCTCTCTGTGCCTTTTATCCAGGCGCTCTTTCTTTCTCCCTCTGTCACTTTCTCCCTGCGCTCTTTCTTTCTCTCTCTGTGGCTTTTATCCATGCGCTCTTTCTTGCTCTCTCTGTCACTTTCTCCCTGCGCTCTTTCTTTCTCTCTCTGTGGCTTTTATCCATGCGCTCTTTCTTTCTCCCTCTGTCACTTTCTCCCTGCGCTCTTTCTTTCTCTCTCTGTGGCTTTTATCCATGCGCTCTTTCTTTCTCCCTCTGTCACTTTCTCCCTGCGCTCTTTCTTTCTCTCTCTCTGGCTTTTATCCATGCGCTCTTTCTTTCTCCCTCTTTCACTTTCTCCCTGCGCTCTTTCTTTCTCTCTCTGTGGCTTTTATCCATGCGCTCTTTCTTGCTCTCTCTGTCACTTTCTCCCTGCGCTCTTTCTTTCTCTCTCTGTGGCTTTTATCCATGCGCTCTTTCTTTCTCCCTCTGTCACTTTCTCCCTGCGCTCTTTCTTTCTCTGTCTGTGGCTTTTATCCATGCGCTCTTTCTTTCTCCCTCTGTCACTTTCTCCCTGCGCTCTTTCTTTCTCTCTCTGTGGCTTTTATCCATGCGCTCTTTCTTTCTCCCTCTGTCACTTTCTCCCTGCGCTCTTTCTTTCTCTCTCTGTGGCTTTTATCCATGCGTTCTTTCTTTCTCCCTCTGTCACTTTCTCCCTGCGCTCTTTCTTTCTCTCTCTGTGGCTTTTATCCATGCGCTCTTTCTTTCTCCCTCTGTCACTTTCTCCCTGCGCTCTTTCTTTCTCTCTCTGTGGCTTTTATCCATGCGCTCTTTCTTTCTCCCTCTGTCACTTTCTCCATGCGCTCTTTCTTTCTCTCTCTGTGGCGTTCTCCCTGCACTCTTTCTTTATCTGTGGCTTTTATCCCTGCGCTCTTTCTTTCTCCCTCTGTCACTTTCTCCCTGCGCTCTTTCTTTCTCTCTCTGTGGCTTTTATCCATGCGCTCTTTCTTTCCCCCTCTGTCACTTTCTCCCTGCGCTCTTTCTTTCTCTCTCTGTGGCTTTTATCCATGCGCTCTTTCTTTCTCCCTCTGTCACTTTCTCCCTGCGCTCTTTCTTTCTCCCTCTGTCACTTTCTCCCTGCGCTCTTTCTTTCTCTCTCTGTGGCTTTTATCCATGCGCTCTTTCTTTCTCCCTCTGTCACTTTCTCCCTGCGCTCTTTCTTTCTCTCTCTGTGGCTTTTATCCATGCGCTCTTTCTTTCTCCCTCTGTCACTTTCTCCCTGCGCTCTTTCTTTCTCTCTCTGTGGCTTTTATCCATGCGCTCTTTCTTGCTCTCTCTGTCACTTTCTCCCTGCGCTCTTTCTTTCTCTCTCTGTGGCTTTTATCCATGCGCTCTTTCTTTCTCCCTCTGTCACTTTCTCTCTGCGCTCTTTCTTTCTCTCTCTGTGGCTTTTATCCATGCGCTCTTTCTTTCTCCCTCTGTCACTTTCTCCCTGCGCTCTTTCTTTCTCTCTCTGTGGCTTTTATCCATGCGCTCTTTCTTTCTCCCTCTTTCACTTTCTCCCTGCGCTCTTTCTTTCTCTCTCTGTGGCTTTTATCCATGCGCTCTTTCTTGCTCTCTCTGTCACTTTCTCCCTGCGCTCTTTCTTTCTCTCTCTGTGGCTTTTATCCATGCGCTCTTTCTTTCTCCCTCTGTCACTTTCTCCCTGCGCTCTTTCTTTCTCTGTCTGTGGCTTTTATCCATGCGCTCTTTCTTTCTCCCTCTGTCACTTTCTCCCTGCGCTCTTTCTTTCTCTCTCTGTGGCTTTTATCCATGCGCTCTTTCTTTCTCCCTCTGTCACTTTCTCCCTGCGCTCTTTCTTTCTCTCTCTGTGGCTTTTATCCATGCGCTCTTTCTTTCTCCCTCTGTCACTTTCTCCCTGCGCTCTTTCTTTCTCTCTCTGTGGCTTTTATCCATGCGCTCTTTCTTTCTCCCTCTGTCACTTTCTCCCTGCGCTCTTTCTTTCTCTCTCTGTGGCTTTTATCCATGCGCTCTTTCTTTCTCCCTCTGTCACTTTCTCCATGCGCTCTTTCTTTCTCTCTCTGTGGCGTTCTCCCTGCACTCTTTCTTTATCTGTGGCTTTTATCCCTGCGCTCTTTCTTTCTCCCTCTGTCACTTTCTCCCTGCGCTCTTTCTTTCTCTCTCTGTGGCTTTTATCCATGCGCTCTTTCTTTCCCCCTCTGTCACTTTCTCCCTGCGCTCTTTCTTTCTCTCTCTGTGGCTTTTAACCATGCGCGCTTTCTTTCTCCCTCTGTCACTTTCTCCCTG
Source organism: Ambystoma mexicanum (assembly GCF_040938575.1). NCBI lineage: Eukaryota > Metazoa > Chordata > Amphibia > Caudata > Ambystomatidae > Ambystoma > Ambystoma mexicanum. Next base: position 90,645,454 of record NC_090930.1, on the reverse strand, counting down.
CGCTCTTTCTTTCTCTCTCTGTGGCTTTTATCCATGCGCTCTTTCTTTCTCCCTCTGTCACTTTCTCCCTGCGCTCTTTCTTTCTCTCTCTGTGGCTTTTATCCATGCGCTCTTTCTTTCTCCATCTGTCACTTTCTCCCTGCGCTCTTTCTTTCTCTCTCTGTGGCTTTTATCCATGCGCTCTTTCTTTCTCTCTCTGTCACTTTCTCCCTGCACTCTTTCTTTATCTGTGGCTTTTATCCCTGCGCTCTTTCTTTCTCCCTCTGTCACTTTCTCCCTGCGCTCTTTCTTTCTCTCTCTGTGGCTTTTATCCATGCGCTCTTTCTTTCTCCCTCTGTCACTTTCTCCCTGCGCTCTTTCTTTCTCTCTCTGTGGCTTTTATCCATGCGCTCTTTCTTTCTCCCTCTGTCACTTTCTCCCTGCGCTCTTTCTTTCTCTCTCTGTGGCTTTTATCCATGCGCTCTTTCTTTCTCCCTCTGTCACTTTCTCCCTGCGCTCTTTCTTTCTCTCTCTGTGGCTTTTATCCATGCGCTCTTTCTTTCTCCCTCTGTCACTTTCTCCCTGCGCTCTTTCTTTCTCTCTCTGTGGCTTTTATCCATGCGCTCTTTCTTTCTCCCTCTGTCACTTTCTCCCTGCGTTCTTTCTTTCTCTCGCTGTGGCTTTTATCCATGCGCTCTTTCTTTCTCCCTCTGTCACTTTCTCCCTGCGCTCTTTCTTTCTCTCTCTGTGGCTTTTATCCATGCGCTCTTTCTTTCTCCCTCTGTCACTTTCTCCCTGCGCTCTTTCTTTCTCTCTCTGTGGCTTTTATCCATGCGCTCTTTCTTTCTCCCTCTGTCACTTTCTCCCTGCGCTCTTTCTTTCTCTCTCTGTGGCTTTTATCCATGCGCTCTTTCTTTCTCCCTCTGTCACTTTCTCCCTGTGCTCTTTCTTTCTCTCTCTGTGGCTTTTATCCATGCGCTCTTTCTTTCTCCCTCTGTCACTTTCTCCCTGCGCTCTTTCTTTCTCTCTCTGTGGCTTTTATCCATGCGCTCTTTCTTTCTCCCTCTGTCACTTTCTCGCTGCGCTCTTTCTTTCTCTCTCTGTGGCTTTTATCCATGCGTTCTTTCTTTCTCCCTCTGTCACTTTCTCCCTGCGCTCTTTCTTTCTCCCTCTGTCACTTTCTCCCTGCGCTCTTTCTTTCTCTCTCTGTGGCTTTTATCCATGCGCTCTTTCTTTCTCCCTCTGTCACTTTCTCCCTGCGCTCTTTCTTTCTCTCTCTGTGGCTTTTATCCATGCGCTCTTTCTTTCTCCCTCTGTCACTTTCTCCCTGCGCTCTTTCTTTCTCTCTCTGTGGCTTTTATCCATGCGCTCTTTCTTTCTCCCTCTGTCACTTTCTCCCTGCGCTCTTTCTTTCTCTCTCTGTGGCTTTTATCCATGCGCTCTTTCTTTCTCCCTCTGTCGCTTTCTCCCTGCGCTCTTTCTTTCTCCCTCTGTCACTTTCTCCCTGCGCTCTTTCTTTCTCCCTCTGTCACTTTCTCCCTGCACTCTTTCTTTCTCTCTCTCTGGCTTTTATCCATGCGCTCTTTCTTTCTCCCTCTGTCACTTTCTCCCTGCGCTCTTTCTTTCTCCCTCTGTCACTTTCTCCCTGCGCTCTTTCTTTCTCCCTCTGTCACTTTCTCCCTGCGCTCTTTCTTTCTCTCTCTGTGGCTTTTATCCATGCGCTCTTTCTTTCTCCCTCTGTCACTTTCTCCCTGCACTCTTTCTTTATCTGTGGCTTTTATCCATGCGCTCTTTCTTTCTCTCTCTGTCACTTTCTCCCTGCGCTCTTTCTTTCTCTCTCTGTGGCTTTTATCCATACGCTCTTTCTTTCTCCCTCTGTCACTTTCTCCCTGCGCTCTTTCTTTCTCTCTCTGTGGCTTTTATCCATGCGCTCTTTCTTTCTCTCTCTGTCACTTTCTCCCTGCGCTCTTTCTTTCTCTCTCTGTGGCTTTTATCCATGCGCTCTTTCTTTCTCCCTCTGTCACTTTCTCCCTGCGCTCTTTCTTTCTCTCTCTGTGGCTTTTATCCATGCGCTCTTTCTTTCTCCCTCTGTCACTTTCTCCCTGCGCTCTTTCTTTCTCTCTCTGTGGCTTTTATCCATGCGCTCTTTCTTTCTCCCTCTGTCACTTTCTCCCTGTGCTCTTTCTTTCTCTCTCTGTGGCTTTTATCCATGCGCTCTTTCTTTTTCCCTCTGTCACTTTCTCCCTGCGCTCTTTCTTTCTCTCTCTGTGGCTTTTATCCATGCGCTCTTTCTTTCTCCCTCTGTCACTTTCTCCCTGCGCTCTTTCTTTCTCTCTCTGTGGCTTTTATCCATGCGCTCTTTCTTTCTCCCTCTGTCACTTTCTCCCTGCGCTCTTTCTTTCTCCCTCTGTCACTTTCTCCCTGCGCTCTTTCTTTCTCCCTCTGTCACTTTCTCCCTGCGCTCTTTCTTTCTCTCTCTGTGGCTTTTATCCATGCGCTCTTTCTTTCTCCCTCTGTCACTTTCTCCCTGCACTCTTTCTTTATCTGTGGCTTTTATCCATGCGCTCTTTCTTTCTCTCTCTGTCACTTTCTCCCTGCGTTCTTTCTTTCTCTCTCTGTGGCTTTTATCCATACACTCTTTCTTTCTCCCTCTGTCACTTTCTCCCTGCGCTCTTTCTTTCTCTCTCTGTGGCTTTTATCCATGCGCTCTTTCTTTCTCCCTCTGTCACTTTCTCCCTGCGGTCTTTCTTTCTCTCTCTGTGGCTTTTATCCATGCGCTCTTTCTTTCTCCCTCTGTCACTTTCTCCCTGTGCTCTTTCTTTCTCTCTGTGTGGCTTTTATCCATGCGCTCTTTCTTTCTCCCTCTGTCGCTTTCTCCCTGCGCTCTTTCTTTCTCTCTCTGTGACTTTTATCCATGCGCTCTTTCTTTCTCCCTCTGTCACTTTCTCCATGCGCTCTTTCTTTCTCTCTCTGTGGCTTTTATCCATGCGCTCTTTCTTTCTCCCTCTGTCACTTTCTCCCTGCGCTCTTTCTTTCTCCCTCTGTCACTTTCTCCCTGCGCTCTTTCTTTCTCTCTCTGTGGCTTTTATCCATGCGCTCTTTCTTTCTCCCTCTGTCACTTTCTCCCTGCGCTCTTTCTTTCTCTCTCTGTGGCTTTTATCCATGCGCTCTTTCTTTCTCCCTCTGTCACTTTCTCCCTGCGCTCTTTCTTTCTCCCTCTGTCACTTTCTCCCTGCGCTCTTTCTTTCTCTCTCTGTGGCTTTTATCCATGCGCTCTTTCTTTCTCCCTCTGTCACTTTCTCCCTGCGCTCTTTCTTTCTCTCTCTGTGCCTTTTATCCAGGCGCTCTTTCTTTCTCCCTCTGTCACTTTCTCCCTGCGCTCTTTCTTTCTCTCTCTGTGGCTTTTATCCATGCGCTCTTTCTTGCTCTCTCTGTCACTTTCTCCCTGCGCTCTTTCTTTCTCTCTCTGTGGCTTTTATCCATGCGCTCTTTCTTTCTCCCTCTGTCACTTTCTCCCTGCGCTCTTTCTTTCTCTCTCTGTGGCTTTTATCCATGCGCTCTTTCTTTCTCCCTCTGTCACTTTCTCCCTGCGCTCTTTCTTTCTCTCTCTCTGGCTTTTATCCATGCGCTCTTTCTTTCTCCCTCTTTCACTTTCTCCCTGCGCTCTTTCTTTCTCTCTCTGTGGCTTTTATCCATGCGCTCTTTCTTGCTCTCTCTGTCACTTTCTCCCTGCGCTCTTTCTTTCTCTCTCTGTGGCTTTTATCCATGCGCTCTTTCTTTCTCCCTCTGTCACTTTCTCCCTGCGCTCTTTCTTTCTCTGTCTGTGGCTTTTATCCATGCGCTCTTTCTTTCTCCCTCTGTCACTTTCTCCCTGCGCTCTTTCTTTCTCTCTCTGTGGCTTTTATCCATGCGCTCTTTCTTTCTCCCTCTGTCACTTTCTCCCTGCGCTCTTTCTTTCTCTCTCTGTGGCTTTTATCCATGCGTTCTTTCTTTCTCCCTCTGTCACTTTCTCCCTGCGCTCTTTCTTTCTCTCTCTGTGGCTTTTATCCATGCGCTCTTTCTTTCTCCCTCTGTCACTTTCTCCCTGCGCTCTTTCTTTCTCTCTCTGTGGCTTTTATCCATGCGCTCTTTCTTTCTCCCTCTGTCACTTTCTCCATGCGCTCTTTCTTTCTCTCTCTGTGGCGTTCTCCCTGCACTCTTTCTTTATCTGTGGCTTTTATCCCTGCGCTCTTTCTTTCTCCCTCTGTCACTTTCTCCCTGCGCTCTTTCTTTCTCTCTCTGTGGCTTTTATCCATGCGCTCTTTCTTTCCCCCTCTGTCACTTTCTCCCTGCGCTCTTTCTTTCTCTCTCTGTGGCTTTTATCCATGCGCTCTTTCTTTCTCCCTCTGTCACTTTCTCCCTGCGCTCTTTCTTTCTCCCTCTGTCACTTTCTCCCTGCGCTCTTTCTTTCTCTCTCTGTGGCTTTTATCCATGCGCTCTTTCTTTCTCCCTCTGTCACTTTCTCCCTGCGCTCTTTCTTTCTCTCTCTGTGGCTTTTATCCATGCGCTCTTTCTTTCTCCCTCTGTCACTTTCTCCCTGCGCTCTTTCTTTCTCTCTCTGTGGCTTTTATCCATGCGCTCTTTCTTGCTCTCTCTGTCACTTTCTCCCTGCGCTCTTTCTTTCTCTCTCTGTGGCTTTTATCCATGCGCTCTTTCTTTCTCCCTCTGTCACTTTCTCCCTGCGCTCTTTCTTTCTCTCTCTGTGGCTTTTATCCATGCGCTCTTTCTTTCTCCCTCTGTCACTTTCTCCCTGCGCTCTTTCTTTCTCTCTCTGTGGCTTTTATCCATGCGCTCTTTCTTTCTCCCTCTTTCACTTTCTCCCTGCGCTCTTTCTTTCTCTCTCTGTGGCTTTTATCCATGCGCTCTTTCTTGCTCTCTCTGTCACTTTCTCCCTGCGCTCTTTCTTTCTCTCTCTGTGGCTTTTATCCATGCGCTCTTTCTTTCTCCCTCTGTCACTTTCTCCCTGCGCTCTTTCTTTCTCTGTCTGTGGCTTTTATCCATGCGCTCTTTCTTTCTCCCTCTGTCACTTTCTCCCTGCGCTCTTTCTTTCTCTCTCTGTGGCTTTTATCCATGCGCTCTTTCTTTCTCCCTCTGTCACTTTCTCCCTGCGCTCTTTCTTTCTCTCTCTGTGGCTTTTATCCATGCGCTCTTTCTTTCTCCCTCTGTCACTTTCTCCCTGCGCTCTTTCTTTCTCTCTCTGTGGCTTTTATCCATGCGCTCTTTCTTTCTCCCTCTGTCACTTTCTCCCTGCGCTCTTTCTTTCTCTCTCTGTGGCTTTTATCCATGCGCTCTTTCTTTCTCCCTCTGTCACTTTCTCCATGCGCTCTTTCTTTCTCTCTCTGTGGCGTTCTCCCTGCACTCTTTCTTTATCTGTGGCTTTTATCCCTGCGCTCTTTCTTTCTCCCTCTGTCACTTTCTCCCTGCGCTCTTTCTTTCTCTCTCTGTGGCTTTTATCCATGCGCTCTTTCTTTCCCCCTCTGTCACTTTCTCCCTGCGCTCTTTCTTTCTCTCTCTGTGGCTTTTAACCATGCGCGCTTTCTTTCTCCCTCTGTCACTTTCTCCCTGCGCTCTTTCTTTCTCTCTCTGTGGCTTTTATCCATGCGCTCTTTCTTTCTCCCTCTGTCACTTTCTCCCTGCGCTCTTTCTTTCTCTCTCTGTGGCTTTTATCCATGCGCTCTTTCTTTCTCCATCTGTCACTTTCTCCCTGCGCTCTTTCTTTCTCTCTCTGTGGCTTTTATCCATGCGCTCTTTCTTTCTCTCTCTGTCACTTTCTCCCTGCACTCTTTCTTTATCTGTGGCTTTTATCCCTGCGCTCTTTCTTTCTCCCTCTGTCACTTTCTCCCTGCGCTCTTTCTTTCTCTCTCTGTGGCTTTTATCCATGCGCTCTTTCTTTCTCCCTCTGTCACTTTCTCCCTGCGCTCTTTCTTTCTCTCTCTGTGGCTTTTATCCATGCGCTCTTTCTTTCGCCCTCTGTCACTTTCTCCCTGCGCTCTTTCTTTCTCTCTCTGTGGCTTTTATCCATGCGCTCTTTCTTTCTCCCTCTGTCACTTTCTCCCTGCGCTCTTTCTTTCTCTCTCTGTGGCTTTTATCCATGCGCTCTTTCTTTCTCCCTCTGTCACTTTCTCCCTGCGCTCTTTCTTTCTCTCTCTGTGGCTTTTATCCATGCGCTCTTTCTTTCTCCCTCTGTCACTTTCTCCCTGCGCTCTTTCTTTCTCTCGCTGTGGCTTTTATCCATGCGCTCTTTCTTTCTCCCTCTGTCACTTTCTCCCTGCGCTCTTTCTTTCTCTCTCTGTGGCTTTTATCCATGCGCTCTTTCTTTCTCCCTCTGTCACTTTCTCCCTGCGCTCTTTCTTTCTCTCTCTGTGGCTTTTATCCATGCGCTCTTTCTTTCTCCCTCTGTCACTTTCTCCCTGCGCTCTTTCTTTCTCTCTCTGTGGCTTTTATCCATGCGCTCTTTCTTTCTCCCTCTGTCACTTTCTCCCTGTGCTCTTTCTTTCTCTCTCTGTGGCTTTTATCCATGCGCTCTTTCTTTCTCCCTCTGTCACTTTCTCCCTGCGCTCTTTCTTTCTCTCTCTGTGGCTTTTATCCATGCGCTCTTTCTTTCTCCCTCTGTCACTTTCTCCCTGCGCTCTTTCTTTCTCTCTCTGTGGCTTTTATCCATGCGTTCTTTCTTTCTCCCTCTGTCACTTTCTCCGTGCGCTCTTTCTTTCTCCCTCTGTCACTTTCTCCCTGCGCTCTTTCTTTCTCTCTCTGTGGCTTTTATCCATGCGCTCTTTCTTTCTCCCTCTGTCACTTTCTCCCTGCGCTCTTTCTTTCTCTCTCTGTGGCTTTTATCCATGCGCTCTTTCTTTCTCCCTCTGTCACTTTCTCCCTGCGCTCTTTCTTTCTCTCTCTGTGGCTTTTATCCATGCGCTCTTTCTTTCTCCCTCTGTCACTTTCTCCCTGCGCTCTTTCTTTCTCTCTCTGTGGCTTTTATCCATGCGCTCTTTCTTTCTCCCTCTGTCACTTTCTCCCTGCGCTCTTTCTTTCTCCCTCTGTCACTTTCTCCCTGCGCTCTTTCTTTCTCCCTCTGTCACTTTCTCCCTGCGCTCTTTCTTTCTCTCTCTGTGGCTTTTATCCATGCGCTCTTTCTTTCTCCCTCTGTCACTTTCTCCCTGCGCTCTTTCTTTCTCCCTCTGTCACTTTCTCCCTGCACTCTTTCTTTCTCCCTCTGTCACTTTCTCCCTGCGCTCTTTCTTTCTCTCTCTGTGGCTTTTATCCATGCGCTCTTTCTTTCTCCCTCTGTCACTTTCTCCCTGCACTCTTTCTTTATCTGTGGCTTTTATCCATGCGCTCTTTCTTTCTCTCTCTGTCACTTTCTCCCTGCGCTCTTTCTTTCTCTCTCTGTGGCTTTTATCCATACGCTCTTTCTTTCTCCCTCTGTCACTTTCTCCCTGCGCTCTTTCTTTCTCTCTCTGTGGCTTTTATCCATGCGCTCTTTCTTTCTCCCTCTGTCACTTTCTCCCTGCGCTCTTTCTTTCTCTCTCTGTGGCTTTTATCCATGCGCTCTTTCTTTCTCCCTCTGTCACTTTCTCCCTGTGCTCTTTCTTTCTCTCTGTGTGGCTTTTATCTATGCGCTCTTTCTTTCTCCCTCTGTCGCTTTCTCCCTGCGCTCTTTCTTTCTCTCTCTGTGACTTTTATCCATGCGCTCTTTCTTTCTCCCTCTGTCACTTTCTCCCTGCGCTCTTTCTTTCTCTCTCTGTGGCTTTTATCCATGCGCTCTTTCTTTCTCCCTCTGTCACTTTCTCCCTGCGCTCTTTCTTTCTCCCTCTGTCACTTTCTCCCTGCGCTCTTTCTTTCTCTCTCTGTGGCTTTTATCCATGCGCTCTTTCTTTCTCCCTCTGTCACTTTCTCCCTGCGCTCTTTCTTTCTCTCTCTGTGGCTTTTATCCATGCGCTCTTTCTTTCTCCCTCTGTCACTTTCTCCCTGCGCTCTTTCTTTCTCTCTCTGTGGCTTTTATCCATGCGCTCTTTCTTTCTCCCTCTGTCACTTTCTCCCTGCGCTCTTTCTTTCTCTCTCTGTGGCTTTTATCCATGCGCTCTTTCTTGCTCACTCTGTCACTTTCTCCCTGCGCTCTTTCTTTCTCTCTCTGTGGCTTTTATCCATGCGCTCTTTCTTTCTCCCTCTGTCACTTTCTCCCTGCGCTCTTTCTTTCTCTCTCTGTGGCTTTTATCCATGCGCTCTTTCTTTCTCCCTCTGTCACTTTCTCCCTGCGCTCTTTCTTTCTCTCTCTGTGGCTTTTATCCATGCGCTCTTTCTTTCTCCCTCTGTCACTTTCTCCCTGCGCTCTTTCTTTCTCTCTCTGTGGCTTTTATCCATGCGCTCTTTCTTTCTCTCTCTGTCACTTTCTCCCTGCGCTCTTTCTTTCTCTCTCTTTGGCTTTTATCCATGCGCTCTTTCTTTCTCCCTCTGTCACTTTCTCCCTGCGCTCTTTCTTTCTCTCTCTGTGGCTTTTATCCATGCGCTCTTTCTTTCTCCCTCTGTCACTTTCTCCCTGCGCTCTTTCTTTCTCTCTCTGTGGCTTTTATCCATGCGCTCTTTCTTTCTCCCTCTGTCACTTTCTCCCTGCGCTCTTTCTTTCTCTCTCTGTGGCTTTTATCCATGCGCTCTTTCTTTCTCCCTCTGTCACTTTCTCCCTGCGCTCTTTCTTTCTCTCTCTGTGGCTTTTATCCATGCGCTCTTTCTTTCTCTCTCTGTCACTTTCTCCCTGCTCTCTTTCTTTCTCTCTCTGTGGCTTTTATCCATGCGCTCTTTCTTTCTCCCTCTGTCACTTTCTCCCTGCGCTCTTTCTTTCTCCCTCTGTCACTTTCTCCCTGCGCTCTTTCTTTCTCTCTCTGTGGCTTTTATCCATGCGCTCTTTCTTTCTCCCTCTGTCACTTTCTCCCTGCGCTCTTTCTTTCTCCCTCTGTCACTTTCTCCCTGCGCTCTTTCTTTCTCCCTCTGTCACTTTCTCCCTGCGCTCTTTCTTTCAGTGCAAGCAGAGAACACAGACATCATATGAAGTATGGGTGGTTGGGTGTTTTAATGTTTCAAAAGCAGAATACGAGCAGCTGTAACAGGAATGTCTCCTTTACACGGATGGGATATTTTATTGTATGTGGTATATGAGTAGGATGCAGGTAGGATCTGTCGGGGTAGCTGGGGTTCTGACTGACATGGTAAGGGGCAAGAAGACAAGGCTGTAGGGTCTAACTCTGTCCTTTGGAAGGTCTTCTGGTGAGTACCCTGGCATCCCTGAGAAGAGACCTGCATGCTGCAGCAAGACTCATTTTAAAGGACTCTGTAAACTCCACCACATCACCCGACCCTCATGGTACTGCACTGGCTCCCGCTGCAACCCTGTATCATCTTCAAATCCTGCTGCATCATCTACAAGGCTGCCACCCTGAAGTCCCCAAGCTTTCTCAAAGAGAAACTCAGCATATCCCAGAGGCCTACGATCCACCAGAAGCAAAGTAATGTGCATGCATGCACTCCTTCCGTGCACGATGGAATGAACCAGAAGACAGGCTGCAATATCTCGCTTGAGTGTTGTCACTGGTGTTCCCTGCTTGCTTTTGGTGGGATGTTGGCGCATATGGATGAATGACAGCCCAGCGATGTTGGCGAATCTGATGTGTGTACTGTTCCATGAATGTAAGTTAGACATGTGAGTGCCTAAGTATGGACCGGTGAATGTCTCCCCCAACATACCTGTAAGAGTAACTGGGACCTGGAACTACAAGCAAGGAAGGACCTAAAGTGGACATGTGGACCCTGGAGTCATTACATGTCTCTTGAGTATGATCTTCAGTATTATACAGGTCTTCTCTGTCTATGCTCCAAGACTCTGGAACATCCTCCCTGTCAACCTCAGACTTGCCCCATTGTGTCAGCAGTTCATGTAGAGCTCAAGACCTTCCTTTTCAAGGAATGGCTCCTCCGTAACACCGTGGTCTACACAGCCTGCACTCCCCACCCTACTTGAGACACAGCAATCTGTCTCCACTGTCTCCTCCCCTGGTTGCGTGTAGATGCCGTGCTGCAATTGCCCATCCCTCTTCCCTCTTCACCCGTTAGCTCCACTCTCCCTTTTCCTCTGCTTCCCTCACTGCGTTCTTCCCCCTGTGATTGTGAAGTACTCTGTTGCTTCCTGAAGCAAGGTCTGTGCTCAATAAATTCCCTAATAAGAATAATCATACCTTAGAATAGAATAACGTAGAATAACCACATGAAATATTTTCTGATAGGAGGTTGTCATCCAAGATGAACAGTCTTGTACACTCCTATTGTCCTGCTTTAAAATAAAAGGAGTGGGAGGAACAACAGTGAGTCTTCCGGATTGCTTTGCATAAAATCAAAAATCGTTGTGTGCACATAATTACCCCAAACATTTATGTTTTACAAATATGTTAGTGATACATGAGGAGCATACTCCAGTCGCTAGGCACATACTGCACACTGGGACTGCTGCTGATTTTCATTTTCACAATAATCACCCTAACATTATATAATATTGGTAACCATTATCCATAATTACTCGTTTGGGCAGGCTCTGGATTTGCATTTGATTGATTGCAACCTTGCTTCAGACTATATGTCACTCTCTTAGGGTCTGAGAAAATGTTCCCAGGATTGTAGAAAAGAAGGGACTGTGAGAGAAAGATGGGACTCAGGATGAGGGTGTCTGTTTGCCCCAGCACCCATTGCACAGACATCCCTAGACACATGTATTTGATGATCAATGGAAAAAGCATGTTTTTAAAAAGCGCTGGCGTAGCCAACAGACGATGTGAATGCCAATGTTCATGTACAAAATCCCAGTCTAAATAAAGCATTACACTTTTATAAACACTTTGTTAAAATATTGAATTTCCCTTGTACAATGGAAGTCCATCGCACCACAAATTAAACTCACAGTACACAACTGCGTGACTAGATTCACTTTCACAATTTCACGGATGTGAGAAACTTAAGGCCTGATTCATAGAATCCGGCGCAGAAATGATGCAAGGGCTGCACGCCGAGAAGGATTGTGCACGAGCCATGGCACAGAAAAAATATTGCATGCCATGTGTATAGATTCCAAGACGCATTACTGCCGTCGAGCAAGTCACAACAAGCTGCACGAGGAATGCCTACAGCATGCCCCCACACACACCAAAAAGCAAGCCAAATGACTAACAAGGCGCAAGCCTCACCCCTGGCCCAGCATCCAAAACCTCAGTGAAATCGCAAGCCTAACTTCACAATCTCAGGCCACACCACAGAGAAAACACGTGCCCTCCCTCGCAAGCCCAGCCTATACCCCAGTGAAATTGTGCGCCTCAACTCGAAATCCCAGGCCTCATGCCAGAGAAAACGTGGGCCCTCCCTCGCAAGCCCTGGCCGCACCCCATTGAAATTGCGAGCCTCAAACCACAATCCCAGGCCGCTCCCCAGAGAAAACACGTGCTCTCCCTCGCAAGCACAGCTCATAGCCCAACAGAATCGTGTGCCCCCTCATAAATGTAGGCTACACCCCTTACAAAAATATGAGTTCCCTCTACACCCTGTCACAGTTTTATAACACGGCACACTCCATCCAGGGATCCTTCCCTGATAATGAACGTGGCACACAATAAAAATGCTTTTTATCTTTAATAAACCACAGATTAGTTTTGAGTAGGCCCCAACCCGTCTCACACCCACCTTTTACAAACACCCTATGTCACAATGGACTAGGAACCAGGCCGGTGTGTAACAATAATGCATTTATTAATTTATGATTTAATGAAAAAGGACAAATTTTCAAAATACAATTTTACAGCAGCCACCTGTGTTGTGGCAACACAGATGCAGTACTTCCTACAGAACAATGGGTTCAAAATCTTACACAGCTCACATGAATCTTTAATGGCAAACATGAAAAAGGTTTTAAAGCATGTGATTGCACTAAGGTTAAGCACTCTCCCTGCAACACTCGCTCCCAAACATTAGCTAAGTTAAATCCTTTTGGATGGAAGGCAGTGGCAAGGAGTAAGGATAAATAGAGAAAAATTGGATTTAGAATACAACCCACCACCCCAAAATGGGAAGTAAGAAAAGAAAATGAAAACCCGATTTTTGAGCAATATGGCAGAATTGGATTTGCTTGATTACTCGCACAGCAGCTCATAATTGCAGTGGGACAGCAAGAAAGGAAATTTGTGATGCTACGCTTGAGGAGTTAAGGAAGCCTAAAGACTACTACCAAGCACACCAGGGCAACGTGAAAACAAGGTAGGAAAATCAATTTTAGGGAAGTAAGTCAATGTAAAAGAAAAACACACACGGCAAAATGGAAATTTGCTTTACACAGGATAAGTGATGACAGGCAGCTAAGGAAAGGGATGAGCTGTCAGAATCGGAAATCGGTTTTAAGGACTAGAAACGAGGCACATAACGGATAGGATTCTAGAAGAGAAAAAAAAGGATTGCTCTCAATGGGACTCTGGTTTGGGTTTTTCGATGGGACGGATGCAAATTCGGAATTCGTGGGGTAAGGCACAAAATACACGGGTAAATTAAGTTTTCAGTGACAATGACCATTTCTATTGACTATATTTGAAATACTATAGTTATTGAAGAAAGACACTGGACACAAGGAGGTTAATTTCACATTTTAACCAGCTCGGACTATGAATTTCATTATAGGGGAATTCATTGATTTACTTCAAAATGAGACTAAGGACTTACACAGACAACTGAAATATTTATCAAAGGAATGTGCTAACATACACAGGCTAATACAGATACTTCTATGGAAAGGTGAACAAATTATACTGTGAACTTGGCACTTTCAATGCGATTTTAATGGGATTGCCTATGAGATTTTCTATGGGATTGAAGTTACAAAGAGAGGGGTATGCAATTTGGGACTGGGACTCTTTGGTACTTACAAAGTAAGTCTTGGTGTGGGATTCCAGAAAGACAGTGTGATCTCAGGACCCTCATGACAGATAGGCAAGGGGTCTGGTCTCAGCGCTCTCCTGGATGAGATTCTAGACAGCCAGGCTGGATCTCAGGACTCTCTGGACAGCTCGGCAAGGGGTCTGGTCTCTGCACTCTCTTGGATGAGATCAGCTGCCTCCTCTCCATCCTCCTCCTGTCTCCCTGGATTCTTGTGTGTGTGTGTGTCTGCTCTGATTCCTGTGTCTAGTCCAGTCCCCTCTTATATAGCTCAAATGGCATCATTTATTTTACAATCTGGGGGAAGTACCCTAGAATTACTCCTACCCTGGGATAGGACAGCCTACCATCCCTTTCCCCGCCCACTGACATCATTGGTTCAAGGAGAGGGCTCATAATTTGTCTGTTTGGTCATTTATGACAGTTCTTTGTTTCTCAGGTCCACTTTTTATCAAAACTGAGTTATGCATCAAACCTTCAAACTTATACTAGTCACCACCATAAGAAGTTGATAGGCGGTTTCAGTGGGCAACAGGGAAGTAGACAATCTGATCGCCAACTCTGTGTGAGGTAGCATAAACCTTTGCCACATTTTTGCCTTTTTCATGAAATACACCACAGTTACAATTCTGCAAATGATCATGCATATCCATAATGTACATCTCCATCTTCCCACCGATTGTCATGTTTGTCCCATTTTAAAATCAGCCAGAAATGAGTCTTGACTGGCCATTTCAATTCACAAAGTCCTAGAAACATGTACATAGTCTCTTAACATCCATCTGGAAATTACAAGGAAAAATATCATAAAACCAAATTGCTTCTGATTCTGAGTGCTAGGGAAAACTGCCTAAAATGCATCACTATTTTAATCTCAATTGGTTGGATCTGTCACATATGGGGGGGCGGTGCCTCATCCCCCACAGAAATCTGTCTCTCCCTGGCTCAGTTTACAACAAAATACTTTTATTGTCCCTTTGAAGTTTGTCATTTTGTCCCTCAGAGCGGGTGCAAAAGGGAACTTGCACTTCATAATCAAGCACTAGCCACACTTGCATTCTTTGTCTTGCTGCTAGGACTGCCTGCTAGTCTGGAAGAACAGGTAATTGGCATGCCCTCAGACACCTCATGTCATTGTGGCATAGTTCACTTATACGTGTGACTTCCAGGGGAGGCCAGACTTCCAATTGAGCCCAAAAACTGGTTTTACTAGTATTCTGAGCCTCTGCCAAGTTGTTTGAAGGCTTGTTGGGGAAAAACATGATATACACGGCTTTGCCAGCCTCTTACCCCCAACATATTCACTGACAATTCTGTGAAAGCAAAGCTATCCTTTTCACAGTGGCATTTAAAAGTCTTTTTTTTCCCTTTTTCCTCTTTCACACGTGTGCAAGCCGTATGTCTAATGTGGGAAATGTGGTTCTGTAAATCATGGAATACTTTTTAATTTGTCTTTCTGTAAGAGGATTCAATTCAACACTACAGCCAAGTCAATGCCTAGTCTGGGATACTGAATGGAAACCCTTATTGATATATCTTTATGTCCAGTTCATGAGTTCTGGATGACTACCCCTATATAACACCCCTCTCTTAGAATCCCCCTGACCCCACTGAGCCAAGAAGTAGTTCTGTTTTGCAAGTTTAAAAGGTTTATTTGAGAAATAAAACAAAATATAGATACCACGCTTTTATAATAAATTAATAATCGATATCGCCCTTATAAATATAATGTTAATCAACAATGGGTAATCTGACACTAGCACACTTCTTTATAATCAATGAGGAGTTGGTGTAGGATGGATAAGGCAGCGAAAATACTTTTATGGTTTCAAATGGATGCAATGTTGAATGAAAATGCAGTACAGAAACTAACTAATATGGTTTCACAAGATATCATATGTTCACTTTTCCCCTGGTGGCAATTCACCCCCCCCTATATGCAATGCAAGGAGATGGAAGTAACACACACAGTTCTCAGGAATGCAATCAAATACAATACGAAATTCAATTCCCACCCCAGCAAGCTTAGAGAAAACAGGTATGAGTTTTAAAACACAGGCCCAAGTGCTTTGAATGTGGTGGCAATGAAGTGAGAAATATGCTGAAAATGCTTTTAATTCCCTTTAGGAGGTTCAGGGTGAGTGAGAGATACTTGGGATGAGCTCAGGCTCACTTTAGCAATGATTCAGGGATGGTTATTAAGAGGCAAACACATTTTAGCAGAGGAAAGCAAAAAGCTGCTATCTTTTTACAGGTAAAGAAATCAGGCCAAATCGCAAATCGCGGCAAAATTTGCGAGTGCGTGAATCGTGATTACGACAAAAGTATAAGGAGCAAGTCGGTTATAGGTTCGTTGGAAAGCTGAGATTCTAAGCTTTCAGAGGAAAGGTAAACCAAGTTCCTAGGACAAACAGTTCCAGAGATATGAACAATTTTGTAAAGGTCGTTTTTCGGATTTAAAGTAACTCAAATTGACAGGTGACTGCTTTGAAAATGACAGGTGACACGATTTCTAGGAGACAGTTTTAATCAGATTAAAATAGTTGGAATAAAATTATTTTACCTAAGAGCTTATTTCTGTCACAATCTGATCTAAGTACTCACTCCTAGCTTTGAAAGGACTGGACCTCGCCACGGATCGGGTCAGGATTGGCTGCGGTTCCCTCGCCACGGACGGTCTCTGCGCGCAGGGCCTGGGTCAGCTCCGCTTTGCTGGGTCTGTCAGGCACCGGTTCTGCTCACAGCGTCTGGGTCAGCTCCCGGATACAGCGGCCTGTGGTTCTCTGGATCTCTGGTCTGCTTTCTGGGTGTCTCTGCTCTCTCTGGGTACAGCACTGCTTCTGGATCTTTCTGGCGCAGGGTTTCAAGCCAGAATCAACAGCTCAGCCCAGCTGTGAATAGTCTGCAAATGATTTTGAGGCCTGCTGAAGAGAACTCAGCTTGTGGGTTAGGCCTGTTCTTTACAAATTCTGAAGTAAAGTCTTGGTCTCTGAAGATTGATGGATTGAAGTCTGAAGTCTCCCGGCGTCCCGCGGAAAGTGAAAAAGGGATCTCCACTTGTCCTGCACTGTCTGCTTTTATGTGTTTAGAAAGTGGGTGTGTGCGCAGCATCACTAAGCCAGCTACTCTCTCAATTTATCATTGGCCAAGCTTTCCTTTCTCCCTTGACTGGGGGAAGGATAGTGTGTCAGAGTGATGTCATTTTATGGCCTGCAGAAAGGACACTCCCCTGTCAAATTGCACACAAATCTATATTTGATCCAAATACATATTCTCCCAAATACACAGTTGTTTTTACATCACCTACTCACATCATATATCACATGAGGTAGGCACTGTTCCGACTCTGGCGTTTCTACGAGCTTGGGTAAAGAAATGGCAACTTATTTTCGATTTTTGTGGGTTATGCAACATTGGTTTTTCATTAAAAATTATACACATATACACGGCCTGTCCATACATACTCCAGTAAATTCCCATGTCTCTAGCTTGAACACAGAGTCTGTAGTATCAATAAATAGCGGGGTTTTGCCCCAGAACATCACACAAATTGGAGTTTGGGCTTGAATTGTGGGCAAAGTTTTCATTTTAAGGATCCCCAAATTTCACATTTCTGTCATCTGGTTACCAAGAGTTATCAGTATTTCTGTAAAATATATTTGCTTTCAATTCAAAGTACTGCAGTGTTTGAGTCCGCCCCCAAAGTTTGGGGATGACAGTGATTACATGTCTCTCCTGGCTGGCAGATCTTTGTTGACAGGAAACAGTCAAAATCACCATATCCTATTCAAGGGAAAAGGTCTTTTGTGTGGGCTCCAGCAAGCTGAGGTCAACAGACCAGGGGGCCACTTTGCATTTGGTTAGCATGACCACGTGATATCCTGGGCTTTCTGAGGTGAGAAGGTTTCCCAGCCTTTTGGCCTGTTAATCAAATCAGATTGTCTCTGGGAACAGCAGGTGGTTAGATTTCTAATTAACCCACAGTCTTTTGAAGTCCCAATTGTCACAGAAGGCTGATTAGCTTCTGAAGTAGCAGTTCTCCTGTCAGAGTTTAAACCGCTAGCGCCGCCTTGAGTCCAAAGCAGGTACTGCATGCATTTTTTTTTTTTGGATCAGTCTTGAATCAATGCATTTCAAACAAGAGATTTTACATGGAAGTATATTATCCAGGTTCAGCACATGGCACTGGTGTGGTTCTGCAGTAAAATAATTTTGTGCCCATAATTTAACAATATTTGACCTGAAGAAAATGAATTCCCAATAGTTATGGGTTGCTTTTGGCAATCAGCATTGCCCCTTTTGCAATGGTTTCAGGCTACTGTGTGTAGCCCAATGGTGGTTTTAGGCAGTGCCCTTCTGTGCCCACAACATAGGCAAAAATGGGTGGCAGCCTATTCTTCATGCATTTCCCTGTGCATTTTCTGGGAAGTTCTGGCCATCATGATGTTTTCAATGCCAGTAAGGCACAGTTTTTGTGGTAGGGCTCGGATGCATGGGTAAAAACATCCCACATTTCTCAAATGGGTTTGCATGTGTAGTTGATCCATAGACACGCAGGGGAGACCCTCTGCAAAGTGTTCTTTGATTTGACACGGGAGAAAAGAACAAACAAAGCTGTTTTCTTTGATTTGCAGTGTTTTAGAATGCTGCCGTCCACATGAAAGGGAAAATAAAGTTGTGTCGGTTTGCAATGTGAACTCCTTGCCCCTTATGTAAATGAACAGTCAAACAAGGCCATTTTCTTGATGTAGTGCACAACGTTTTGTGATGCCGATGAACTAAATCAACGCAGGGCCATTTCCAATGTAGTGCATCACTTTGATCTTCAGATGACAGAACAGCAAATGTAGAGCTGTCTTGAATGCAGTACACAACTTTATGGTTCAGAGGAAAGGAATAACAATCGTAGTGCCGTTTTCCAAGATGCAGTGTTTACATGCTTGCCAAACATTTGCCAGGGAACAAATCACAGCCGTTTTTGGTGAAAGGTTCAAATGCTTGCCACACATGTGCCAGGGAAGCAGAGCTGAGGCATTTTTCGGGGGGCAATGTTGATATACTTTTGTGAGGTGAAGGAGATTTCTGTTAGGGTCTGTAAGTGCACCCCACAACCCTCAGCACCCAACCTGTCCACAAACCACCCCAGCCCCTCTCACCTGTGACACACCTCACAGACAGCCCCCTGCAGATGGGAAAACCCCCACAGGCAGCCCCCTCCAGATGGGACACCACCCCACACCCCCTCACCTGTGACACCACCCACAGGCAACACCCCCCAGATGGTACACAACCCCACAATCCCCCTCACCTGTGACACCCACCACAGACAGCCACCTCCAGATGGTACACCAGGCCCTAGCCCCCTCACCTGTGACACCATCCACAGACAGCCACTTCCAGATGATACACCATGCCCTAGCCCCCTCACCTGTGACACCACCCGCAGGCAGCCACCTACAGATGGTACACCATTCCCTAGCCTCTTCTCCTGTGACAGCACCCACAGGCTGCCCCTTCCAGGCAGGACACCACCCACATGAAGCCCTCTCCATACTGGACACCCCCCGCAGGCAAACCCCCCAGATTGGATACCAACCCCCGCCCCCTTCATCTGTGACACCACCCACAGGCAGCCCCCTCCAGACTGGACACCCCCCACAGGCAGCACCCTGACAGTCTGTTGCTCACCTGAACCTCTGTGGTGTGACAGCACCATGAATTGTAACATCAACAAGTATTACGCAAATCCAAAACAACTGGAATCACTGAAGATCCATCCATGAGTGGAGCATCTGCTCACCCACCCTTCCAGGCCCTTATCAGCCCCCAACATACGGATGTGACACGTGAGTGCAAAAACATGTGCATACTGCCCATGCCACATTGGCAAGGTATCAAAGCACAGTGACAGAATGTGTGCCCACGACAGAAGCAAACATACAAAAAGTTGTTTGAACATCCACAAACAATGACCAGGCAGGTCCTAGACTGAGCATGAGTGAGCTGGGTGTCAAAATACCTGTCAGGGAACTATCACATGCCAGGTCCATGCATGGGTGATGGTAGGGCAGTCACAGAGAGCATGACTCACAGAGACTGGTGAATTGTGCAGCCACTCAGGAAGATAAAATATGTGCCACGACTGCATTACAGTGGTAGGGGTTGACTAACACATGGGAGAAGACATTGTGTGACTGCACATGCTGGTGAAGGTGTTTGCACAACATATGTTTTGCATAGCAATTACAAAAAAATGTGCTATGAACGTGAACATGGAACACTCTCACAGTGAGCCCACCTCCCTCCACTCCTACCACAATTATGCCAAACAGAGGGTGATGCAGCACAGGTAAATGCAAATCCTAATATACAGTGCACACCCATTTGTCTGATGGACACACCACCACATGTCAGGAGCATGTGCATCCTGCCATCCTTAACCATCCCTGCAACAACCATACACAAGCAGGCACACAAGAAGACACGTGATTAGCAATGTAGAGATGCACTGGCTGAAAATAGAACTAGCAAACAGGCCGACACACAAATGTAATGCACAAAGCGTGGTTTTGTGGGCACTGTTGATTGGCCCGTTGTCATCATTGAATGGCACCTGGGTTGTTGTGGGATCATGCACGCTCCAAAAGGGAGCAATTTTAGGTGAAATATGATTGCACAAGCTGGGTATGTGCATCCTCTCCATGGGCCCTTTTCCCAGCCTTATGCAAGCGGTGGGCCTATCGGTGCAGATGGGTTGCCACCACCCTGTCCACCGGGACGCCACGCTGTGTTTCAACATTGCACAGGCCACTTGCGCCACAATGTTCCTGCAGACTACCAGAGTGGTCAAGGGAGCAGAAACATGACTTGAGCATTCCGAATGTGCGCCCCACTATGCCCCAAGTTGCAATATGGGCAGTGTTGTATCTTCCCTTGGCAGGTGTGTTGGGATTGCGTATGGGCGTCATCATGTATGTGCTCGGAGGGTAGGCACTTTACCATGTAGAGATGAGAATGGTTGTCATTGTCATTTGTTGACAGTGTCTATTGGTCTGTGTGCAACATGCATACATGTGCATGGCCATTCATACTCACAATGAACCATGTGTTGCCATACTTCCCAGCTTCCAGGGCCCTGTGTAGAGGGGACATCCTAAGGATGTGACTATCATGGGTGCTGCCACGATAGTTGGCATACACTTCAGTAATAATGCCCTTGGCATGGCACACAGCCTGAACATTGATGGATTGCCAGTGTTTCTGGTTGCAGTAGATGTGCTCTGTTGCTCGAGGTGGACATAGAGCAACATGGGTGCAATCAATGGCACCTAGCACTTTTGGGAAGTGTGCCACCCCATAAAACTCCTGGACCACTGCTTGCCTTTCGGCAGCTGTTCTGGGCAAATAGATATGCCGCCGGACAGAAGGACGTGCAGTTATTATTGCAAACACCTAGTCTAGGCAGCGTGACTGTGTGGCCTGTGAAATACCACCAACTATGGTGGTGGTCCGCTACATGAGCCAGTTGCCAATGCATGCAGTACAGTGAGCACCTTTTGCTAGGGGCTCAGTGCTTAGGAGCACAGGGTGGGTGATGTGATGTCATCTTCCCACTCCGTGACCAGGTCTAGGATGCTATTGGGGGAAACTATTCCTGGCATAGACCTGGTTGTCAGGCATCCCAAAAAGGCTGGTTGCTGGGGGTAAGATCCGGGCCCTGGCCATCCTCCTCCTTCTGCGGTGTACGTGGACGACTGCTGCAACAAATGGTGCGTTCATCGTGGCTGCATATGTGCGTTTGTTGATCGTGTGTGCTTTCTATGCATTTGTTTGTCTGTGCGTAGACGTTTCCGCCTGCTATCGCGTGGCATAGGTGTTTTGGGTTTTGTTCGTGCTTTTTCGCACACCAGAGATCGATGATCAATTCCATGAATACGGTTCTTTTGCACGCATATGGGCGGTGCCATTGTTTGACTGTGGAACGTCCCTCGTAACACCCACCTTTTCACTTGTTCTTCCTCATTCCACCTATTACGGACACTTCTTAGGTGGCTGCGCAGGTCCAACCACCCCTTCGCTTGGAGCCCCACGCAAGGCGTTCGTGGTGTTGCAGTGATGTGTTGGACCAGCGCAGATTGCTCGCAAGTCCCAGATAAGCCCCGCTTTTGTGTTCCATGAATCGATAAACAGGGACTTGCATGCAATTTCGCACACAAGTCCCTGATTTTAAGCGCAAATCATTCCATGAATCAGGCCCTTAATGTTTAAAGTAAGTGTTTGTGAAGTACTGGTGTAGCGTGAGTACGGTGTGCAATGTGATGGACTTTGTGTTAGTCAAATGTGTTTTGTACCGTTACGTTGGCATACCAAACATTTGTCAACTTCATCTTTTTACAGGTAGTAAACTTACCTCTTTTTAAAAACTTATTTATTTAATTTTTTATTGTATTGTAGTGTTTTTTTTATTCTGGACATTTTACTCAGAGCAGGTATTCCAATCATGTTGATGTTGATTATGTGGTGCTGTTAGTGTGAGCCTTTATACAGGAGTTTGTGTGTAAAGCTAAAGAGCAGAATTTCATTATATGACAATGTTGTGTTGCCAGTGAGTTATTTTGAGTGTATTAGTCAAGTTTCTAATGCCGGTGTATTATTCATAGTGTATTATTCTGAATGCATTGCTGTTGACCAGGCTATGTGTATATTGTAGGCTTGTATGCAGCATCCAGTTTTTATGGCAATTGTGTTACATTGTATTCTGGGTTTGTTATTCAAAAGGTGTTATTCCGAGCATGTTATTCTGAGTATTTTCGTGAGGGTGTAGTAGTCCTAGTGTATTATTCCTAAAATTTTATTTTGAGTTTTAATTTGTTGAGTTAATACACAGATGTTATTCTGAATCTTTTAATCTGAGTTTATTATTTTGAGTGTTTTATTGTGGGTTTACATGCACGTTAGTCTGAGTCTTTTAAACTGAGATTATTATTTTGAGTGCATTATTTGGAGCTAATAAATGGATGGTATTCCGAGACTTTTAATCTGAGTATATTATTCTGAGTGTATTATTTTGAGTTAATGCCTGCTTGTTACTCTGAATCTTGTAATATGAGTTTATTATTTGAAGTGCTATCATTATACCTGAATTATTCCAATTTCATTATTCTAAGCATATCAACCTGAGTGTATTGCTGTTGAAAATGTGTGCTTGTGGTGTGAGTTTCTGTGCAGGGCCTTTTCTGTGTGTGACTATTGTACTGAAATGTAGTTTGTGCTCGTAAATCCGAGTGTATTATTCAAAGTGAATTATTCAGTGTATTATTGTTGGTTATCTATGTAGTTTCTGTTGTGTCTGGCAGCTGTGCTGAATTACATTCTCCACATATTGTTGCAAAGGAATTATTCAAAGTGCATTATGCCAAGTGCAATATTGTGGGCCCGATTCATGGAATAGTGTGCATATACCCTGTAAAGGCTGCACGCCGAGAACGACACTGCTCAAGTCAGTTTGCAGAAATTATTATGTGTGCTCTACATATTCATGGAAATGTTTGTGCAAAGTAACCGTACATGCAAGTCGCTGCCGGAAAGCCCCTGACATGTCAGCATGCAAAACATAACCAGACAGAACAGCTATGATTGTGTACTCCCCCGGGCATGAAAACACACACCCTTCAAACAGCGCGTCGGTCCCATGCAAGCAGACCTGCGTATGTTTTATCGTAACTCGGGTAAAACTCGGATAATCTGCATGTGAAACCCCATAAAACGTTCCTGCACCCTGCTACACTGCGTACACGCAACCCCAAGTCAGATCGGAACCATGTCTGTGTACATGCACCCCTAAATCCGACACCCGGACTTACTACTGCTTGATGAATCCTATGCGCAAGTGTCTGTATGCCTACCTTCTGGTGATGGATAGTGTGAGGGTGTTAAAGTTGTGCGCTCAGATCCATGAATACATATTGTGCCACGCAATAGTGGGCGTACAATGGACTGCCTGACGGCCGTCCCTTGTACCACCCATTTTTGACCTTGTTCTTCATCATTTTCTGACATTTTCCATCTTCCGCCCCCCTACCCTCTGATCATGCCACACCCACTTTCTGCGTGGTGTCTCGTGCAAGGCAATCAGCCTCTCGCAATGACGTACCGAGCCTGCGCAAAGTCCCCCCAAAGCATGTAAAAGTGCTGCGCAGTCCATTCCATGAATCGACAAATGGGATTTCACACGCAGTTTGGCACGCAAAGTCCCGTTTTCCATGCAGATTATTCAATTAATCAGGCCCTTTGCGTATATTATTCCTAGTGCATTACGGGATACTTTCGTGGTGTTTGAATCCCTTCTTTCCAGCACCTAATGTTTTCTCCCATTGTTGCATATTATTTTCCTAATTTGTTCACACTGCACTTTGGTGATTTGTTCATGGATGGGGGTTCCACTCAGGCACAGATTCATGAGAAAAATGATTGTTCTTCTTTTCCTAAAACAATTCAATAACTCAAGTTTGGTGTTTCTGATTTGTGACATGTTTGCCAAACCAAAAGGTGTGACACAGCAGAACATAACAAGCATACCTTTTGGTGTTCAAAAACCACAATCCACATCCAGGTGACGACAATTGCAAGGAGTACTGGTATTGAAAAAAGGAATTTGATATTTCCAATTATAAATCTTTATTGGCATCATCATGAAGCAGGAACAGTCTCCTTTGTGGACCAAGTAATCGATCAGATTGATGAACTAATGATTGACTACAATCTTGCCCACATTATTGTATGTGGTGATCTAAATTTAAACTGCATAGAAATGAAAAAGAACAATACACTAACCAAAGATGGAGTGATGAGTTAGCTCTGCGAAACTTCTTTAGACTAAATGGCAATGTCATTGGAGACACAGCTAAAATAACCTGGCAAAGAAATAATCAAAAATTCAATATTGGATTACATCTTTGTATCAACAGTCTGTCTCTATACACTAATGATATGCAAGTGCAACATATGCAAGAGAGCGACCATAACTTGGTCAAAGCACGCTTCAAGATGTCTTGGAAACAAAACTCACCTATATGGAATCATGACATAATGCCAAATTGCAGTGTAAATGGATTGAAATTCAAACCTCACCAGGTGACTATTCTGAAAGCTGATTATGAGAAGCATATAGATACACTGGGTGTAGACTATACACCACTGTTGGAACAATATAAGAGCTTGGTCAATCACAATGGGATGCAGAGTTATAAGCATATGCATGCTTATAATCCACAAATCAGTATGCAAAAGAGAGAAATGCGCAAAGCTCTGGGACAACTCGATAAACTCACTAAATCTGAACAACAGAATATGAAGAAAAAGATCAAAACAAAAGTACAAGAATTGGACAATAGCTCACTGCGCGCGATGACTGAAAAACATGATGCAGAAAAAATAATTAAATGCTTAAAAGAAAATAACTCATCAGACTTCTGGAAAGTAATTAACAATGAATGCAGCGTTCAAACTGCATCTCAAAAAAATATGGTTCCAGAAACAAAATGGTTTGAACACTTTTCAGAGCTGTTTTAAAAAAAAGGGTAACATCCCTAATCCTGTACTCCCAGTTCTACAACACTGGGACATCCAATTTGACCAAGATGACATCTTAACAAATATCAAAGAAATTATCGAAGTCTCGTGCTCCAGGCCCGGATAGCATTACAAATAAAATTCTGAAATCTAATCATGAATGGGGGGGCAGAGTTTTGTAAAATCTTATTTGAAAGAGTCACAGCCGAAGGTTCCACACCCGATTCATGGAAAAAGGCAATTGTCGTGCCTATTTTTAAGAAAGGCGACAGATCGAATCCAATGGAGTATCATCCAATTGCCCTACTGGATGTTGTAGGAAAAATATATGCGACCCAACTCCACCACAAACTGATGGAATGGCTAGTACTATCTAAACATCTAGGTGTTAGACAAAGCAGGTTTGTGAAGGGTGTGGGCTGCTGCTTAAATCTTGTTCTCATTAACTTGTTGAAAATGGATGCCATTAGGATAGGTTCCAAAGTGTATCTTGCATTTGTGGACCTGTCTCACGCTTTTGATAGCATTGACAGAGAAATGCTTTGGACAAAATAGAAATCCTGTAATTGTCCTGACAGCCTACTATCAGCCATCAAAGATTTACATATGAGCACTGAAATCAATATATGCTTAGATGCTAATGGCACTCTGTCCAAACCCATCCAGACCATTTGTGGTGTTAAACAAGGGTGCCCGTTGGCAGCTATAATTTTCAATGCTTATATTTCTGACATTGGTGAAATTTTCCAGAACATCCAAGGCTTTGATTCCAAAATATATGATTCTGCGTTGAGCTGGATTGTCTATGCTGACAATTTAGTATTGATAGATCTTACGCCTATTGGACTCCAACGTAAACTTCAGGCATTGCAGCAATATGTTGAGAATAATGGCATGTACATAAATTCAAGCAAATCTGTTGTTCTCACATTTCAAGACCTTGTTAAAAGTGCACCGTATGCAAAAAAGTTTAAATGGAAATTAGATGGCAAACCATTGCTACCCGTGAAACATCTAAAATATTTAGGCATGTGGTTGAATTCAAATATAAATGATCAAATTTGGGTGGAAAAAACCAAAGCAAAATGTCGTCAACTCAGTGTACAAGCCACTGTCCTGGACAAAAAAATATGGCACATTTTCATTGATTCCTACTATAAAGTTTTATAATAAAAGGCTGTTCCATCCTTAATCTTTGGCTCAGAAACTGCCTTTGGATGTCCAGCTGTCTTGTGGGACACCCTTGAAAACATCTTTTGGGGAAGGATTTTGAAAGTCGCAAATGGAATACCTGCTGCAGTAGTCAGATACGAATTGGGGCTGATTTCTATACATTTAAAAGTCATCTGGAACACCTTGTCAATTTTCCGTAAAATATTGCTGCCTGATGGAGCCCCACACTTGAAAATCCTTCATGATCATGTTAATTTAGAATCAAACTCAGGCTTTACAGCATGGATAAATCAATGTTATCAACTATTAAAAGACATACATAGCGGTAAAGGTGCATTTATCACAAACCCTGATGCTTTAAAGAAAAAATTGTGGGAAGAAGACTGGTTAAGTACTGGTATAAATATAGCCAAATATTCGCTCATGAAAAATGTTCCTTTAGAAGTGAAAGCTTATAATTCAATCTATAAATACCTTGAAAAATGTCCAAATAAGCAGATGAGAATGCTACTTATGAAGTTTAGACTGAACCAATGTAAGACTAAGGAAGTGATTATGCAATGGCCTAAATATGGGAAGTTGGACCCTAAATGCAGATTTTGCAACCACCATGAAGAGAACATTAAGCACCTAATCCTCACCTGTAAAGCCTTTTTACCCAAAAGAAATATTTTGTTTGGTGCAATTGTCGCAAATAGACCACATTTATCAATGGAAGAACGGTGGGAGGAATGCTTTACGGAAGCCAATAAAAAACTAACGTATTCTTTGACCTTTCTCTTAAAAACCATTGAGAAGAACTAACTAAGTCAATACTTTAGTAATATTGTTCGATACTGAAATGTGGGTTTGGGTGTGTTCTGTTTGCTCAATTAGTTCTTAGTTTTCAATTCTGTTGCATTCTCTTTTTTCTTTATGTTTTTTATTGTTTCATATTGTCTACACTGTCTGTATTTCTTATGTCTTTATTTTTAAAGGTGTGTATAAACCAATAAAAAAATAAATAAAAAACAAAATAAAAAAACCAATCTGGGGTGCGGGGTTAATTAGGAGAAAACAGCATTCAGGGCATGGAATAACACTGGCATACATTGATGCCAGGGTGGTTCCACAGGCTGCATAGCATACCTCCTGAATATCATGCCCCAAAAACGCTGAATGAGTGGTAATGCATTTTAGCAATACATGTTTTGGAGTTTTCGTGGTGAAGTAAAAATGTTACTTTAATAGTGAGTCAAGTGAACAGACACATTAGTTAATACATTAAATGTGTTTTTATGTTATAGTATTTAAATGAGGATTTATTCATCAATTAAGGATGTGAACTTGGTTGTAATGGAGCGCGTTCAACATATAGTCTATGAGAAAATAAAGGCCTTTTCCCATGGTTTAGCTTTCTCTTGTGTGTGTTAAATAGGATTTTGCAGCAAATAAAAGCTCCACCAAGAAAGAAAAGTGCCTCGTTGAAAAAGAATTTTGCCTTAAAAGCATTGCTGTTTTCGTTTTTGCTTTTAAAGGCAGCATATCCAGAATGCGGTCAATACCATTAGTTCAGTAAATGATTGCACTCTGAACATCCTGATTGGCTGAGAGAAGGTCAATAACGATCAACATATTCTAATTAAGCAATATGCTCCGAGCCGCGGGGGCATTACTGAGTCAGGTAATTCCCCGGGGCCCATAGTTATAGGCCTGAGTGAAGCGAGGGCCTTAACGAAGTCCCAGGGGCATTACCTGCCTTGGTAATGCCCCCTCAGTGAGGGGCATATTGCTATTAGTACCCCGGCCCGCAAGACTGGGTACAAATGGCATTCTTGCATTCTTTTCAGTTCCGAAACGCTTTGGCATTTTGGAACAGAAAAGGAAAAAAAAATGTCCAAGGAAATGGCCGCCGGGAAAGGGAAAGGGGAGTGCGTTTTCCCTTTACATGGCGGCCATCGGGAGTGGACACGCTGGGAACAGAAGTCTTTCCAGTGTGGTTGCTCCCGAAAAAAGAGAAAACAGAAGGTAAGTGGGATTAGGAGGGTGGGCAGGGGAGGGAGGTGGGAGGGAAAAAAACACATACCTGAATCCCCGGCAGGGGACACTGGTGGCCTCCAGCAATGTGGAGGCTGAGAGTGGGGATGGCCCTGCTTCGAGCCTCCTCATTGGCTGAGGGGCTGCCATGTCTCCCAGCCGGGGACTAAGGAGTGTAATCCCGGCTGAGGGATTCAGAATGTGTGTTACATTTTAGTTGATCCTCGCTGGGTACTAATAAGGTATAGTAACAATAAGTAAATGCCAGATGTCTTTGTACAGGCGTGTGAATGTTACTTAGTTGGGCTGACTCTTTCATACACAATATCAGTTCCTTGTACTATAATAACCATTGGTCCATGTTACGGGGGATAAACTGCAAGCTCTGTCTAGTTAAAGTGTTGGGTTTATGACAGCATCCTCTGTGTTATGAGTTGTTCCTGTATAATTCATCAAGTAAACATCTGCCATAAACATGGCCTCTTGCTGCTGTTGACTACCTCAAATGATTGCTGTCGCATTGAATTGTTGTAATTCGATCATGGCCTATGTCTGTGGGGTAGGTGAGGAGAGTGGTCTTGGCAGGGGGTGTCCTAGGTACCCATAGGTCTTGGCCACGTCCTACACAAGTGCCACAGTGTAGATCTGCAAACGTGTTTATGCCATTACTATTGGCAGAGAGGTCAGGTACGGGCATGCACCCCCATTTCATTGTGTAGTGTAGGCTTGTAGGGTCAGGAAAGTGAGGAATCCTGGGATGGGGGTGGGGCGGTTAGGCACTTGCATGTCTTTCCCATCTCCTTCCCATCAGAATACTGTACCTAAATCCGTCTCCCTCACCTACTTGTTTACCGAGGTTATAGTAGGTTGCCTTGTTGGCTACACACTAGATTGCTGACACGCAGATCCGTGGAGGGGCCTCGTGGTAAATTGTTTGGGGTAGTTCATGTGCAGCTGGGGCAGGGGACAGGGGCTGAATGGACCATCTCATAGGCCTGTCCACTCTGGAATTGTAGATGTGATTTCGAATCGGGGCTCTGGCCATTGAAGGGTTTGATGGGGGTTCATGTGTTATGCTGTTGGCCTGTGAAATCCTGTCTCCTGTGTCCAGTATGGTGTTTAAAAGACCTCTGGACGGTCAATATCAATTAATGAGTTCACCACATTTGCTCATCACTGCTTCTGTTGCAGAGGAGATGTGTTTGTGTGTTGCATTGTCTGGAGTGAGACGCCGGGCCATTATGTTGCTGGGTGTCCTTTTTATCTGCTGTGTATGTTGTGTTGATTTATATTGTGCATCGCCACCACCCAAGGGCAGTCTCCAGGTTATTTGAGGTGTGCAATGGTACAATCTCATGTCCCAACCCTGCTGACATTATTTTCATCGTTCTGAAAAGTAATTGCTAGGCATGCCTTTGTCACTGAGCGATAATAAAACCTGAAGCCATCATGGACGAATAGGGAAGGGAGGCGGAGCTTGGCCAGTGTCACGTGTGTGGTGATACTCACGCTGCGGTAATCAGAAAAGAATCGCTGCTGAATAATGCAAGACATGGCATGTTGGCTTTGGTTGGTTTTTGTATGATGAAGGGGTGTGTAAGCGGTGGATTGCGTGTGTGCAAGTCTGTTATGGAGTGCAAGATTTGGTGAGATGACTAGCGCTTGATGAATTATCCAAAGTCAAAGGTATGTTTTTTAAAAATCACAACAGAGTGTCCTCAATGATGTGGCTGTGGGTAGTGATGCAATGTTTGTTCATGATGCAGTTCTCGTGAGGCTGCTATGCAAGGCGATGTGGCCTTGCGGCAGATTTGGCTGTTGGGCCAAAGTGAATGTCAAACAGTGCGGTGGTGGAGTTTATTTGACTAACAGTGCAAAACACTGGAGGAGGCTGAGGATGATGTAAAGGCGATGGGACTGAGGAGAGAAACACAGCTTTGGATGGCTATGTTGCTTTAGTTGTGGAGGGTGTGATGGATTTTGAGGGTGATGTCAAAGTCGAGAACACCCTGAATGTTGAAGGGACGTGGGTGTTGTGGGGCATACAGACGAGCAAGGTGTGGCGGGCGCGGAGTTTGATCTTTGGAAGGAAGGAGGAACTTTCGGGTTAGGAGGGTATGTGACGTGGTGTGGCTGTGCAAGTTGATGTGGTGATGGAAGGTGGTGGGCTGTGGAAGGCTATCCTGATTTGGAAGCTGTTCTAACAGTGGAGACTGGTGGGCTGTGGAACATCATGTTGAGGTGGAAAGGGATACATGTGTGGAGGCTGATGAGCCAGGGGAGTATTGGTTATGGATCTACTATTGAGCACTGTAACAGTTTTATAACACTGCACACTCCAGCCAGGGATTCCTTCCACGGACAACGAATGTGGCGTACAATAAAAACGCTTTTTATTTTTAATGAACCACGCGTTCTTTATTTGAGTAGGCCTCCAACCTGTCTCCCACCCACCTTAACAAACACCCCGTGCTGCAATGGACCAGGACCCAGGCCAGTGTGTAACAATATAATATTCATGAATTTTCTGGTCCACTGAAAAATCAAACAAAATCAAACAATTGGGCAGCAACCACCAATAGGGTGCAAATAAATAAATAAAATAAATGAAAAGATTCCCACAATATAGATAATTCAAACTCCTAATACCATTTACAGAAACCTTGAATAACAAGCACAAGATAAATCGTCTTTAAAATCAACAGATGGCATTCAGGTTAATCACTCCCCGTGCAATACTCACCCTCAAACTTTTGCTAACTAAATTCTTTCTGGATGGAAAGCAGTGGCAAGGAGTCAGTTTAAAGAGAGCAAAATCAGATTTAGGATTCAACCCACCATCCCAAGATGGGAGGCCAGACTAGAAAATGAAAACCTTATTTACGAGCACAATGGCATAATCAGATTTCACTTGTTACTCGGACAGCAGTTTGTAACCACGGTGGGATAGCTAGGACAGACATTTGTGTTGCTGCAGATTGAGCGATAAGGAAGTTTACAGAAAAAAAGAAAACACATGCAAAAGAAAACACATGGAGCAGAATGGAAATGTGTTTCTTCACAGGACTTGGGATGACAAGCAGTCACAGAAAGGGCTTGGCTGTCAAAATTGAAGATCGGTTTTCAAGACAAGGAACAGAGGCACATTAAGGAAAGGCACTTGACTTGAGGTAGTTGATTTAGAACGTCAACCAACTCACTGTGAATCTCCTTATATGGGAATTAATTGATTTACTGGCAAATATTACTAAGGATTTATAAAGGCTTTTGAAAGATTTATGAAAAGGGATGCACTAACATACACTGACTACTACAGATTTGTCTATGGAAAGGTGAACAGGTCATACTGACAATTTGGGACTTTCATGGGATTTCAATAGGGCACGAGGGTCAAAGGAGCGGGATATGCAGTTTGAGAACTGGGGCTATGTGCTATTTACAATCTAAGCTTGAGTTTGAGATTCTGGAAAGCCTGTGAGGACTCTGGTTAGCTAGGCCAAGGGATCAGGTTACTCTGGACGGCTGGGCCAAGGGATCTGGTCACTGAGACAGCTGGGCCAAGGGATCTGGTCACTGGGCTCTCCTGGATGGGATGCTGGACAGCTAGGCAATGTCTGGCCACTGCTCTCTCTAGGATGGGATCAGGTGTCTCCTCTTTTTTCTCCCTGGATTCTGGATGTGCCTGGATCTAGATGAATGGATGGATCTGCCTGGATGGATGCATATGGTTTATTGGATTGTGAATGGATATTACTAAGGATTTATACAGACTTTTGAACGATTTATGAAAAGGGATTCACTAACATACACTGACTACTACAGATTTGTCTATGGAAAGGTGAACAGGTTATACTGGCAATTTCGGACTTTGATAGGATTTCAATAGGACGCAATGGTCAAAAGAGCAGGATATGCAGTTTTGGGAACTGGGGTTATGTCCTATTTACAATGTAAGCTTGAGTTTCAGATTCTGGAAAGCCAGCGAGGTCCCTGGTTAGCTACGCCAAGGGATCAGGTTACTCTGGACAGCTGGGCCAAGGGATCTGGTCACTAGGACAGCTGGGCCAAGGGATCTGGTCAATAGGTTCTCCTGGATGGGATTCTGGACTTCTAGGCAAAGTCTGGTCACTGCTCTCTCTAGGATGGGAGCAGCTGCATCCTCCTCTATCTCCCTGGATTCTGGATGTGCCTCGATCTAGATGAATGGGTGGATCTGCCTGGATGGATGTCTCTGGTTTCTTGGATCATGAATGGATTTTGATTCTTGAGTGAGTGAGTCTTCAGTGTGAGCGTTTCTCTGTCTCCTCCGTATGCCAAAATGAGATCATTGAATTTACAACATGGAGGGAAGTACTCAGGAATGAGTCCTCTCCTGGGATAGGGCAGCCTACCAGTCCTCTCCCTTCCCCTGGGCCAATTGGTTCAGGGGAAATTACATAATTTATCTGTTTGCATTTATGGCCTTTCTTTGTCTCTTCAGCCTACTTTTTACCAAAAATAAGTTAAAGATCAAAACTTCAAACTTATACTAGCCATCGCCATGAGAAATAGATATGCAGATTCACTAGGTCAAAGGTAATTGGACAATCTGATCGCCAACTCTGTGCGAGGTCGCAACACCCTTTGGCACATCTTCACAGTTTTTATGAAATGCATAATATGTATTCTGCCATTGACTACACATTTTTCCAATAACAATTCACATCATCCCACCTAGTTTAATATTTGTCCCATTTATAATTCACCCTGAATTGTGTCTTTCATGGCCATTTCAGTTCACCTAGTGCTAGAAACATGCACTTGGTCTCTTTACGTTTCTCCAAAGATCACATGGAAAACAGGCATAATACAAAATTACTACTTATTCAGGGTGCTGGGAAAGAATGTCTTAAACTACAGCAGTCCTTTAATGTTAACAGGGTGGGTTTGTCACATGTGTGGGTGGTGCTGCAGACCCCCACAGCAAACTGTCCCTGCCAGGCTCGGCTTACAACAAAGGACTTTTATGACGCCCTTTGAAGTTTGACAGTTCCTACTTCAGAGTGGATTCTGGAGAAAATCACACCTCTTAGTCATGGCCCAGCCCTACTGGCTTCCATTGTCTAGTCTAGCAGGGCTGTGAATCCTCACACTCTCAGTCTTTTCATATGCCATTGTGGGCCGTTCACTTATGAATGTGACTTTGCAGTGGGATGTATTATATAGTGACTGTGTTGATCTGCCATGTGTGAGTGTGTGATGTCATATGGAATGTTATTGGGTGAATGATGGAATGCTGATCTGAGGGTTCCATACTGAGGCAGGCAGTTAGAGCTCCCCTGCCTGGGTGATGGGGCCAGTGCTGATAATACTCCATACTCTTGTATTTACTTCCATGTAACTGTAACTGAAGTGTCTTGAATAAACCTAATATATAACTTAAGTTAAGCCTGCAAGTCAGGAAGTAGGGCTGGTCATTGAAATCAGTGCCTGGGTCAAAAACCCAGTTTTACTGGTTTCTGAGTCGTTTCTAAGTAGCCAAGTCTTGTGGGGACAAATATGATGTACATTATATAGCCAAACCCCCAACCACATATTCAATCACATTACTGTGTGAGCAAAAGCTGTCATTTGACATTTAACTTTTAAATGGCATTTTCCGTATTCTCAAAAGTGCAGATTCACACGTGGTAATTTCCTTTCATTTCAAGTTTACAAATGCAGTTTCTGCAGACCTCAGGGTGGTTTCAATACATTTTCTGGGGGCGGGGAGGGGTTGCATATACTGTTGGTTTATGGACACAAAAGGATGCTGCACAGAATTATTTGGATTTCTTTTCCATATTGACATGGAAAAAGAAATGCCACATTATGTCTTTCATTTACTGCAATTTGATTGTGATGGTTCAGCAAAAGGAAACAAAAGCTGTGTTGAGTGAAAAGCAGAACTCTCTGCTCCTCATGTGATTTCTCAGTAGACAATACCCTTCTTGGGAGGTATTGCCTAACTTTTTGGCAATCAGATGAAATAAAGCAGGCAGTGGTGTGTTTCAATGAAGCACACAACTTGGTGGTGTTTTACATAAAAGAAAGAAAAATGCAGGGTTGTCTTCAATGTTGTGTGCAACTTTATTATTCCAGAGGACAGAACAGCAAATGTAGAACCATTCTGAATGCAGGTCATTTCTGATGGTTCAACTTGAAAGTAAAGCAAATGCAGAGCCATTCTTTGCGTGGCAGTGTTCAATGCTTACCACACATGTGCCAGGGAAAGAAAAGCACAGCTGTTTTGTGGCCTTCTTTCAGTGCAGTTTTGGTTTGGAGGGGATCTCTGCGGAGGGCCTTAAATGTACTCCACAGCACTGCTGATCTCAGGGTCATCATCCCAAAGTGTAGCTGTGCTATTGACATAGCCACACAACAGCAGGAATCAGACATGCACTGCACATGGGAAGCTTGTTTAGATTCTTACTGCAATTCTCAAATAAGACATCTTTACCACTGAAGGTAACCATGGCTTTTGCTGCCCTCATCCCCTTCCTCGACTGCTCACTTTGCAATGGCCACACTAGTTCCTGCATACAGGACCCATGTTCCGTGTACTCCAATGTGATGCTGAATATCTCACTCTATTGGGTACATTGTGCACTAAATGAGGTAAGGATAATAGAATGCCAGGGGGAGTAGGTAAGGGGAATGGTCGTGAACACTGCACTCCTGAAAACAACTTTCTTTCTTTCTTTCTTTCTTTCTTTCTTTCTTTCTTTCTTTCTTTCTTTCTTTCTTTCTTTCTTTCTTTCTTTCTTTCTTTCTTTCTTTCTTTCTTCCTCCCTGCCCCTCCCTTACCCCTCCCTTTCTTCTTTTACTCTTCCTTTCCTTTATTTATTCCTCCCTCCCACCCATCCTTTACTCCACCCCTACCTACCTACCTACCTTCCTTCCTTCCTTCCTTCCTGCCTTCCTTCTTTCCTGCTCCCCTCCCTTCCTTCTTTAGCTCCCTCCCTCAACCTTAGCATCCTTCTCCTCCTTCCCTTCCTTCCTTCCTTCCTTCCTTCCTTCCTTCCTTCCTTCCTTCCTTCCTTCCTTCCTTCCTTCCTTCCTTCCTTCCTTCCTTCCTTCCTTCCTTCCTTCCTTCCTTCCTTCCTTCCTTCCTTCCTTCCTTCCTTCCTTCCTTCCTTCCTTCCTTCCTTCCTTCCTTCCTTCCTTCCTTCCTTCCTTCCTTCCTTCCTTCCTTCCTTCCTTCCTTCCTTCCTTCCTTCCTTCCTTCCTTCCTTCCTTCCTTCCTTCCTTCCTTCCTTCCTTCCTTCCTTCCTTCCTTCCTTCCTTCCTTCCTTCCTTCCTTGCTCCCTCCCTCGAGTCAGTACTAAGCCAAGATAAAGAACTTGGTCCAATTGAGCCCCGCAGAGGCTGTCACCCCCTCTACTCTCTGGGAGTCTAGGCACAAAGAATAACCCAGCCGCCGCCACCGTTCAAGAATCAGCCTCCCAGAACAAAGGCCCGCGCTGAAGCTGTGCTCTGTAGATTTAAAACGTTGCCAAGCAGGGCTGGCATGGCGCATTTGGAATAACCCATGCAAAGGACGTCTCGGATCGAGCACAGCAAGAAAAGAGGCTTGTGAACTCAAGTGGCAGCTGCTGTTGAACGTCTTTTGTGAGAGCTACATTACAATAGTGTGCAGAGCTCCCCTGGCCCCCAGCATAAGAGAGTGGGCCATGACTCTTTCTCCAAGACACTAGACATAACGGTCATTGCCTGGCAAATTCTAAGAGCATTTCTCTTGCTACGATTGCCGAATAACCTTCCAATGCACCGACAAATTAAGCCTAGTACACATCTCACGCTGTGTGTATGCGCAGTGCCAGGCCAACCCAATTCCACCTTCCGGCTTCATCTGATGCTGGAGGCAAAAATAAGAGTTATTGCATGTTCGAAACATTTGCTCAAGACTAGAGAAGCTCTAACTCTGGAGTGCCCCTATGCTCACTACTGTGGCCATGGCTGGGTAATAATGTGAGAAAGCATATAGTGGCAATTCCTCGAAAATGCATATCTAATACCTATGCACACCGAAACTTATGGTTTTGCCAGTGCCAGGCTGGGAAGATGGGACAGGGGCAGTGAGCACATCTTGAAAACAAGAGTACGCCAGCAGCATGTGTTTGACACGCGGTCCTGCGCTTAGAGGCCAGACACACAATATGAGAACCTATGTTTTGTTTTGTTGTGTTTGCTTTTAAAAGTAGTTCAGTGCAATGAACTGATTGGAGGACACACATTAACTCGCAGACTACTACCTAGAAATAACAATGGCAGGCCCCACACAGCACCACGATCGTGTTACTGCTTGATAGAGTTAGCTCAACCACATCCAAGAGGATGCATTATTGGCAGGGAAGGTCAAATAGTGGGGCGGAATGACCATAGGGTTAAGCAGGGCCATGACCTGTCATGGGGTGGGTAAGGGTGGGTAAATAATAACACAGTACACAGATGCACTGTGGCCCTCCTCACATCCCGTGTCCCTAATCCCTTTGGGCTGTATTCCAATGCAATGGAGTCTGCTTGTAGGTGCCCAATCCCCATAATTAGAAGTGCTTTAAGCCGTCCCTGCATGCTGTTAATCATTGCCACGGCACTTACAGCAGTAAAGGAAGGTGTCTCTGGAGCCACTGGGTGGTCACAGGCAAGCGTCTTGAGTGGCCACTGGGAATTCGGGCCCTGCATTATGCCAGCCCACCACTGCTTGGCTATCTTACTCGTACCAGTGACACCTGGAAGGAAGGGGCTTATGACCATTAAGCTTCACTGGATGTCTCCTCATGGGCGTAATTTTACGGGGGTCGGCAGGAGTGTTTGTCCCCCCCAACTTTCATGGCACACCATTTTGTCCCCATTCATTTGGCTGGGGCACCTTTTCTTCAGATGTCATGTCCCTCCGCCCCCAACTTTTTCAGCAAAGTTACGCCACTGGATGTCTCCTCCACACACCTGGCCAAGAGCGGAAAATGTATCCGATATTGGAAGTGCCCAGTATGAGATTCAGTCACATGGCAACAATGCAAAATAATACAGGCAGCAGAAACGCTTTTGTCATCATGGAGATGGGCAACCTCCACTTGCATGTGAGCTCGATATTGCCATTG
This sequence comes from Ambystoma mexicanum, assembly GCF_040938575.1. Classification (NCBI taxonomy): domain Eukaryota; kingdom Metazoa; phylum Chordata; class Amphibia; order Caudata; family Ambystomatidae; genus Ambystoma; species Ambystoma mexicanum. Next base: position 90,608,606 of record NC_090930.1, on the reverse strand, counting down.
GTTCCAAGGTGTGACCTCATTCTTCCCGCGTTCTTTCACAAACCACTGAAATGCATCCGGAGGGCGCCATATTAGGCTGCACTGGTGTTGGGGCGCCCACAGACATAGACCTGTCTCATTCTCCTCTGGAATGACTCAACTTAATCGACATGTAGTGATCTGAATTACTGTGGCATTCAAGAACACTGATGAGGGCCCTGGAAAACTGTTGCCACCACCTCTCATGGTATGATATGATATGGCATTTATAACACGCCTATACACAAGTGTTTCAAGGCACGACGAGGCAAGGGAGGGGTGACCGAGGGTAGACAGGGACAACAAACTTACTTGGCCAGGTGACATTGAGATCGCGCATGTGCAGGGAAATGAAAGGGGACTTTTTCTCTATTTCTATTTCTATGTTTATTTTTATTTTTTGTTTGTGTTCTTGCTTTCAAACAAACCCTTACACAGCAGTATTCAAAAGAACCATATAACTTTATTACAAATATACAAGGGAAGACACAATACAATATACGTATTTTGTCATGGGAGGATATCTCGGGGCAACGTGCATGCCGTGGAAGCAAGCTGATACAGAGTAACACAGGTTCTATTCCCAGTCTGCGCTAAGCGTGTTATAAATAACTAATTATAATTACACAACAATTATGCATATCATATTAAAATTGAGTTCACATTTCATCAATACGTCTCAGTGTGGCTAAAATCCACGAGATGTGTTCTCCCTTTAAAATTTCAATCCAAAATTCATGCACAGACATGAACCTCCAACCCACCGACATTATTTTTTACAAATATTTACTTCCGTTTAAGAACGTTTTTGGACAATGCAATAGAAGATGTTTCAAGGTCTCAATGGCATCAGGCTGTCCACAAAGCCTACAGATCCTGGCCCTTCTGGGGTACCATGTCTGGCTCCCACCACTTCATCGTCGGCGGGAGATGCATACCGAACCTCAAAAATGTGGTTCTCCACAGGGAACAAGGGAACATTTTAATATATGGCCCAGGGAGATCAACAGTCTTTAACTAAGAACTGTTTCATTAAATAGAGCACAATTCATATTTCTGTCTCTTGTTTTGTTCCAATCAACTTCCTATGCTGTGGGATGTTTTCACCCACGCATCCAAGCCCTACAACATCGCGGGCAGCAGAAATATTAGAGTGGCCACCGGAAAGCATGCTGCTTGCCAGAAATCATCCAAAAATGCACAGTAAAAATCTGAAAAATAGGCTGCCACCCACTTTTGCCTATATTAGTGAGCACAGGAGATCACTGCTTAAAACCGCCATTGGGCTACATACACAGTAGCCTGAAACCATTTGGGAATAGCAATACTGATTGCCAAAAGCAACCCAGAGCCGTTGGGAATTCATTTTCTTGATCGTCAAAATTGCTAAAATCATGGCTCACAAAACCACCAAAAGGATACAACTTCTCGTTGGGTGATCCACATCATTTACTGCAGAATCCACGTCAGTACAATATCAGCGAGAATCCTATGCTACCAAGCTAAACCCCTTTTTTAAAGACATTTAATTTAAGACAGTTGTCGAAATGGGTGCAGTACCGGTGTTCGCCACCGACCGGCGCTGGCGATCTAAATTCTGAAAGGAGACCTGTATTTCAGAAGGTAAACAGTAACCTGAGTTAGCTGAGACTTCAAAAGACTTGCTTGTCTATGAGAACTCTTCACACCTAGTCTTCTCAGCAACAAGGCAGGAAATTGCATGGTCCTGCTAATCAGATGGAGAGTGGCACCCCGGCCTGATGCTCTGCTAGCAGGAACACAAGACAATAAACTCTTTGGGACGAACAGAATATGCTGATTTGAGGTGTAACTGTCAACACTTCTCTAGGAAAAACAAGACATGTGACATCTGAGTCAAGCCAAGCTTCTAGGGGCGGGGACAAACCAAGGGGTGTACTGAATTGGAGGCAAATGTATGTTTTATTAAATTGCTTATAAAATATTGTATCAAGCTGACAGAAATGTACAACTTTGGGATACTTAATATGACTAATGCACTCACAATTTGAGACTAAGCTGGAATCCGTACGATGTTCTGACACCAAACCCCGGGATTTATTAATATTGTAGACACTGTGTTTATACTAGGAAAATACAAACTTACAGTAATATGCGCAGAGAGGGTGTGTACCTCCGTGTAAGATTTGGTGCAAAACCAATATTGCGAAATCCACTGAAATCGTGAATAAGTTGTCATTTCTGAACCCAAGCTCTTAGAAAGATCAGGGTTGAACAGAGACCTGGCTTAATTAATTTGCGATGTGTACATGTAATGTCAACAACTTGCGTATCTGGGAAGCATGTTTGGTTATGAAAAATTGTTTTCTAAGTAAATGCAAGGGGGAGTGTTCTTTCCTTCAGCCATAAAGATGATACTTGATGACTCATTCTGACTCACTACTCCGTTCTCCAGTCAGAGAACAGAAAATCCTCAAACCTATCAGAATCATCAGAGGGTTGGGCATGGAAAGTCAGCCTCCACACCCCTTTGAGAACACATAAAAAGAACCACTGAGACCCAGATAGGAACACTCATTTTTCCACTACTTATTGATTCCTGCGCAGCACGCTGCCCGACCATATCCAGACAAAAACTCCAGACTCCTGAGGCTCCAGGCTCAAGAACTTAGACTCCAGATAGACTCTAGAACCAAACTCTAGAACTAAACTCTAGAACCTTGGAGAAAAGAGGCCTAATCCACAAGCTGAATCCTTTTCAGAGGCCCCAGAATCCATCAACCTAACCAAACTATTCAACAGCCTTGTCGTGCTGTTCGCTTCTGGCCCAGAACCCCGTGCCAGAACCGAAATCCAGAGAGAGCAGTGCTGTATCCAGACCGACCAGACCAGACCGCTGTGCAGTGCCGAGAGCAGACCAGAGAGCGCCTGTGAGCAGAACCAGCGCCTGACCGTCCTGTGGCGAGAGTGCAGTCCCAGGCCCATTCCAGCCCAAAACTAGGTGTGAGTATCCAGTCTAAGAATTGTTCAGAACCAATCTCTTAGTCTAAAATAATCTTATTTGAACCATTTCAACCTGACCAAACTTGCATAGAAATCGTGTGTCCATTCTGTGATTTCAAATCTGTAAAAGCGTCCTCTGTCATTCTGAAAGATGTACTTTATTTTTGAAAATCTACCTCCACAAAAACGTATGTATCATTTGAACCATACGTCCTAGAAGCGAGATCTAACTGTCATTTTAAAGCTAAGATCCCAAGCTTTCCAAAAAACCCCATATAGTTATTCTGTAATCGCGCTTTATGCACTAAGAAAAAGTGCCGTGAATTGAAAAATGAGCTCCTGTCAAAATTGCTGTCTTTTGCTTGCAACTGCTGAATTTCGTTTTCAACCTGATAATCACTCATAAATCATTGCTAGTGTTGACTTGTCCCAATTCAAAGTCACTATCACCTACCCTGAATCTCCTTTAGTGAATTAAAATCATTTTTAGCATAATTTTCACTTCATTGCAATCACATTTAAAAGTATTTGTGCCTGTTTAAAAGCATACCGGTTTTCTCTAAGCTTGCTGGGGGAACTGGAATTTGAACTGCATTTTGATTGTATTCCTGAAAACTGTGTGCTCTTCTTTCCATATCTTTATATTGCCTAAGGGGGGGTGTGAGTTGTCACAAGGGCAAAAGTGATCATATTATCTCTTGTTGAAACCATATCAAGTTTATTTCTGTGCTGCATTCTTTCCCATCTTGAATTTCCTTGAAACCATACAAGTAGTCTCTGCTACCTTATTCTTTCTATACCAACTCCTCATTGATTAAAGAGAGTGTGCTCTTGTAATATTACCCATTGTTGATCACTATCATATTCATAAGTGTGTTATCAAATATTAATTTATTCATAAAAGTGTGACATATATATATTGTTTAATTTTTCCAATAAACCTTTTAATTTGCAAAAACAAACCTACTTCTTGGTTCAGTGAGGTCAGGGGGATTCAAAGAGAGGGGCGTTATATAAGGGTTCATCATCCAGATTTAAGAACTTGACATACAAATATATAAATAAGGGTTTCCATTGGGCATCCCAGACTAGGCATTGGGCCTCATTACAACTCAGGCGGTAAGGGGTTTACGGCGCCGTAAACAGCGCCGACCCTTACCGCCTGAGTACGCGGTCCCTTAGCGCCATGGCGGATTTAACACCTGCTTGGTGTTAAAATCCATGGCGCTAAGGGACCATGGAGTTAATTACGCCACCGTAATTTACGGTGGCGTAATTAACGCCTTCCCCACTCCCATTATGCCCTATGGGGCAAAAATGGGAATGGGGAAGGGTAAATGGGGATTGGGGACTTACCGCCCCGCCAAACTCGGAATGGGGCGGTAAGTCCGCCAACCACCATGGCGTAAACATAGTTTACGCCATGGTGGTAAAGTCACGGCCCAGGCGGTAACTTACCGCCTGGGTCGTAATGAGGCCCATTGACTTATTTGGATTGCTGGATTGAAGTCAATTACAGAGTGCGTGTTTAACCATATGTGGGGGTGCACCCAAAGAATCCAGCAATCTAGACAAATCACATAAGGAAGAATAACACGGCTGGATCCATTCTGATAAACATGTTGATGTATCATTCACAATCATGATGTTAAGAACTTTAAATAGGGAATTCTGGACAGGAATTTTACGATAAAAGGATCAGACTTTGACTTTCCATTTAAACTGAGCCTTGAATGAAACGAGACCGAGCTCTCCTCAGATTATACCAGCTGGATAGACTTTGTTAATTTCAGTGCACCTCTCCATATCAGGCCTTCCAGAACTTGCCAATTAATTATATGATATTACATTTGTATTGCGTTCATACACATGTGTTTCAGAGCGCGAAAAGGACGTTTGTGGAGAATGCGGGAAACAATTCCGCTACCTCTCACAAACTAAGCGAGAGCTCTACCATCTGAGCTAATTCCCCAAAATTTAAATCTTCCCCAAAAAAGAACATATCCATGTTGTATAATAGGGCTGGAATATTTTTGTTTTGTGATAAGATGCTTTAGGTGCTGCATATGCACCTCTTTTGCCTTCCCAGCAGAGGTTCCACCAAAGGGTGGCCAAGGGGGTGGCACGGCACCCTTGCTAGCCCCACCATTGGCCCCCCTGCCTCTTGTGTTTGTTTTGGTGTGCCAGCCCAAGATTTCTAGTGTCTTCATCCGGCCGACCCTATGAAATATTTCTGGGGGAGCCACTGGACCCAGGGTATCTATAATGGCTCGTCTTCAGCTAAAGCTAAACTTTCCTCCTCCTACACATCCTTCTAGATCAAAGAAACACCCATACCGGTCTTGAGCAAGGTCAAAACCCTGCGTATGATGCTAGAAGCATCCCAAGAGAGGTTATGCGCCTTTCTACAAACGTGATTTTAGTTTTCTGTGCATGTATCGTAAGATCATGTGCATCCATGCATTCATGGGGGGGCAGCAAGAGAGTGTTGCAGACAGGTGGGAGTCTGATCGAGAATTACTAGATCATCTGCGCCAGCTAAATATTGCATACGCAGAGGGCTACGCTTGGGGGAAAGGCTGCATCCTTACACCTGCAGTCGGCCCAATCACATAGATAAAGATTAGAGCGGGGGCAAGACACAGCCCTGGTGCACCATCCCTAGCAGCGGGCACTGGATCCATCAAGTCACACCCAAGATTGAAACAAGACCCTGTTTCCATTTCTCAATCTCTACCCAGAAATACTTGGTGGCCTCTAGGTCACAGCTAGCGGGGGCAGAAGCAATGCGGTGAACGCATGGAAAGGGTATATCATAAAAGGAGCAAACACCCAACTCAAAGCCCTGCGCATCTTCAGGAGATCCAGCAAGGCTGCAGGGAACGTCCTGCATGGCAAAGAAAGTAACACTCAAGAAAATGCACAGGAAAGACGCCCAGCCTTGCAAGGCGAGCCATGCACTCTCCTTGGAAGCAAGATGACGCGGAGCAACACAGGCTCGATCCCCGGGTCGGCGCTTAGAAACCTCAGGGTATTAAGGGGTGTTATATATAACCTATTATAATTATAATCATAAAAGAGCTGCACGTGGAAGCAGCAATTAGATGACACAAGAAGCTTCTGACGTGTTACACTTGAGTCACATGCTACTAAGTTTCATGCTAAATTCCTATGGTAACAATGCTTCTTTGGCTTCATCTTTGCTCTCCCTTTGATTCAGTATTGCTGCATGTGACTTGTTTCTACATGTTGATTCGTCATCACAGCTGTAACTTCATCATCTGCATTGTAATTGTCTGTAAAGGAGTGGGAGTCTCTCATTTCTCCAATCTCGTGCCACAGGTGGAGTAATGTGAAGTATGCACAGGTGGAGCAATGTGAAGTATGCACAGGTGGAGCAATGTGAAGTATGCACAGGTGGAGTAATGTGAAGTATGCACAGGTGGAGTAATGTGAAGCATGCACAGGTGGAGTAATGTGAAGTATGCGCATCCAAAAGCTCTGCTTGCCGCTGAGCGGCCTAGCGTATGTTTTTGCTGAAGTTACTGTGAACGGCCATTTTCATTACCTCCACATCCCTCTTCCTCGTCCAGTACTTACTGTCATGGAGGCACCAGCATCCATGACAGGAACCCTTCTTCTATTTCTTCTTTTCACATTTCTCTCCCTTGTACCTGGGAGTATAAAACTCCCCTCAACCTGGCACGCCCTGGGCTGGCGATCTGGTGAGTGATTGTTCTACTTACCTAGTTCCATCCTTTCTCGCAAATACAGGGAATCTTAGTGTAAGGCACAGTTACAAGTGCGACTTATTTCCATGTGTCAGACGACATGTAAATCCATCCCTGCTTGACCACTTCCCAACAACAGTGATGTGCAGGTATTTCATTCAGCAGAGAACAGTTGCCAGCAGAAATATTGGCCCACCAGAAAACTGATGAGAATACATCAATGTGATAATACACTGTGCATCACTGCAAGCATACCGGCTTCCTGCAGCCACTAGCTCGTTAATGTGAGTACACAGAAGACATTCAGAGATATAATTTGGGTGGTACCTTTTTTCTGATGTTCAGATGCGAGATGTTCCTGGGGGGATTAGTCCTTGCTGAAACCTGTGGACTGCCATGGGCATGGCTCCAGGCTTTGTCCTGCAAGATATCCTAGGTTCTGGCTTGAACTTTGTTTAGGCTGGCATAGGGTGCATCTCTACAGTTTGTTACTGATGTATTTTTAGACCCTCCCACTTGCATTTGTGCGTCAGCTGGAGAGATGGAAGGTGATGCGGAACTGCCAGTGGAAAACATTTGGGTAGTAAGAGGAAGGCTGGGGAATTCTTTCTGGCTCTCAATTCGAAGGGTGAGGTCGTGTGTACTCTCAAACTCCTGTGGAACGAATTTGTGCCGTCGAGTTGAGCATGGATAATAAATACTACTACTGGACAGTTCTCTCTGATGGCAGGATGGGGTGGGAGGGTCACAGTAGGAAGACAAAGAGATGGGAGATGCTGAACCAAAGTCCTTACTGGGGCTTGATAGTCAGTTCCTTGAGTGAAGCTTGACAATAATAATACGCTACTGATCCTGAAGCTTCACGTCATTGCCAGGCCTGGGAGAATCATCCATAGGTATGAGTGTGGGGCCTACTTGCCACCATGCCCTTTCTCTCCTTTATGTACCCAGAAGAAAAACAAATACACCTTACCACAGACATGGCCCTGGATCCTGTACCATGCTGTTTGCAAGCAGCATTCTGGAAGCTGGAAGCTCGATGACTCAAATCATGGCAGGACTCATACAAAAAAGGTGTGGATCAGTAGTAAATATTCAAACCTCTTAAGAACCTTTTTGGTGGAGGGGTTCAAACTGAGTGTTGACAATGCCGGGCATTGTGGTTCAAATCGGTTTCAGTTTGCAACATTAGCGTCTGCAGTGACCAAAATGGCTGCAAAGGTGTGAGACGCGGCAAGCCAAAAGGAGATGTTATCTTTTTGAAACATTTTGAATGGGAGTCAACAGATCTGAGATATCGTGCCCATCTATATTTTTTAAATAAGCTAAGTTATTTTCCATCAGTGGAATTTGCGTCCTTAATAACTGAAATATCAGGAGAGCTCATTGTTACCCCCTTGCTCCCCCCAACAGCAATTCCATTTTTCCACTGGACGTTGCACTACGTTTCCTCCATTGACACTGTTGATTCCATCCCTGTGACTTTTCTTCTGTATCTATAAAATGATAAGAAAAGACTCTCCTTGAGCCGAGGCCTTCAAGACACACTGAGAAAGAAAGATGGCCTCTCTTCTGTGAGTAGCCAATAATGCCGCCCACAGGGCACCATTCTCACTTTGGTGGTGTCCTACTTGGCCGATGGCACCATCTTCTGAAACACTGGGGCCACCTCTTCCATCCTCGCCTTAATAGTGTTTCTTCAAGGTTTTGTCCTTGTTAACCTCCTCTGCACAATGCACCCCATCTCTTTTTGCCGATTCACCCCTTCTTTTGCTTATTGGCTCATCTCTATACTGATGGCATTTCAATCTTCATGTGCTGCCTAATGTTTACCCCTAAGCTGTCATTGTGAACCACTCTCTGCCTAGCTTGGATCCATCACAGGATGGCACTACATTGCCGGATGCTCAGTTCTTCCACAACTACAGTCATATTTACCCGTCTCTGTGATATCACCATTCTCTTCCCTTTCCTACACCCTTTTCCCCTGACCTTTTTATCACCCCTCGAAAGCTAGCAATCAGGGGCCTCCATTCCCTAGCATCCCCACAATCCTTCTGCATCTCTCCTAAAAACTATCATCACCACCATGGCAGGCCGGATGTCTGCTTTAATCTCCTCATGAGACTTCCCCTCTACTTCTTTCCTCCCCACAACAAGGTATTATGTTGCTCACCATGGATCTTCGAGGGCCGGGAGGATAACTCAGAGGAAATGCAAGACGACCTGGAGCAGCACAGGTTCTATCCCCGGGTCCTAACCAATTATAATAACTAATTATTATAACCCATAATCCTTGCATACCCCATAAACCAACTTCCAACAGTGGATTATCCAGGCAAAATGGTTCCCTAGTTAAATTCTTTCTTCTTGAGTTTAACTCTTTCCATGAAGGCGAATTTAAGGAAAGCAATGCGATACATGTGTCAAACAGGGGATCTGTAAATTTACCGCACACCTACAATTAAAGAATCCACGGGAAAGAACAGTTTCAAGGATGAGTATCTTATTTTACCCCGATAAATGCTTTGCCTTTGACCATTTGCTTTTTATTCTCTCTCTTGATTCCGCCAATTTACTTTGTGCTAATCTAAATCCATCTAATGTGCTTTTACACACTTCCGCTTTGAATGTGTTTTGTCCACGAGCTCTAAAACATACCCTTTCAATATTTAAATGTCACAATACTCCACATTGTTCAAATTAATTCTAAACCTTTTTGTCTGCCCAATATGTCGCTCAAAAACTCTCTCCCCTGACTACTGTCCCAATCGTGTTTTGCATAATTTCTCCTTGATGTACCTTAGTCCCAAAACCTAATCCATGACTTTTGAAGATCCCATTTTAAATTCAAGGACTAAACATGCAATGCCAACCTATTACCCCCCCATGCCTTTATATTGCATATCATGCCTTTTCGATGATTGCACAGCATGCCTTTCCGATTACTGCACAGCATGCCTTTTCGATGATTGCACAGCATGCCTTTTCGATTATCATTCTGGTATTATCATCAGCACTCTAGATCTCAAATGACAATGTATTCTTCATAGTACAACCACTATTTAAATGAAAAAAGAGACCCATGACAATGCACATTTGCATTGTGCAACACATTTCTTTTGCTCAAATACCACAAATGCTTACTGCACAGTTGCCAATAACCACCACATGTTTTGAGTCAGAAAAACACCCTCTTCTTCAGAGCAATTACATAGTTGTCTGTGGTTAGTAAATCATTAGTGATCTTGATATATAGTAGGTTTGGTTTTAGTTGTATGTGGTATTTTATTAGCTGTTCCTACAAGAATTGTATTTGCAACGTACGCTTTTTTATTGTTAATGGAGAAATCCGAAAACACATAGTGATTCTCAGATGGTTAAATAAGTCTATTCATGATTTTATAAATACATTATTTCAATCCTTAACTTATCTGATCCTGCTGGTGTTTCCTGAACATGCAATAATTGTTTATTGTTAGTTTAGTTCCTCCACAATTCTTCTAATAACTATTTCATGTCTTCCAAGCATGTGCATGCAGGTGTTGTACTGCACTGGAAGGGACCAGGAGAACCATGCACAGTGCCCTCCCCAACCGCCCTTACCAAGGATTCATATGTGCCACCAACTGACCTTGCACATTTTCAATACATTTTCCACATCCATTGTATTTTGTAAAGCAAAGGAGGAGCCTCAGCAGGATCAGAATAGCCATTGTATATAATACTTATTGGGCAGTTGGCAATTAGGTAATACACATTTATGGGATCAGAGCAATAGCATTTCAGCATATCAGGCATTAGATCACAGTCACATGATCAATATTCACTATTTCAGTTTACATTAACTAATGGCTAGAGTAGAAAGAATAGATTTTCCTTTGAGGTCTACAAGGGCAATAAGTACACCCGAAAAATGGGGTCTCTTCAAAATCGTGTACTTTGAAGGCCGAAGCCAAAAATGGCTCCTTTTTAGGTTGATTTGAAGTGACTCCCAAAGAGCAGGAAAGTGTTTTTTGGGGGATTTTATCACCTGGACACGCTTTTAGAAGCACTCACCCACCGGCCCTCTGCCTCCTGCTCCCATATGTCTCCCATGTTGGTCGGAATGTCTCCCCTTATTGGCAGTGGTGGGTTCACTCTCCTGCCCCACTTGTTCACGCTCTTCCATCCCCGCCACAGGCACTGTGCTCCTGTCCCCCAAACACACAGCAACACAGACTAACAAACACATATATGCACTCACTATCGCCACCAACAATGCCCTACGATGCTGCCACCCGGAAACACTCACACATGCATCGATACATTTACACACACCTGCTCTCTCGCCTTCCTTCTTCCGGTACACCCAGGAAAAGCTTGTCAGTGCGTGTGCACACTCGTGTGCAGCATCGGGCATGGCTAAGCCTAACGAAACTGGCCAATGGGATGCAGTCTTTTTTTGCCTTGCACCAATAGATTGTGGGCAAAAAACGTTATACTAAAGACATCACTGAAAATGAATGATGACTATACAACTAAGCTTCAGGAGAATAGCATAGCTTGTCTGGCCTCAATGGGCAGCACTACTAACATAGTAAACAAAATCTAGTACATACCCTAATCACCACATTTTTTAAGATTCAAATCTTCTTTCACACGTGTACTCATAAAACTAGGATAATGTTTGTACTGTGATGAACGCTTGCCAATGCCTCTGTTTATACAAATAGACGCACCTAGAGGGGTGGACTGGCCTATAGCGAACTCTGGAGATTTCCCAGTCGGTCTCTGCATTCTGGGCCTCTTTTGTGTGGTATTTCCAAATGTTCTCGTAGGAAAAGTGTTGGGCTTAATATGGGGCCCTTTTGAACATTATTTCCAGGGCCTCTTTTGGTTCCCAGTCCACCCCTGCGCACCTATCATTTGTTCTGTACTTGGTGTGGCCTGTACTGCTTCCTCTTTCAAGTGGTACTTCAGAGAGTTTATGCCTTGAAAAAAAACGCCAGACAAAATACAAATAAAATCATTTAAGTTGCTTGTACGTCGTGAAATCGGTTTCCTTGCTGCCGACGAGCTGGGTTTTGATGCGAGATGCGCTCATAACCAGCCATGCAGAGCCATGATCTCCTGGGGTCTCCCCATAAAGACTTAACAAGGGCACCTCTTTTTTTCCAGAGCGATGAGCCTGTCAGCAGAACCGAGCAGCATGTGGTAGGGTATAAAGAGAGCGTGCCCGTGACGGTGTCTGCCAGGCAGCCAGCTGCGGCCGCATTACAGAGGCTGCTGCCGGCGCACCTCTTTCCGCGCAAACACATTTCATACTCCGTAGCTTCGCTGGAAATGAGCAAGCGGCCTTGAAATGTGTTTTGAGGCCAACTGTTAAGAAAGGGACGCTGCTATGAGCTCGCACAATGGGGGCAGCCAGGCGGCCTCAGAGGTTGAAGCGTCGAAGGACCTCCCTGAACATCAGAGGCAGGCACCAGCAGGCGATGCTTGTGAAAGGAACTTCACACAGAGCTTCACACAATGCACCGCGGCGCCCATGAGGCAGGCTGGCCAGGCAAAACCACTTCTCAATTAGACCACGGTGCTCAAAAACAGTCGACGCCGACCGTGGAGCCCTCATCCAAAGAAATCTTGGCTCCGGGTGGAGTAGTGACACAACCAACCTTCTCAGGGGCTGGGTGGGATCTGGAAAGAGGCAGTGTGTTCCAGCAGAATATTAAAAGGATGCATCATGCTGGCAAGGGGGAACAACTGGAAGGGGCCCAGAGACCATGGAACCTGATCGTGATGGAATGGTTCATTAAAAAATACCTCAGGCCAGAGATGGACATGGTTCGTGTCAGCCTTCTGCGATGTTCTTTTGGGAACCGGCCTGGAATCCGCTTTCACCAGCAATGCTGGGCTAAAGCCAAGTGATGCGTGCTTGGTGCTCAGGCAATCGCTTGGATGCTCTCATACTTCCAAGCATCCCGGTGAGTGGGAGGTTAGGGTGAATTCCCCCAAAGGCAGCTCCTTTGGCAATAGGGGGTGCATGCTTATATCAGTAAAGTGCAACCAAACAAGCATTCATAACGTTGGATTACATAGAATTGTATGTGGGTTAAGGGGTAATAGCGGAGATTGAGGGGTTGGGGAAGTGGTGATAGTGAAGGGGGAGCATGGGGGAAAGGCCCCTGCAACGAAGTAAAGTACACAGTGTAATTTACTTCATTGTACTAGACGCAGACTTGAACTCCGCCGCTGCAAAAAGGAAAGGACCAGAAAACTAGCCTTCTCTGCCTGCACCCCAAGACTATGGAACCTCCTCTCTGTCGACATTAGACTTGCCCCCACGCTCTTACAATTCAGAAAAGAGCTCAGGACCCACATCTTCCAGGGGTTTCCCGTCCTCAAAACCTAGGCCATCACATCACCCCCCCACGCCACCTGATTTGCTAGACGCGGCCCGCCCTCTCCTCCCCGCAACCCCGTTCAGCTGTACCCATCCTCTGTGCCCCTCGGTATCCTACACCCAGCTGTATATCTGTTCTGGTGTTACCTCTGAAAAAGCGCTCTGTTATGCATCAATACTGTTGTATACCTCTGCAAAGCGCTCCGTTGCTTCTCAAAGCTAGGTCTGTGTTTATTAGTACCCGGCGAGGGAAAATCAGATTGTAAGATGCAATCTGATTGGACCTCGCCGGGGCTTTATCCGACTGAGAATCCCTCTCTGGACTTGTTTTCCTTTGTCCCCAGCGGGGGTGTGTGGAAGCCCCTCAGCCAATGAGGAGGCTCAGAACAGAGTAATCCCCATCCTGAGATACCACACGGCTGGAGGCTGCCATTGTCCCCCGCCCGGGATCCAGGTAAGTGTTTTATCCTTCCCTCCCAACTCCCCAAACCCCCCATCCAAACAATCCCCTCCCTGCCTTCCCAACCCCACTTACCTTCTTTTAGGTCCTTTTTACCGGAGCGAACGCGCTGGGAAAACTTTTGTTCCCAGCGCGTCCGCTCGCTATGGATGCCATGGAAAGGGAAAACAGACTCAGTTTTCCCTTCCCTGGTAGCCATTTTTTTACATTGTTTTTTTTTCTGTTCTGAAATGCTGCTGCTTCGATCAGGCCTGTCACTGTGGGCCCCATGGAATTACCTGACTCTTTAATGCCCCCCGCGCATCGGGGTTTATTGCTCAAATAAATACCATAATAATAATAATAATAATAAAAAGTGAACATAGAGCCCAGTGAACACCTTGGGCATTATTACAAACATGCTGCACTGGTGGGAGAGCAACTTTGAATGGAATTTGTTCTGGGAAAAATGTGCCCTAGTGCAAACATTTCGATTCACTGCATTTGTTTTCGTTAGGGCAATATTTGCAGCAGTGCAAACACTGTGCAACATGGCACTGCCCCACTGCAAAGTTACTGTGATCTACCCTTGTTTCAAGTTCTTTGATTTTTGCAATAAGTTAGTCCACCTTTCAAATTGCATCACTTTTTCTGAAGAGGATTTCAGTGGGATTTTGTGTGCTGTCGAAAGTAGCTTATGGTCACTGTGTTCCATTGACCTCCCATGATGGCATTATGCATGTTTTGTACTTAACTGAAGAGGCATTAGCAAGTGTGAATCACACCAGCCCTATTATTGGCCAAATGTTTCTATTTGATATAAGTCTAATGGAGAGAAGCAATTCGATGGTTCTCCCACCCAAAGACATTACAATAATTTTACATGTTCTGAACACTTTATGCCTGATTCCTCCCATTTCTAAGCAATGGAATATCAGGTGCTATCATTGGTCAATTTAAAGGTACGCAATGCACAGATGTCAGAAGGATGACAGATGGTCCTGTTAGGATTCGGACCTGCAGCCAGGAGGCTGAACACATATGCCTGGAACACGCACTTAACCTGCTGAGGTATCTCACCAGCTGTGCACTGTTTAGTCTCCCGAGATAATGTTGAGGTTCTAAGAATAAATGAGACCAATTATCGACACATTCTTCGCCCTTTTGTGTGCCGATTGTGCACCCCAGTAGGAAAAACATCTCCAAAAGAAATAGTGCATGTATAAATGCCCGGTAATGCTATGTGGCGCTAATGCTAAACGACCTGCTGTGGGCCTGCTGGAGATCTGAAAAGCACATCCCAGAATGCATCACTGATTCATCAAGGGATGTGCTCTGGGAGGCCCGCCCTATCCATCACCATTCCTCTTACATCTGGCCTGCCTTTGCAGAATAGATGGCATGCTACTACAGGCTCGTCACTTGCAGTGGGCACCAACAACCAACCTGGGTTAGGGGCCGATCCCTGCCCTACAAATGGGTGCCAGACACTAATGCCTGCCTGGGTCTCAGGTGGGTGTTCAACACTAATTTACACACGGGTGGTCAGGCTGTAAGGAACATGCACTAGTGGGTCTGTCCTCCCACACGGGTTGGGTCTATTCGACCTAAAACAGTTGACCTAATCACATTTGATCAAATTTATTTGTGCCTTTTTTAGGTCTAAAATGTGGGGGGAGACCCCAACAACCCCCCATTGCCACTTCTCCTCAACCTAATCTATACCCTCACCCACATATCTATTTAGTTAAATTGGACCGAAACAAAGGTCCAAAAAATTCAATAAAATGTTTTAGGTCAAATGTTTTTAGGTCAATCATGCTAATACGCTCCCACACACATGTGCAATCGCTGAATCAGGGGTCGGGATGCAGACTTTACTAGAAACAGAATATACAAGCACTTCCCTCGTCTCATTCCATAACCTCCAGATTTGAGAGGTAGATTCATCTCATTGTAGATCCTTTAACAGAAACAGTTTTGAAATTAGCCACTGCTGGGCATAGAGTCTTCTGATAACCAATCATCTTCTCTTTCATACCATCACCCGAGGCTTAAGCCTTATCTTCAGAACTGTGGAGGTACAGGAGAAGGGGGCATCAGAGGTTAAGCAGTAAAACAAGTAAACGTTGGCACACAGGATGTTTTAATTAAAGCACCTGACAGAACAATATATTCAAAGCAAACTCCTGTATGAAAATGGTAGGCCTCCTTGGGTAAATGGAGCCTGGGGAGGGTGAAATTAGAAGACAGTGAAATAAATGTGAAGATGTTTCAAGCATTGAAGGGGTCATGGCTCTTTTAGGGAACATTTCTTCACTCTTAAACGCACCCCTGACTATGAGTGAACCAGTGGAGCACCGAGCGGCCAACCCTTATCATGACTATGTTGTATTCAGACACATGCTCTTTATGTCTGTTCACCTCTGTCCCATCCCATGAACCTTTGCAATGAACTAAGCATCTCTATTCTTCACGGAATTCTCTTGGTTCTATTCCATGTATCGAGTGAGGCAGCGACACGGGTGTGGCGTTCCTAGCGGATTTCAATTCAATATGTCTGCCTATATTCATTGCTGTGGTAGTTGGGGATGGTTATATGGGGTACAAGCAAGGAACATACACTCTGGAATACTGTAAGTGAGAGATGAGTGGTCATTTGTAATCCTGGGAATCAGAGGATTCCAAGGTTGTGTACAGGCCTAATTAGCAAACGCAATAGGATTCCAGCTGCTGGGATGCTTGATCTGTATTTATAGCTTCAACTAATTCATGTTGGGTTCCTATTGTAAACATTATTGAACGATTTGATGCTCAAGGAATGGAGATAGCCTAAGATCATGGTATTGAGGCTCATGACCAAGCTCCTTACATTCATAGGATCCGAAGAAACCATGCTATTTCCGGTGCAGATTGAGTACCTCCCTACCAATTTGGCAAGCATATCATTTACAAGGCCCACTTCCTCCAGTGGGCCCTCAGGACTCTGCATACAACATTGCAAGAATGTTCAGACTTCTTTAACCCGCTGAAGGGGCTGGAGAGACGGGAGAAATGGATGTCAGATTTGGCCTTTCTCTGGTTTTGGAGCTTTGGTGAAAGGTTCCTGTGCATTCATTGAAGAAATATGTCAAATTAACTTAAGAGAAATGAGCAGTGGTGTGGCTCAGAACAAACACTTCCTGGTGCCTGGTGGTCCACCTGCAAGAGCTAACCTGTGTGGAAAAGAACCTGAAGATGAAATCCACTTAAAAGTATTCAAGGATCACAAACAAGCAGGTGCACTGTTCAAGATCAGGCCACTTTCATCTGAATGAAAACCATCGTATTTAAATAACATGTTGAGGGAACACAACTCTTCATTCACGAATCATGAATGATTGCTGTGGGTGGATAATGGGTTGTATTCTTTACTTCTGACTTTGCGAACAGTGGCCTTAATATGATGACGAGAACTGTTCTCAATGTTTTCAAGATGTACGTCATACTGATGGGTTAGGCATGGGCAGGAGGATTTGTGCAAATCTCAAAACTATAGAATGTTCAGGTTAGGCCTGGTCAAAATGAAAAGGTTCGGCTCAAGGATTGAGATATAAGGTTCTAGTGGGCTTGTCTTTGCATTTAAATAAACACTGGTGCATTGAAACCTGGCACTGCAGGGGCAGTCGAAGGCTGGCATTTGAAAACACAGGAGAGATGTTAAAGGGAAGGGAATTCTGGTGAAGTTAGTGTAGGTTACAGTTAAATTAAATTGATAATAGGGGCTAGGACGAGTTAGAGAATTAGGTTGGAATATCTGAGGGAAGCCGTGGTTGGGGGAACATGATTTCTGGGCGGGTCGGAGTGAGATGTGAAGAAGTACAATATTATGATAGTGTAGGAGAAGGCTAAAACACTGAGACATCTGTGTGAATGTACTAGGCACAGAAGAAAGCCTAAAACCTGAAAATCCCATGTGCATGTGATAGGTATAAGAGCATGACAAGACACAGAGAACCTGACATGCATTTTGTAGGTGCAGGAGAAGGCCAAAGCAGTGAGAAACACATACGCATTCTGTAGGCGGAGGAGATGGCCAACACACTCACACATTCGTGTGCATTATGTAGATGGATGAGTAGGCCATAGCACTGAGGATGTGATAACATTTCCTAGGCACAGGATATGTCCAAATCAAAGAGCTTTCACTAGTCAGAATAGAAGGCTGAAGCATTGAGAAACTCACGTGTATATAGAAGGGGTAAGTCCAAAACTCTGAGAACCTCATATGCATATCATGATGGTAAGTGGTGAATTCAATTAAAATGTCTGAATCTACTGCATTTTTTATCATATAAACGAGACAGAAATTACATTTTTTTTAAAAACACTGCTGATCTATACATCCAGTATGGTATACCAGTCCCTTCCTGTACAATTGGTCTTGAAAAAATAGACTTAGTACCTAATAATTTTCCACTGTATCAAAACAGTTTATTTTAATAAAGTTTATCGCAACAATATTTTAAAAACAGCTCTTAAAACAGATTTTATCTTAAAAAAGACCCCACAACACAAGGTAGGTAGAGTACAAATCATTAGTTCCACACACATATATTCCTATAAAAATACAACACAGTACAACCACAAACAAAGAATGCTTTTGACACTTCTTCAACAAAACTGAGTATTATTAGCTCAGGTAAAGCGATCCCGACATGTTTCAGTTCCTCATAGCGCTGAATGCATGAACTTTCTTCAGGGGAAGAACTCTATTTTCTTATTCTCCACCATGTAATCCAGGGACACACCACGACTTTTCAAATTAGTGCTCCCAAAGCCAACAAATAAAGAAAAGGGGGGGAGTATCACTAATGATCAACACCATCCAAAAATGTATGTCAGAGACAGCTCCACATTGATAGCTAAACTCCAGTATCCGTGCTGCTTAATTGCAATGTACTGGTTGAGGTACAATGGTTGTTGTCAACCATGCCTCCCAAACGTTACAAAAACAACTACATACCTCCTAAATAGGATGTTCGTAGTGCTGGTGTGCACAAATGCACTCGAGTAACCTCAGACTTCTATAATCAAGTTCTTGAACATTTTTCTTAATAGTTATTTAATAACCCGGATCCAGGTCAATGCTGCACAAAAACACACAAACAATAGAGGTGTGTTAAATACAATCACCACTCAAGAAATGTGATCCCATCACCTTGCCGCTATTTTCACCATCTTAAGCACCATATTGTGCTAATCACAATTTAATAGCTCCATGCCAAACTCCATCATGCACACCTGTGCACTTGAAATAATTACATCATGCATGATCCCAATAATTACAGTGCTCGTTAGGGCTGAACCCTTCACCAAGAATATCGCCATTGGTGTCAAAATACCTCCTCTGCGGTTGCAGTACACTCACAGGGTGACCGTTTCGTCGTCCCTTCCACGGTTCTAATTAATTTTCACTCCTCACATAGCCAGAATACTTTCAAAGTAAGCAACCTTGAAATAAATAACAATAGAAATAAAGCGCCACAATTTAGTATGTAAAAACCATCCCCATCCCGTTATCTAGCCTCCTAATATTCTACATGTGTCTAGGGATTACCTTGTGAATAGATACACGCTTCAAAACTCTAATGCATAGACCTGATCCGTCCCACACCCAGTGTTCAGCTCATACTGAGCGTGGGAGATTCAAAGCCGCCTGTATTACGATCGACATAGACAACGGACTAACGTTGTCTTTTTCATGGAAGTAGAAAACAGAATACACGGCCACTAAATAACTCTTGGGAGACATGACAAACATCACTATATTGGGCCCATTGTGTCCATTCAAAGATAGTTGCTTGTGTATAAATAAAAGGCTTAATAGGGGGGCATGCACCTGAAAACAAGGCTATGACAAATCCGGAACAAAGATGCCAGTACGTCAACTTAACTAATTATTGTTCAATATATCCCTCGTGGGCTAATAGCCGTCGTGTCACATCATTACAAATATTAAAGAGGAGACAGTGTGACCTCCTAATTCACAGCCCGGCAGGAGCAAGGACACGGAAAACGGACTGTATCAAGTATGAAACACCATATAGGGGCGGGGACTCTAAATAGAGTCGGTACTGCATTGCATGTTGGAGAACCAAATTAGCCATTACCATTTTGGACAACAAAACCACATAAAAAAATGTTTTCAATACAGTGTATAAACATTGGGTGGCACCTATTCCAATAACCATGAACAACCTCCCTTAAACAGTTCTTCAACCCTTCACAATGACTTGCAGAACAGTACATAAACATTTGAAGATACATATTAATTCAAAAAAAGGGTTTCAAACTCTTTTCCACCATTGGATTCATTTTTTTCATTATATTTGAAGGCACACTTTCTGCTAGAATATACTGAACATTCATTGTCTTCATGTTACCACATCAGTACCAAGGGGCTAAAAATTGTAGAGCGAGACACCAGATAAGACTTGTAAAACACAGTATTGCATATCACATATTCGCCACCTCATTTTTGCGTGTGTTGCCAGTCTATTTCCTCATTAAGGCCAATGATATGGCTTTGGCATCTATAGATCATTTTCTGTTCAAATAGTATAAGTTTACAATCTATTTCCGACTTATTTTTACAACGAATCTTCTTCAAGATCACCCATCTAAAACCCTCATGAGAATGTTTCATTTGAACACAATGTTTAACCATAGGTGCTATTAGTACTTGGTTTTTTATGCAACTACGATGCTCTATCATCCGTGTGCGGCATTTCCTATTTGTTTTTCCTACATATTGTAGTCCGCAGGGACACATGATTAAATAAAACACATTTTCTGTGTTACAATTAGTCATATCATTAAATGTCCACTGTGTAGCTGGATTCAACATAATCTGTTTAGTTTCTTTAGTCGTGGCACACATCTTGCATTTTCCACAGGGAAAGTGTCCCTTCACAGGTGGGACTCCCCACAGTGTAGTTTGTCTGGGTACCGTTGGTTGTTTAATAGATATGTCATTTCTGATGAGCATCCCTCTGATGTTCTGGCTTTTCTTAAAAGCCACCAAAGGTGGAGGGGTAGATTTATCATTACACACTTTTCTCCACGTTTTATTAATGATGCCTTTGATTTTGTTGACAAATTCGAAAAAAGGTATTAACAAATACAATATGATTGTCCTTGTCATCTCTTTTTCTTGTCTCTAGTAGTGCCTCTCGATTGTTATTATACGCTCTTTTAGCAGACATCTTTACCAATTTGGCTGGATATCCCTTATTGCAAAGTTTTTTGGACAGAAAGGCTGCACTCTCCTGATAATCCTGCTGTAAACTACTGTTTCTCTTTAGCCTCAAAAATTGCCCAAAGGGTAAATTGGCTTTGATGTGGTTAGCATGATGGCTAGAGAAATGAAGAAGACCATTTTTGTCAGTTCTTTTGGTGTAGGGTTTCACTTTGAGATGACCCTCATGATGAAAGATGGTGATATCTAGGAAATTAATCTCCTGTGCATTGATTTCCTTGGTAAATTTTAAGAACGGATTCTGTCCATTCAGCCATTCCACAAAAAGTACTGCCTCTGCGGCTGTACCTTCCCATAATATAAAGATGTCATCTATGTACAGTAACCATTTTGATAGATGTTTTCTGAAAGGATTGGTACCGGGATAGATGATCAGTTTCTCAAAGTATTCTACATACAAATTGGCAAGATTGGGTGCCATGGCTGCACCCATGGCCGTGCCTTCGATCTGTTCAAAAAAAGCTCCTTGGAACTGGAAAAAGTTTTGAGTTAAAGCAAAGTCTGTACACCACATGATAAAAGCATTGCTCACGGGGTGTCCATCTTCTCTGTGTCTTAAGATCTCCTCTATCACTTCCAGGGGGGCCCTTTGAGGAATGACGGTATACAGGGATTGTATATCAAGGCTAATCAGTGAAAACTGCCCAGGGGTAAAAGGCAAATTCTCAATTTTGTTGATAGCATCTGATGTGTCTCTAAGATAACTGCTCATTTTAAGAACAAATGGTCTTAAATAATAATCAACATATTTTGATAAGGGTTCTAGGATCGAATTAACTCCAGATACAATGGGTCTACCAGGAGTGTTAGTGAGGCTTTTATGCACTTTGGGTAGAATATAAAATACTGGTACCCGCCCTTGTTTTCTGATGAGGTAGTCTAATTCTTGTTTGCTGATCATTTCTGCCTCATATGCCCTCTTTACTTTAGTTTCTATAATTTCCATCAATGTACCTGATGGATCAGAAGGTATGGGACAATAACTTCTACCATCATTCAATAAACGTAGGCATTCCCCTATATTATCGTCACGATTGAGTAGCACAATAACCACGCCTTTATCGGCTTGCCTCACTATTACGTCTTGTACTCTGGCTAATCTTGAAATCAAATCCCTTTGGGCACTGCCAAGGTTGGAATGATGAGGGATACCTTGTTGTTCCAATTTGTGCACTTCTTTGAGGACCTGTTTTTCAAAAACTCAGGACTCAGGAGTATAACTCTGAGCTGGTGCATTGAAAGTAGATTTGTTTCTCAGCCCAGTACGATTGACATTCTCATACACATTTTCATTCTGAAAGAACTCATTCAAATGGACCTTACGCATGAAACTGTGCAATTCGGATCTAAACTCAAACGGTTCATGGTATTTAGTGGTGACAAAATGTAAGCCTTTATTGAGCACTAACTCTTCTTTTCTGTTTAGAACATAGCTAGATAGATTAATCACCATTGATTCCTCGCCCTGCTGCGGGTTTGTATCTAATTGCCCCAATCCCCTCGGTTGGGCCCCTGTCCTATAAAGGGACGTCCTTGTCTCTGTTTGTTTTGATATCGTTGTCCTCGACCTCTACCTGTACCCATTCCTTGTTGATTATTAGGGTCGGTGGGTCCTGTGCTCCCATCATCACTAGAACTATAGGATGTGTTGCGGAAATGAACCCTTTGCCTAGAGGAAACCTGATTGGTTGTACCCTGTAGGTTGTTTCCAAACTTATAACCATCAGTGATGTAAGGAAAAACCTTTTCATGAGAAAAGGCAGAGAGATCTTTTTTCATCCTCTTTACACGATCCATACTGGTATCGTTTGTCAAGGGTTTTGACCCATGTTGAATCCTTAGACTGGGGATGAGCTCTCGCCGCCCATTATTCTATCTCAGAACAAACTAAATCAATAGACTGGGTGGATGTGGGGATGAGCTGTCGCCGCCCACATTCACGCCAGAATCCAGGAGAACTGCGCAGTTGGCACAAGACCACTCTATGGAAATGCAGTAATTCAAGACAGATCCCAAAAATGGATGCAATACCGGTACTCACCACTATCAGAAAGCCGGCGTTTTAAAACCACCAGACTTTTGTGTAAAACTGAACAGAGGAACCCAAACCAGGCCAAGGAAAGACTTGCTAAGAGGTGGATACAATGTAAAACTATATTCTGAAATGACTTGAAGGAAGTAATTATTTAATGTACATGTAAAAATTGGAAGTTTTGATTTAAACTGGGAACTAAAGTGACATTTAGCTGAATTCTGCCTGACAACAACCCCGACAGGAGTTGAAACTTGATCAAACTGCATTCCCAGGCCTGGCTGCCTCCTGCTTCCCCACCAAAAGGAGATGACACCTCTCTGATTAGATTAGGGGAGGGGCACCTGCAGGAGGTTGAACAAAGCCTTGTCCTGGACTCAGGCAAATGTTATATTGGGGGGAGCCGTAAAGTGGCTTTCTCTTGGGAGAAGTGGGAGGAGAAGTGCCTCTGGGAGCCACCCGAGCTGGAGGCAGGGACAGACAGAAGCTTCCCCCATGTGCTTTGGAACCTAAACCACACCCATCTGGGCCAGAGCATAATTTTAAAAAAAGATGGATAATTCATAGTACGGACTTGTCAGAATTATATAAGAAATATCATTATTCTGGTGATTTTTCTGTACACGTTTTAAGAGGTGTTAGGACCCTGTGGTGTATTCTGGGGGGGTTGCTAGCGGAAAATAGGGTCTTACTCCAAATGTCTGCATGTTAAAAATCTGACACTTCATCAATTAATGTCCATACTCCTTGCGCACATGTGTGTCATTTTTGGTAAATGTCCGATATTGGTAAACCAATCAAAAAGCGCAAAATGTTGTCATTTTTGAATGCAAGCCACCAGGAAGATCAGAGGCGGACAAGCATGGACCATAAGGAATATATAATGTGTACATGTAATTTCAACAAATTGTGTATCTGGGAAATATGTATTTGAATCAAATATAGATTTGCGGGCAAATTGATCAGGGGAGGATCCTCTGACCCTTAAACAGACCTCATCACTCTGACTCACAACCCAATTCCCCCAATCATGGGAGAGGGGAGAATTGGGCCAATGACAAGTAGAGAGGGGCAGGCTCAGTTATGCCACGCACACACCCACCTCCAAAACACATAAAAAGAGACTGCTGGGACAGGTAGAGACATTCATTTTCCATTTCTGCGGAGCATTTTGATGGCTGACATCCCATCCAGACAGAGACCAGAACCAGAGACCCATAGACTACAGAACTTTGAACCTAGAAGGCCCACTGCAAGCAAAAGTATTATCAGCAGGCCTTCAGAATCCAGCAAACCTGACCAAACTATTCAACAGCCGGGCGAGCTGTCTGAATTATTTGCCAAGAACTTTTGCCAGTACCCAGAAAGCAGTGTTACATCCAGAATCCACTTGATCCGGACCGGAAAGCAGAGCAGTATCCAGAACCAGAGGCCGCTGTATCCAGAGAGGCTAGACCAACAGAGCAGAGCTGACCCAGACGCTGTGAGCAGAACCGCCCGAAGTCCAGTTCAGTTGACCAGATCCGTGACAAGGCCCATTCATTTCAAAATTAGGAGTGAGTATCCGCCAGAACTGTGCAGAACCCAATCTCTTAGTTAAAATAATCTAATCCAAACTATTTTAACCTAATTAGAACAGCCTCCTAGAAATCGTCTCATCTGTCATTTTTAAAGCTGCACAACTGTCAGCTGTCAATTCTGCAGCTGCAAGCTGTCACCTGTCATTTCGAGTTTTACTTTAAATCCGAAAATCTACCTTTATTAAATCGTCTGTATCTCTTGAACCGTTTGGGCTAGGAACGAAATTTAACTTTCATTTTAAAGCTGGGATTCTAAGCTTAGAACCGACTTCCTACTCCTTATACATTTACCGCAATCGCGATTTATGCACTCGCGAAATTTACCGCGATTTGCGATTTGGCTCAATTTCTCCACTTGTCAAAATAGCAGCTCCATTCCTTCCTTTGTTAAAATCTGTTTGCAACCTGGTGTTAACTCATAGAGCATTGCTAAAGTGAGCCTGAACTAATACCAACAAGCATCTCTCACTCACCCTGAATCTCTAGAGGGAATTAAAATCAGTTACCACATTTTCCCATCCATTGCCATCACATTTAAAAGCATTTTGGGCCTGTGTTTCAAACTTCTACCTGTTTCCTCTAAGCTTGCTGGGGGGAACTGAATTCCGTATTGTATTTGATTGTATTCCTGAAGACTGTGTGTGTTACTTCCATCTCCTTGCATTGCATATGGGGGGGGGGTGAATTGCCACCAGGGGAAAAGTGAACATATTATCTCTTGTGAAACCATATCAGTTTATTTTCTGTACTGCATTTATTCCACCTTGCATTTCCTTGAAACCATAAAGCATTTTAGCTACCTCATCCTCTATACTACTTCTAAGTAACCAAATCAGTTTACCAGTAGAACATTATCCATTGTTGATCACTGTCACATTTTAAGTGTGATATCCAATATTAATTTATTATAAAAGTGTGATAGATATATATTGTTATATTTCTCAAATAAACCTTTTAAATTTGCAAAACAGACCTACTTCTTGGCTCAGTGGGGTCAGGGGGATTCTAAGAGAGGGTTGTTATATAAGGGTTGTCATCCAGAGTACATGAACTGGACCTAAAAATATATCAATAAGGGTTTCCCTCAGAATCCCAGACTAGGCATTGACTTAGCTGTAGTGTTGAAGTGAAGCCGCTTAACACGTTCTTGAATTCTGATAATTCTTTGAGATGTAAATCTAGTTTGCTCTTAAAAGCGTCAAGATCTAGATCTTTTTTTATTTCCTCTTGTAGTTTTGAAATGTCAATTTCGATTTTTTTGGATACTTCTGTAGCTGTATCTATTATCAACACCAACCTGTCTCGACCACATTTATTGGATATATACCTCCATTTTATCTTAAACTCAGGATTATCCAAGAAAAGCCTAGGCTCATTTCTAACTATGAGGCCTCGTGGAAGTGCCTGATTCTTAAGATATTGTAACATGATGACACCATGTAATTCTGTGCAAATTAAACGTTTTCTGAGTTGCGCCAACTCGTCCCATTGGTTATTGTTCTTATTTAAAATGCCATCCTCTGTGTCTGCCAATGCAGACAAAGAGTCCAGCAATTTCTGTATATGTTCTTCGCTGTAGGCAAGATATTTATCTGCGGAAGTTTCCATAATGATAACTACTATACACACCCCACACGTGGACACAAAACAATTCCTTATGCAGATCAGACCCCAGACTCCTATTACTTTACAAAAAGCCTTCGAGACCACAATGAGCCTCCTAGAAATCTACCTTATTAAAGGCACAACGTACCCCAACGTATCTACTGCATGACATAAATGTGGTAGGGGTCAGGGGAGGAAGATGTCTGCTGTGATGTATTCATCTGCTACACCAGAGGCTCTGTTGCAGAAGCCCAGATGGGCATGGGTCTCTATGCCAGCCACACCAGCCACCACACCAGTCACAGAGTAGCAGCAGAAGATCACTTCCTCTGTGAAGAACCAGGGCATTTTGGTTGAAAAGAATCAGCTGCATTACACATAAATATCATTATGCATGTTGTGCCTTTGCCCATGCATCAGGTGCCAGAGGATGGAGTTCAGGAGTAGGAGTAGGTTGAGCCATCACCAACTGAAGAAGAGGAGAGAGAAGAATATCATCTCAGCAATCAAGAGTGCAATCCACAGATGAAGAGCAAAAGGTGATTCTGGAAGATTTCCCAACCCTGATTCCTTTGGAAACACATGACAATTAAATGACACATATTGCAATTCATCCCTGATTATTCTAGATAAAGGTCCAACGACCTCTACTTTGCCAACACCACAAACAGCGAGAGAGACAAATACTGATGAAACGAGGGGCCTTTGAATTGAAGTACCAATATCATTGCCATCTGCAAGTACTGAATACTGGAAGCGTGCTTTAGGCACTCCATGTGTACAGTGGTTTTCAGTCTCTAACATCAACAGCACCATCCCATGAGGCAACCATACCGACACAGCATGCACTGCAAAGTACACAGAGCAGATCCCAAGAAGGAGGAGAGTTAAGGGCCTTCCACAGCCCTCCCAACAAATCAGGAGTGTGGAGTTATTTTACCCACCTTAAATTCAAGAAATGTGACATCTGAGGGAATGTGGGTACCACCTTGGGCGACTCATTCTTCTGGGTCAACAGTAAATGGCACCATCTACTAGCAAAAGGAAAGGGGGACAGGACAGCCTCTTACCCCTCAAATTTGCTCTAGTATCGCACACTACTACACCACGCTCATAGCTTGAGAGATACACAACTGATTCCTCAAATGATGAAGATGTGTGTGCAAGCCGGCTACAGTCACGTGGATGGAGCAGCATGGGGAAACTTGGAGACTTTGGCTCTAGAAATAGTGGTTGAGTGCATTGAAAAAGTAAATCCTTCATTTGTCCTACATGCTCCATGTATTTGTCTTCACCAACCAGCAAGGAAAAAACCTATCCTGTACATTGTGTGACATTATGGACTTCTTCTTCAGCCTAGTTAACACCAACATGG
Source organism: Ambystoma mexicanum (assembly GCF_040938575.1). Lineage (NCBI taxonomy): Eukaryota > Metazoa > Chordata > Amphibia > Caudata > Ambystomatidae > Ambystoma > Ambystoma mexicanum. The sequence continues at coordinate 90,581,162 of NC_090930.1, read as the reverse complement.
GAATCAGTGGAGGTAGTGCTATGATTTATTTGACTCTATAAAAAATCATTGACATCATTAATTACTTTTTATGCACTCTGTCAGCACACCATGCACCTCATTTTACTATGCTTGCGCCCATTCATTTAGGAGAGTGTAGGGTGGTGCAGAAACATGTGCTTCTCCATCACATTTGTAGAGGAGAAGCCAAGTACCCCCCACCTCAACCACTTTTCCCATATTGCCTATATGTTGGCAACCTGAGTGTGTGACACGTGCGGTACCAGTGAGAATACCAATACCAAGGAGCATCCTGGAAGCAGGGTTTCCAATGAGGAAACCATACCTGCATATGAGACAGTATGATGGCCAATGGAATGAAATTCCGGAAGAAGCACAGCAAATGAATGGAAAAGATGAATGGTGACATCACACAGAGTTGAGTTGACGAACATGAAGAAGATGCAGAAACGAGAGAATGAAGATATTCTATAAGGCATCAAGAAAGTATCAAAGATAAGTGACATCTTGGGATCAAGGTGAAGAAGCTTATGCTACAGAACTGATGAAGCTATCAATTAATTTTACACATGTAGAGATGCAAAGAAACGCAAGCAGATGAAGTATTCTTAAATGCTAGCTTTATTGAGGATAGACTGCGGCAAGCGCCAACGTATATGTATGCATATGAACGAGTAAAGGATGGATGTTTCCGAAGGCGCGCTTAAGGCAAGCCCGCCTGTGCCCGTCCGTGCCGGGAAGGGCCGCAAGGAGCGGTTAGATAGAGACTTTCTGATCTCTTTGGCTCCCCCTGATACTAAATGGCCCACTGGTTGGAAGACCCATATATCCAATACTAGTCTGCCCCCCACTATCACCGAACCTTTGAGAGCCGCCCATACTCTATGCCTCTTAAACACTAGATCCCTCCCGGCTCACGCGGGTGAGATCTGGGACTTGCTCTCATACAGGCAATCAGACTTTTTATGCCTGACAGAAACCTGGCTCACTCTGAGCTTGGCACCTGCCATAGTCCAAGCTCTCCCCTCAATTTACCGTATCCTATACCAGGACCGTCCTCACCCTAAGCGTAGTGGAGGCATTGCTGTTATTTTTAAAGACACATTCACGGTTACCCAGCTACCTTGTCCTTCCGCATCTAGTATGGAAGCCCTCCTGTGTCGATGCATACTTTCTTCTTCTAGTATTATTCACCTCCTGCTTATTTACCGCTCCCCCGGTCCCATTGGTCGCTTTGGGCTAGACTTTGCCGATCTCGCTGCCGACCTTAATTTGCAGTACTCCAATCTGGTGATACTAGGTGATTTTAATCTACATTTCAATCTACCCAGATCAGATGAACTCAACTCCTTCTTTGACAGCCTTTCTGATCTTCACTTCTGCCAACTGATCCAAGCCCCCACCCACCTTCATGGCAATATCCTTGACCTGATATTCGTAAAGGATACCTTGCTGGTCCCCGGACCGATTGAGCCTGTGACCTGGTCTGACCATCACCTGGTCACATGCTCACTTCAGTTAGTCCCCCCTCCCTGCAAGATTCTACCCTCCAAGAAGCATCTCCGCTCCTGGCGCTCGGTCGACCCTAAAGCACTTAGTGCCTTGATAGCTTCCAATTGTATCTCCCTGCAACCCCTTTCACTTGCAGCACTTTCTCAGACACAGACGACTGCCGCCAATCATCATGCTCCATTGAAACTTACTCAGGGCCGCAGACTACCGTCTCAACCCTGGTTTACTGATCTACTAAAAAATGCTCGCCTCCAACTCAGACAAGCCGAACGCAAATGGCGGACTAACTACGATCCAGCGCTTAGAGACCTGTACAAGATCAATCTCTCCACCTACTTAGCCAGCGTTAAACTCGCCAAATCAACTTTTTTTGCCCAGAAAACCGAAAATGCTTTACTTAAACAAAAAACCCTATTTTCTATTGTTCACTCCCTTGCTTCCTCAGAGTCGCTGACCTCTATGGTTAAGCCATCTCAAAAACTATTCAATGACCTTGCATCCTTTTTCACCACCAAAATTGATGTGATTAGATCTAACATTGCTAAATCTTTGACGACACTGCCCCCTGACACCATCGACTTTGTGCCTCCCCCCCCTACTGATTTGTCTCCTAGTTGGTCGACCTTCCCTCTGTTTAGTGAGGAAGAAGTCATGGCAGCCATATCAAAGATTAAATCCTCTTCCCCTGAGGACGCCATCCCTGCTATCATTATGAAAATGATCGTCCCAGACATTCTGGCTGAAATTACTGCGGCCATTAACAACTCCTGCCAAACGGGACTGGTCCCCCCTGAATTGAAATCTGCCAGGGTCATTCCCCTCCTCAAGAAGCCTTCTCTTTAACCCACCGTCCCTGCCAATTTCCGTCCGATCTCTCTTCTTCCATTCCTGGCTAAACTCTTGGAATCTCTGGTTTCAGCCCTTCTGTCTTCCTTCTTGAAATCTTCTAATATCTTTGACCATGCACAGGCAGGCTTCAGACCTGGTAGAGGGACGGAAAGTGTACTTGTCTCCGTACAAGCTGATATGTCCAGACTGGTTGATGCGGACGGAGTAGGGGCCCTAATCCTGCTGGATTTATCTGCCGCATTCGACACGGTGGACCATTCCATCCTTCTATCACGTCTCGCACAGATTGGGATCTCCGGTTCTGTTCTCGCCTGGTTCACTTCCTTTCTTTCTGACCGCACCCAGACTCTCGCCATGCCTCCCTTTCTTTCTGCCCCTTGTGCCCTCACCTGTGGTGTTCCCCAGGGATCCTCTCTCTCTCCGATCCCTGGGGAACACCATATCTGGGCACTGGTCTGCCTTATCCGCTCCTACAGACTTAATTGTTATTCCTATGCGGATAACACACAGATCCTGATCCGGCTTGATCAGGATCAATCTGTGGTTGCAGCCCGCCTTCATGATTGCCTCAAGTCAGTCAGTATTTGGATGGACCAACATTGGCTCAAACATAATGGTGATAAAACGGAAGTAATGCTTGTTGGCTCCCCTCCTAACCCTTCATTATGGACCACCGCTTTCTGGCCCTCATCGTTGGGTCCACTACCCTGTCCTGTGAACAAGGTAAATAATCTGGGGGTTATCCTCTCTGCCTCCCTTTCTATGTCAAATCAGGTCTCAGCTGTCTGTCAGTCCGCACACCACCAGTTCAGGGTTGTAAAGAAGGTGCTACCTATGATCCCAGAAACCATGCGTCCCCCGGTTGTGGCGGCACTGGTTCTCTCACGCTGGACTATTGTAATTCCTTGTACTTATCCCAACCGAGGCGTTTGCTACAACGCCTCCAACGTATGCAAAATCTGGCAGCCAGACTGGCCACTGGGTCCCACTATGGCGCCCACATCTCACCGGTACTTCGCCGTCTCCATTGGCTCCCGGTGGCACAGCGTGTTAAGTTTAAGTCATTATGCATTGTCCACCCGGCAATTCATGGCTTAGGCGCGGAATTCCTTCAAGCTAAATTTTCCCGATATATCCCGTGACCTTCGCTCCTCTACAACCAACCTTCTTAAGGTCCCCAGGTTCAACCGGGAAAGACATGGCGGCAGAGCCTTTTCTATTACCGCAGCCAAGCTCTGGAACACTCTGCCACTATCACTTAAATCCTCGGCTAATCATCTGGCTTTCAGGAAAGCTCTGAAGACCAACCTGTTCTAACGTTTCTGCCCTTATTGTGTTCCCTGAGCTCGCAGCTTCCCTACCAGTGCCATGATGCCTCTGGGCGACCGTGCGCTATACAAATATATATAACATAACATAGCATGTTTCCACTACGTATTATAGCAGTGCTGGGCTAAAGAAAGAAGGCCTAATTTCCAGTATGGCACAGTTAAAAACAGTTGAATTACAAAGTGAATCTCAGAAGACGAGGCTGGACGAGCCCAGGAAGCCAAGGTCTTATCAGGATGGGGTGAGTTGACATTGGATACAAATTGTGTGAAAGAACAAAACTCCTGTTGAGAAGGCATGGGCAAGAAAAAGAAGACGTCAGATGTCTATTAGAAAAAAGTATTTTAAATAATACACCAGAAGCTCGATTTTGTGGTCTTCAGTCACATGGAAGGATGAAATTGGATGAGCATGCTTACCACAGCTACGCATGAAGGCAGAGCATGCCGTCACTCACCTGAATTCTCCAGAGCAAAGAACACTCACAAGGACAAGTTAAAAGTTCTAATTGACAGCAGACCACTGAGGTGATGATAGATGAGTATGCTAATTGGTGGGAAGCTATGGTTTAGATGAGCTCACCAGCACCTGGAAGCCCAGCCTGCGTGCTCCTAATGTAGGTGGAAAAGTAGTGATGGATTTTAGAGTGCCAATCAATTGTAGGGGGCCACGTAATTAAGCGTCCTATAGTTTGTGTAACCAATGGGATGTTGTATATTTAGTGACGTTCATAGCTACCAGTTTTAGGTCTTATTTGCCCCACCTGATTTTAGGAAGCATATCACTTTCTTAGACTAGTATGGAACGTATACATAGATGTTCTAGTAGACCCTATCACAATTGCCACTAGGTTTTTGTAGTTTGCCATGTAGGATGATGTTAGTAAATACGTAGGTTGACTTCATCTATGACAACATCTTGTTATAAAAGGATGCTTTTTTTAAAGATGCATTGTGAGAGAATTGTGCTGCAAAGTCTGTTGATGTCATCTTGTTATAAAAGGATGCTTTTTTAAAAGATGCATTGTGAGAGAATTGTGCTGCAAAGTCTGTTGATGTCCATTGTCGTTTTGAGTATTGATGTGTGAATAAAATCTGCATCCCCATCCATCTGAAGGGTATTGCTACTCGTCTTAAAGAGCTGGGGTCATCCAGTTCACATTCACCACTAGATCGCCACTGACCAACAAAGAGCATGTTGGTTGCAGTATGTGCCTTCCTTCTTCATCGCTCTGTCTCACCTGTTCTGGCCAAATGGCACCATACCCTGAAATATACCACCTCCAACATTATGCTCTGCTGCTAGTGGTGGTAAAGTGGCCCTGCTACCCGGTACTTGGACAGACATGAGCAGTCAGGAAGATGGTTGAGCTGGTCCAGATAATTTGGTATGGAGGTTGATTACGAGTGTGTACCTAGTGATTATCTGCCACACCCTTGAGGCCACTGTCACCAATTCAGGAAGGCGGTGCACTAGCTGCATGTGTGGCACATGATGTGTGCTCCTAGAATGAATCATTGTAGCACGACATACAGAACATGGAAGTGCACGAGGCACTCTTAAGGCGGGGTCGCAAACTGTCTTCTTGCAGAGGTTGTATATTACAATGCATGCCTCCTCTTGAGGGGTTCCCACAGTCTGGCAAGCTGAAATAGTCCCAAAACCATGAACAGATGGGGTGTGTCTTAAATGGAAGAATGCCATCTGACATCACTACCCCCCTGCACAGGGAGGCAGCCGTGCAGTGGCCTAAGTCTTCTTCTCCTGAGCCATATGCTATGGGGCCACCTCTGGCTCCTCCACCTGATCCTCTTTTGGTTTAAACTCTCTCCCTGGCTGTTCAACCAATACCTGGCACTCTTAGCCCACCGCATCGCTGCTCTCTGCCCAATTTTCAGTGCTATGCGGATGATACCGAGCTCATTTTCAGGCTACCCTCAGCCTCCTCCTCTCCTTCCCTCATCTCTGACTGCTATCCAGGAATAGTGTGCCGCCAATGACCTCTTCCTGCTCCCACCTGCATGGCTAAAAACCTCAGGGTCATCGTCGACTCCACACTCTCCTTCTCCCCTCACATCTCTGACGTCTCTAAGAAGTCACACTACCAGCTGCACCTCCTCAGAGGTATTCTTCCTTTCCTCTCCTTCAGCCCAGAAGCTCACCGTCTCCAGAACCCTGATTCTCTCTAAGCTGGACTATTGTAACAGCCTCTATCTAAATCTGCCTGCCTCTACTCTCTGCCCTCTGCAACTTATCCAGAACAGGACTGCGAGACTTGTCCTTGGCCTCAAGCCCAGGGATCGTATCTCTCCAGGACTGAAATCTCTGCACTGGCTCCCTGTGGCTCCAAGGATTAAGTTAAAAACCCTCTGCATTGTCCACAAGGCCTACTGGGGCATGGGGCCGCATTACCTTCAACTCTCTCTTCCCAAATATCTTCCTTCTCAAGCTCTTCGCTCATCCTTCTCCAACTCCCTCAGGGTCAGTCGCTTCTCCAAGCAACGAGTTGGTGGTAGATCTCTCTCTTCAGTAGGGGCCTCCCTCTGTAACAGCCTTCCTGCCTCCCTGAAACTTGAGGAGAACCATCTCCGGTTCCGTAAGCTCCTCAAAACCTTCCTCTTTGCTTCTGCATTCTCTCCCCCTCTCCCCTGCTGAATTCCTGGCTGAAACTGCACTGGTTACCTGGCCACCCGTTCTGATCTAGGGCCCAGGCACACCTGCACTGCCTCCTTGGCAACCCCCACACCTGGGGACTTTTACTCTGTATCCCTACAGTCCCACACCAGTACATATGTTGCTCTTACCTTGCACTTGTCACCATCTGGCCTTTTTTATTTATCTTATTTATTCTACTATCCCTGTACTGCACTTTCCACTCTCCCTTCCCCCACCCACTTTTCCCTTTCCCCTTCCCATGCCCTTGCGCAATCTGAATGACACCTGCCCTAGTAGGATTGTTGTCTGTCTTCCCTCTGTTCTCCCTCCCTTGCCTCGTCGCGCCTCGAAACACTTGTGTATTGGCGCGTTATAAATGCCATATCACATCATATCATATCCTGCAGCACTACCAACGCCTCCCTCTGTTCTTTGTCCACCTGCACCTCTGTGCCTATCTCTCTCTCTGCTGCTCCTGGAGTATCTCCTAATTGCAGCTAACTCCAAAGTCCTGGTATTTATCCACCTTCTGCAGGTATTCCTCGACTGATTAGGCCTCTACCTTAAGCCCCTTCAGATTGGTAACCTACTCAACCACTGTCTAATACTCTTCTGACATTGTCCCCTTTCCTCAGTCACCTTCTGCCTTCCTCATGCTTCACCTCAAGCTCTGTCTGCCCCTCCTCCTTACTGAGGGATAGCCTAAACCTCTGAAACATATGAGGAGTATACCAGCTCCTCATCTTCTCCCACGGACACTCCCACCAAATAAAAGGACCTGTTTTCTAAGGTCCCAATATGCCAAACTCAAACAAAGTGCACATACAAACAAGGGATTATCTCAAGACTCACACAATGGCAAAGGGTTCTGCAAACACACAAGCAGTGGGGAAGGTAAGTGAGTATAGCACAGGACAACCTTTTGAGTTTGCACACAATGGTTTCACTAAGAAGACAGGAACAGAAAGATGCTAGGAAAAGTTTTTGTTTTTTTAAATGTTGAGGTGATATGAAGGAAACAGCAAAAGCATAGGTGGAGAATTTTTCATTCATTATTTGTAAACAGGAGTAAGGGTAAAATTAAAATTAGAGCAGGAACCAAAAGAATACACACACACAGAAAAAGGGGATAACAGAAAAATCAAGAAACACCGGAAACAACACCAAAAACTAGCCTATACCTGAAAATTACCCCTAAACTCTCCAAAACGTTAAAGAACACTTCAAAACTCCTCTACAACCATCTTGTAAGGACTTTTCTGTCCACTCCTAACTCAACAGCCAAACAAAATCTGCAAAGGAGGCAAAAAGCAAGCTGGGCCTGTTGAAGGCCATCAGACCTGTTTCAAAATGGCTAGAAGTCTGTGATTGGCTCATAGAATTCCTCTAATATGTCTTGTGCATTGTAAATGGACAGCCACAGTTGCAGTCCTTCCCTGAGAGTTGCATCAGGTTTCGGCTGTATGGAAAACCTGCAGAAAACTCATGAGAGGTTAGAACCTACCCAACATCTTGATTTTTACACAGAGCACACTTTAGGAATTTCAAGCACCTTAATGTAGAGGAGCAGGTAGACACGTCAGCCCTGGCTCCCGCCCCCTCACCTCGGTCACATTTGAAAAGCAGGAGAAGAGCCCTATTTGTGACACCAGGTATTATCCCAATACTGCATCAAGTATATAGAGACGATATGCACTCAGACACTGTATCGAATGTGCCCTCACACTGAAAGGGTGGAAGGATGTCTGCACACACCATTGGGTCATTGAAGAATGATAAGTGAAATCTGACAAGGGAAGAGTAACTTCATGAAGGAATGACACAAAGACACACTGAAATGATATAACAATACGTAAGAACAAAGATGTAAATGAAGTAACAATAGAAACATGAAATTAAAGATGAAGAAATCATATATACAAAGAAGATAAAGTAACATGCTGACTAATAAGTCTATATATTCAGAAATGCAAGGTTGATGAAACATATCGAAGCTTGCTGCAGAGGAAAACAAAACGTGGCTAGGATGTCCATATGGGAAAGATGGACGTCATACTCGTATTAAAACCAATTAAGCTACCTCAGAAACAGTCCAGGGCTGCAGAGTCAGGATCCGTTGGAAAAACAGCTTGGTGTGAGAAATGAAGAGAAGTCTATTGAACTGGGATCAAGGATGCTATTTCAAGGAATAATTGCAAGGAACAAGGGGGAGTCAAACGGAAAAGCCACTTATGTAAAACATATTACTCTTAGATTAAGGAAAGAAGAAAACATCTGCAAGAGCCAAGTATTGGACAATTAAAGATGTGCAAAGCCTGTACAAGCTAGAGTGAGCAAGTCTGCAGAGGACAAGAGGAATACCGACGCCCAGTATAATTGAATCAAATAGAAGTAATAAAAGGGCAAAATGGACAAGTCTGGGGTCTCCTCACAAGTGATTCATACGTTGAAAGCAAGGGCTATTCATTAAGCTTAGGATAAAGATAATGGTCTCCCTACAACTCCCTTACAAGTCCCAGAACAGAGAATGGGCTCCAAGGTCAACTACAAACGAGAAGCCTTGGCTTGGGGCTGGACCAATGAGAGATGAATGATTAATTGGGAAAGTGGGGAGTAGTCTGACATTACTCTAAACACCTGCGGTTCATTCTGCTTACATGCTGCTAACAAGCAGAAAGTCCAAGGTTGGCAAGGCATGCCAAACAATCAGAGGGTCTATGAAGCAATATGTTATTCAATGTTGCATAGGCCAACCCACAACCTTTTTCCCTATAAACAGTATTATAAGTAGTTAGAGGTGGGTCGAGGCATGTGTAATAGACAAGGGGCAGACAATGGTGTTATTAACACGTATGCATACTGTAGGTATATATGTTCCCTCAACCAATCCCTCCCTTTAATATGTTTTACAGTTTGCCACATAGGATGACATCGTAAATGACGTACATTGAGGTATAAAACCTCTGTATAAACAAGTTTGTGTGTGAGTGTGTGGACTACAACCCGTTGTTCGCCAGATTGTCCTACTTTATTTTATGTGATATAAAGTAGTACTTTGCCATATTCCTTGAGTCTGTTCAGTTATTTTGGTCCGAGATCTTTATTGGCAATGCCATGTAGTACATGAGATGCTTCAAGGTGCTACAGCACATTTTTGTAGCAATGCAGATGGTTCTGCCTTAATCGACCTCGGCCCAGATCCAGACTCTCGGACACTTGACTGCTTTCACCATTAGCCAGAAGACCGCAGAGCTTCATGCGGAAAGCGTCGTGCAAAATTCATGTTTAAGAGTATTCAGTTGACAGGTCCCCCTTTGACAAAATTCCAGTCCGCTCACTGCAGGTGCCCCGCGGACTGAAGATGAACGGGTCGATTGGTGACGTCAATCAGTGAAGAGTTCTCAGAGATTTAGAATTGTGTGCCCGAGAGGGTGTTTGCAACCCTTATTGTGAAGGTGATGGTGAAACCAGTCTGGATACTCACTTTACGGTACATCAGGGATCCTTTCTAGTTCAGGCAAGCTGCATATTGAACTGGCCAATGGAGAGATTGGGCAGGCAGGGATACTGGAGGGGGTACCAACCAGAAGTAAAGAAATTAATCAAAACAATGTCAGCAGAGAGGAATCCATTAAATTCAGTGTCTGGATCTAAGCAAAAGGATCTAATATAGCGTCAAATCCAAAGTGTAGTCTTCAGTCTCATGGCCATTTGGCGAGGGAAGGGCTTCTCAAGTCACATGGTATTGCAGGGGTTTTTCAGGTGTGCCAACATACCGGTTTCTAATTTTGTTGTTGCATTGGTCCGGATTCTGGTACTTGGCCTTTGTTGAACTTTGCATTGGTCTTGTCTTTGCCATGTCATTGGCTTGGTTTTGACCTTTGTCTTTACACTGGTGTTGTCTTGGCTTTGCTTATTGTTCTGGACTGAAGAGCAAGCAATGGCCACACAGATACAACCAGGGCAAGCCATGTTTTTGTCTAAGCTTACCCTAGACTACGGGGTTCTCCTAGGCTGATAGGCATCTCCCCCCTTACTAGGTTCTTTGGGTAGGATTTCCATACCACGTACCTGGGATCTGAAAGCTTTGCAAGATTGCTTTATCTGAGGTGGTCGACTCACTTCTCGCACCAGACTCCGGGAAAGGTCCCACGCTGGCTTCAAACTCAATACTTCTTAAAGGGTTTCCCCCTTTCTGTCTTTGAGCACAGGTTCTAACTGGTCCTGCTAATCCATCCTAACTTTCTAACCTGACTTCTCTTAATCTCTTGCTGAACTGGTTGAGAAACACACTTCTCTGTCTCTCTACTAATGATTGGCCTTATTAGCTCGGTCAAAATAGGTTCTGCTCTTCCGACAATCCTTCTCTATGCTTCATTGCACCATTCTCCGGAATGCCATCTTAACACCTACGAAGGCAAGGGAATCAGTCTAGTTTATGCTGGTGCTGATGGAGTGATTTTGCCAAGTAATATCATTTGCCGATCCATTTCCCCATGCTCTTTGTTATCTGTCATTAGCCTATTCCTAATGGTTCCACATTTCCCCCAATTATATGGCCAGAGAATTTATTTGCTTTGACTGCTACCGTTGAAGAGCAATTACCTGTCTGCGTCCCATGCTTCATCCCTTCAACTTATAAAAGCAATGTCTGCTATGTTGTGATCAGACGAGGCCATCATGGCGGCTCTCTGGTTCGATGTTTGGCCCTCCGATTTACAAGTCAGCCTGTTTGTGTTTGTGTACATATAGATATATTATAGTATATATATATTTCATTTATAACACCTTACACTGCAAGCCACATCCATTATCAGTTGCCATGCCAAGTTAGAGCTAGACTGGCTGCCCCAAAATGCCAGTCTTGCCAAGTGATAACACATGCCATGCTTGCCTTATCATAGATGCCCAGAAACAAGGTCATGCCACACCAGTAACGGCTAGACTAGACTGGCTTCCCCAAAATGACAGTCTAGTCTATCCAAGTGATAACACATACCATGCTTGCCTTATCATAAATTCCCAGAAGAAAGGTCATGCCACACCAGTTAGGAAGGTCTGGACTAGACTGGCTGCCCCAAAATACCTGTCTAGCCTAGCCAGATGATAACACACACCATGCTTGCCTTATCATAGATGCCCAGAAACAAAGTCATGCTGCGGTAAGAAAGGGCTAGACTGGCTGCCCCAGAATGCCAGTCTAGCCAAGTGATAACACATACCATGCTTGCTTGATCATAGATGCCCAGAAACAAAGTCATGCCACAGTAAGGAAGGGCTAGACTGGCTATCCCCAGTGCCAATCTAGCCAAATGATAGCACATACTATGCTTAGCTTATCATAGGTGCTCAGAGAAAAAGTCATGACACCCTAGCAAGGAAGGGCTATACTAGACTGTCGGCCCAAAATGGCTTTCTAGTGTAGCCAAGTGATACAACATACCATGATTGCCTTATCGTAAATGCCCAGAAACAAAGTCATGCTACTATAAGGAAGGGCTAGACTGGCTGTCCCAAAATGCCAGTCTAGCCAAGTGATAAATCGTATCATGCTTTCATTATAATAGATGCCCAGAAAAAAAGTCACGCCATTTCCATAGTAAGGAAGAGCTAGCCTGGCCTCCCCAAAAATGCCAGTCTAGCCGGGTGATAATATAAATCATGCGTACGTTATCAAAATGCCCAGAAATAAATATCACGTTACCTGTCTTTGGGCCTGCATCCCACCACAACCACCTCTCACTCGCAAAAACACTGACACACAGAATCACACATAACCTCCATTCATACCCATTCACCCAGTCACACAACAAAACATTCACAAACTTCATTCTATCCAGAACATACAAAACATGCATTATCATTCATTCACAGTCTCACAGACACAACAGTCAAGACGCATATGCTTGAACACACTCACTTACTCACACACACATGCACCTCCATTCACATGAACTGTGCACACACCACACATGCATATGCACACTAACACATTTTACAAACACAAAGACATTTTTTAAATGTTTCTTTTTAAAACGGTGCTCCGTCTACTTGGCCTGCTCCACTCAAGTGTGTGACTCTGCCCCTTGGCTCTGCGCATGCTCCGGACAGGAACCAGGAAGCTGAGAGAGCTTCCGGGTTACTGTGTGTCGCAGTTGCACTGCCACAAGCTGCAAAGCGTCACGCTCTGTGACACTTGACAGTGAGCCCGGCACCACCCAGACCAGAGTGCACCCTGGCAGTGACTGCTGACTTTCAGTCAGGCCAGCCAGGTTGACTGTGAGGGACTGAACCGGGCTGAGCCGATTCATGCCAGCACCCACCGCAGCTGTTTCACATGTATAATGGGACAGCGCAATGCAAGACTGGCTGGGTGCCCCTCAGATAGACTCGGCTAGCACACTGTCGCATTATACCCATGATGCAGTTGTGATGCCGCGCCCTGGTACTTGCCAGCCCTGTGGGAGTGAAGGAGGTTCACCGGAAACCAGGGTGGAGCTAGAGAGTGACAACTGCCCACCTTGCTCCCTTCTGGCTCCTCCACTGCTGCCACAGTCAGCTGCAGACAGCAGTGACTTAGCAGCAAATTTGCTGGGGCTTCACCACAGAAGTAGATCTGTATGCCTCTGGTTCTCTGCAGCAGGGTGGGAGGTGAGCTGATGATGGAGGGTGGCATGGTAGCTTGCGCAAGCCGAATGCCGGGGAAGAAGTAATCCTTCCAGGTGGAGAAGAGGCACAGCACGGAGCACCATGGGTTTCGCTAGCAATAGCCACTTCAATCAGTCCATTCCTCGAATTTATTTAGCTGTGGCAGAGTGAGCTGAAATGTGAATACTAATTACTTCTGTCACTTGCACAGCAAACAGCAGTGTCATTGCCGAGAGTCGGCCGGGGCTTTGCCCCAGAACTAGACTTTTATGCACTGCAGCAGGGGGCAGGGGGTCTGTCTGATGATAGAGGTTGGTGGGGAAGCCTGTGTAAGGAGAGATTTCTCTTAACTGCACCTTTCCTTTCATTTTAAGGAACCCCCAAACTTGTTGCTTTTAGTTTTGATCCTGACCTGTACTTTGTACAGTGCAGTGAAGCCTTAAGCTTCAAAACACTGTCTTTTGCTCATCTGTTATGGGGGAAACCGACATGTCCTTCAGGCTGTCAGTACTGGGAAACATTGTTTCCCTTAGTCTTGTGACTTTATTACTACGTTTTGTAACTTGTTATCACTTGTGGTAACGTTTATCATTGTACAATGCATGTTACAATGCAGTACATGGAGTACACTTTTTGTATTGCCCGAGAACACTCAAAAGATTTTTGGTTACTCTAGGTGTGCTAAATGGACAAGTTTGGTGAAGCAGTGACTGTTTAAAATTACTTGGTGCATTTCATTTTAGCCTTACCATGGTTACTGCATTTGGCTACAAACTGTGGCTAGTGTCCAAACATGGCTGTGCCACATAGTTTTTCGCTTGTCCTTTGGCCATCTTCTTCTTTAACCTTCTTCCTAACTTGTGATGCCAGGAAAATCCTTATAAAGACTTCCAGTGCCCGGGAAAGCAGAAGCTTTTGGCGGGCTACTAGAGAGCTATGTGTGTTTTCTGGCAGGAAGTGGGCTGGGACTGTCCAGTCCCACTCCACAAACTGGTTCCAGTGTGTCTGAGTGATATGCACGAATGTTCCCACTAGTGGTCTTGATAGGACCACTACTGGGGTGTGTGTGTGGGCTAGTCCAGCTGTGGGCTAGTGGGAGTTTCAGCTCTTACCTGGCTTTTAGGATAAGAAGAGGACCCCTGCACCCATTCTTCAGAGATCCTGGAGTAACATGAAGGGGCCAAGACTCCTGTCCAGTTTTGAGACCCGTGAAGAGACCGTAGACCCGACTAAAAGAGGCCTGGCAACCAACTTCTGCTGTTGTCCTGGTGGAGCCCTGTCTTGCTTGTGATGATCTTCAGCAGTTCTGCAAGGATGCTGCGATCCCTGGAGTGGATGGAACATCCATTTCTGATATCTGCTCGGTACCCTGTGAAGAAGAGCATCAGAGGTGTCCCAGGACCATCCTGTGGCTGACCAGCTCTGAGTTTGGGCTCTGAGTTTGGGCTACCATGATGCCGACATCACCATTCTGAGTTTCGACCTGAAACTTGGGGGATCCTCAGCTTGTCCCACAAGACTCACCTCAGCAAAATGTCGGTGTCCTAGATTTAAGGGACCCAAGTTTAGGAGGGAAAGCCTGACGGTGACAAGTGTGGTCCTTTGTGTCGCTGTTCTGTGGTGACCACCATCCATTACAGTTTAGCTGACCGAGTCCAGTCCTGAGAGGGGTCATACATCGAGGTTCACTGCATTCTTTATCCGAGAGTCCTTGCACCAGCAAAAGACACCAACCAGAGTTCAGCTCGAACTTGCAACCCCTGTGAATCGAGGACTGTGACTGATAACAGGAAAAGCAACCTCAGACCCTTTTCCATTGACCTGCCAAGTCTGGGGAAGAATCAGAGTATGGGCTAAGTTAGAGTTGTTCTTACCTGCCCCTATACTCCCTTTAAACATTTTCTAACTTTTTAGAAAGCTTTGACTATACTTTGGTGTTACCATAGCTTGATGGCTACCACTGTTCACTGGACCCAAGAGACCCTACCTTCATGTTTGTCCAGCTTCACAAACTTTGCCAGAATTTTCCTGAACTTTTGGGCATAAGGCCCCAGACAATTTAGGGAAGAAGATTGAAGTTAGGGTTAACTGTTTTTGAACTATTGGTGCATAATCTAATCTGTACTTTATTTTACAGAATTTGATTTGTGTTGCACCCTCAACCAGTGGCATAATATATGTAATCTATAATGTGTGTTGTGTGATATTTCTACCTGTTAGTAGTCATTTTTCATAGTGGTGTTTGTCCATAGATAAATAACTGTATTGTTATACATACTGTCTAAGTATAATCTGTGATTGCCATTGTGTGTACTCATTGTGGACCCTTTACAAGGTCACCAAGCCTAGACCCTTGTCACTGCTACCGTGAACTGGTTTGGCTGCATCTCCCCTGAGTTGTCCCTGTCATGATATATACTGGCCTTCAATAGTTATGTCCACCAGGCCAGAGTGTAGAAAATCAGTCCTAATAGCCTTCAGTGAGCCAAATGCCAGGGATGGAGTAATCCCACCAAGAAGAGATGAGGAGCAGCACAGATCACAGCCGAGGGTGTGGAAGGTAACGCTAAGTGTAGACACTTGAATCAGTCCGTCAATTAAGTTGATCCATGGGTGGGATGGCCGTGGAGCAGAGATGCAAATGCTCCTCCCTGTCCTGTCTTTCACTGCAGACAGCAGTGACTTTGCTGACACTTGAGAGTCTAGTGATGCTGCACGTCTAGTGATGGGCATGGGGATGCCTGGTGGCGCGAGGTATTTTGTGACACAAGTTTTTGTACATGTCTATATGGCAGCATGCAGTCCCCAGACCAATCAAATAAATAAACAAATGGGACAGCTGGGGGAGAGTTGGAGGTTACCCCCTTTGGGAACATCTCCTAAAGGACACTTTTGCTATCTTTCTCCTTTTGCATCAGTCCACAACCCTGTCCTTAGCGTGTTACCATTGTGTAACTTGTGTATAGGCGCATTATAAATGCCTTATCATATCATATCTTCTCCTTTGGCAGACTTTAGTCAACTGAACCCTGTACCTTCTTGGCTGTGGATTAATAATGCCCATTATGAATTAGACTGTGCCTGTATGCCAATATGGCTGACTATGAGCTTTTGCCGTCTGGGGTAACTAGTCGTTGGACTAAGGACATTGGATCACAACAGCACAGGCCAGATTAAACAATGAGTCTTTCAGTGGGACCAAGACTGGTCAGGAAAGTTGATGCCCTACGCCCCACACCTGAGGAGGGGAGACTGAAAGTTCCCTGAAATAGTTACAATGAATCAGAAGTATTATTTCCATATGTAATTTTGCATCATTAGTAGAGAGTAAGCACTAATATTTCCAGGAATACATCTTTTGTTTAAGACGGGAGGTGGGAATAGCTTGCCGAAAGACCTAGCCCAAACCTTTGTTACACTTTGATGGTCAGGTGTTCTGTTATATTTATCATCCATAGTTCTGTAGGGTGGGTAATGTTAGTTAGGGAGCAGGTTAACAGATTGAAAGCTGCCTGCTTTTCTTGCAAGCAAACTAATAAATTGCCTAGATTATTGATGAATGGGGTATTACCATCATGTGAGTTGACATGTGGTTAATATAGTTTTGGGACAAAGTCCACTAGGTTTGAGTGTCCCGTGAGCCATCGAATAGTTGTATTCTGCTGATTGTATGGGCAATATCTATCAGTTATGGTGGTTGTACTTCAATAGGATATGGGAGGCTGTCCTACATCGACATGGCTTGCATCGCCATTGGACAGCATGCCACTACCTATTACAGAAAACCAACCTAGTGCAGCCGCCATCACCAATAAATAAACTTGGCTCTTGCCCCACTAGAGGCTGTAAAACACCACTCGGGGCTTACTAGTGTAGTTTGAAGAAAGGGCTATTTAGGGCCAACCTCCCCGGCTCAGTAACTCCCCAACAGGTGCACCCTAGTGCAGTTGTTGGTGACCTGTGGTTCCCTGCCTCTTGTAACCCACGCCATATGATATGATATGGCATTGATAACGCGCCTATACACAAGTGTTTCAAGCCGCGACAAGGCATAGGAGCGGAACAAAGCGAGGACGGACAACGATCCTACTAGGCCAGGTGTCATTCAGATTGCGCAAGTGCATGGGCAGGGGGCAGGGACAGTGCAGTACATGGGAATAGAAATAACAATAAATAAGTAACGGCCAGCATGTGGCAAGTCCATGGGTAAGTGAAGACATCAGGAGTAAGGGCTGGGGGGGATCTGTAGGGATACAGAAACAGTCCGCAAGTGCGGGGGTAGCCTGGAGGTGTGTGACGCTGGCGGGGGAGGGACCTGGACCCGAGATCAGAGGGTGTCCAGGTAGCCATTGCAGTTCTGGTTACATCCAGGAGGTCAGCAGAGGAGAGGAGGGGAAAAAGCAGAAGCAAAGAGAAAGGTTTTGAGATGCTTCCGGAACCGGAGATGATTCTCCTCAAGTTTAAGGGAGGCAGGGAGGCTGTTCCAGAGGGAGGAACCAGCCGAAGAAAGAGATCTCCCACCAACTTGTTGCTTGGAGAAGCGACTGACCCTGAGGGATTTGGAGGCGGTTGAGTGAAGAGCTTGAGAAGGAAGATATTTGGGGAGAGAGAGTTGAAGGTATTAAGGCCCCAGGCCCCAGAAGGCCTTGTGGATGATGCAGAGGGTTTTGAACTTAATCCTCGCAGCCACTGGGAGCCCGTGCAGAGATTTCAGTCCTGGAGAGATACGAGCGTGTGTTTCTGCAGTGCTATCATTGTGTGTTGAGATCTATGTCTCATGGCTGGCTGATGTGCAGCTCTCATGACAGAGTACATTTTGTCTCTAGTTGTGAAGTTGCTATAGTTGTTTTTTGTGTTTGTAGGAAGGGGACTGTAGAGATTGTCTGAATGTTGTCATGTCCTACTGGCCATCTATGAATGCTGATAGAGTGCTGATGTAAGTATGTGACGGACAGCTCAGGAACATTTTAGTGAGTGTTTGGTGTATGAGTTCTCAATGAGGCAGTTGGGGGCCACAGCTGGAGTGCAGGAGGTGGGCCGGTCCGGGAATCGGAACTGCGCAGGAGAATTCATCAAATTCCAATTCAACCATTGGTTTAAATCAAATTTTGCTGCAAATAAATGCAGGGGGTGGGTAAGGGTAATAATTAAGGTAGGGGCTGGAACGGGGAGCTGCTTGGGGTCTCCCCCCACATATATTTGCAATGAAATGTAAAACACACAAAAATAAAAATGGTGAAATCAAATTCAATTACTTCTCCTCGATGAAATCACACAGAATTGCTGGTGGATGGTCTCATTATGTGTACTGTGAAGCATAGCTCGTACACTAAAGAAGTGTTTTAAATATAAAATAAGGCTACGCAGACCTTCTACAAAGAGGATCATATCTGGTATGCGTATGGGCTACCATCTAACCTCTTTTAGGTACTATACCAGCTTATGAATTGTTTGGTGATAGATGAAAGCTGCTCTATTTTTGATTGAGTAACTTATAACTAAAAGTGGTAAGGACAGGTACCCAGTCAATTTAGTGAAAATATTTCAGACTGGTCCATTTCACCGAAGACCATAATTCCGAAAAACACTGAAAACATTAAATAAATATATAAAATATAGTGGGGTAAGGGGTTAAAATGAGTCGGGATGGGGTTGAAGTGGCGTTATAAGGGTAGAAAATCAGGGGGCTTGGAGGCGGGACCCCATTTAATATTTTTTTTTTAAAGTGCTGTTTTTCTATATTTTGGTCACAATTAAATGTACCAATCTGAATTTTCCATCGGTAAAATCACATATAACCGTAAAGACAATGAGTGAGGGAGACGTCTCAAGCTCTACTTCAAAAGTAAGGTGCAAACAAACCATAACTGAAGTTTAGGCAGGTTATAGGGTGTTTCCTGTACATAGGAACAATTTAGCTATCCAGAAGAGTTGTATACATCTTACCTCTGTATCAGATGTGCAAATTATCTATGCTGTTACACCACTTTCCAGCAGCCCATATTGCAATGGTATTTATGTTTCACTCAGAGTCATGGACAAACAAATTAAAATGTTCATCATTAGACAAATATGATATGGAAATAGGGGTCTGAGATCGTTATCTCAATAAGTAGGTGCTCCACTGCCCCTCAAAAGAGAAGTAGTGGTGCTCAGAATGTACAATCCTGAATTCTGATGGGGTTCCTAAAGGACATTTTGACGTAAATCTTGGCAGAGTCTTTGGGAGCCGGCTGGACTGGGCTAGGTTCCAGTGAGGGTCAGCTTTTTACTTAAAACAATTCCCTGGGCCTCATTATGAGTAGGCTGGTCCGGTAACAACAGTGCCAGTAAGCTACCAGCACCGTTGTTACAATACCGGCATGCTCCAATTTCTGCATGCGTGTGCCTTTCCAACCGCCAGTTCTTACCTGGCTGGTGGAAAGGCAGCCGCTCACAGACTTTGACGGATGCACCGGCATTGTGTGTAACAATGCCTTTGCATACGTCCTCCCCATTCCCATTGAGTTCTATTGGACTCAATGGGAATGGGGAATAATGTTTCCGTTCACCTGGCGATGGGGAATTACCGGGTACCGCTGGGGCTGTAATGCCCAAGTAAATCCCCATTGCCAGGCGCCAGAAAAAGAAAAAACTCCGGAGGTAGTCGTGCCATTTTTACCGGCACGGCTACCGCAAGGGTCATAATGAGGCCCCCTGTCTTTAGGAATTATACAGCGGCTTCACTTATCACCTCCATTTCAAATTCCTCATCACCTAAGCACACCAACTCAGCGAGGGTTCTCAGTTTAAGTGATTCATGACACACCCAAGTCCCCAGAGGCCATGATGCAGCACCACTTGGTAACCCTTTCTGAGTTCCAGGTACTGGTCAACATGTGTTCCTGCAGTGGTTAGCAGGAATGAAGGTGGTGAACCAGGTTGGCTGCCGAGTTCTGCCAGTGATGTCCACAGCCATCATAAAAGAATGGAGACACCAGCCATTCACTCTAAGAACCAGGTAGGTCAGATGGTCATCAAGCCTACTGAAGGACAGAAGAAGTGGAAGCAGTAGGATCAACTACCTGGTCTCATCAGTCTGCAGGTGCCGGGTGATCTTTTGCTCCCATTTTAATCATGTTTTAAGGTTCATTCCTATGCCAATGTTTTATATTAGTGGAAGCGTAATCTACTTGCCTCCACCACCTTCTAAAAGACAGACTATCTGGCCAGACTTTACAGAGTGGTGGAAAGCAACAGGAATCCCCTTACAGCAACGGAATTCAAATTGTGGGTCGGGACCCCTCTGTGGGCTGCAGCCGCATGTCCAGGGGGTTGCGCAGCCACAGTCTGAATTTTTGTTTTTGTTTTAAGAGTCTAGAGTATAGATTCTAGACTAAAAAAACAACATCTGGTCTTCAGCACACGCGTAATATCATGTGTAACGGTACCATTTGCCTTTAGACTGCTTTTATTATGCTACATTTCTTTCTGTCTAGATTCTAGACAGCGAGACATGTTGTGTAATGCAGGGTCGGACTGGGACAAGAAATAGGCCCGGACACCCAAAAAAAAGTGGCCCACCCCTCACCTCAAAAAAGTGGCCCACCCCTCGCTTCAAAAAAGTAGCCCACCCCATGCCTTAAAAAAAGTGGCCCTCAAACCATCATCTGACCGTGAATTGTGTCAATTCATGACTTTACAGAAAATCCTACTTATGGAGGGTTTGTGTGTCTGTTACATTACAACACAACTCATAAAATAACATAAAGCTGAATACAGTTCTGTGACAGGGTACACAGCTCCGAGACGCAGGAGTGGCATGAACACAACCCTTCACCCCTTGATAAAACAGGAAGTGGCATCAAATAGCATTGTTCCTAAGTACACTACGAAAAATAAGTTATGATTTCACTGTGATATACATTTTATACAAGAATGGATCACCATATGTAGCATTAATTTCTGTGTGTATAGATCCATATTGTCAAATTACTGTGAATGCAAGCAGATGTCCAAGGCCAAATGATGATATGTTATTGTATAGCACTTACGCTTAACTCTTTTTTTTAGAACAAATATACATGCAATATCACCCAACCTGTGTTGGTACTCATTTATCGACCTTAGAAGGATGGAAGGCTGAGATGGTTCGAACCTGCAACCTGCAGATCTCACACTCGTCATAGCAGCGAGTGCTCAACCCAATGAGCTATCATAACGGATATAGTAAAATGAGCAAAGGTCTTGATATTCTGAGGCACCAACAGGCAGAATTAGCCCAAGACTAATCTATACAGAATTTGTTCCATTGATAAGAGAAATGGAGTGGTGGATTGAGACTTCAGGAGCAATGTCATTGTCCTGCTTAACAATGGATCTGACCAATGTCCTGTAGAAAGGGCAACCCAACCCCCAATTGCAAGCCTGTGTCACCACACATACAGCACACAACAGGTGTAACTATACACACGGAAATGGCCCCGGTTTCCATATCGTATCTGCATCCAATAACAAAACAAACGGTAAATGTGCTTGCAAGAAATGTGAATAGCAGGTGGCATTGATAAACATACTTATGGAATATGCCTCTTTTTTCATGTACAAAAAACAAACAAGTGGGTATTCAGTTGTGACTCGAGCACCACCACCAGCAATAAAATCCATGAAGGCTGAAATGCATGCGAATTTGCTGCACAGAGGATTTGGAGACAGATGCATACTTTACCACTGCACCCAGCTCCATGCTGAAAAGGCACGAAAGTCCCTCGATTCATAAAGTACCCCTCCGCCTGGATCAAAATAAGCAGCTGTAAGCCTATATATGCGCTGCCCTTCTGACAACAGCATTAAGCAAATAAGCACACATTATTTGTGATGCCAACTATCGCTTAAGAACAGTTATTAAATGCAATCATTTTCAACAATATCCAACAGAAAGCATTGCAGTGGAGGTAGGCCTGGCGCATTGCATATATTTTTGTGGTGTGAATGTGAATGCTCATAAAATCAGTGTAAATCAGAAAATGTGGGCATAGCATAAGTGCTGGTACCAACACACATTTCTGCCAATGCCCTACATTCTGACTTAGAGCACTATCAGGAGGGCCCACGTACAGCTTCTGAAATTCACTGCACTCCTGAACTGAACCTATGCTATTTCAGCACTAAAAATTACACACAATTCTCAGAACAATGACACATCAAATATGTATGTGAATAAGCGCAACACAAAACGCTGCAAATGCATCCCAATACTGCTGGCATTACGTCATGCTATTCCAATACTAGGACCTGCACAGAGCTCTGTGAATACACCTCAGCCATGATCTACAGGCTACAGCACTCCCACTAATCCAGTACTGGGACCCAGATAACACAAACATCTGTCAGTGCACCTCCATCCCGACCTTTAGCACATGTGTCACCAGGCTCTATTCCACTCACGATGTATAATACACCAGTCCACTATTGTCTTTACTTTGCATTCTGGTATTTGCAGTCCTTGATTTTAGGGCGACTACAAGTTCCAAATTGCAAAGTAAAAACATGCATGCCAACATTATCCATTACATGTGGTCATTCATAGCCTGGTCTTGTTTTAACATTGATTCTGGGATTTGTAAGGGGGGGAGGGGGCGCTAACTACAAGTCCACGAATGCAAAGTTAAAACCGAGCGGACTAGCATCTCCTGAATGGAATAGATAATGTTTGCACATATGGAAACACTTGCAATAGAATTACAACTTCTGCATGGAATGGGACATATTGTCATGTATGCTTGTATACATCCATTCTAGGACAAAGACTACACACAGCACTGCCAGTGCCCCTCAATCCAAACCTGCAACAGGCCTTGCGATTCCAATTAGGAAAACAACCTCCAATTGAATGAGAAGGTAACAGGAATTGGATGTGAAAGCAGCAGAAACAAACAGGACTCGAAAATATGCTTTTTCCTCTTGTTCCCTGCTGTTAGATTTTTTTGTTTGAATGTATGTTAGCAACAGTCCTTCTCCAATGTACGGCTCCATGGTCCCGCCCCTCCCACAACAACACACGCATACACACGCGCTTAGGCCGCTACCTACTGCGCTGCTCCTTACCTGTCACGGAAGGAGGGCTCTAATGGGGATAAACCCTCAGACCTCCTGCACTCACATACCCCCATGGTCCACGTCGGAGGTCTGCTTGGAAGCAGAGACCCTCATCTAGTAAGTTCTCTAGGGGAGAAGTGCGAGGGGATTCATGCTGTGGAGCACAGGGAAAGGGAGGGGGGTTTACACTGAGGGACTTGACAGTGAGACAGGCTGTGCAGTGAGAAGGGTTGTAATTGTAGGCGGTGGGGCACGCAGTTGCGAGCAGTGGCAGGATGTGTTACTTTTTTGCCAAAAACTGGGAGCGTGCGGGCTGACCAGATCAGAGTAGGCAGGGCCTGCAGGCAGCCCTGAGCCGGCGCGTGACTGGCCGTAGGCTGGAAACTGGCCCCTCACCCGACGCCCCGGGCTGATGGGCCTATCCAACCCTGATTATGTCATGCCAAATGATTGTAGTATGTCATGTAAATACTAAACCACATTTTTATAATGATAATTTTTTTTAAAAAAACAGCCCATAATTAAAAACAAAACGGCCCCTCGGGGAAAAAACTGGCCCCCAGTTCCCAAAGGTCATCGGCCAGTGGCCGATGGACCGATACGGCCAGTCCAGCCCTGGTGTAATGGTAGCCGTATGCAGGTAAATTGTACCATTAAACACAGTATTCATTGAAAGCTGAAGACCAGATTTAGCAAACACACCATTTATAGCCAGCCTGCACATGTCAACATGTATGTATAAGCCGAGACATCGCAGGTACCCCAGTGCTTCCTAAAGTTGCTTGAGAAAATTTCCGACCAAGTAAAACAGAATAGCTTTGTAAGCTTTTCAAAATAATGATGTGAAATGTGAATTATAATTGATTTTGTCTCAAAGTACAAAAGGTAGTTCTGGAAACAGACTGTCAAATTCTAAATGTCTAACAGAGTAAATTGATAGGGACTTTGAACGCCTGGCGTTCAGCCACAATCTCAGCCACTCTCAGAAGTTGGAAGAGCTTGGATACCCAGTGTGTAAGTGCTATACAAACTGCAAAGAACGAACAGAGATATAATTGCTAACCGATTCTCAGTAAGATGTGGCCGTGACTCGGACAGACACCTGCAGTAGTATGGCCAGCACTCACGCAACCTGTACTGTTTGGATTCAGCAGCCCACATCGGATTCCTGATATTTCAAACCCTACTAAATGGCTGTGACTGTTTAGAAAGTATATTTAATATGGTCTCTTCGGGTAAAAGGGTCATCATACTCCGCGCACTTGTGACTTACTGAAACATTCCATTCAGCCTCTTTAAGTTCTAGTAATCTTGAGAATGGTTTCTTAGCATACTGCGTGTTAATGGCATTCTCTGTTTTTGAATATTAAAGGATCACAGCAGCTGTTACCGGTGTCCAGTAAAAAATACAATGCATACCCCCTGCACCCTAGTGCAAATTGCAAACTGTTTGACATTTTACCAAAATTGTTTTTAAAAGTGTGCTCTAAAATGTGGCAATTTAACCCAGAATTTTACAACAATTTCGGGGGGGAGAACCCAACCCAAACCCCCCTCCATTGGTTTTGGGGTCCCTCGCTGCACTGGGTCGCTATGGCATATCTGGAGAAAACAATTATGCCCGTCCACTTAAAAAATTAACCTGTCGCCACTGGCCCTGGGACTGTGGTGGAAGTATGTTGGGGGTTGGGGGAGGCCAGGGACTCTAGTGGGAGCAGGATTAGGGAAGCCCTTGGATAATGGTGGGAGCAGGGTGGGGGGAGCCCAAGGTCTGTTGTGGGGTGAGGTGAGACCAGGGACTGGGATAGGAGTGGGATGAGGTAGTCCAGAGTCGGTAATGGGAGCAGGTGGGGGAGCCCATGGACTGTACTAGGAGCCAGGCGTAGCAGCGCTCACATTAGCTCATAGCCATTTGACATTTTTGGGGGGGGGGGGCGCGGCCTGAACTGCATTAACTGTTTCTTTTTCTGACAATTCTACCCTGGTTTTAGGCTCATTATGAGTTTGCAGGACCGGAAATAAGGTCCAGAATTGCAAACTCCAAGTCTGCCGGTAGAGGCTTTGATCTAGCAGCAGGCCAGACCTGCCGGTAGTTCAGGCCCCTACTGGCACACAATTGTCGCAATCACCGGCACCGGTAGCACTAGTGCTGGTGATTGCGACATCGCCATCCCATGCAGTCCTATCAGATTACATGGAAATGGGGAGTTACTAGTATCTCTGCCACTCGTAACATATTGGTAACACAGGGATATCAGGTGGCAGAGACTGTACGTAGTTCCCTGGTATCCCTGAATTCCCGGCAGGATACCAGGGAACTCATAATGAGCCTTATGTTCACATTTCTTCAGTGTAGAATGTTGCTTTATTTTGTTTTCTGCTTTCTGATGATACATTAAGACCATCTCTGCTCCTGCAGACTCATCAGGTCCAGCATGTACATATATATTGAGGTTTGTAACATGCTACATAAAGACATGCATCTCGTGTCACTATGGTGACAGCAGCTTGTGCTTCTTGCAGTTGTTCCTCTTTTACGTATTACTAGCTGGTGTACCTGGCGTTGCCTGTGTCCTGATCGAGTGGTGTCTCACGTGCCCTGGAGGATGTTGCACTTGTCCTCTTGTTGACAAGTCTTGCTTCAGTTTGCTCTGGTGTCTCATGTGACCTGGAAGGTGTTGCTCTTGTCCTCATGTCAGCAAGTCTTGCTTCAGTTTGCTCTGGCATCTCATTTGTCCTGGAAAAAGTTGCTCTTGTCCTCTGGCCGGCAAGTCGTGCTGCTTTTTATTGTTGTGTTTTAGAACCTCTTGATACTAAATTTCGCTTTGCATCAGATGGAGCTTTTCCAAGTGATGTTCTTTTTTTGTGCAGCAAGTTTCAGTCACTCAATGGCTTCAGCACATTTGAGAAAATGTCCAAGAAAGATTGATCGATTGTGCTCTCTTCTTGTGAATGAACTTAAGTGGCGTGATAAAACAAATATAAGTTTGTATTAATTCCCTTTAAAAATGCTTTAATAAACACTTTCAAACTGTATACAGTAGTTATACATTTCAAAAGAATAACCAACACATCCAACATTTTGCTTCAGACACTTTTCAAAATGTTGCCTCCTTCTAGTGCCTACTGTAGTGAATTGGGGTGAGCATCAGCAAATGAGGTTGTCTACTAATTATCTGCACCCAAACATGGACAACAATCTTGCCCTCGATGAACGAGGAATCCATGCAAAAGTTGGTAGTAGTGGGTTAAACGGTGTGGATTTGTATAGCCGGACTAACATACAGACTCACATACAACCTTTTTTTGCATATAGGATTTTTGCATCTATTCATAGGCCATGATCTTGCCCCAGACAAAAGAGAAATCCATGCACATTTTGTTAGATGTGGGTTCAACGGTGTGGATTTGTATTGCCAGACAAACACACACAGATACAAACATTCTGCTTTAAATATAAAGATGGTCCAAGGAAGATAAGATGTGTACTGGGTATTTCTGTTCTTTTAAGAGTGGGCTTGTCAAGGACCCGTACTCCCAGTAGGATCTGGTCAGGTATAGGAGAAATAAAAAAGAAGAACAAACTCAGGATAACAATGTCATGAGAGCCGGAGAATCCTTTGGGACCTTGAGCGATGCAAGAATTTCCAAGTCACTCAAGGAGAGACACTCAAACACATTCAGTTGAGGAATTGGGTGACCCAAAATGCAGCACAATTAATGCTCCAAGCAAACTGCTCTCCTTGAAAGGTTGAAAGACAAGGACTTCGGGTTTGCAGTGTCTGTTTGCAAATTTAACACAGATAAACCTGTGAATACACCAGGAAAGATAATAGGAGAGTTGACCGTGAATATAAATGGAGCAGAGTGGCAAAAGCATCACACTGCATTCAAATGAAAGCATGGCAGGTCAACCTTAGGTGGTTTTGACTCACAGCAAACTAAACACAATGGCAATCATTACAAGTTTGGCTTTAGCCTTGCCGGTAATACTGCTAACAGTGTCGGTGCTTGGGTGACCGGTCTGCCTACCATGGCCGTTGTGCCCGGCAGGGTCAGACCTGTCGGGCACAGCGGCCCCGGCAGCCAGACCTGTAATGTGCAGGTTCGAAAAACAAGGGTGCCAGTGAGCTTACTGGCACCCTTTTTTCTGGAGCGGCATCGTCCTAGTAAGGCCCAATATGTTTTGATGAAGATATGAATATGGCTGTGGAAGGAAATGCATGCAATGTGAGCCACACTGTGCGCTGTATCTAGGATTGAAGGATGTACAAGAGCGGGCCAAATGATAATAACATTTCTGCATCCATGGTATCCACTGGTGGTGATGTTGGATAATGGGGGAAGAGATTTTAATACTAAGAAGGCGCTTAGCAGACTCAACTCACTTGTGGTAAATGTATTTTTGCTTCACATGGGAAGGCCAAACCATAAACAAATTAGTCTGAGCACACCACAAAATAGGCAGTCCAGTCTAGACTGCTAAGTGGGGCATGTCCTCTGTATATGGAGCAAGCAATACTAGGTCTTTGAGCTTGATCAATAATATCTCTATAATGCCATGTGAATTAAAGAGATGTAGGAATAATTAATTTACCCCAGGTCAGAGACTCTATGACCTGGGGTAAATTCATTATTCCTACATCTCTTTAACGCACACACACATTCATACAGCAATCACTCTATCATTCACACAAGCATCCGTCACCATGCACTCACTCATAACACAAGCATACACGCATCCATTCCATATACATGTTTGGAGCCCCCACTCACACATACAGACATGCAGTGCCCAAACAGCATTTCCAAAAGCTGTGTAATGCTGGCAAAGCAAAATGCCCCAACCTTGCATGGCTCAGTGAGCATGTGCGGCTGAGGAACTGAACTGTCAAAGGGAAATAGTGTTTCCCTTTGACAGTTCAGTCAACCCAGGAGCACTCCCTCAAGCTGGACAAATCAGCCGAGGGAGTGTTGATTGTTTCACTGGGCTGGCGCCCCCTCGCTATTATGGATGAGCTGCCAGGCTCAGACTGGCCTATAGGGCAATAGGGAAATGCCTGTGCCAAAAATGCAAAATGCACGGATGGGCTGCCAAAATGTGCCAGCTTTTTGGCCAATGTGGGCCCGTTTGATGAGTTACTTCACTATACAGTTAGTAATTTTGACAATTGTTGCTCAAAAAATATTCTTTAAATATCATAATTTACTTACATTTTAACACAACGCCTCCCCCTTGAGTACTATTCAAATAGTCTGTGACTAAAGGAATGAATATCCATTTTCAACTGCGGGCCACTTTTTCATTGGCGCCTGATACCGTTTCATGCTTCCGCCTGACCATGATAGCCGCCCCTGCCCGTGCCCATTGCAATCTACATTTTTCTTTTTACATTTCATGCTGGGCTCATGCTGGTTTCTCACAGCCCCCCAGGGATACTGCCATGTCCCCTTGCTTGGTCACCCCCCACAGTTTGAATACCACAGTCATAGAGGGCCATCTATAGTGTGACAATCAAGGAAGTCTGGTTCCTCAGTCTTAGCTCATTACATGCAATTCACATAAACTCAGAAAAAGACAGTTCGTACAAAGGGCTATCTAGCACTTTATGGAATTCCTTCTGATCTTTAATTTATCGAATATCCTGGTGGAGTAACCTGGCACTTATCCCATTGGCTAATTTGCAGTCCATATGATCCGGTCGGGCTTGGAAAATCAGTATAGTGTGGAGATTGGCCAATGTGAGGGAAACCTCGCATGACCCTGCAGTCGCTGTGTTGCCTACATGGCTCTCAGCACGGTGCTCCCACTCATGGAAGGCGTGCCACACTGACAGCCATGCTGCCAGCGCCACGCTCCTCCTCATACAGGTCATACCAGACACACATCGCAGGCACCAAATCCACCCCAACTCTGTACCTTGTTAGGGTGGTGGCCACCCCTTTTCTGCCTGCAGTATTGACCATGCAGCAGATGGCAGATGCAGCCCGGCTTTCCTTATTACGTTTGTAAGAGGTTCCCAAATCAGAGCAAATATTCCCGGCATATTGCATTGCTTTTTTTAAG
This sequence comes from Ambystoma mexicanum, assembly GCF_040938575.1. Lineage (NCBI taxonomy): Eukaryota > Metazoa > Chordata > Amphibia > Caudata > Ambystomatidae > Ambystoma > Ambystoma mexicanum. The sequence continues at coordinate 90,552,025 of NC_090930.1, read as the reverse complement.
CCCCCCCCACCCTCCCTTTACTCATAGAAAGGGACATACTAATTATGATTCTTTTAACCTTGTTCAATGACCTTACTGTGATTGGGCCTTTTACTCTGTCTTCAGGGCGCAACATTCCTGGTACAGCCTGAGGGCATGGTCTGTAAAGCTTAATTGCACTTCAGAAGAAATAATCAGTACCTTGGTGCATTAATGAGTTACAAAGGAAGCTGGAAAATGCCCACATGGAGTAAATGAATAATTTGGCGTTACTAGTTCATAAAACATCTGCAGGCCTGGAATTTGAGGAACATGTGTGTTTCTTTATTCAATTTACTTCCCCCTTGCTCTTTTTCCCTGCTCTCCGATGGCTTGCAAGTTCAAGAATCGCGAATTAGGCACTTATGCTTCCATGGGTTAAACAATCGTGTTTCGGTATAGACTGAAAAACCAGATCAGGGCTAAGTGACCCCTCAAGGCTTCGATTCCTTCCTTTATCTTAATTTCAACACATTTACTTTGCCTTTGTGCACGGGACAGGGTAGGTCTGCACCTTAGTAGTGCTGGTCATCGGGCACAGCAGGTCTTTAGTCCTGGGTCCATTGATGTGCCAAATAATGTTCTGCAGTAGTGTCCTGAAGTACCTACAATTGCCTATCCCCCAAGGGTATGCAATATATCATATTCATTTGCAAAATTAATTTGGGCACTGCAGTGTTTGGACACATAGAACAATTATGGAGAGTCTTTTATGCTCTAGTGTCCAGATAGAGAAATCCACTTGGCTTACTTGGTGTTTACATATTGGTTTCATGATTCTCCAAGTAATTAAATGGTCAGACCACTCAGATAACCCTCCAGAAGAGGTGAACTGGTTTAGAGGTATATGATATTAAATGATATGATGTGGCATTTATAACGCACCTGTACACAAGTGTTTCTAGGCAAGACAAGGAGGGGGTAACAAGGGAGGACCTTGTGTTTTGATGATCACACATTAGTATACTGCGAGGATTAATGAGCTTGTTACAAGCAATCTCATTGGCCCTCGCTGGGGCATTACCCGGCCGACAAGGCTCCCTCACTGCCGCGGCTCTGGGGTTTCTTACGCTTCTGGCCGCTATTGAAAGTGAGAATGGACTACTTGTAGTCCCTTCTGCCTGTTCCATGGTGGCCATTTTGTTTGTTTAATGTTTTTCACATTGAATCTAATGGCCGCTATGGAAAGGGAGAAGGTACTACATGTAGTCCCTTCCCCCAATCCCCGGCAGCCATTTTATTTGTTTGTTTTTTCGCGAGTCGAGAAACAGTCGCAGCACCATTTCTCAACTCGACATGCCAGGGTACTAATGGCAACATGACCCTCAGAGGGGGCCATTACTGGTTGGGTAATGCCCCCAGGGCTCAGCTAAAGGCCTAACTTCACTCAGGCGCCTAAGTATGGCCCCAGGGGCATTACTCAACCGGTAATGGCCTCCATCCGACGGTCATATTTCCTAAGTAAGGGAAGGTCCACATAATATACATGCACACAAATATTCTTTAAGTTGTGCATAGGAATAATCAGCAAAACCTATATGCAAATACACATTTAAAAAAAAAAAAACATGGTCCCACATGAATTAAACACAGCAACATCATTTCAATAAGTATGTGTTTTTCTCTGGTTGTACTTCTGTCAGCAATAACATGGGGGCTCTCGCAATTGTGAAACTAGCAATGCAGCTCTTGCTCCTTTACAGAGAGACAAAAACATAGAGGGAGACAGAGGTAGACAGAGAGATAAGTAGAGTGTAGCGACAGATCATAAGAGAGCAAGGAAGGAAGAAAGTGTGGGAGAGAGAGCACTTAATTGGCATGTGAAGCTTTGGATACTGGTATCCTAATATTTTAATGGTCAGTAGAGAAGAAAGGAAACATCAGGCTTCTATTTTATAAGGTTAGGGTACGGGAGTGGAAAAAAATGGGCGGAGTCCAAATTAAACAGTGATCAAAATAAATGCCTTTTTGACCTATTAGCTGCCTCATATCCCAGCACAAACGTTGGAGCTTGTGGTGGGAATGACAGCTGGATCTACCTGAACGTAAGCATTAAGTCCCAAACACACTTACGGTCTAATTCATGGAACTGTTAGCACAGTGCAAAGTGACATTCCACTGCCAACAAACACGTTGAACTAGGCCTGTTTCACAGAGCCGTGCAAAATGTATTTTTACAGTGTAAAGTCAATTTGCACTGCAGAAGTACTCTTTGCACTGCGCTAAATGGGCCTAATTATTGTTGCAAAGAGTACCATTGCAGTGCAAAGTGACTTTCTTGGAATCGACTGTGCAGGACTTTCCGGGACATGTGTGTAGTTTGCACCGGGCAGGCACGTCTCTGCGAGTGGTCGAGCACCTTGCGCGAGACTCCACGGAGAGTGTGGGCTGGGCCTACTCAGCGACACAAATACTGGGAGAAACATGCAGAATGAGGAAGAACACATAAAAATGTGGGCGTGTTGAGGGACGGTCCATGGCTAAGCAATTGCACGTCCATTCCAATGCAAATACAACCGTATTCATGGATTTCAACACGAAATGTCACATCGCGAAAAAAACATATGCAAACCTTGTGATCCATTTGCCACATGATAGCAGGCGTAAATTTATGGACAGTCTCGTTTGTATTGCTTAAGAACTAGTTCCCCAGACTGTATAAGTCAACTGGTTTCAATGGTCTATCAACATCAAGACCATTGTTGGGTGTCCTGACCCACGTTTAAGCTATCATGCTACAACATTTGGTGCTCTGGGCTTAGAAAATTCAAGATGGCGGAAAACCCACATGTGCGCCGAAATCCAGGAAAGCTGCGCAGTTTGTGCGCACACCAAAATGGTTGCCTCACTTGCCACCCACCAGTGCGAGAATGAAAGGCCGGGTTGCCATGAGGGAAATGGGTTGCCAAAGGAAAAACAGTAGCGCCGGTTAGCTTCAAAGCGCTTTAAAACCACCATTGGACTACCCGCACAGTAGTCTGAAACCATTGGGAATGGCAATGCTGATTGCCAAATGCAACCTAGAATTGTGGGGAATTCATTTCTTAAATCCCAAAAATGGGTGCAGTACCAGTACTCACCACTATCCAAAAGCCGGCGTTTTAAAACCACCCTGTGTTTCTCTGAAGGCAGGCTCAAAATGCCTATTTTCAAACATTGCAACATGTGCAAAATATTCACTGAACACCAGCAGACATTTGGCAGAATGGAGTTTTGTGTGCTTACAAAATCTGGGAAATGAAGAGCCCAAAACAATGCTTATAACAAAACTGCTATGGAGTCAGCAGTTTAAGTTGCACTGGATTTAAAGACACTAAAATCGAAAATGTTTAGATAAATGAGTGACCTATGTTGGGTGTCACATGCCTTTGTAACTGTTGAAATGTCATAGTTTTGCACTTAGAATCAGCATTCTAGCTGCATGTGTAAAATTGCAAGTTAATTTAAAAAGCAACAAAAAAAACATGACAGTTAGCTGAAAGTCTGGCTTAAGGAACTTGATTCTGCCTGGCAACTACCCCCATCAGGAGTGAAACTTGAGTCACAACTGTGTTCCCAGGCCCATCTGCCTTTTGCTGGCCACACTAAGGATATGCCATCTATCTGATAATTGAATTACCTGTGCTCTACAGGAGCTCTGAACAAAGCCTGTCTTGACTTAGGCAAAGGTTTTATTACAGCGGTCGTAAAATGTAGCTTCCTCTTGGCAGAAGCTGGGAGGGGCACTGCCTGTGAGAGCAAGCTGGCTTGGCAGAACTGGATAAACCAGTATTTCCACCATGTGACCTGGGAAACCACACCCCTTTGTAGCCAGAATATTGTTTAGAAAAAGATGAATAACTCATGGTGCGGACATGTGAAAATTTTATAAATGATACCATAATTCTTGTGATTTTTCTGCCCACAGTTTAAGAGGTTTTTAGAACCGGTGGTATGTTCAGGGGGGTGTTAGCGGAAAAGTGGATATTACTCTAAATGTATGCATGTTAAAAATCTGAAACTTCATCAGTTAATGTCCATACTCCCTGCGCACATGTATGTAAAGTTGGGTCAATGTCAGAAATTGAAAAATCAGTTAAAAAGTCAATTATGTGCCATTTCTGAATGCAAGCTCTTAGAAACAGCAGATTTGGACAGAGACATGGCTAAATTCAGCCACACCATGTATATGTAATTTCAAGCAACTGTGTAACTGTGAAATATGTCTTTTGTTATCAAATATAGAATATGTGCAATCTGACAGGGGAGTGTCCTATCTGCAAGCCATAAAATGACAAGACTCTGACTCACAGTTCCTTCCCCAATCAAGTGAGGAATGGAAATTTGACCAATGACAAGGGAGAGGGGCAAGTTTAGTTATGACCAACACACACACCCACTTGCAGAACATATAAATGGACCACTGAAACTTAGGTAGAGACTTTCAAATCCATCTGCCGCTGGAAGCTCTGCCGGAAAAATCCATACTTTACCTCCATCAAACCTCCAGAGAGCCAAACTAGAGACTTCAATCTATCCAGAACTAGAGACCCAGACCAGAGAACCAGAGAGAGCTGACCCTGATCACTGTGAAGTGAAGAGACCAGAGACGAGTTTAAAACCTGACCAGATCCATGGCGAGGCCCATTTCACTCAAGAATATAGTGTGAGTACCTAGAAAACTGTGCAGAACCAATCTCCTAGTTAAAATAATATAATTCAATCTAGCTTAATCTAAGTAGAACTGTCTCCTAACTGTCACCTGTCATTTGCATAGCTGTCACTTGTCATTTTCTAGTTGCAAGCTGCACTTGTCTTTTTGAGCTTTTAAAATTTCAAATCTGAAAAACGACCTTTATTTAATCGCTCATATCTCCGTGACCGTTTATGCTAGAGACTTGCAGTAACTTTCATCTGAAAGCTTAGAATCGTGACTTTCCTACGAACCTAGAACCGCATTCCTAACCCCTATAGTTTTGCCGCGATTTGCAAATTTCTCCACGTGTAAAAAGACAGCAGTTTTGCTTTTCCTTGCCAAAAACTTCGTTTACCTGCTAGTTACTACTAAAGCATTGTTAAGGTGATCCTGAATTCATAGAGAGTAGCTATCACTCACCCTGAACCTCTGAAAGGGAATTAAAAGCATTTTAGCATACTTTTCACTGAATTGCCAGCACATATCAAAGCATTTTGCCTGTGTTTTCAAACTTCTGTAGTCTAAGCTTGCTGGGGTGAACTGAATCACATTTGATTGCATTTCTGAGAACTGTGTGCTTTCCTCCCATTTCCTTGCATTGCATAAAGAGGGGGGGAGTGAATAGCCAGAGTGAATAGCCAGAGAAAAGTGATTACATTGTTTGGTTGAAATCATATTGAGTATTTTCTGTACTGCATTCATTGAATATTGCATCCACCTGAGCTTACATAAAGCATTCTGTACCACCTTCTTCTTTTGTTCCTATTCACCTGTGTGCTACCTTATCCATTTCATGTCAACTCCTTATTGATTATAGAGAAGCGTGTTAGTGCCAGATTCTCCGTTGTTAATCTTTATCATATCAGATTAAGTGTGATATTCAATTATTAATTTATTATAAAGTGTGATATACATATCTATTGTTTAAATTATCAATTAAACCTTTTAACTTGCAAAACAGAACTACTTCTTGGCTCAGTGGGGTCAGGAGGATTCCAAGAGAGGGGTGTTATATTGGGGTAGTCATCCAGAACGCATGAACTGGACATAAAGGTATATCAATAAGGGTTTTCATTCAGTACTATAAACTAGGCGCTGACTTAGCTGTAGTGTTGAATTGAATCCTCTTACAAACTGGGGGCTCGGCCGGACGTTTGGGTTAGAATACCACTTGTGCAGCTTAATACAGTGTGCTAACTGACGGGATACATACATCCGGTCGGATCACCACGCTGCATTACGCTGTGAAGCATTCCTCAAAAGGGACACTCCAAGAAAAGTTCTGTTCTGCAAAAATAAAATACTAACTTCTGTAAGTCAGGACAGAGACCAATCTCTAGAATGACGACCTTGGTAGATATGAAAATAGCCAGAGAGCACTTCTTACATAAACTATTTGTGAGAGGTGAATGGGCTGAGCAGGGCCAGGATGCCTGGTTGCAGGCCATCACGCGACAGGTCACTGAAACAGGGTCAGACTTATGGAGAGATCAGGGTCCATTACATGTGGCCCTGAGTGAACTATATATGGCTCCTAAAGCCAAAGAGGAACACAATAAGATTGCCAGGATAGCAGCATACATGTACCTATATATGGGAGACATGCAGGATAGATGTGCTGAAAGCCAAAATCTGGCAAATAGGCAACAGGTGGTGTTAGAGAAGGTCCAATCTGACCTGGTCTCTTCTGAGCAGAGGCTGCAGGGGAGCCAGGAGTCAGAAAATGACAGCAGGCAGTACATCATTAAAATAAAAGAGGATATGGGCATCCTACAACAGGAAAGGACAGACCAGGATACCAGATTTCTGGCCCTGCAGAAGGAGCACCAAGACAGTTTGGACTCCTTACTGCAGAACCAGAAAAAGTTGGAGCAACAGATCAATTTCAACAGGGCATGCGCGGAGCAGGTAGTCACCCTGCAAAGCCAGCTAGATAGAGAGAAAGAGGAGAGCAATAAACTGATTCTGAAAGACCTGGATACCCAGGCAGAGTTTGATCAGGAGCGCCAGAAAGCTGATGCCTTCCAAAGGCAGAGGGACGACCTGGCGGCACAAATGCAGGCTCTTAGTCAGGAAAGAGACGCCATAGGCCAGGAAGTCTGCCATTTAAAAAGGAAAATGGAAGAAAATCACCTGGCCCTCCAGGGGCTGGGTGACCTCCAAAAAGAAAACCAGAACTTGTTAGAGCACACCAGGAGGGTGGAGGATGCTCTAGCAAGAAAGGAGCAGGCCAATAGGGACACAGCTCAGGAGGTAAACCTCCTGCAGCAAAGACTTGCCCAGTTCTCCAGGACCAACCAGGAAGCACAGAGGGAAAATGAGGCCCTCTGTCAACACAATGATAGGCTCCAACAACAGGTAGCGATGCAGGAGAGACTGATAGAGTCTAGTAAGGCCTTAACTGAGGAACTGAAGGCACAAATGCAGGCTCTTGCATTGCAACAGGGAGCAGGGGCGGATAGAGATGAGGTTCGCTGGGAAATGGAAACTCCGGAGCATAACCTCAGGAGCCCTAGTACCAGAGGCCCTCATACCTCTCAGTCCCTGGACTCTGCCACCCCCATGTCCCCTGGCGCACGTGAGCACAGGGCCACAGGGATGGCAGATTACTATCCAGCTAAGAGTATGGGGCTCATAGGCCAGTACCACCCAGGAATGGAGGGGTGGGCATCCGGGTATGGGCACCCAAGTACAGTACAGTTCAGTGGGGAACCCCAGGAGAGTAGGCCCCTTAAGGGCATCCTGAAAACCTCTGCCCAGTTAGGTCAGTGGGGGGGAACCCATCAAATCCTGGCAGCAAGGAGGAATCTGAAGACTCCTCTGAACTGCGCAGGACACAGGAGACCAGGTCCCCACATTCTGCCAGCCATTCCCAGGCTCGCAGAATCCGGGAAAACCTGGAAGAACAGACGGGAACCTCTGGGAGCAGTGCCTCCGAGTCCGAGGACGAATGGACAAGGGTTACCCGAACCAAAAAGGCCAATAAGGCAAAAAGGGCCTTGCTTAAGGACCCCTTAAAGCAGATTAAGGCGATCAGGAGCGTCATCACGCCTTACCATAAGAACGCTAAGTATTCTGTTTGGGAGCACTTAGAGTTGTTTGAACAAATGATGGAGACTTTCCATTTGAAGGACAGCCAAAGCTGTATTCAATATGTAAAGTGGACCTTCTCCCCGGAATACTCCAGTTTCTTTGTGGGGCTGGAGGACCAAAATCATTTAAGATGGTCCACCTATAAGGCGGCCATCCTGAAACATTTTTCCATTCATAGAAATCCTCAAGAGGCTCGCAAGGCAGCCTACAATTTGCAATGTGGGGAGGATCAGGCCCCACAAGAATTTGTGCAGGAGTTAAAGCGTGCTTTTGCACAGACCACAAGAAGGGTGCGCACGGATAGCAGAGAATTTATTAATACGTTTTTCCATGCCTTGCCCAAATATATCATGACCCAGCTCGTGAGGGATTTTCACGAGAAAAGATCTTTAGACTGGGTCATTGAACAGGCTACCCGGATCTATGAGGTGCAGAAACCGGTAGATAGTAAAAGTAATGCCCAGAAAAACCCCAAAGCCAACACCACCCCTGCTGCTGCCAAGGTGGCAGAGGTAAAGGTCACCCCCGTTTTAGATTTGGAGATGGGGGGGCCTAAAAACCTACCTGCACCTAATAATGCTAGGCCCAGAAGGTCCTCGGGCCAGTCACAGACAGGGAGCCAGGGAGGCAGCCCCACAAATGGGGTCCCTCGCTCTCCTGATTATGTAAGTCCCCGTTACAAGGGAAACAGACCCATCCTGGGTTATGTGTGGACTCCTCCAGCCCAAGGGGGGGGATCCAGCCAAGCACCTAACCCAGGGAACTTCCCTCCTAACTTCCCACCGGAGGGCAGAAACTCTCCAAATCCTGGGCAGAACTTTTTCCCCAGGTATCCACCCAACTTTCAGCCCCAAAACCATCCATCCTTCTTTCCCCAATTCCCTGAGCCCAGACCACTGAATCCGGGAGAGGGGAGGCCAAGGGTGGAGGGGTACCCAAATCTCCCCAACCCGGGGTATTACCAAAGGAGGGACAGCTACCCTTCCCGGGATCAGCCCAGGGGAGAAAACAGGGCCCCGTATCAGCCTGAGCGGGTTTCCCAGTTAGAGCGCCAGGTTCAAAACATGGCGCGGGATCTGGGTCACATACTGAGGGCTCAGCAGAACCCTCAGATGGGCGTGCCGGCGCAGAACGCACCCAACTCTGGACCTGGTGCTCCAGAACAATGACGGGGGCAGCACCCCGATAACTCACCGGTTCCCAGGGAGGAGGCACAAAGGGAAGGGGGGTGTAAAGCCTTGGAGGAAGCTTCCTTCCTCACTTGTAAACAGCCCCTGGAAACCCAGGAACCGGAAACAAAATCTCTTGCCCCTGAAAGTCTGCCTCCTAAGGAGCAGAGGGGGGGTAGGAGAAACAAAAGACCCAAACAGACTCAGTTTGAGGAGGAGGTACAGATCTTCCAATTTGAGGGAGAGGGATCCTCAGAGGATCCTGGGAAAAGGATCTTCTCCTTCAGAGAGGGGGGAACTCCTCCCAAAGAAAAATGGGTCCCTAGGGATGCAAATCCAGACTGGGGAGATGTGGAGACTGAGCTACCGCCGCCCACCATCTCATCCCAGAACCAACAGCAAGAAAATCCCCTGGTTCAAACCCATCCTGGTGACTGCCTCCAAAAAGGGGGGGGCGGCCCGGAACCGGAGCCAGGGGAACCCACAATGGCTCTGATCTCCAGTTGCCAACTCTTTCTTTCAGATTCCCAAGGCTCTCCACAGAATTCTGCCCAAATCTCTTCTCTCGCCATGTCCAAAACCAGAAAATTAGCCAACCAGTTGTCCAAAAATGTACATTATCTGTGCCCCCTTGAGGAGAAGTAGGGAAGATATTATGCCCCGGTACAAGTACAGGGGCAGGGTACAATCTCGGCACTGGTGGACACTGGATCTCAAGCTACCCTTCTGTCCAGAAGGGCCTTTGACGAACTGAATGCAGGAAGGGGAGAGAATTACCAAATTCCTCTCACCTCTCTTCCTGGGCAACTCCAGAACTTTGACGGGAAGGAAATTCCCGTCGAGGGGACGGCAGATTTGGACATTAAAATTGGGCGACACAAGTTGAAACACCCGGTCATAGTTGTGACCCCAGAGGGCACCCCTTGTTTACTAGGGAATGACCTCCTGAGAAGGTTGTCACCCCTAATAGATTGTGTAAACAAGGTCCTCTGGACCCAGACTAGCCGACCAATAAAATTAAAACAGAGTGTCAACCATGTTAGTTTAAACGGCACCTGCCACATGGTTGAACAAAAATCTGACCAAGTAGAATTTCACTTCCAGAATAGCCAAATTCCAGACGTGACAGTAATAGCAGTAGGACAACAGACTGGTGATGGGGGGTCCTCTCTATTTCTGAAAATCAACCTTCCTTCCAGTCTAAAGTGGTACTCCACGCTGGAAGGAAACACTCTGAGATTCTATACTAATCCACAATCAGAAACTCCCACACCTATAGTCCAGAAAGATGTGAAATCAGCTCAGAGCCTGGCTGATATTCAGCAAATTGGAGAGCAATTGTTCATCCCTGTTCAGTTAAATGATGGGAAGGACTTTGTTCTCGCTCGAGTGTGTGTGAGCAACGGTAAGAGCTTCATCAGCGAAGCCATGTTTCGCCAACTCCCAAAAGATCCAGCCATTCCCACCTTCAAACTGATAGACAAATGGGAAATGGACCTGGAAGCACCTGATTCCAAACATCTCCTGCCAAGCAGGTGTATGCTCAAAATCTCCATTGGCAACAAGAGCATAGTCCACAATTGTTGGGTCGTGCAAGACGTCCCTGCCGCCTTTTACTTAGGCAGTGACATTCTCAATCGCTTTGCCATTAGTTTGGACCTAATAAACTTCAAAGCTTGGTCCCGATTAGCGGATAATCCCATGAGCTTTGATGATCCAGAAAAAGCATTTAGGTCAGCTCAATTGCTACCTTATGCAGTTGAAATTCAGGTTAAAGAGGAAGTCACCATCCCAGAAAGGACCCGACAATTCTCCCTGGAAGTGAAAGTCAAAAGGGGACAAGAGTTGAAAAACCCTGATGCTTACATACATCTAAATGCTTCTCTCCAACAGCAAGGGTTGGGGGTAAACCCAACTCCATTAGTCAACATAGAACATGACACCATTCCAATAGAGGTGGATAACAGCGACTTAAAGAGTATTACTCTAGCCGCAGGCACCATTATTGGAATGGCGGTTGATGACCGACATTTTTCCATTGATTTAGGTAATGAACTGTTAGGACCAATCCCCAAGGACTGTTTTGACAGTGACAGTGAGGACAACACAACACCAGACAGGATTTTTACCCGGCATGGGGGGAACTTCCTGGTGTACACTTCCTGCCCCTATGGTAAGGAAGATGTGACTTGTGACTTCAGGAGGGATGAGGTGATTTTCCAGGTCCATGAGGGCTGCCTTTCCCACCTGAAGCCTCCGGTCCAAATCAGCACTCTAACCAGGGACTTCTCCACCCAGCTGGAGGAGGCCGCTGAAATAGCCAAACCAGAAGTCTTTCCAGGCTTCAGGCAGATGGTGGAAGAGAGAGTCAACCTAGCTAATGCCTGTGTGACTCTGGAACAAAAGCAAAAGTTGAAACAAGTTTTCTTGGATTTCCAAGATCTCTTTGCGGTAGACTCATATGACTGTGGTCGCACCGACATCCACACAACAACAATCCCCACGGACCCTGGCATGACTCCTGTGTTTGTGAAGCAATATCGCTTGCCTCTCG